>NC_138548.1:300492096-301692096 GCF_964273705.1 Natrix helvetica
ATTCTCGTCTATCTGTGGTTCCGCAAATCCTTTTCTGATGCCAGCCAAGGGTATGAAGAAGCCTTCTGCCAGACTTAGTCCCGTCGCCAGGTATTCCAAGGCAAATATGAGTTCCAGATGCTAATCTAAGTGTCAAGGTTGCAAGCTTTTGGCTATTCCACAGCTGTTTGGGTTAAAGAGGTTTCCTTTTCCTTCTGTCCTTAAAAATCATATTGTAGTTGAAGTAGCCTGGATTTAGCTTGGAAAGATAAATTGCAGGAATAAAATCTGAATGAGGGATTCAAAGATGTTTTCAGAGTCCTCTCAGGCATTGTTTGTGATTTGATACAGGGCAGGATTAACTTGTCTTCCTCTTTGGCACTACAGTATCTATATCAAAAAGCAAAGAGCAAAAAAAGTTTTAAATGATACAATTTGCATAACTTCCTTGATCTTTATTATTTATTATTGTTTCAAAACTGATCTTAAATGGGCTCTGTCTAGATGAAAATTGCTCTTTTACCAAATTCCCCGAAGCACCAGCCTTTGAAGAACATACTTATCTGAGTTGTGTTTAATAAAGAGGGCTGATTTGAACCATACTCAGTGCTTGTGGCTGCCTATATCCATATTATCTTTATAGTGACTCTAATTCAAATTTTAAACTTTAAAATGCACTTTCCTTCTCACTCATATTCTTAAGTCATGGCCTAATACAAGTCTTTTAATTAGGGCTGCTTCATGCCAAGTCAAAATGTGGGTGCTTGGTGTTGCGATAGGAGTCTAGCCATTGTGTTTTTAAAGAAAATGTTGATTTTATTTGTTAGCTTTATATCTTCTTTTCTGCTAAGAACTCAAGGTGGCATGCACAACACTCCCTCTTTCAACAACAATCCTATGGGGTACAGTAGGCTAAGAGAGAGGGACTGGCCCAAAGTCATCCCATGAGCATCCATGGATTAAGGTGCACACGAAAGTGGGACTCCCTGGTCCTACTCTATGCTTCAGCTATTACACCACATTTGCTTGACAGGTACTATGTAATTCCGTATGTTGTAGTTTACAGGTAAGTCTCATTAGGCAACTGCCTCATATAGCAACTGTCCACAGTTACAATGGTGATTGGTATCACTTTGACGATGTCACTTTGTGGCCAATCTTTTGAATTTATGACCTCCATAGCTCTGTAAAGCAAAGGAAAGCTGAAGTCAGATAATGAATCATGATGCTTTCCTTACGAGCTTTGCTTAACAACAGAGTTGTCATTTCCAATTGTGGTTGCTAAACAAGGACTACCTTGTTCAGTAAGCCAGAGTTAGAGAAACCATGGCTTAATGTCATACGTAGTATAGCATTCTCACTAAGGATGTGAATTGACATAAGGAATTTAAAGAAACATTACCCAACAGAGGCTATTTCAGCCGATGTAAGGGTATTTTCGTGTGAAAGGAGGAAATTAGAAAGTGGCTCAGCAAAAGGAGAAAAGCTTCAGTCTTGTGCTAATTAATAGCAATAACCATCCCAAGCATCAGCATTTAATTTGGCAGAAGTTAATCATTAAGCACAATGCACTTCAAGAACACATGAGTCACTCCCTTTATAATGTTGAACGTTATGAAATCCAGCATAGCTGAAGTGTTAAATCAAACTCCACTCTTTAAACATGCATTAGAGAGGGGGAAAGGCAAAGGCAAAGAAAGTGAGAGGACTCAGATCTCAAAGAGTCAAACAACTATTTTATTTATTTATTTTATTTTTCAAAATTTATAGACCGCCCCCTCTCCCCGAAGGGACTCGGGGCGGTGTACAGGCATCTCATTAAAAACAGGTACAAAAGATAAATACCCTTAAATATATTCCCTTAAAAGCGAATTAAACCTAAATTCAACTGTACAGAATAATAAAAGTTAAAATCAACTAAAACGCATACCCCTAAAAATTTAACAATACAGACTTGAGGGACTAAAATTGGTATTAGGCCAGGCCAGCTAAATTGAACAGGTGGGTTTTAAGCTTCTTATGGAAGGAGTGGAGGTCGGTAGTAGTTCTGATATCCGGGGGGAGGTCATTCCAGAGGGTCGGGCCTTACCCGTATTTTTCAGAGTATAAGACACACTTCCCCCCCCCCCCCAAAAGAGGCTGAAAATCTGGGTGCGTCTTATACACTGAATACAGCATTTTTTGCCACCTGAAACCCTGCCCCCTTCACCAAAACGTCCGTGCAGAGCCTTTAGGAGGCTTTCAGAGTGGTCCTGAGGGCTGGGAGAGCAGAAATGAGTGAAAAACGGGCCATTTTTTCCTCAATTTTGCCCCTCCAGCCCCTGGAGCACTCTATAAGCCTCCTAAACGCTATGCATGCCCTTTTTCTGGACAAAAAAACGATTTTTGTAAAAAATGGCTTCCTTTTTGCTCATTTTTGGGGTTCCACCCCCAAGAGCACTCTTCAAGCCTCCTAAAGGCTATTAATGCTCCCCCTTTTTAAAGGCCCATTTTCAGGAAAAATAGGCTGTTTTTGGGAGGTCTGAAGAGTGCAAAAACTTTTTTTAAAAAATTTGCCTCTTCAAAATCTTGGCACGTCTTATACTCCGGTGCGTCTTATACTCCGAAAAATATGGTAGTTAAAAAGAAGTATGCTGCCCAACACTTTTCAAACACTTTTCTCCATTAGGAATCCCAGCAAAAATGCAAATATTTGTATTATTAAATCTGTAACACAGGCAGTCCTTGACTTACAACTACAATTGAACCCAAAATGTCTGTTGTTAAGTGAAAAATTTGTCCCAAAGATGTTTTTTTCCAGGGGGAACTGGACTTTCTGGTTTTTCTTCAAAGATGTTTCACTTTTCATCCAAGAAGCGTCTTCAGCTCTGACTGGATGCCACCATCCAGTTGAAGTAAAACATCTTCTAAGAAAAACCAGAAAGTCCAGTTGCCTCTTGAAAAAGCAACTTCAGGACAACCATGATATGAATGACTGAGAATCTCCGTAGACATTAAGTGAAAAAAAATTTAAATGCATTTTCCCCATTTGAGGACTTTTCTTGCCACAGTTGTTAAGTGGTTTCTGTTATATTCCTTTCCTCCCCGACTTACGACCGGGGATTCCCCCTGTTGTCAGCCAGCAACAGCCATGCTGCGCCTTAGCCAATCAGGCGCGGCATGGCTGAAGGCGGGCTGATCTGCTCTCCTGATTGGTTCCTCGGCCTGACAGCTCTTCGTATAAATAGCTGTCAGGCTAAGGAACGGGCGATTTCTCTCCTGTATTGCTCGTTGTTGTTAATTCAAATAAAATAGAGTTGGACGTTCCTCAGTGAGTCAAGCCTCGTCTTTCCCCACACTTCTTCACTGGCGACGAAGGTGGGATCCTTCTGAGGCGACGACCCTGACGGAGCCCGACCTCTACATACAGCCGCTTGAGTTCGCTCCCCGAGCCGCACAACTTCAAGCCGCTATGTCTTCGCTTC
The DNA here is from genome assembly GCF_964273705.1 of Natrix helvetica. Taxonomy (NCBI): domain Eukaryota; kingdom Metazoa; phylum Chordata; class Lepidosauria; order Squamata; family Natricidae; genus Natrix; species Natrix helvetica. Next base: position 300,495,540 of record NC_138548.1, read on the forward strand.
CCCCGTTCGCTCCTTTCGGAACCGACGGAGAAGGATGGACGGGATTTTTGGAGCGCTTCGAGTGCTTCCTGCGAGCCAACGGGAAAAGGGGTATTCCGATGGAGGAAAAGTGCAGTTTCTTCCTCAGTAGCTGTGGAACCCCGATGTTCAACGCCGCTCGGGTGTTGGCAGCCCCTTTACCAGTCCACGATCTCGACTGGGATACGCTGATGGCCAAGCTGAAGGGACATTACGCCCCGACCCCATCGAAAATTGCCCGGCGGTACGCATTCCATCAGTGCGTCCAGAAGCCGCACGAAGACGTCAGCCAGTTCCTCCAGTCCTTGCGGACCACAGCGATACCCTGCGAGTTCCCGAACTTGGAGGACAACCTGGTGGAACAATTTGTCAGCGGAGTCAAGGACCGCCGGCTGAGGAGGGGGTCACTTATCCCAGAAGTCACCTTGGCCGAGGCGGTCGCTGAGGCACGGGCGGTGGAGTTGTCCGAACAATCCGCCGCTGAGATGGACCGCCACCCGTTTCCATCTTCCCCAGCGCGCACCTGCCTCATTGATCAGCTGGTGCCCATGCCGAGCCCGGCTGAAGAGGAGGAAGAGCTCGTGGCTCGCCTGGCAGACCTACAGAGACGCCGCAATCCGCGACCTCCGCACCAGGCTTCGACAGCCTGCCTTGGCTGCGGGGGCAGCCACGACCGGTCAACCTGCCCATTCCGGGCGTCCATCTGCCGCCGGTGTTCAAAGAAGGGGCACTTGGCCCAAGTTTGCCAGGCTGTGCTGCCTCCACCACCACCCCAAGGAGCCACGGGCCAGCAGATGACAGCAGGACCGCAGCAGCCCCGCCGCCAGCCGCGCATGAGAGCCAGCTGCTACGCCGTGGAGCCAGGCCCAGCAGCCGCCCCTGCTGAGGCGATCTACCAGGCCTCCGCAGGTGCGGACAGGATCAAGGCGGCAGTCCTCATTGAGGGCGCGCCTTGCGAAATGGAGGTGGACTCCGGCTCGTCCCGCTCCATAATTGCCTGGGCTGACTTTAACAAACTTTGCCCCGGCGTCCTTAAACGCCAATTGACTGCCAGCCCCGTGGCCCTAAGAGACTATCAAGGGTCACTTATCCCAACCCTAGGCTGCTATACGGTCCGGGTTGAATACGGGGGGTTTTTGGGTTGCCTGCCAGTCCTAGTAGTTGAGAAGCCCCTCCCCGCATTACTGGGGCTGGATTGGTTCCCCGCCCTTGGTCTCTCAGTGCAGGGGGTGCACTCCATCTCAGACACGCCCCCTGACGTAGCTGCTGTCATCTCCGCCTACGCGGACATTTTTGACGGCCAGCTGGGACTATACAAGGGCACCCCCATCTCTCTTAACTTAGATCCCCAGGTTGCTCCCATTAGGCTGAAGGCCCGCAGGGTGCCTTTTGCCTTAAGGGCCAAAGTTGATGAGGAGATTGACCGCTTGCTGGCGCAGGGCGTATTGGAGCCTGTTGACTACTCATGTTGGGAGACCCCAATAGTGGTCCCTGTGAAGGCCGACGGCTCCATACGCCTCTGCACCGATTTTAAATCCACCATCAATTTGGCCCTTCAGGCAAACCCCTATCCAGTCCCTGTCGTACAGCACCTGCTCCACTCCCTGGGGCAGGGCTGTATTTTCGCGAAACTGGATATGGCGCAGGCCTACCAGCAGCTCCCGGTGGATGACGAAGCGGCGGCTGCGCAGACTATCGTCACCCACCGAGGGGCTTTCCGTTGCCGCCGCCTCCAATTCGGCGTTTCCGTGGCCCCGGGGATCTTCCAGAGCCTCATGGAGCGATTGCTCCATGGGCTCCCTGGCATTGTACCCTATTTCGACGATGTCCTGATCGCTGCATCCAGCCGCTCAGGACTCCTCGAAGTACTGGGGAAGGTCCTCGACCGTTTTAGGGGCGCGGGTCTCAAATTGAAGCGCAGCAAATGCTCATTTGCTGTGCCTAAAGTGGACTTCCTCGGCTTCTCCATAGACGCCCACGGAATCCACCCCACCCCTGCGAAAGTCGCAGCCATTAAGAACGCCCCCACCCCCACCTCTAAGGCGGAGCTGCAGTCGTTCTTAGGGCTTTTAAATTTCTACGCGCCATTTTTGCCGCACAAGGCGTCACTAGCCGAGCCGCTGCATCGGTTGCTCGACCGATCGGCGGCCTGGTGCTGGGGCAGCCGCGAGGCGCATGCGTTCGCGGCTGTCAAAGACATGCTGACGTCAGAGGCAGTCCTAGTCCAATATAGTGACAGGATGCCCCTGACTCTAGCGTGTGACGCCTCCCCCGTGGGTTTGGGGGCTGTCCTGAGCCACGTCCTCCCCAATGGCTCGGAAGCCCCCATAGCTTTTTATTCCCGGACACTCTCTCCAGCGGAGAGAAATTACAGCCAGATCGACAAGGAGGCTCTGGCTGCCGTGTCCGGGGTTAAAAAGTTCCACGAGTACCTCTATGGACGGCATTTCACGCTCTTCACTGACCACAAGCCGCTCCTTGGGCTTCTGGCCGGTGACCGTCCGACCCCCCCCATTCTGTCACCCCGGATGACACGCTGGGTGGAGTTCCTAGCGGCATACTCGTATGCCCTGGTCTACCGCCCTGGCAAGCAGCTTGGGCACGCGGATGCCCTCAGCCGCTGCCCCTTGCCCATCTCCGACCCTCAGACAGTGCCTTGCCTGTCTGTTTTGGCCATTGCAGACCTCGCCTTGCCGCTCTCTGCGGGCGATGTGGCGGCAGCGTCTCTGGCCGACCCCACCCTCTCCCAGGTGATGACCTGGGTTCTGCGGGGGTGGCCTGGGGGGCCGGTGTCCGACGACCACCGCCCCTACAAGGCCAGGCAGCTAGAGCTGTCCCTTCACAGTGGGTGCCTCCTGTGGGGGGACAGGCTGATCATTCCACCCACACTGCGCGAACAGGTGCTGTCTCGCCTCCATGAGGGCCACCCTGGCATAGCGCGCATGAAGGCGCTGGCGCGCAGCTATGTTTGGTGGCCCCATCTGGACGACGAGATAGCTACCTGGGTTGCCAGGTGCTCGACCTGCCAGGTCTCCCGTCCAGCGCCTCCGGCGGCCCCGCCGCGGGAGTGGGAGATTCCTCGCGGCCCATGGTCACGCCTCCACCTGGATTTCGCCGGGCCCTTCCGAGGCCAGGTTTTCCTGGTTGTGGTGGACGCTTACTCGCGCTGGGTGGAGCTCATCCTCATGACCTCCACCACAGCCGAGGCCACTGTCCGAGCATTAACGCGCCTGTTTGCCACCCACGGCTTGCCAGACGTCGTTGTGTCGGACAATGGGCCTCAGTTTGCGTCCACCGTGTTCCAGGAATTCCTGGCCACCCAGGGCATCCGGCACGCCCCAGTCGCTCCCTATCATCCGGCCAGCAATGGCCGGGCGGAACGCGCTGTCCGCTCGGCCAAGGACGCCCTTGGACGAATGGACAAGGGCGACTGGCCCACGAGGGTGGCTGCTTACCTCCTGGTTCAGCATTCCACCCCGTGTCCACTGTCAGGGAAAACCCCCGCTGAGCTGCTGATGGGCCGGCGCCTGCGGACCACCTTAGATAGGTTGCACCCAACCTATTCTGAGGCACAGCCGAGCAACCTGGGGCCCCCTCCCCGCTCCTTCCGTGAGGGCGATCCAGTTTGGGCAAGGGCTTTCTCCGGGGATCTTAAGTGGGTGCCTGCCACCGTCACTTCTGTAACCGGCCCCTGCTCTTACAGGGTCCGGACCGCCGACGGTGCAGACTGGCGCCGCCACGTGGATCAGCTAAGGCGTCGCCAACCTTCGGATCCACACAACAACCCTGCAGGGTCGGCCTCTGCCATCCCACCACAAGCCCTGGGGTTGGCGCCGCAACCGATTCCCCCGCCGTGGCCGTTGCCCTGGCCGCAAGAAGTGCCAACAGAGACTGCTCCAGGCGCCTTCCGCCTTCCACAGCCTTTCAGCGTCCCAGCCCCCGTTGGGCTACCAGCTCCTCCATTGCACCCGATATTGGCCTTCCCTCAATCAGGCCAGCCTTTCCCTAGTAGCAATTCAAAATTCCCTGTCTCAAGCCCGCCAGCGGCCGCGCCACCCCGGCCCTGCCTACCTGCTCCTGAGTCTCCGCCTCCACCTCCGTCTGAGATAGGCCTTCAAGATGGCGCCCGGAGCTCCACTCCCTTCAGGGAGGAGCTCCCACGGACACCACCTCCTCCTCCGACGATCTGCCCAGTTCTGAGGCGTTCTGGGCGTGTCCGACGCCACCCAGCCTATCTTAGCGACTACGCATGCTCCACTGTTACGCATGCATCCTCGCTAGGGGGGAAGGAGTGTTATATTCCTTTCCTCCCCGACTTACGACCGGGGATTCCCCCTGTTGTCAGCCAGCAACAGCCATGCTGCGCCTTAGCCAATCAGGCGCGGCATGGCTGAAGGCGGGCTGATCTGCTCTCCTGATTGGTTCCTCGGCCTGACAGCTCTTCGTATAAATAGCTGTCAGGCTAAGGAACGGGCGATTTCTCTCCTGTATTGCTCGTTGTTGTTAATTCAAATAAAATAGAGTTGGACGTTCCTCAGTGAGTCAAGCCTCGTCTTTCCCCACACTTCTTCAGTTTCTCTAATCACTTGACTTCTCAGAAGCTCACAAAAGGGTGACCCATGACCCTGGGACCCTGCAGTTGTCATAAATATGAATCAGTTGCCAAGTGTCTGAATTTTGAACACGTGACCAAGGGGATGCTGCAAAGGCCGTAAGTGTGAAAAATGGTCATAAGTTACTTTTTTCAGTGCTGTTGCAATTTCAAACGGTCACTAAATGTTCTAAGTTGAGGACGACATTATGAAGGGACGTTTTTTCCCCCTCTCCAGTTGATGTGCTTTGGACACGTGAGGGTTCAAAGGGATCTAGGGAAGCAATGGCTAACCTTTTTGTTGTCACGTGCCGAAAGCACACGCACGCATGTCAGCTCACATGCCCACAACCATAATGCAATGTGTGCTCTACCCCCCATGCCCCCCCACTGTGCATGTGCATGCACAACCCTCCCATGTGCCCCATTTTGGGCCTCCCTAAAGCCTCCTGGGACTAAAAATGGGGTGCAGGGGGACCTGTGCAGCTTCCCTCTGTGCTCCCCTCCCCTCCCGCACATGCACATGTGACCCCCCCCCATGGATGTGCATGTTTCTCCCGCATGCCCCCTGTCCCCTGCACAAACACAGCAGAGACCCGAAAATCAACTGTCTGGCGGGAGACGCGTGCATGGTAAAACTGAGCTGGGGCGATGGATCTAGGGAGTTCCAGGAATAGAGACCTGGAGGGAGTAAGCTGGAATGGCTTATTGGCTTCACTTCGTTTTGGCTCCTTTGCCAGCTTTGGCCTTCGGTTGCTAAACAATTCTGAATAAATGCTCTCAGGGTTGAAAGAAGTAGCTTGGTAAATGGAGCACAAACAGCAGAATCTGGATAAGAAACGAAGAAATGAACATCTAAGTGTGATTATGTCTTGATACAATACCCTTGTATTTCTGGAATAGAATGGATTTTTTCCCCTAGCTTGCAGAGGGAGAAGAGCTCACAAACATATTTAGTTTTGAAACTTCTTCTCCTCTTCCTTGCAAACAGCACATGTTGCAGGAACACTTTAACTACCTACAGATGTCTGTTCAAATTCTGCCTAGAAATATAAACAGGCAGACAATGAGAAACTCAGAGCTATAAATTTGGCAGGCAATTGCTGATGGGACCAAACTAATTTCGAGCAGAGAGATCATTCAGTTTCCCCCCCTTGAGCTAAGGAATGGGAGGAGTGCATCGTTGAAAATGGCCTGGGGCCAGATCATACGTTCCCTATTCACTTCTATGTGATTAATAAATGAACAATGACTCTCATGCAGACAGCCCTTGCATAGATAATTCCTGGCCTCTGCATGGGAAAATAGATTGCATGCAAAGTGTTGCCGTGCCATAGTGAAAACTGTACATCCATCGCTTGTGCCGTTTAGGATGAGATTATCACAATCTAATAAAACTGCAGAAGCTGTAAGGATCTCAAGTCCAACGCTTTATTTCTGTACCAAGTGTCAAAAGCTGAGCCCACTAATCTCTCCCATCCCGGTGAAAGATTGTGGGTACTAATAAAGGTAAGAAATCCGCTGGAGGTTTTTTTTCCCCAAAATGCCTTTGGCTCACCTTGCAAATAACTCAGCGAAGATGATCCATCTGATCTACCTTTACACTGAAGGCAATTGAAAACAGAAGCTTTGCCATAGGCATCTTGGGTTTTCCAAAGAGGAACTAGAAGCATTTTTCTCATTTAAGTTTCAGTTTAATAAGACGTGAAAAGAAGATATAGATCTGGATGATCTCTTTTAAAAGTGGGCTAAGTTGAAGAAAAACCTGTCACTTCAGCTACTAATAAAAATAGGTACATATGGACACCCACTTATGTATACAGATAGTTCTCAACTTGTGACTACACTTGAGCCCAAAATTTATGCTGCTAAGTGAGAAATTTGTTAAGTAAATCACTACAGTTGTTAAATTACAATACAATACAATAGTAGAGTTGGAAGGGACCTTGGAGGCCTTCTAGTCCAACCCCCTGCCTAGGCAGGAAACCCTATACCGTTTCAGACAAATAGCTATCCAACATCTTCTTAAAGACTTCCAGTGTTGGGGCATTCACAACTTCTGGAGGCAAGCTGTTCCACTGATTAATTGTTCTAACTGTCAGGAGATTTCTCCTCAGTTCTAAGTTGCTTCTCTCCTTGAATAGTTTCCACCCATTGCTTCTTGTTCTACCCTCAGGTGCTTTGGAGAATAGCTTGACTCCCTCTTCTTTGTGGCAACCCCTGAGATATTGGAACACTGCTATCATGTCTCCCCTAGTCCTTCTTTCTCTTAAGCTAGACATACCCAGTTCCTGCAACCGTTCTTCATATGTTTTAGTCTCCAGTCCCCTAATCATCTTTGTTGCTCTTCTCTGCACTCTTTCTAGAGTCTCTTGTTAAATTAGTTAACAAGGTTAAGTGAAATCTAGTTTCCACTTTGACTTTGCTTGTCAGGTTGCAAATGATGATTACGTGACCCTGGGACACTGCAACCGTCATAAATGTGATTCAGCTGTCGAGCATCCAAATGTAAATCACGTGACCATGAGGATTCTGCAACGGTTGTAAGTGTGAAAAACGATCATAAATCACTTTTTTCAGTGCTGTCGTAATTTGAATGATCACTAAGTGGTTTTAAGTCAAGGACTACCTATATACCTTCAGCATTACAGATAAGGATAGGTGCATCACTTTGGATGTACCTATCCTTTTGCATAATGGGATGAGACTTCAAACTATCCGGTTTTTTTCTTTGATTCTGCATTACACTTGCAAGCCCTCCATCTTTATTTCACAGTCCAACTCCATGGTAAGGCCACACAGAACAGAGTTGGAATCTCCTTGTTTCCTTTCAGCTGAACTTCTTTTGAGCTCAGCGGTGCTCCCCGCCATCTCCATAAAATAGGCTGTTCTACTGCAAACGTGGAACGACTAATTTAAATTTTCAACTTGCAGTATTTGTAACTTTATCCTTTTTAAACTTTGGCTGAGAAAGAAAAAGCTACGAGCCCGATTGCTTAATTTCTGTAGGAAAGGTTCCACTTGGTTACAATTTACAGTCCATTTTTTGTGTACTATTTATTAATTTGCAGGCTAGGGGGTTTACCAGGTTTTATATAAAAAAGGCTGTGGATGATTTTTCTCCCCTCAATGTCCTATTTTTGTACTTTAGGTTTTGGTTACTTTATGCACGCACAAAATAGCATACAAATTTTTGAATTTTTGTAATCTATGCTTTTTAAAGACTTAAATCATCTGATTAGAAGTACTCTAAGCTGAGGCTTGGCTGTAAATTGTAAATCTGTCAGCAATTCAGAAGTAGGTAAAGTTACTAGCTTAGTTCTCGTACAATATAAATCCATAGCTTATTTGGTTTTGTTTTAGAATGAGAGATGTTGCAGCTAGATCACCCTTACAGCCATTCCTTCTTGGCCTTCTGGTTAAGATCAAGTGTATGTGTGTTTCTACTGGCCCGTTTGAAGTAGGAAATCCTGGTTTATAAACCGTACAGTGGTGTTAAATATTGGTACTAAGACAGAGGTGCATAAACTGTTGAATGGCGTGACTGGGGCTGCATTACAAAAGGTAGGGCCACCAGATCAGGGTTGCAAAAATCCAGACGACACTAGATGGCAGCAAAGAAATACAGAAATCTCATTGCTACCATTTAGTGGATGACACTTGGAGTCTGGAACTGATAGCTCTAAGCAAGAACTGAATGGCTACTGAAAGGAGGCTTGATGTCGTTTCATTTCTTTTTGGCTGCCTTGATCTTGCAAATATGTTGCTTTTCTAGTTTTCTGGCTAGATTTTAGAAAAGCAGAGTCTCACCCTGTGACGGCGAACCTATGGCACGGGCGCCAGAGATGGCACATAAAGCCCTGTCTGTGGGCATGTGCGCCATCGCCAGCTGTTCATCTGGTTTCTGGTGTGCATGTGTGCCGGCCAGCTGGTCTTTGGGGATGCCGTGACGCCTGAAAACGGCCCGAATAATGGCCAAAATTGTCATTTTTGAGGCCAGAAAGAGCCTGAAAATGGGCGAAACACAGCCCTGAAAACAGCCTGAAAAACATTTTTTCAGGCTGTTTTTCAGGGCATTTTCAGGCTATTTTGGGGGCATTTTTCAGGCCAAAACCATCCTGAAAATGGCCCCCCAAACAGCCAAAAAACAGGCATGTGCGCGCCAGTCAGCTGGTCTTTGGGTTTTTGGCGCTGCGGTGCACGCGGACACATACATGCATGCACATTCTGGTTTGGGCCTTCAGTGCCAAAAAGGTTCGCCATCATCGATCTAGCCTTTCCTAACCAATCATCTCCTCCAAAAATTTCCTAGCCAGCATGGCTATTGCACCCTTCATTATATAGCCCAGCATGGTGGCTCTTTTGAGAATGTAGAAGTTTCCCTCAGCAGCCATTCTTTAAGGGCATCCATAACATGTTTTTAAAATTTCATCTAGGCCCATTGCCCATTATAAGACCCTGTGCTTTGTAGATGGTCATCTTGAATCAAGTTTGGCTTCCTGGATTGATATAGTGGCTTGTTGGTTCTAGCTGCTACCGCCTATATTCAAGGGGTGTACTCTTACCCATGCCTCACTATCCCCAATTATGTATGTATGTATGTGTGCACCTTAATTATAATTAAATATTAATTATGCTTCCCATCTCCCTGTAAGTTGACTCTGGGTGGTTTGAGATAGAGCTGTAACAGGCTATGTACGTCAATGGGGGTGGGGGGAACGACATACCTCCTCTTCAATAGTGCCTGGACCTATGGCAGTGAGTCATGTGGCCAAGAAAATCACACTGCAGCATCCTGGTTAGATTATTATCCAGGGTCAAATTGAAAACTTCCTATGAAGAAGAAAAGAACAAGGCTTTGCCTCCCACTGCATTGGGAAATGCAAAGGTTTCCTCTGAGGATCCAAGAAAAAAATAATGGGTGCATTGTAATTGGAGCGGGTATATAGAAAGCAAAGGAGGAAATGTAATATTGAATAAAGACTTGCTTAAATTGATTGATTGATTATATGCCATCAAGTCATTCTCAACGCGAGGCAACCATATAGATACATTTTCTCTACGATGATCTATCCCCAACCTGTTCTTGCAAGCCTCCCAACGGTGCACTTATTGCCACTGTAACTGAGTCCGTCAATCTTGCTACGGGTCATACATATTATTTTGTATCATGTGGAATTGGCAACAACATTATTTTCATCTGTGATCCCTTTGCTCCGTAACAAGAGATTTTTTAATTCTGACCTAGTGGATTGTTCAAACCCAGCCAATTGCACCTTATTTAATAAACCACGGTTGAACAAGCTATGCCTTTGCATAATGCAGTAGGTGTTTGATTGTGGCATGCCTTCTTAGATTTTTTTTAATTAAGTGTTCAACAGCTGGCCAGCTGTGGTCTCTTCTACAATACATCACTCAATTTTTCTTCCTCCTGGCACAGAATCCCATTTCTCCCCATTCACAGCCAGCATTTAGTACCTCTCAAGTCCTCTTAAAGTGTTTTGCTCCTACTCTTTTCTTCTGTACATGGGACTCCCTCAGACTACTGATACTTCTTCTTTCTTTCTGAAAACACATTTATTCTTCCTAAGCACATTAGCCTCTCAGGATTCTCTAGTTAGCTCATCTTAGCTAAAGTCTTATGGCAGGAGCAATAAAAGAGAAAAATGGCATAGTAAAAGGGAAAATGCTGGTAAGATACTGAGAGGATTCTGTGAATAGAATGTCCACATTTATCTGCAGACCTTTTGTTCCTGGAGCACGGAGTGGTAACTTGCTAGGCCAATGCCAGCTAACAGTTTCATGGGGGTGGTTGAAGTAAATGAATCAAGATTAGGTACTGTGGAGGCTGCAGTGCTAACTTTCTGCTGAATAGCTTAGACAAGAACATGTGCATTTTAAACTTCCCCACAAACCCTTATTATCCCAGCACATCATTAGCATAGATAAAAATAGCACAAATTAATGCAGGAGATGAAAAGCTTGTATAAAAGCTCTGAATATGTCTCTTCCCCTTCTCCTCGTTTTTTTGAAATCATTTGTAATTCATTTGGACCATTCCACACACACACTTGCACAACTTGATGTTCCCTATTGCAATGCAGGTCAGGTAAAGGCCATGACTCTTGAATGAGAAGAGGTCAGTTAGGAAAAACTATCTTTTGGGGATGACACTCAGAAAGGAGGAACTCTTGCCTTGCTTATTGCATTATGCCTGCCATTCTAGAAGCTGCTAGGACAATCAATACATTAAAGAAATTTCCCATTAGCATGGCTCAAAAGCTGAGAATTCTGGCAAATGTAGGCCACAAATATAAATTTGCCAATTTCCTTGGGATGGCTGGGGACACACAGCAGAGAAGTAATGTATGAGGGGATCCTTGGTGCTCTCTGCGCTTGCTTGTTTTCTTGCAAACGTTTCATTACCCAAACTGGGTAACATCATTAGTGCACTGATGATGTTACCTAAATGGGTAATGAAATGTCTGCAAGAAAACAAGCAAGCGCAGAGCGCACCAAGGACTCCTCATTTCAAACCCGAGCTACAAATATTCTCATTTCAACCCTGAGCTACAGATATTCTCCTTTATTGGAAGTAATGTATATCCCGAAAATACTTTTAATATAATTGGGAAAATCAGAAATAATAGGAATGGGTTTTAATTATTTTTAGTGAACTAGGAAGAGTTTAAGGAGACCACCTACAAATAAAAACCTGACCACACTCAATATTGTCCTTGTTGGAATCAGTGAACACCAGTTGGCATGACAGCCTGCCCCTCATGCCCCATAGGAACGTGGCCTGGGAGACTCACAGCTCTTCTTGTGGAATCCCAGGGCTTTTCACCCCACTACATTCCCAACAGTTTGAGGATACCAGACAGGGGAAAACTGATGCAGCGCATGGGCAATTCTTAGGATCAGAGGCCAGGAGTCTGGGAGCACCTTTTCCCACTAACAAGTGTAAGCATGAACTAAACTGCAGCTTTAAAAAAATGGTTAGTGGGAAAGGTGCTACCAGATTCCCATTTTTTTTTGCCATCATACATTAACACAGATAGAGATCCACTTAGATTGGAAGAGTGTGCACCATTTTGAAACAGCTGGCAAGATACAACCCAAGCAAATGCTTGCAAAGTCCCAGTAGAGAGGCGAGCTTCCGAGGGCATGTTTAACGTCATTGAGTAAGGTTGATCTCTTTTAACACATCAACCAATTTATCACCTTTAATTCAATTAAACCCATATCATTGCAGGCTTAAACTGAAGCAAGCTAAAGGATATTGTTGAAGACATCATGAGCTGGAGCCATCAACGCAGTGGTGCCGGTTCTATCCAGTTCAGGCAAAGCGGTAGCGGTGGTGGCGGGAGGCTCCGCCCACCTGCCCAGACACCATCATGTCCCGTTTTTTACTCTTTGTGCATGCGCCAAAGCTTCTGCGCATGCGCAGAGGTGGCGTGTGTGAGCAAAGCGAGTGTGCGCGCACTCACATTTGTGAACCGGTAGTGAAGGTAAGTTGATTTCATCCCTGCATCAATGCAAGAAACTGTGTACAGTCTAAAACAGTAATAAGTGTTCTCTTTTTCCATCCTTCCCCTGTTCCTCATTTTTTAATGGATACTGTTTTAAAAAGGAAGAAATTGAGACTGAGAGCTATAGATGCTTTATGACAAATGTTGTAAATAAAGTTCCTGAGTAGCATGCCTCAATCCAGTGGCTTCTAATGGTGTTGGACCTATGCTCCCATAATTCTTAGCCAGGACATTATTTGGGGAAGACAAATGTCTGTCCAACAGATCCATAGATTTCAGAGATCCAAATGAGGAGAGCTCAGGAAACTAGGCATGACTACTGGTAGAAGAAACAGCCATCGCCCCCAGGGCTCCCTGAGTAGTTTCTAACACGCCATCTTCAAAGTTCAGATATCTTGTCTAAGTGAAGAATGGAGGTGCAGTACATCAGCCAATCCAGAACACTAAGATGCTGCGGTTCCAGTCTCTACTCATAGTCGGTGATGTAACTTCATTGGGCAGAGTGATTTTTTTATCTTGCAAAATTCAAAGCCCCACTCCCCCCGGAATTTACATTTCAGAAACAGAGCTTAATAACTGGAGAACCTGTTGCAGTTTGTCCTGGAAAAGCCTTGGAAGGTCTTCCCAAGATGATCCTTCTTTGGCTGTGAGATGAAGAGGAAGTGGAGACATTAAAATGAAAGTCCCCAGAGCCCTCTATGAGTACTTTGCAGCTTAGCACTGGTTTGGCTGATTCATCACAGTAAGGCCATTTTTGGTAGCATTTCCATGGTAACCTATAGCATGAGCTAGAGTAGTTCAGGCAAGGTGAAATAATTCTCTACCAAAGCTTCACACCTTGAACAAATTCTTCCCAAATTATTCCAAAACTCTATTTTTAGCAAAGGAAAAAGGAAGGACAATTTTTTCCCCTTTCTCTTTGCATCAAACTCTTTGCAGAAGGAAGAGCTCTGTGGTTAGCCCTCTAAACATCCTTTTGATTTATAAACTAGAATGAGGGAACTCCCATCATTGGCTAACATTAGAGATTATACTCTGTTAGCACGGAGATGGGGACTTTCACCATCAACATGTCCCCAAACTACATTTCCTAGTCTCTCTCGCTCTCTCTCACTACTGGCCACGTTGAAAGGAGCTGCTGGAAGATGTTGATTAGCAACATCATTAATGAAGAACATTAATGTAAGTAGAGGAATTTCCCATAATGAGAACCTGGATTAAATGTCAACCCATATCCAGTCAGGACATGTTTGCCCAGTTTTGTGAAATGATTCCGCCTTGGAGCTGTCTCACTATTTTGTCCAGTAGAAGAATGGAAGAATATGTATATAATAGACATATCAAGCAATTTTATGAAGGCTTGAATGAAGAACCGAGAGCCTGTGCATTTGTGAGTATGTCAGGGCACTCCCTGGTGTATAACACTACAAATGAAGAACTCTTCATATTCATTTCCTTCAGTCACTCCAAAGTATCGGCTTCCCCCCCAAAAAAATGCGCAAAGAAAAATGAATGTACCACCGCAGGTAAAATGGTAATTGCATCTTTAGAGGGAGAACAACAACTGGAAGAAATAATTTTAAAAATTGCAGCATAGCCTCCCTTCAGAGACCGAGCAAAGTCCTAGGCCAGGAATCCCCGAGTCCTGGGTTGCAGCCAAGTACTGGGCCGGAACAGATTCGGAAGCGGGCCGTGGAAGTGGCAGATGGGTGTGCACAGCTGCACCTGCATGAACAGTGGGCAAACATGCGTACACAAAGCTCCATTTGTGCAAGTGGCTGGCACGTGCGACCATCGCTTGTGCAAACGGAGCTGCGTGTGTCTGCCACTTGCACAACCCCCACCCCCCCGGTCCGCAAAGCTTGAAAGGTAGTAGCTACTGAACATACATGTTCATATGGCTGCAGTGGTGGGATCCTGCCAGTTTAACAACCGGCTCGTTGATCACGCGCTTCGCAGTTCGGTGATCATGCACCTGATGTGCTGTGTGTGCGCGTGCAGTTTTAAGAAAACTTTACCTTCTGCGTTACTGCTGAGGAGTGACACAGCTGAGGTGTGGCAATCCGCTCTGCTGCACGAATCAGCTGAGAGGATATAGGTAAGTAAAGCGCAGGGCCCACCTGATTGTCAGAGCGAATCGGTTCGCTCCCAGCTGATCGTCAGAGCTACAGGTTCACCTGATCTGGTCCGAACTGGTAGAATCCCATCCTCTCTTCATTTTTAACCTTTTTTACCCATCTTCTCAGACCATTCCTAGAGAGAGGAGTCATGTTAATATTACAACATGCCACTATATTCAGTCAGAAGCCAAACCATTGACTGTGTTTGGAGAACATGCAGTAAAGCATAGGGATGTGTGTGTGTCAAAAAAAAGTCAAGATGATGGCTTTGATTTTTTTTTTTTTGACCTGCCTTCCCCACCAATGCCTCTGTAAGTACTACTGGCCATTCTCAATAGCTGCCATCATTTCCATCCCCTTGCATCACCGATTGAGCATAAAGCGTGCCTGTTTTCTCAAGCACTCCCAGCTTGTCATTCCGCTGCACCTGGTGTGTGACACATCAGCCATGTTGATGTAATTAGACAAAAGATTGGGGCCCTTTCAGAAGAGCGGGAGCATCTTCTTCACAATTGCTGCCTGACAGGTAACTGACATACAACACCTGTGACCTGTAGGTGGCAAAACTGACAAGTGGCTAAACCCGTTTTTCTACGAACCCACCTACGCACACAATGTAAGGAGAAGGGATTGCTGGTTGTTCCTCCTGCTGGCAGGTGATGTTTGACGAGGGGCGAAATGAGGTTTAGAGGATCTAAAAGTAGGCCCCACAGCAGAGTAAGGACCAGTGATGAAGGCAGCCTTTAAGCTGACATACAATATTTCTTTTGATGACTGCAGGAGAGCACTCTGGCACGACCACCTGTAAGCCATAACATGATTGGTTTGGTTTTGGCTTGGCATACATTACTCTGCAACCCTAGTCATTGGTAAACCATGGGATACAACTGTTAGCCCTTCTGGGTAGAACAGACTAATGCCATAAAGATCAGGATTACTTTTATTGTAACAGCTGGAGTAACTGCATCTTGCAAGTCTGAATGTGCTTTCCCCTCCTCCCTTTATCTTCATATGAACTAGGGAGGGAGCTAGTCTGAGATGCTTACTCAAGTTATTTTCTTGCCCTGGGCTCGGGCCCTTTTAATCTGACTGTTGCCTTGGTAGCAGCTCTTCCTCCTGTCCTTCAAGGCCATTCCCTCTGCCCACCATAATAATTTAGCTTGGTGTGCAAATTTAACCTATGTTATTGAAAAAAAAATCAATTGTTAAGCAAATCATGGCTTGATGTAATGTTTGAACTCAATCACACAGTATGATTGTGTGTGTCAGAGGTGGGCTGCACTTTATTTAACAAAGGGTTTGCTGGTTGTGAGTGTGCACACACTCGCTATGCTCGCACGTGCCTCTTTGGGAGACAAACGGAGCTTCAAACTTGCTCCTAATCAACTCAGGCAGCCCCGGTGAGTACAGCAACGGCGGTGCAGATCACAGCTGGGCCAGCCAACAAGCCAGAAAGTTAGTTATAAATGGATACCATAGAACAGGGGCGGGTGGGCAGGCCCAGGCAACGATCAGAGGTAAGGGTTTGCCTGAACCCTTGTGACCATGCAGCAGCCCACCACTGGTGTGTGTACACATATACCATAGAAAATGACTTGTAAGGGTCCAAAGCAGAGGTGGTATTCAGCAGGTTCTGAGCAGTTCTGGAGAACCAGTAGTGGAAATTTTGAGTAGTTCGGAGTACTGGTAAATACCACCTCTAACTGGCCCCGCCCCCATCTGTTCCCTGCCTCCCGAGTCCCAGCTGATCGGGAGGGAATGGGGATTTTGCAGCCACCTTCCCCTGGAGTGGGGAGGGAATGGAGATTTTACAGTATCTTTCCCCTGCCATGCCCACCAAGCCACGTCCACAGGACCGCTAGTAAAATATTTTGAATCCCAGCATTGGTCAAAAGAGTCAACTCACTATCTCCCAGTTTCTAGCCTGGTGCCTTAACCACTTTATCAAAACTGGCTCTCACTGGTAGAAATAGCAATTGATTATATAATGGGCATGTGTTATATTGCAATTTGCAATGGCCATACCCTTTTTTACATAAATCCTTTTAAACTGTCTATATAGTTTATTAATATTTCTTTAATCCAAAAAGTTACAGAAAACCAAGTTCTTGAGGCACGTCAGTGGAAACCTTCTGCAATTACAATATAATTTTGGACGGTACAGACTGATTGGTATTTGTAAAGTGAATTAGAAAGCTTTTCCTTATCAGGCGTAAAAGGTCAACTAGTTGTAAATTCTAATTCTATCCGCAGTCCAGGCAGAAAGATACCAACATTTATAATTTTTTAGAGCTACATTGGTTGAATGATAATGTGCCACTCAGTCAAGCCACATGTAGTTTGCTAGGGAAATGAAGGATTTATATTTTTGTTTTTCTGCTTGGACTCCTTTTAAAGCACTTTCATAAGGGTAATGTAAAACATTTAAGCTAATTATGGGCATGGAATCATGTCCATGTACATTTTGCTAATGAATTTTTTTTTTTTGCAAAAATATGAGGAGGTAACTTAAAAATTATACAAATTTCCACAATTAGCAAATTTAAACAGATTTGCACTGATTTGGTATTTTTTTAAAAAACGTTGCTTCTGCTGAGTACAGCAAGGTAACAAGAATTTGTTTTACATACAGGTATGTAACTATAGAATTATAAATATTTCTGTTTGTATAAGGAGTCAAGCACCATGTTGGAGTGTGTGATATACAAATTTGTAAAATCAGATTGGTAAATAAAGACTTTGAGGTGACTAAGTTTCCCCATAAGATCTAAGTATCTCTGTGATTCTGGCCAACTTTCTAAACATTTTCCATGTGCTTATAAGCCTATGTATAAATTAATGGAATGAAGTCATGCTTTACAAAAACCATCCAAGTTTCTTGTGTTGTTGATTTTGCATATGTGCGCATGTTTATCTTAGCACTTTAAATACTGTCCTCCCTGTACTATTTGCATAAATCACATTTGAACATTTTGCAATATTTATGTATTTCGAGGAACATGCAAACTTGGAATGTTATCTGAGCAAGACAAAAATAGTTTACATTGTACATGAGTTTCTGCTTCAGTTCTCGAGTAAATGTTATTTTTAAGTGAATGCCCAGGCAGCAACTTTCTAGAGTTGTGTTTACAGAATGCTCTAAGCCATGATTAACTGAACCATAGTTAATTAGATTAACTGAACTGCCTATGTTCACACAACAAACTGAATTGAAAACTGACTAGAGGAACAGGATTTGCACGCAACCAAGCCACATGCTACCCTGCTGAATTTGCCCATATAATCAGCCTAGTGTGTTGGAGTGAACTCATCTTAAGCTACAAGTCTCAGGAGCCAAGAGGTCTTAAAACAACAGTCCACATTAGGAACCTTTAAACTGGGGTCATCCATCACAGAGCTACTGGCTATATTTGTACAACATGGTAATCCAGGGTTTTCTCAATTTATGAATTCACTTTACAGAGTGGCTCATGTAACGTAATCCAACTTTGCCATCTGGGTTTTTATGATTCATTAGCCACAGTGCATCAGAACATATTTTAGCTTAGTGTGTTGAGGAACTCGGCTAGAATGCAGTTTGTTTGGGCCCTGGGTTTTAATGAACTGCATGAACATAGACTTTGTAATTTGTACATAATGGAATAAAGCCAAACTCTGCCAGTTGTGGTTTCTTCAATACTTTACTTTACTTTATTTCGTATTTCTAGACCGCCCCCTCTCCCAAAAGGGACAATAAATCATGTTTCAACAAACCATGCTCAGTGTAATATGCAAAGTATCTAGTTTTCACGTGCTGAAATACCCGTTCAAGGCTAAAAAGAAAAAAGGCAGGTTCTTTCTTGTGGGATCAAAATAAAATGGCAAATCTGTTGCATAGGTATTTCATAACTGACTATAGTGAGCCACAACATGTTATTTCATGATAACCCACCCATTCCTGGTTGATTCAATAATCATAGTTATGAAAATTATAGCTTAATGTATGATCTTAGTTATGTTAACTACCTTTTGGGAAGCAGTTCAAATGTGTAGGACAACCCAGGGATGTCTCCTTAGAAGTCTTAAGTTTGATGAAACTTATTCCCAGGCAGATGTATTTGTAAGATGCAACCTTTTATGTAAACAAGAAGCTCTACCTCATGTGACACACTTAATAGATTTTTCCCCCCTGTTCAATCTTGTCCAATTCTCAGAGACTGCCAGGACAAGTCCCTGCAGTTTTCTTGGCAAGGTTTTTCAAAAGTAGTTTGCCATTGCTTCCTTCCTAGGGCTGAGAAAAAAAATCACAGGCCTAAGGTCAACAGCTGGCTTTGTGCCTAAAAAGAGACTAGAACTGATAGTCTCTTTCCTGGTCTCTAGTCTGATTTCTTAACCACAATGTATGCCAAACTGGCTGTCAATGAATGGAGTACAAGCCTTCTAGGTTTTCACAAAATGTAACTCCTTGTAGAAAATAAAATCAGTACTCTTTATTGGCTTAATTAGCAATAAACATATAGAATATACCTCTAAAATATGGGGTAACTCTTCCATAGATCACAAAGAGACAGTTTATCCATTTGTCACATACCTAAGGAGAAAAAAATGCAAATATATACTGTAAAGTACTGAGTTTTGAGGTAGCTCAACTCTCATTACTTTTGTTGGCCCAAATTAGCACTGATGTTTGGCCACAGTACCAAATACACAACAGTTACAAACGCATATATATGATTGTTATTGGGAAATAAATGTAAATTCTAAATAAGAGCAACACTTTTATTAGGAACAGCCAATATGTAACAAATTAGCATTTATGCAAGATTTCAAATTTTCAGTTGTCCCTTACTGAACAGGCAGGAAATAAATCCCTCATATCAAGTCTGATTCTGCTGCCTCCAGGCTGGCTTTTTAACCGGTCAAAGATATGGAATATAAACTGAATGAATTAGTCACAAGTTAGTTGCGGCAAGAATCAGATTACCCCGGGACAAAGAAGCTGCGACTCCACCTCTCTGTCGGAAACAGCACAGCTAGCTCAAAGCTTTCTAGTAAGTTTGCAAGCGCCTTTATACCGCGCCTTTATACCACGCCTTTTCCACTCTTTTGCCTATTTACATTGCGTGGCTCATCTAAAAATTGTTATGGAGGCGTTGGAGAACATCAGGAGGAAAGAGAAGGAACACTTCAATTTCCATCACTATACAGTACGTTTAGAGAACAGTACACAAACGCCTGACTTCTGCGTAAGCCAATTAGAGACATGCAAGTCCCATCCATCTCCAACACCCCATTCATTTCTTTCTACGCATCCTCTCTTCCCGCGTTCGGCGGGTTGATACACAAGATTCTAAAAGCTCCGCCTCCCTCTCCAATGAGGTCGTCGTATTTCAGCCCCGCCTATTTGAGCGGCTTATAAAATGCCAAACTCCAAGTTTTGTTTTTTTTAAAAATCATGCTGTAAGGCGTCCTGTCAATCAGGAATTCATCGTTCAAATCTAAGCTTTTAGAACCAATCAGCTCTAGAATCCGTTTATTATGGGTCGCACAGCTCTGCTCCCATGCGCTGCGTAGGTCGTATTTTGCATGTGGCAGTCGTGCAGTTTGATGGTCCGCCTTGTTTAGTTTTTCCATAGCCACAAAATATTGCAGTTGGAATACGTATGCCTTTTATCGGGAAGCGAGCCATCCAGTGGCTGCATAACCATACTTTACTAAAGCGATCCAGTTTTCTGAAGTCGCGCGATCCACTAAATCCCAAAGTAATCACAGGATTGAGTAATTTTACGCCACCCTAAATTCAAAGGTAATTTGTGGATCCGTGTCGGGGAAAATAAAAAACCCAGTCATTTGTAGATTGGGGTTAAATATTTGCTCTGCTAAACTCCGGACGACCGCTACGCGGTGCTTCGTAGCGCTGGTGCGGATTTTTGTTGTGAAGTTGAAGAGGGAAAACATCGAGGCTGAAAAAGCAATGAGAAAGTTTTATTTCGCGGCCTGGATGTTTTGAATCTTACAATAACTCCTCCCCCAGCGATAAAAATGTCACTAACGTCTCCATGGGGTGGTGGTGATATAAGCAACCGGGGGAGGGGGTAGTTGGATGAGCCAACTTTTTTCTTTGGGGCCTAGAAGAGGTTTTTGATCAGTCTAATAGTAAAGTATGAGAGCCTTAAGTTTGTTCACTTTCTGTCTCCTTTTTCGTCCAGGCAACTTAACGACTTTTCAAAGGGATTAAAAACCAAAAAGATTGGCACCGACAATGATTAGACTATGAATCCTAATCGGCAGTTGTGCGTCTCCCGAAAACTGTCCTGCCTAAACTCTCAACGCGATCATTGAAAAAGCTTCGTCGGCGGCCGGGCATGTTTCTTGAGCGATAATTTTCACTCGGGCATCGGCCTCTCCCCACCCCCAAAAAGGAGGCAGGACAAGCGGGCTCGTTATTTAAATCCCCTCCATTGAACCAAACAGGCAGTGGGAGGGAGAGAAAAAAATAAGATAAGGAGGAAAGGCTGCTTCCAAGAGCGCCGAGTCGTACAGCCTGACGCGGAGGAGGGAAACCTCGGGGCTTGACAAAACTGGGTTGCAAAACACTCGGGAGGCCGCTTCTCCTTTAAGCGGGGCCAGCCTGGTTCTCTTGGCGTTTTCCCTCCCTCGCAGGGCCCGCCTCCTCAAGCACGACACGCCGCTCTGATGGCGAAGCCTCTTTTTAATTGAGACTGTCAGGCTGGATCCACGATGGAGCGGGAGGGGGCACGTAGCGGATATTGGAGCAGCAGTAGTTGCAGCTCAGCCGCCTAAATCCGACCAAAGAACGGCAGCTTTTTCCAGAGGAGGGCCGGCTGCCAGCAGCGCCTGGCAATCCGTAGCTCCGCAGGATCTTCTTCCCAGAGGAGCCCGGACGGATTCGCTCTCGCCCGCACCTCCCGCTTCTATTTCTCGGTTGGCAAGTGGAAGCGAAGCAGCCTAGCGGCGGGCGAAGCCGAGATCTTGGAAACGTCGATCGCCGCTTCGGGTCGCCTTTTTTTTTTAAAAAAAATCCTTTTTGTTCACTTTCCTTCTGGGTGGGTTTGGGGACGGCGGCGGCCGAGGAACGCTTCTTCTCCCCCCCCTCCGCCCCTCCGAGAGTGACTGGTTTTGGACGCGCGTGTCCCTCTCCTCCCTCCTTCGTCCCCGCTCGCTCCTTTGCTCCTCGTCCCCTTGTTGTGCGATCCTCATGAAAAATCATATCTGGGGCAGCGACCCCCGGGCTCCCATGGCTGCAGCGATGCCGTGGAAGAGCGTGGAGTGGCTGCAGGAGGAGCTGGAATCGAGCGGGGGTAGCTCGCTGCTGCTGCTCGACTGCCGGCCCCACGAGCTCTACGAGTCCTCGCATATCGAGACCGCCATCAACTTGGCTATCCCGGGCCTGATGCTCCGGCGCCTCAAGAAAGGTAATCTGCCCATCCGCTCCATCATCCCCAACAACGAGGACAAGGAACGCTTCGTCAAGCGCTGCAAGGCAGACACCGTCCTGCTCTACGATGAATCCACGGCTGAGTGGCAGCAGGACGGCGGGGCCCCCACCTCCGTCCTCGGCCTTTTGCTACAGAAACTCCGCGACGACGGCTGCAAGGCGTACTACCTGAAAGGTAAATGAGGAGCGGGTCGGAGCTCTCAGACTTCCTAACAAGGCATTGGCGAGCTTTTATTACTTCCTTCGTCCTCCCTTTTATTTTATCAGCCGGGCTGGAGGCTGAGAATCCCCCGCCGGAGCAAAATTTCCCGCCTAATCGCACCACCCCCCCTCTATTTGTTCTTATCTCTCCATTTTCCTCTGTCCTTCTACCACGTATTCCCTGCTTCCCAATCTTAGTTGTTTTGCTGCGCTTGCCGGAGGTTTGTCTCCCGCAGAAAAGACAGAAAGGGAACGTCGGCATTTAAAACAAAACAAAAAACAACACGCGAAGGACTTCGAAAAGAGCGCGTGTCTTTCCTTCCTTTGGAATCAGCCAAGCAGGATTTTGCTCTTGCTTTCATCGCCCGTTTGATTAATTGTTGTTTTGCAAAATGGTTGCATGTGCCGAGTACTGTACAGGCAGGTACCGTACTGGCCTCTGGGCCTCTCTGGTCTTGGGTTCATTTCTCTCCTCCTTTCCCGCCCTCCCCTTTCGGTAGGAACGGGAAAATGTCCCCCTGCTAAACTGTCCTGAAAGACATCATTCTCTCCCTCTCCAGAAGGAGAAATTCTGGCCAGATTCTTCCATAACTATGAATGGGAAAAGTCCAGGAAAGCCCACTTCATTCCGGGGTGATTATTTACTCCAGGCTTCTCCTTGCTCCTTTCCTCTATCAACTACCTAGCAACCTTGCTTTTTAAAAGGAGAGGGAAACTATGTGGCCCTGTGTTAGATTATAGTTCCTATGAGCCAGAATGAACACCGGTCAAGGATTTCAGGAGTGAATTATTCAGAACCTCTGGAGGGTTCTGCCTTGCCAGCCATCTACATTTTTCCCTTTCCCCTCTTGTCTTGGTGCCCTTTAGAGGTTCTTCCCTCCACAGATGGGGAGGGAGGGGAGTTAATGGCAAGGAATAGCTTGTTCTACCCCTTGTCTCACTGCCAGCCTAACTTTATGCAATGGTCCCATTTGCTCCACTATACTGTTTTTTTTGCGATAGAGAAGTGGCCTGTAATAACCTAGAAAGAGGGGGCATTATTCACTGCAGGCAGTTTGCCATTCTGCTTTTTAATTGAAATTTGTTCGGCAGATTAATCTCTTGTGTCTTGTGCCCTGCTTCCTTTTCTGTGTCTTTGAAGGCCCCGACTTGGTAGATCAGCCTTTGCCTCTGAGCAACTTGCTTGAGCTAGATGACGTATCTGGCCTTGCCGCATGACATTGGGCTCTGCCTCCCATTCCTCCCTGGAGTTTATTTTGAATGAAGACCTTAATTCATTAAACTCCCCATTCAGCTTTCCTAAAACACTCTCCTCCCCTGGAAGCATTGTGATACAGTTACTCTGAGTGAGTGCCAAGGTAAGGATAATGGCCTTTTCCCAGGACACATACCAGCATGATCACTTGGTGGCAGGATTGAGGCAGAAATAGAAAGTGGTACTGAGCCAAAATTGCCCCCCTCCCTCTACTGTGTAAGTAAAATTAAAATTACAGATTTACAAACAGCTCAAGGAAAAGGAAGTACTAAATAGTGCAGAAGGAAGAAATTGTTCTTAGAATAGGAGATCTCTTCATGTATGTATGTATGTATGTATGTATGTATGTATGTATGTATGTATGTATGTATTTGTAAGCAGTTCAGTGAAAGCTTTCCTGTGCATTGCCCCAATGTTTCTTTTTCAGCATCTTTCTTGGTACATGTAAGGTATGTTTGTAAAATTATTCAGCCCAAGTGCTATATTAATACCATCACTCTTTCCTCTTGACAGTCCCAGTTCCTTTAAACTAGCCTTTTAACAGGAAAAATTGAAGAGTTAAGCTAATAATTTTCGCTTTTCCTCTCCTCTTCTGATTTAGAAGAGAGCCTTAATGGGAAATGTTTCTAATTAAAATTCCAAAATGGCTGTTTCATATTGTCTTTCTTTTTCAGGAGGGGGAAAAAGAAACCTGATTCTCCCCTTCCTGTTTATGAATACAGCTGAACTCTGTTTGGTGACTTTATTCCAACTGTGCCAGGCCATTTACATATCTCTAGGTCTTTTATAGTGGTACTGATTTGTAAAGTGTTGCTTGGATGCCTATTAAATATTCAGGAGAAAATTTCAGGTTCCATGTACATAAGTAGAATACTGAATATAGATAAACATTATTTAGGCACATATCTATATGTGTAGCTGTTTTTTTTACTGTGATCATAACTATACAGTTAGCTATTTAGCTGATTGCAAGGAATATTCACATATTGCAATTTTGTTAACAAATGAAGTTTCCATTCCTGTCTCAAATTCTCCTACAGATACAGAGTGGCTTCTGTATACCTGCTATTATTTTTAATTTATTACTTGTCCATTTAAAGCTAAACCAATTCCCTCTAATCTGTGTCTTTAAACATCCTTGATAGGTAACCTGGAAATCTCTTATTCTCAGGTTTGTCACCTTATTCAACAGGACTTCTGTAAATGTGTACTAGGTAATTTAGCAGGTGAAGCATCTGATTATAACTGAATAGTTTTGAAAAAGCTACAGCTGCTGAATTTCTGCCTCCTACAGATTTCTAAGAACACAGGAGTCCCTCAAAAATTGAATAACCTTTGATCTCAAACTTAGGAAATCTTAATTTTGCTACTTTTTCTTTTAAATCAAAAAGTAAGAGTGTGTCTATATGCTTCCTCAGATTGGTTGTCCACTTTTTCTTAAAGAATGCCTGTGGAATGATTGAATACTTCTTTAATTGCTTCCTTTTCTCCATATGTTCTTGTGCAAAAACTAGTTGTTAAGGAAAAGATCCAAACCCAAAAAGTTCATTTAAATGCTGTTTGTTGGCATATAGGGCTCTAACATGTGTACACAAATTTAAAAAAAATATAAACTACATTTGCTATAGAACGGATGTTAAGGCAATAACTTTCCTAAGGCCAATCAAGTTTTACAAAATAACATTCCATTTTTGAGTTCTCCAAATTCTTCCTTAGACAGGAAGTAAACATAAGGGTAGAGGGTGCAGGAAGATAGTTTGCTGAAGTCGAATGTATGGATTCTGCATTTTGTCATTCTTTTAAGGTTGCAATCATTCCAATTGGGCTTTGTCTGATAGAATAGAATAGAACAACAGAGTTGGAAGGGAGCTTGGAGGTCTTCTAGTCCAACCCCCTACTTAGACAGGAAACCCTACATCACTTCAGACAAATGTTTTTCCAAACTCTTCTTAAAAACTTCCAGTGTTGGAGCATTCACAGCCTCTAGAGGAAAGTTGTTCCACTGATTAATGTGATGATGCAAGTTGCATCGAAGACTTTTTTAGCAAGTTGGGATGAAGAAGCAACATGTGTGAAGTACCAACTTTTAAAATATAAAAACCATCTATTAATCCAATACGTGTCTATCTTTAATTAAAATGCCATGACACAGTTTTGGGAAGAGTTAATCTCAAGAGACAAAACAAAATGAGAGACTCTGGCAACATGATTCAGTAAATCAGTGACACTTAAAACACAATTCTAAACACTTTTATTGGCAACAGGTTAATGCAAATGTAATAGGGCTTTAAGGAAATGTCTGTAAAATTGCACTATGCTGTTACAGTTCTTGCTATATTGGGACCATCACCTTTAGGATTCTTAACATTTTACTGTCTTCTGCTCAATGTGATCTGCAGACAGTGGCGGTGAGATAACACTTGTCTCCGTGGTGTAAAAACTTTCTGATTAGAGGACTGAATGTTAGGCTGCTGTTTAAAATATAGGTACAGGCCAGGCCTGTTTTAGTGAGTTGGCAGCTGAGATTACTATGGCAGAGGTTGAGAAAATCCGGTAGCAGCCTTATGTACACAGTTAACTGAAATAAATCTAGGTGATTTTAATCTTCAAATTGTCTTAATTTTTTTTTATTTCTGCATGTAGTATTTCTTTTGGGGGCCCCCAATGTGACTCAAGCTGTCTTGCTGTTAAATGCATATATTCATGTGTTGTTAATCCTGTTTTAGTTTTAAGATTGATTTCATATTCAAGGAATCTTTTGGGCCTCCCAGGGAAAGTGGTATTTTACAGCATAAAACTTCTTTAAATCCACAATCATGGTTTGGGGAGGTTATATTTAAAGAGCAAATTTCTAAGACCTCACCGACTTTTAAGAAACATGGCATTAAAGCATATCTTCTCTTCACCTCCCACAGGTGGATTCAATAAATTTCAGACAGAATACTCAGAGCATTGTGAAACCAATCTTGACAGTTCTTCTCCAGCCAACTCTCCTCCTGCCTCTGTCCTTGGTCTGGGAGGACTGAGGATAAGCTCTGATTGCTCTGATGGAGAATCCGACCGGGAGCCCAGCAGTGCCACGGAGTCTGATGGGAGCCCAATCCCAAACAACCAGCCGGCTTTTCCTGTCCAGATTCTTCCCTATTTGTATCTGGGTTGTGCCAAAGATTCCAGCAACTTGGATGTCTTGGGCAAATACGGCATCAAGTACATTCTGAACGTCACTCCCAATCTTCCCAACATGTTTGAGCATGATGGAGAGTTCAAGTACAAACAGATTCCCATCTCAGATCACTGGAGTCAGAATCTCTCCCAGTTCTTTCCTGAAGCCATCGCTTTCATTGGTAGGTGTGGGCATCCTCTTCTTGATGTCACAGCCCTTTTGGGTGGTGTTGTATCATCTTGCTGTTTTCTGCTCTTGCTGCTGTCTGCTTGCTATAGATTTCATTTGTCTAAGTTTAGATTTGGCATGTGTAAGTAAGTTAGTAGGTACCGGTAAATGTGCCAGCATTTATAAGCTTTAAATATAACTGAGTTTGGCTGCAGGCTTCATTCCAGTTAAAGCCAAAAGATTATTCTCCATCTGACTTCAATGAATTAAAAATGATAACATTTGAAATAGATTACAGGGAATGGATTGGGTAAGGCTTTTGATTTCTGTTTTAGAGATTTACACATCCCCCCCCCCCCCCCAAAAAAAAATAATATATTTCAGGCAAAAATCAATTCCAACCCAATGTCTTGAATCCTTGCTCAGGTTAAATGTTGGCTCTTATATGATCAGCATGGTTCCATGATATGCTGATTAGATCTTGTGTCAGAGTTGCTTAGGAGAAGAGAGTAGCTTCCTTCTTCACATTCCTGTGTCCTGGAAACTCTCCACACCTGCTAAGTATAGACCATTGGAACCCTTGTGTCCTACCAAAGTTGCCAACCATTCTCCTGATCAGATTAAGCAACCTCAAAAAACTTGGCTCTGGCTCTCACAAACAAAACACACCTCTACCCATCTACCACTTGATCATTAAAGTTAGTCTTGGTACATATATTGGTTCATTAATATGTTAAAGTCACCTGAGGACATTCTTGTGTGAACCAGACAATATTACTGTAGGCATTATTAGCTCCAACATGTTGAAGCAGAGAGCTAAAATATGAGATTTTTATTTTAGAAATTGAATTTTCTCCTTCAATATTTCTGGCCCATTTCATTTTTAAAATTGTACTGCAGTTTATCTGCCACATTACATATGCTACAAATAATGTAGCCACTGGCCAGCCCCAGGCTCTTACTGTAGCAGCAACATATGCTTGAGTGAATTGTTAAATGTAAATAAATCAAAGTTGTGTTCTCCCTGATGTTCCATACATATATTCTAAATTCATATTTTTTGTAGAAAGTGCAGGCTTAGATACTGATTCCCAGAGAGATACAAGCTGGCCTTTGTTTTTGTAGTATGTCAGTTGATCAAAAGTTTTGTATTTGCTTAAAGGGCTGTTTGTGGAATGTGGTATTTAGATACTAGCTTAGTCGTCCTCTCCTATGCAAATCACAGTTTGGTTTTTAGAACAGGAAATGATTACAGATTAAAATAGAAAAAATGTGTTCAAATAGAACACTACCACACATTTGGGTATTTATTTATTTATTTAGAAGACAATGCTGAGTGGTCTGGCACTGATTAATGGCTTGGACCATGATACGAAATGAAAAGCCAACAAGTTCATTCCTTAAATTTTCTTTGGAGTTTATGAACTCTTACATTCTGTTCTTTAGCTAAATTACACATTTTTTCCAGGCATAAAATCCATCCCTCAACATGTGTCCTTTCATAGTCATGTTGATATCAATGAATGTGTGTAAGAATATATTGTATCAATGGTGTCCCATCAGTGGAATATATTGCTAATTACTCTCCATCCGTTCTGGGATCCTTCAGAGGAGATCTGAGATATGCAAAGAAAAACAACAGGAAAACCTGTTGCATAGGGTAAAATAAATGTTAGGTACAGTTGCCTGAAGCTAAATATAGAGAAACATACATGGAGTTGCAGTCTTATCCTTACTTTATTGTAAAGATATCAGATAACTATATTTAGGATTGGGATGTAATATTTGTTATGTGTGGATATCATAATTAACATTCTTCAGTTACTGCTGATACTTTTAGTCTGTTGACCCTTAAGTAAGAAACCCTAGCTTCTTCAAGTCCCACTGTCTACTTGAATATAATGAAATAGGATGTTCTTTTAAAGACTTAATAAATGTTTGATCTTTAACATCCATTTGAACCTAGTTGGGTTGATTTGGAAAACAAAAACTATTCACTCAAGTTCTTTCCTTTATAGTACTACTTTTTTAATCATAACAAAAATGTTATCAACATTTTTTCAACTTAACTAGTTTAAGTCAGACAGCCAAATGCTGATTAATATCAAACAGAAACAAGGATTAAGCAAGCTGTGTCTTTAAAAGGTTCCAGGAACTTTGAATGCAAAACTATTATTGTAACTTCTGTCATTCTTCTCAAGATACGTCTGGCTTATTTCTTTATCATTTCCAATTATATCAATTGTTTACGTCTTTATGTGGCAAGACAGCATGAACTAATATTTAACTGTCCTGATTACACCAATCTGATTGTCTTTGCATCTAGGCAGCATGTGAGACTCAAGGGAACATTGAATTGTGAAGAAAAACTGCTTAATTAAAAGTGCATTTGTTATAAGCTTTAAGTCAGGGGTGTCAAACTCACATTGTCACGGCAGCGTCATATCAGGACTTCTTTCCCCTTTGCTAAACCGGGCGTGGGCGTGGCCAGCGCGTGATGCATCCGGCCCGCGGGCCGGGAGTTTGAGAGCCCTGATTTAAGTTGAACTTCCCTATTCTATCCTTGCTTTACAAACCCCTCCCCTTTTGTTGTTGTTGTTGTTGTTGTTGTTGTTGTTGTTGTTGTTGTTCAGAAATCTCACATGTTCCTTCCTGTTGCAGATGAGGCCCGTTCCAAGAAGTGTGGCATTCTAGTCCACTGCCTTGCTGGCATTAGCAGGTCTGTAACAGTAACTGTGGCCTACTTAATGCAGAAGCTAAATTTGTCTCTGAATGACGCCTACGATTTTGTGAAAAGGAAAAAGTCCAACATTTCCCCCAATTTCAACTTTATGGGACAGCTTCTGGACTTTGAAAGAACTTTGGGACTCAACAGCCCATGTGACAACCGCTCGCCTGCGGACCAGCTGTATTTTACCACCCCAACCAATCACAACTTGTTTCAGCTGAATACATTGGAGTCCACATGAAGGAGATTTCGTTGGGGGAACCTCAAACCTTGAATAGCTTCTCTTGAGCATTTCAAATTCATTAATGGAAAAAGTTTTTTCCAGTCAGTTTTGAAAGAACTGGTTTCTCCAAGCAGATCTACCTAGTTGCTGCTTAATTGAAAAGGTGTGCACCGTTTATTAGTATTTGGACACGAATCCAAATGGTTCGGAAGAGTTACTTCTCATTGACCGGAATTATTTCATATGGTGGACAGCCTGATATTCTGACTGCAGCTGTTACTGGCAATAACTGTTTTCTAGTTGTGCTTAGAGACTGGTACAGTACACTTCACTCATGCACATGTACCACACACACACACACACATACATGTGTATTACTGGATCAGTGTGGGTTGGCTTGGTGTGGAAAGTAAAGAAGACTCGTGCACTTAGCAAACTTGACCAATAAGTGTTGGCCTGAGACTGTTGTTTTACATCCCAGTTTACTTTTTTTTTTTTAAAAAAAAAAGAGGTAATCTTATACTCTTTCTTGGGTTCAAGCTCTTTTTCAATATGTACGTTCCTGACTGTTTGTACAGACCAGGTTGCAAAACCAGTATTTTATTCTGTTTGTGTTCGATTTTATGTTTTTTAGATATAAGAGAGAGAAAGAGGAAAAAATTCAAATGTTTCTATTGACCAAATGCATTTTGCACACTCTGTAAAGCCTCAATATGTTCTCTAGCATGTTACTTGGGGGTGGTGGGGTGGTGGGGTGGGGAAAAGACAAAAGAAAGACCTGTTGCTATACCTGGGTAGCATCTAGCTGGAGTTTTCATGATTTGTGAGAGCCAGTTGGTAAAGTATGCCCCTCCGCGCCATGTTCACCCTCATAACCTTTTCTGCACTGACTCTGCCAAGGTGACTAAGCACCAATGTGCTATCTGATTTTTTTTAAAAAAGTCCCATTGCCCCATCCTATTCTGTACCCATCATCAATCTGTTCAATATTACCTGAGATAACATCTCATATAACCTCCACCCAGAGCTGGTAAAAGCACGCTTGGAGGCTCTTGGTTGCAGTGCGCAACCTTTTTGACTGTTAACATCACCAGCTGGCCTGAAATCACTCCAGCTTCCAAAGCAATGAAAATGCTGTTCATGTTGTTAGCGTTTTATCTGGCACACTTGATTCTTATATATAAATGGGTGCATCTATATGTACAAATGCATATATATTTGTGTGTGTACATATATAAATATATTGCATGGGAGGAGCAGCCTGGAGGTGAACAAGAATCAAACAATATTGCTGTTGCAGAAGGCTTGAGCACAGATTTACTAAGGCAGCTTCCCTTCACTTGGCACTTTCCAGATGAGTTAAGATGACAATGTCCAGATTTCCTATCAAGGCTACTTTAGTTTAAGGCTGCCTGACAATTCTGGGAACTGTGGTGCCAACATGTGAAGGAAACCAGTTTGGGAAGGTAACTTGGGTACAACCAGAAGGTACTTTAAATAGGAACCGTGGGAAGCCATGGGATTATACTACTTAGGGAAAAAAAGGTGTATGTGTGTGTGAGAGGAAGGGAAGGCTAGTTAACTATGGAGGCCATTGGAGGTTTTTGGGGATAACTTTTTGGGAGAACTTCTTTGCTGTGCCTTCTATAACAAGAAGACTTGTCTATATTTCTCATTAATGTACTATACTAGATGAGAGAAAAGTGGTGCTTAATTTTTTCTTGGGGAGGAGGGCAGAATGGACATGGAAAAATATTGGCTGCAGTGTAGTCCCTCCTTTTTCCCACCTCCCTTTCCACTTTCACTCTCAAACTTTTAAAAGCCACGGAGTCTTTCCCTCCCCCCCTTAAATATTCATATATATATATATATATATATATATATATATATATATATATATATATATATATATATATATATATATATATATATATATATATATATATATATATATATATATATATATATATATATATATATATATATATATATATATATATATATATATATATATATCCTTTTTTTTCAAAAATAAATAAATCTCCACATGGAAGAATGTTTAATGCTATCACATCATGGAACTGTGATGTGTATGTGTGTGTGTGTATGTGCTTTTCAGAAAATATTGGAATGATTTTTTTTTTTAATGTATCAATGTTAGGGTTGTTGGGTCATTTAGGCAGGAAAAGTGGAGCACTACACATGGACGAGCAAGCAGATGAGGAATCTCCTAACTGCATCTTACCTCAAGGAGAAATTTTATTTATCAGGGATTTAGTGCATCTGTATCTTAAGCTGGTTTCTATAAAGGCTTCCTGTGCCAATGGTGGTCTAAAAATGCATCCTCTTCGTATATGCGATAATTTGTTAGTGAGGGACAGCTTTTGCTTTCTGTGTTTAATGAAGGAAAAAATGAGTGACCCTATATATCCTGAACCCAATATTGGGACTTTGTTTATATTGCAAATAAATACTATTTTTTCTTTAAAAAACAGTGTTTCTGTGTCTAAAGTGTTTCCCAAGTCAGTTTGGCTTCCTGCTTCTTTAAAGAAACATTATTCTGTTTGCCTTTAACACATAACTCCAACCCAATTTCTATTTGCTTGTCAGTGTTTATACAGTATTGGGTTACACACAAAGCTTAATTTTGAAGGCCTGTGGTAAGAACTGGAGAGAGGCTCTGATGAAAACCAAAGCTTAAAGAACATCCTGAACATCCTTATTGGCCAAACTCTCTTCATAGGCAAGGCAAGTGTGGTTCTGGTTTCCCTTGATTGCAATCTTACAAGAACTTTCCTGATGGATATCGATGAAGTTCTCCTAAATAAGCTGAAATTTACTGAATATTCAACTGAATATTTAGAAAGCTATCTTGGCCAATCAAGCTTTGTTCCTTGGAGAACTCAGTTATACACGGGGGTGGGCTGCTGGGGGTTCGGGAGAACCTCTAGCTAAGATTCTGTGCAGTTCAGAGAACCTCCAAATGCCAATCCTGGCTGGCCCTGCCCTGCCCTCCCCTCCCAGGAGTCTCCATGTGACCTGTTTTGGATGCAGGTAATTACAGGGCACATGCGGAGGCTCGGGGAGGGCGAAAAATGGGTCTACCGGAAGTTCAGGAAGGCTGGAAATGGGCCCATTTCTGACCCCCAGAGGCCCTAGCCTGGGGAGGCTGTTTTCGCCCTCCTGGAAGCTTGAGGAAAGCTTCCAGAGCCCGGGGAGGGCAAAAATGCCCCCCACCGTCATGGTGCAGGAGGCCGACTAGGCCATGCCTACCCAACAGCCGGGCAGAGAAACCCTTGCTAAAATTTTTGAAACCCAAACCTGGTTGTATTGTGATCACTCAGTTGTAGAGTGATCACAGCAGGACATGAGTCTGGCACCTCACTTTTCACTTTCAAATTCAGTTTGAATGGCACTGGAAATTAGGTGACCAGAGAAGAAGTTTGTGTTTATCAGTCTGGTATAAGCAAGTCCATACATGTCAGAAATCCTGTGAATACAAGGCAGCTGCACCTTTGCCTAGCAATTTCAATTGGAGATTACAGCTTAAAAGCTGCCTTGGATGGCAGTTGTGGCTATTTCTAGGCTGCGAAAAATTGTATCTCTTCATTTTCTACCTGTCAGACCATGTGTATATTCAAACTACTTTGAGTATTAAACATGCTTAGTAGTAGGTTTTGATACTCATTTCTGAAGATGAGATTGGAAACCATTCCTTTTGTTACCTCTACTTCCATTCTATCTCTCCCTCAGCTAAGAAACCATTGAAGATTGTTTGCTAAATTGAAGGAAGGCTCTTTGATCATTTATTTTTCTCAAAATTCTTATGAAATTTGCTATGTTGTGGTATCTTTCTAAACTGTCCCTTCCATCTTCTATTGATATTTGATGTAGTAGTAGGGCCCCATCCAATGACAATAGGAAATTGGCCCACATTAGCCATCAACGAAATTGAGGTCTTAACCCAAAGTGTCCAGACTGTGTAACTGAAGGCTTTGACTGCTTGTGGGCTAATGGATGAGAGAGCCAATATTTTTGTCTGGAATTAGGTGACCCGAGAGTATGCTTAACAGTCACTGCTTGTTTGCTTAAGTGTGCTTTACACACAAGCACTGAAGAAGCTCACTGTTTGCCCAGCTGGTGAGAAGAATTTTGGCTCATTGCTGATGCTCAGGCCTTCAACTGAGCTGATAAAAATCTGCCAACTTTCCACTCTCTGAAATGTGCCTAAAAACTAGCTAATCCTATTTCCATCCACCTCTTCTCTACCCATCTCTTTTGTGTCACATCATAATTTGTTAAGTTGGAGGGCAGGGTTTGTCTTTGTAAGCTCTTTCAGGAGACTTATTAATGAAAGCGTAGGATACAAATGCAGTTGGGTAAATAAAAATTGCTTCACCAGATGTCTGGCACCACAGATCAGGCTTTGTCAATGGCTGTTTCCTTAGGTTTACAAGCAGCAATCCAAAAATCAGTTGTCATCACAATAGCCACCTTCAGGGTTACATTTAAGGAAAAGAAACCAATCTGTTAGGAAGGAGCCGAAAATTGAAAAAGAGGATAGAAAAATAGCAGGGTTCAATTGTCGTGGTAGAACTAAAGAAAAAAGGAAGCATGCTTGCCAAAGATTCAGTTGCAAAATGTTTAGTAAACCTAATCAATTTTAAGATTTAATTGGGAATTTTGAAAGAAGATATTACTATGAAAGTACAAATATGGTATATATTTTCAAAGTAGTTCCAAAGGTGTTTTTTCAAAAGGAAATAGGACTTTCTTTGTTTTTCCTTGACTGAATAGTGCAGAATGGAAGGATTTATAGTTTCATAGTACCCTGTTTCCCTGAAAAAAGATGTACCCGGATAACAAGCCCAACAAGCTTAGGTATATACCTAAGGCTTTTGAGTGCATGTACTAAAATAAACCCTCCCCCGAAAATAAGCTCTTCCCAAAAATATTGCAACACAGCAGGAGCCATGAGGTGACCACACCCGCCATCTCCTGCACCTCAAAAATAAGAAAACCTCCCCCAAAATAAGGCCAAGTGCTTATTTAGGGGGTCAAAAGAAAATAAGACTCGGTCTTATTTTCAGGGAAACATGGTATATTATTTTGGTAGTTTTGCTGCTCAAATCTGTAGAAGAAAAGGGGGATATCAATGATATAAATAAATAATTTAGCAAAATTAATAAGAATACAGAAGGAAAAATGTGGCAATATAACATTCACAATCTGCATTTGTTAATTTTGCTGATTCATCATTTAATTAAAGTTTATTACTAACGCTGCTACAATTGACTGACTTTGTACAATGTGCTCAACCATAAATCATAGTGTTTAACATTTGTCTTCTATCTTATATTGAGATGGACCTTTACTTCAATGCTTGAAGCTGGCCATGTGAGAACTTGGTCTAGCATGGTTTTCATCAAAGAAATCTTAAGCTTCTCAAGAACACATATATGTACAAATACATGTTTCAGAGAGACTGTAGTAGTAAGACTGGTGTTTCCTTTATCTACTGTTTATCTTTTGGTTGCCCCTTAAAACATCCTTGGAAAGGATTCAGGCTAATAATAGCCTCAGTTGTGTAAAGTAAAGGGTTGTTTTTTCTTCAGAGTAACCTGTTTGTGAATTCTGGAATAGCACTGTAATTATTTGTAATCGTCTGCTGACTGGATAGTTAAACCACATGACTTAACTTAATACTGTGTGGGACAGAAGTGGCATTCCTGTGAAAGAGATTTGAAGAGTGTTCCACAATGACCACAAGGTCTAGAAAGGATACTTATTGAGTTTGAATGACATTTCCATGTTGGCATGTGGTGGGTTTCCATTCCACATCCTTAACATTCCAGTTAAACAGAGAACTTTCCTTCTCCATTGTTGATGGATATAAGAGAATGTGGAGAGAACATTTGTAGCTCAGGGTTGAAATCAGGGCCCTTGGTGATATAATAAAGGGTAGCATGCCATCTTAGTCATGTTAAACATCTACAGTATGTTCACAAGGAGCGCAGGAAGATTTCCTTCAATATTAACAAGAGAATCAAAGGAGAAACCTGTCTGTTGTAGGATAATTTATGATTGTCTTACTTATGGGTTGTAGAGAACATAAAGGAAACATCGTGGGGATTCAACACAAAAAACAATTGCTGCTAAGGCATATTTGTACCATGGCTGGGTTAAATACCTTTCCATGGAGAAAATCTCAGTGTGAGAGTTTCTTCAAAAGAAAAGTAAGAAAAGATCTCTGAATGGGATATGTTTATAAAGTCCTGGTTTATACAGTGTGCCAACTTTTTTTTTTATTAGATAAACAGTAATTGCCTGAACACGCACCTATTTTATACCTTAAATTACACAGTTTACAAACCACGATGCTGGACTCACCCAACATATTAAACCCAACCAGATAGACCACACTAGTAATGTAGGATTCCAACAATTCTGTCTGTGTTAACCCGTATGGAAAGGCACTATGGTATTATTGTAGACTGTTTCCTCATTATTCATAGATACTGAGATGCAATTCCCACTGTGAACACTTCTTTCCAATCCCAACCATAGATCACATGGGGAAGTCTGGAGCAGGTGAAGACAGATAAGGGGTGCTCAGACTGCAATGTTTTCATTTCCACCAAGATTAATACAAGGCCTGTCCCTTGTGTGTGTCTCTTGTGCGGAGGCCGTGGTAGAAATAACCACATTATTAAGTTAGCATGTCTTTGAATTCAGAAGCAGGAGATGAGGTTGTCCTCAGGTTTGCCAACATGATGTAGCCCAGCCTGTTCATTTTACCTTCTTTCCTATATTTTTCTCATCAAATTCTGGGAGAATGAGAGCTGGATAAGCAAGGTAGACTCAAAAGAACATTGCAACATGCAATGTTGCAATGTTCACCTTTGAAGACAGAAACAGCCTCATGTTTGCTGAAAAATGGTCTTGGCACCTTGATGAAAATTCTCCACCAGATTTTCAACACCTCGGGAAATATTGTCTCTGCAGTGAATTACAATGAATTGACATTCTAACTTTCTCGGTGACAAGTTCTGAGCAGTGACTGTTTTGTGGATGAATGGCTGTTTGTGGCTTTCAGCATCCATTTTTCAGTAGCCGTCAATCTTGGCAGTGTCAGTGTCTATCAACTAATATGCAGTATTAATCAACATTTGATAGAGTCCGACATACAACAGTCAATATCTGCCAACCAACACATGACAATGGTCTATATTTAATGTGATCTGTCAGTTAACCTCAAGTACCAGGCAATAAGATATTATTGTCATTTTTTTTACTGTGAGCATATTGGCCCACATTAAAAATGAAATTCTGTTTGGTATATATATTTATGGTATATGTAATATTTGGTAGCATCTGGCCAATAGCAGATGCTAATGTGTAGACACATGCTGTAATATAGAAGAGTGAATTGTTTGATCCTCAGCTATGGTTGGATCTCAGTTCTCAGTAGCCCCAGGCAGCATGGCCATTGATTAGGAATGCTAAGAGTTGACCTGAGGTCCACAGTTCCCCTCCTCTGCTGGTTGCCCTATTTTTCAACATTTTGACATGTAGCATTGCATGGTGACCCTCATTATTTAATAGCATTTGATGTATGACCTATAATGACAAGATACATTTGATACACAACAGTGAAACATAGAATAGCAAAAATTGACTTTGGATCTGTCGTCTAAGTTCTTAACTGGGAAAAAAAGAAATAGTGGAAAATTTGTTTTGTAAAACAAGTATTACTTTTCAGTCCTTGGTTTTTCTAAGGCACGCTTGATTTCCTTCACATCTCTCTCTCTACCTCTCCCTCCCCCCCTCTCTCTCACACACGTAGCCCTGCTGAAGACTTGAGAGCATGTAAATAGTTCTGCTAATCAACACTTTATATTTATAAAAGACTGGCACATATTTGTTGTAAAGTGTTGCACGTGAAGCTCTGGATTGCGGTCATAGCCTCTCAGTTACTTTGTGGATTCTTCTCTTGACCCCCAAGGGTTGAAAATACCATAAAGACAAGGATGTGCAATTGTGAAGATGCCTAACAAATTGGTCTTTAACATTTTTCCATCCGAAATGAGGAAGTTGATAGGATGTGAGATTAACTGACATGTACTTCCTATTCCTTGCAGTTATCTGAAGTAGATCTGGCACACCTCCTTCCTGCAAGGGGATGAATTAGCTCCCATGACATGGGGGGGGGGGGGGGAAGACATGAGGACTTTGAAATATGTGGTCTACTTCAGCTATGTATTGCCATATTTAAAATGTCATAGAGCTTCTATGCTGTTGGTTAAATGTTACTTTCTTATTGCTGGAGAACTAGAATTGCATTATAGAGAGAAATTCAATAAATAAAGCTCACATCGTTACATCTGGGTTGGGGGAAAAACATAGCTGCAATTGAATTTCTCCTTGTGTGCATCCATTAAACAATGTCTACAGAAAAAGGAAAAAAAAGAAAATCTGAAAAGCAGTCTTTCTGAAAAAGCTGCCAGACCATGGCATTAATTTGTTGACCTCCTGAAATGGTTCATATAACTGACCTAGTCTAGTTTAGAACAAGAGACTATTAGAATATCAACTGGCAGTGGTCTGATTGTCATAAAGTGAAACAGAAAATGTATTATAATTAATTACCATGGCATCTAATCAATCAAGTCTTTTTAAATTTTTATTTATTTATATCCCACCTTTAATATTTTTATAACATTGGCAAACATATCTAAGACCCTTCCTCCTCCTATTTTTCCTCAAAACAAATCTGTTAGTTGGGTAGGGCTGAGAGAGAATGATGGGCGCAATGTCACCCAACCACCTTTCATATCTAAAGTGGGACTAGAACTCACAGTCTCTTGGTTTCTAATTTGGTGCTTTAATCAGTAGACCAAAATCAACCTCAACTCCTGATGACTTCAATTTTCTTGGCAATAGTATAAACATGGTTTGTCTCTGCTTGCCCTCTTATGGGAAGTTTTTTGCAATTTCCTAATCTGGATTATAGCCTTGATAATTTCTGGTTTATAGTCTCCCATTCAAGTGCTAGCTGGGTTTATCTTTGTCATTCTAGCATCTGCTTAAGTCAAACATAATGTTAATTCAGAAAACCACTCTTCATTCATTTCGTACTCAGCCTTTCCTTTTACTGGAGTTAGTATGGATGTTCTGTTTTGTAAACAACCCTCTGCCTTTTACTTTTATTTGTTCTGGATGCTTTCCAAAGGTTAATCTCTTACTGAATAAGAGATTTCTGAAGAGCAGATTGAATGCAGGTGTACCCTACACTAAGACAAAGAGAAGACTCATGGTAGTAGATTTTTTTTTTACATGAGTACAAACATACAAACAAATATGTGCCAATCAGACCAATGACTTTGTGAAGTTGTGGTATGCCGGCAGCATAGTCAGGCAGATGACAAAACAATCTCTATTATTTACCATATCAACTGAAAATTACCATTTCCTGCTGATTCTTAAGGAAATAAATTATCATGAATTTTGAGCTAGGGCAGGAACTGAAGAACCCGGGCAAAGGTGGCAATAGTTTATGGTTTCAGCTCATGGAAGACGATTGGAAAGCGAAAGAAAAATATTGCGGATTAGTGACTCACTTTGGAAATGATGTTGATGGAAGTGATTTGGCTTTGTGAACTTTGCTAGTAAATGTCATAATCTGGATGACAGACTGCTGACAAAGCTTTCACTTTATAAGAACTGGTACAGATCTGTTTGACCAAAATCCATAGCAAGTTTGATCATGAGGACTTAAAACAGAATCTTGCCAGCTCTGGAGAATAAAGGAAATGGGAGTATTGCTGAAATACGTTATTCCATGAAAAAAATCAGAATGTTAGCTGATTCTCATGCTCAGACTACAGGGAAATAAAATTATCCTGAACTTCTTAGAACAGGAAGGCAAAATGATTTAACAGACAAAAAGAGCTGGTGGGATGATTCCCCATAAAGGTTATTTTTAATTTTTCTTCTTCATTTATTTATACCCCTCCTTTATTATTTTCACAAATAATTCAAAGTGGTGAATATATCCAACATATCTTTCTTTCCTATTTTCCCCACAACAACAACCCCATGAGGAGAATTGTGCTGAGAGAGAGAGTGACTGGCCCAAAGTCACTCACTGGCTTTCATTGCTAAGGCAGTACTTATACTCATGCTCTTCTGCTTTCTAGCCTGATGCCTTAACCATTAGACTATACTGGTTTAAAGTAATCAAAAGAAACAAATTGTTCAAAACCAGCAGAAAGAGAGGAAATGCTGTACTGTGTGAATATGTCTAGCCGGGAATCCAGATGAATGAATATTTGGCTTAAAATAAGTGGAATAAATAGTATTCCCGTTGGTTTCTACTATGCCCACTCAACCATACATGAATGATATATTCCAGAATGAAAGCTGCAGGCCTGCTAAAGAGAAAAGAAATAGTGATAGTGAATTTACTCCAATATCTGTGGGGCAGAAAAACTTCGTGAAACATATTCCTTCCCAATAGTTCTCAAGAGCTTCTTCCACTGTTGACTTGATGTGACCTGCTAGACCCAACGGAGAAGGCTCATTCCACATGTGGAGACTGCTTGTTTAGAGACCACTGTGACTTCTCCTCCACCAAGGCTCGTGTGTAACTTAGAGAGTTGAGCAGATCAACAGTTCACTCAGCTCCTGTTCCACATAAAATGCAGTAAAACCTGTTTTGCAGTATTTTCTCTGGATGTATGAGCCAGGGACTTCCCATTACTGGGAATTCCCGTTCTAGTTCTTGGATTTCCTCACGTTCTCCTTTGATAGCTAGGGATAGCAACATTTTCCCACTCTTCCCTTTTCTGTCCACATGTTCCTAGAAACAGCCCATGTTTAATTGCGAAAATCGAACCCTTTAAGGGGAAGAAAGAGGTAGGGATGTGGCAGTGATTGGCAATTATTATTAAGCTGTACATGTAGATACAGAGAATAATAAGGCTTCTTCAGAGAATGACAGAAAACAGCATACAGTTCAATTAAATTGCTAATAGATAACAAAGAAAAAGTGGGACCAGTCAGGCCCAATTCATTTTTGAGAACTGGATATATATTCTACCAGGCAACAGTGGAAAACAACATGAAAGTATGGTACTGAGACTAGATACTGGCAGAAGCATGACCAGGAAATATCTGTTAACTTTGAATGAACTTAAATCTCCAGAGCCAGATGAGTGGTCCTTAGAGTACTGAAAGAACTTTAGAAAGTTCCCGATTACTGAAAGAAATCAATGACCTTATCTTCAAAAAAGGAAAAAGAAAGGCTCTGGGAAATTGAAAGCCTGTAATGGCATGTGGGAAAGGCCTTGGGAGGCTGGGTGAAGAAACACTGCCAAGCAAATGGTCAGATAAGAGGCACCATAGCCTGCAGCTGAATGCTGAATGGGGCAAGAGGTTCAGAAGTGACTGGTTTCTTGAGCTGTAAAGGACATGGGGAGCCCTGGTAGCACAGGGATTAGAATGCAGTATTGCAGGCAAACTTTGTTCACTGTCTAGAGTTCGATTATGATGGGGCTCAAGGTTGATTCAGCCTTCCATTCTTCCAAGATTGCTAAAATGAGGACCCAATTGTTGGGGGCAATATGCTGACATTGTTAACTACCCAGAGAGTGCTGTAAAGCACTATGGAGTGGTATATATCTAAGTCTAAGTGCTGGTACTATGGAGTGAGGGTAGAATTGTACTTTAAAACTTGCGAGATTCTGCCAGTGTAGACTTACAATGTAGTGGAAGTAGCTCATCTGGTCATGTTCCCTATTTTGTTAACTGGGCAAGGTCAACCAAACCTGCCTGGGAAGATTCTAAAAGGAGATAATAAAAGCAATCAGCCTATAAGCACTTTGATTAGGTCTTGCCTTCTGTCCAGTGGTGGTTCCGGCTCCTGTTGCAACCAGTATGCTGCAACAAAGCTGGGCATCCACCATGTGCATGCGCATACCCACCACTCGCAAAACTCCAGCCGCTCAGTGGAGCATTGGGCAGGCGCCATATGCTCCGTGCGCGTGCGCAAATGCCCTGGTTGGCTCAAATAGAGGTAAGGAGAGCGGGCAGGTGGGTGGGCCCTCCGGAGCACTGTACCGGAACGATACCTGGTACTCCCAGCAGGCACCGGTACGCCTGTACCGGGGTTTACCGGTCTTAACCCATCATTGCTTCTGTCCATCACTCTCTCTTTATTTAGTTACTTAATAGATTGTAGATGTACTTTAAGCATTATATATCTTGATTTCGGCAAAGCATTGAATATATCTACTGATATTCTGACCAACTAATTACTACACCTGTATTTAATTGTCATGCCCTGTGAGATGGCATGACAATTAAATATATACTTCACTGACTTGAAAAGTATATTCAAGAAATATTAACCAATGCTTCCTCCTAAAACTAGAAGCAGGCATTAAACAGAGTGACACAGGACTGAATCCAAAAACTTGTAGTCTTAAACATTTTTATTAATGATTGGTATGAGAAGGGAGAAAGAACACTTCTCAAATTTCTGTATAACACAAAGTGGAATAACTAATATTGTTAACTAAAAAGGGGAGGGGAGACCAAAATCAACTGGTGTCACAGGTGGGATGTAGACGGTATTCAAGAGTCAAGGAGGAATAAAGATTAAGTCACTGAAAAATTAATTAAAATTTGCAAGTAAGTAATAATAATAATAATAGAATGTATGTAAACTTAGTTCCTTCTTGAAAAATCCTTTTTGGGAAAAGTGAAATTTATTTCTATCATAGTGGGCTCAGGTTTTTTTTGGCAGAATGATTTTTGGGGATTTAAGACAATAAAGAACTTTTGGATTAGAACTGGATAAAACTGACACTCAGAGTAAAATAGCTAGGAAACAGTAATCAAATGCACAGAATGAGGGATACCTGGCAATAATTTTGCTGAAAAATGATATCGAGATATATGTTGGTTACAAATTGAGTGTGAGTAATGAGTGATTTGTGGCTGAAAAAAAGAGAGCAAATTTAATTTTATGCTGGTTCCGTAAATTACTACTTTCCAAATTGTAAGGTGTAACTGTACCACTTTACTCTGTATTCATCAGACTTCACTTCAATTATTGTGTCCAGTTCAGGGCATATCTTAAAAATAGTTCAGCATATTAAAGCAAGGACTGGAGCGTTATCTATTGTGGATATTTTAATTGAGACTCTCTGTATTCAGTAGCTTAAATTATTTCTTATTTCTCTGATTCCTTCCTCAATATTCACCTCAGTGGTGCCACTTAGGCTTATGATACCTCGGCTTGTTCTTTCATCGGTGTCATTCATTTTTCACAACTCCAAAATGGCATGCTAATCTTTCTTCTCTCTCCCATTGGATTGTTCATAACTGTCAGGATAACTCCTGGCACATAGCAACTCTTGGATAGGATACCTGGCGTGAGCTACGTGACGCTGACTATGGATCCTTCATTTTTTTTTGAATATTTGATTGTAATCTCCACAATTGTAGCAACAACTCCACTATGGTTGAGATGGAGGTAGTTCTGTTAAGCAGCATAGCTTGCAATGACCGTGTGGGGAAGGGGCCTGTCATAGGAAATCTCATCAAACAGTGGCAGCCACTGTTCTGCTCCGCTTCCTCCTTCTCTCTTTTGTTTGTGCTCTGCATTGTTATTACTCAGATAGTTATTTACATTATACCCCTGAAGGGTTAGCATTCTTGTGGAGATAACACTGACTGTACCAAGCAATTTTTCCCATACTCTGGCTACTATGACCATAATTGCTAATGAATGGTTTGGGACCCGTCAATGAAAAGTTGGGCATTTTTCTAGGATATTAGTTATTTCCATTGAGAACAATATATCACAAAGGATATTTTTTTTTAAAAAATATTCCACTGTAAAAGTCCAAGCAAAATGTTCACATGTATGCAGTTAGTGATGGATCCCCTTTGTAAAATAGGGTTGGAAAGAAAGAAAGGCAATTCTATGAATCCCAATGTTAAACAGACCAGCCAGAGCTAAAGCTAGTAATATTTTAGAGGTTGATTTGACATACTGCCTGATCTATTACTTTTGGTAGGTTATCTATGATTCTGGGCGTAGCAATTTGTCCTTAGAAAGGAGCTCAATTTATATGATCTTCATGGAATAGAAATCAAAACCAGAAACAATGAGCAGGTGAATAATTTGGGAAGAACTAAGAAAAAAGTTCTATGTGTTTCCAAATTTTCTGAAGAAGAAAGATCTTCCCTATGGTCAAAACAAACTCTGGAAACTATATCTGCATGTCTGAGGATCCAGGTTAGTTGCATTTCCATATGTCATCAGAATTAACTAATAAACCTGAAAGAGTTAACGGCAGGACGGTTTGTCAATCCAGTCTGCAAAGATTATGGAATCAAATTTGCTAATGGTATATATCATGCAGGAAAATCTGCAGCTGTATTTCATGTGACTAAATTCTCATAAAGCTAGTATTAAAAATAAAATAGTTACTTAATAAAAACCCAGCTAGTGTTGGGCCCATGGCCTATTCCCCCCCCCCCCCAGCAAAATGAACATACAGTACATTTGCATTGATTTACTAAATGAAATAGCTGATGGACTGTGTCCTGAAAACTATGTCTTGAAATAATTTCCTTTACATTTCCCCCCATTTGTAAACTAAATAAAGAGTTGTCATAAGAGGAAGCTTACGAAAATTAAAATAGTAGGAGGGATACTTGAAAGGAGCAAATTATCACATCAGTATTGTTAAAGAAAGCAAAGAACATGTTTAAGAATTTGTAGGTAGCTTGAAATTAAAGTTATATTACTAGATATAGTAGCAATAACTCTGAACACTTTTTCACTTAGCAGTTTAATTAATCAATCAATGTATTTCCAATCAATTAAAATGCATACTATATTTGTGGGTTATGTATAAAACTGAGACAGACCATCTTTTAAAAGACAAATAGAACTGTCCCTTCCTAATAAATGAAAAAAAATTGCAGTAGAAAAGAGTCAATCTTTGATCTTACAAGATCAAAGACTCAAAGATTAACCTTTCCTACCATAATTTGCTTACCTGGAACATAAAATTGAATGATACCACTGAAATTTCTCCTTTGATGAAATACACCCCCATTGTTACAATTATGAAAATCTGGTTGGGAGGGGGAAAAAGTTCAACCAAGCCCCAAATGTGAGCATTTAAAGTTCTAGGACCAACTAGGTTGCTTAGTATTTGTCCAGC
The DNA here is from genome assembly GCF_964273705.1 of Natrix helvetica. Taxonomy (NCBI): domain Eukaryota; kingdom Metazoa; phylum Chordata; class Lepidosauria; order Squamata; family Natricidae; genus Natrix; species Natrix helvetica. The sequence goes on from NC_138548.1 coordinate 300,540,222, forward strand.
CTTCATCCCGCACAGAATCATTTGGAAATCTCATTGTTCTGCAGCAGAAATCAGCAGAGGTGAAGAAAAAGGGTGATGCCATAGTTGGGTGCATCATGGTGCAGGTGGCACACAGGAAAGCCCAAACAGGAGGATGAGAGAGATGAGTACATCTTAGTGATGTTTGGCCCAGGCTGTAAATTGGAGATAAAATCAAGAGTACATTGTAGATGCTGGAAGACGTTTGTACAAATTAGAGATTCAAAATAGTCACAGCCTCACCTGTGTCTGATTAAGCGACATCTCCTACCTAATTTCCAGATTGCGTTAGTAGTTTTATGGAGGAGATGCAAAACACAAGGCCCCGGGGATGAATGCAGGCCCAGAAGTGTTGAGTGTGGCCCCTAGAGGCCCTCCAAATGTTGCAACCTTTAATAGGACATAAAAGGAACATTATTAAATGCTTGACTGAATAGTAATCCTGTTAACTCTATTTAATGCATTTAATGCTAATTAAGCATAGCCATTAATGAAATGAAATGAAATTTCATGTTTGCCTTGGCACGATTCACAGGCACACCACTCAACATTACACATTCCTGTTTGATAGAGACATCAAAGAACAGGAGAAAGAATAAAGGCCTGAGGAATCTTGACTATTAAAGAGTTAAGTTGTAACCTCTCAACACAACCTCCTAGAAATGTCCATCAAAGTAGCAACAGAAACCACTTTCAAAGCCAACTAGAACAGACTATAAAGAAGGATTCTGTGCTCAATGATATTTGAAGTGCTTGAAAAATCCAGCAAAAACTAAAAGCTCCTACTTCCTGTGGTTTTCCCTCCACAAAAGTTACCACACAAGGTTGCCAAGGGAGGGTCTCAAGTTCAAGAACATCAATGAAATTGAACCTAGATAATAAGTTTCAAAGAATGGTTAAACTTGCTAATTCCTTCCATTCATTTTCTCAATACATGGACAGTAAACATGCTCCATAGCTGAACATAGCATCGGAGTCCAGACTAGGTTTCTGCATGACTGGTCATATCACAGTTATTTTAACATAGACTTAAATTGCGCTTTAACATAATCAGGAAGATGTCACTATTCCCCTCCCTTCCTGGTCTGCAAATGTCCCTCTCTCTTCCTGGATCCTAGTGTCAGACCTGCAAGCCATTTTTTTTTTGGATTTCAGGCCGGCCACACTTTCTACTATGGGAAAATGGGAGGAGGATTATACGGAGTTGGGTGATGTGTAGCCATAATAACATTCTTTCTCAGAAAGTCAAGGTCGCTTGTGTCCCTGCACCTAGGCAGATGTGGAGGGAAGTAATATATCTTCGTGGCAGTGAAGAAGATGGACTTGTGGATGCTGGGCAGGGTCTTGAACTTTCAACTGGGTGGGAAAACCTGGAAGCTTTCAGATTCCGGTTTTCCCAGATGTGCCAACATGACATCTCTAATAAAATGGAATTTTGAGGAAACACAAGCCTTGGAGTTTTATTTCGTTGGGGGTGTTTTTTGGAACCCTGACATCTAGACATTTATCTAGGAAGAACATAGTTTAATGTACAAGTATTATACATTACACTTTAATTAGTGAAAGTCTTCCCAAACATAAAACATGTACTGTAATTGACACAGACAATTACATAGGGATGGGCAACTATGGCCCCATAGTTATGACCTGTGTATTTCAACACCCACAATTCCTGATTTGAATCTATAGGACAAGGGTGCCATAGTTGCCCATTCCTGCAATAACAGAATAACAGAATTTGGAAGAGACTTTGGAGATGTTCTAATTCAACTCTCTGCTCAAACAGGAGGCCCTATACCATTCCATACAAATAGCTGTCCAGTCTCTTCCTAAAAACTTCCAGTGATTGAATACTTACAACTTCTAGAAGCAAGCTATTCCACTGATTCATTGCTCTTGCTGGCTGGAAATTTCTCCTTAATTCTAGGTTGTTTCTCTCCTTGATTGGCTTCCATTTGTTGTTTCTTGTCCTTCTTGTCCTTAGTGAATAGGTTGTCCACCTCTTTGTGGCAGCCCTTAGATATTGGAAGACTGCTATCATGTCAACCCAATTGTCTTTTCTTCATACATACCCAGTTCTGGACTGATCTAGGACTAAGGTCTGCAAAGTGCCCAGCACGTTGTCCGGGTTATGTTGGGAAAGGAAGTGTCAGTGGGAAGTGTTCATTGATTCTTGTTGTAACCTGAATAGAGTCATTTTGTAAGGAGGGTGCCTATCTGGAAATTCATCTGATCTTCAAACCTATATCTAACCTGTGCTATACCTGCAGATACAAAATTCTCTATGTGAAATGGACAGGTTTTTTTAATGGAATAGTTTTAGTGGAATAGTAATGGAATATTCGGTGGTAAAATTACACATGGAACTAAATACTTGGAAAAATACATTAACACCCCCCCCCCCCCCAAATTCTCTGTTTAATGTTTGGATGAAGTTTTTAGTAAAACATGCAATAGCCTTACTTTGAATGAGCTTTTCCTTGGTCTGCTAATACCTCTTACCCCAGATAATAGGTTAATGCATATTAGGTTTATCACATAGGAAAAGGAAATCGTAATTCACTCAGACTTCAGAATCTTTGTTTTGGTCTGACACATCTCTCCCTGGCCTGCATTCACAGTGCATCCCTATGACAGGCTTGGGGAAAATATTTTATAGAGCAGATTCACTCAATAGAAGTGTTGGGCTAGTTCCTGCCTGCCCAGGTTTTTCACTTTTGGAATAATAATCTGATAGGTGAGGCTACTAGCTTCCCGAAAAAGTTGGCTCGGTGCCTGACACCTGGAATGGATGGCCTGAAGTTCTTGAAAAGTACTGTATCGCAGGTCACAAGAATCTTCTTGAAGGAATTTTCCAGTAAATGCATAGGATTAGATCAAAGAATTAGAATAGCCTACGATAAAATACTGCTTTTTGTTTTGGATCTTTACTTCATATTGTTATAAATTCATTTTTATGGGGTGTTGGATTGGGACTTATAAAGCTAAGTCCCCATTCAGTTTAAGCAGAGTTCATCTAGGAAGAACCTCTGTCTATAAAATATAGTTTGTTTATTGATCAAAAGGAAGAAAAAATATTCATGGATTTTATTAAGATTCATTTTGCCTTGCAAATTTTCAGCCGCAACTCTATCAAAGAAGTACAGGCAGTCCTCACTTACTGATTGCTTCATTTGATGACCTTTCAAAGTTGCAACGATGTTTTAAAAAGGCTTTGCAACCAATCTTTACATCTGTGACTATCTCGGCATTCAATGGTCACATGATCCCCACCTGCACCCCACCTGCACCCACAAGCAACAGGGAGAAAGCAGAACTATTTAACTCATGTTTTGCATCTGTCTTTACACAAAGGGATAAAACAGTCCAACCTATCAAAAGCAGCACCACAAAAATCAGATTAGGAACACAAATTGAAATAGGGAAGAAAATGGTAAGTGAGCACCTGTCTACCCTAGATGAGTTCAAATCACCAGGACCGGATGGATTACACCCCAGGGTTCCGAAGGAACTAGCAGACGAGATCTTAGAACCACTGAATTATATCTTTCAGAGATCCTGGAACACCGGGGAACTACCAGAGGACTGGAAAAGAGCTGATGTGGTTCCCATCTTCAAAAAAGGGAAAAAAAATAGATCCAGGAAACTAAAGACCTATCAGCCTGACCTCAATACCAGGAAAGATTCTGGAAAAGATAATCAAGCAACGAATTTGCGAACACCTAGAAGCAAACAAAGTAATAGCCAAAAGCCAACATGGGTTTGTCAAAAACAGATCATGCCAGACTAATCTTATTGCATTCTTTGACAAAGTCACAAAATTAGTGGACCAGAGGAATGCCGTCGATATAGTTTACTTGGACTTCAGTAAGTCTTTTGATAGGGTAGACCATAACCTACTACTAGATAAAGTAGAAGAATGTGAGTTAGACAGCATCACCACCAGATGGATTCGTAACTGGCTGACCAACCGCACTCAACGTGTAATCCTCAATGGAACTGCATCTACATGGAGGGAAGTATGCAGTGGAGTACCGCAAGGCTCTGTTTTAGGCCTAGTACTCTTCAACATCTTCATCAATGATTTGGATGAGGGAATAAATGGGGAACTCATCAAATTTGCAGATGACACCAAGCTGGCAGGAATAGCCAACACTCCAGAAGATAAGCTTAAGATACAGAAGGATCTTGACAAACTTGAACATTGGGCACTATCTAATAAAATGAAATTCAATGGTGAAAAGAGTAAGGTTCTACATTTAGGCAACAAAAATGGAATGCACAGGTACAGTATAGGTGGTACCTTGCTCAGTAGTAGTAACTGTGAAAGGGACTAGTGGACAACCATTTAAATATGAGCCAGCAGTGTGCAGCAGCTGCCAAAAAAGCCAACACAGTCCTAGGCTGCATCAACAGAGGGATAGAATCAAGATCACGTGAAGTGTTAATACCACTTTATAATGCCTTGGTAAGGCCCCACTTAGAATACTGCATTCAGCTCTGGTCGCCACGATGTAAAAAAGATGTGGAGACTCAGAGAAGAGCAACAAAGATGATTAGGGGACTGGAGACTAAAACATGAAGAACGGTTGCAGGAACTGGGTATGTTTAGCTTAAGAGAAAGAAGGACTAGGGGAGACATGATAGCATTGTTCCAATATCTCAGGGGTTGCCACAAAGAAGAGGGAGTCAAACTATTCTCCATGGCACCTGAGGGTAGAACAAGAAGCAATGGGTGGAAATTAATCAAGGAGAGAAGCAACTTAGAAATGAGAAGAAATTTCCTGACAGTTAGAACAATTAATCAGTGGAACAGCTTGCCTCCAGAAGTTGTGAATGCCCCAACACTGGAAGTCTTTAAGAAGATGTTGGATAGCTATTTGTCTGAAACGGTATAGGGTTTCCTGCCTAGGCAGGGGGTTGGACTAGAAGACCTCCAAGGTCTCTTCCAACTCTACTATTGTATTGTATTGTATTGTATTGTATTGTATTGTATTGTATTGTATTGTATTGTATTGTATTGTATTGTATTGTATTGCATGCTTCATAAGCGTATTTCAACAAGCACAGTTAAGGGAGAATGTGAAAGTAAAATTGCAAGTCTCATGATTTCTCCTTTAACGACCGGTGACTTGCTTAACAACTGAATGGGAGGTGATGTTGTTAAGTCCATTGAGATTACATAATGTAGTGCAGTGCTCAGTGAAAGAGTTATTGCTCCCAGTTATGGCTACTAAGGGAGAACTACATTATTATTGTCATTTCAAGATATACTAGATTGCATTGAGGTCAGCATTGTCATACCCATTTTCTTAAGCCTTAATGTTTGTCTTGAAAGTAAGGCTATTTAAGAGCTGCAGTGGCGCAGTGGTTAGAATGCAGTACTGTAGGCTGCTTCTGCTGACTGCCAGTTGCCAGCAGTTCGGCAGTTCGATCCTCACCGGCTCAAGGTTGACTCAGCCTTCCATCCTTCCGAAGTTGGTAAAATGAGAAACCAGATTGTTGGGGGGAAAATGTTGACTCTGTAAACTGCTTAGAGAAGGCTGTAAAAAGCACTGTGAAGCAGTATATGAGTCTTAAGTGCTATTGCTATTTGAGCATAGCTAGTCCAAGGAACTGCTGTAAGATGCAAGATGAGAAAAGGGATAAAGTTTCTTATGATCTTAGCTCTTCCATTTGTGGGTTTGAGCCCTATCTGACTGAAGTGGCCCAGGAGGGGAGAGTGAGATGGGTCCTGGACAGTGACCATGGTTGACATCTCTTTGCAGAGTCGGGACATGACACTGAAAATGGCAATGGTCTGTCCCCTTCTCAAGAGAAGTACTTTGGACCAGTGTATGAAGGCTGTCAGGGGTGGGGAGATACAGGTTCAGATTCAACCTAAGCAACATGTAATAGCTATTTTTATTCAGAAAATGCCAATTCTGGAATTGTAATAGCTTTGATTCTTAATGGTGTAATGGACCTCATGGACAGTGCCATTTTTTTTCAAGGAAAGAAACACTTTTAGTTTAATAGTTGTTCCAATAAAAATATGCAAAAAGGGCAATCCATCCATTCATTCACCCACTCCCACACATCTTCCTTCGTATGAATATGATTATTAAAGTTTAGTATTTTCTGAAATTTCAGGGTATACTACAGATATTATCTCAGAGTTGTTCATTGTTAAGAATATGGGCATTTTGCAGATAGAGATGAGAAAATAGCGTTCTGGACTAGTAGCTAGATTTAAACTGGGGATTTAAGTCATGATGTGCCTTTGGATGTAGCTTAACCAAATTAGGGTTACTTACTACAAATGCTAGTAACTGTGTGTTTAGTTGATAAACATCTCAAAAATCTTTACTGAATGTTCACTTCTCAGGGAACATTCACTCAATGAACATTCTCATTTCTTTGGCAAAGAAAAGTTTTAATCTTAACAAACAATAAATCTTCACTCATTCCCTGTGTATCACGACTGGCTTCCTGGTTGAGTTCCATCTACTGAGACTATGTGGTCCTGTTCCAACAAGTTCCTTTATCTGTCTCCAACTTCTTGCTGCTTCCTCTCCATCTCCAGTTTGCGTAGGAGGCATTTGTCTTTCCTAACTTCTGCTGACTTCAGTGTGGGCTTGCCTGTGCCTAAACATGCACTGATAAATCAGTTCAGGATGAAAATTCTGCAATTATTTATGTACCAAGAACTTTTTGTTATGGTTGTTAATGGAAGTATGCAGCCATTGAAAGGGTGTGGAGTGGGAGCTGTTATTAAAGGCACATGAAGCAACTGTTCTTCTTTTCATCCAAAAAGCTGAGTCAAATTGTTAAACAAGTGACAATTTGTCATATTTGGAATATTTCTAAGAAAAATCATTGCCTTTCCTTGGACTGAGTTTGACACAGCGGAATGAGTTTGAAAAATGATGAAAATTACAATAGGTCCATGTTGCTAAACTCCCAAAGTAAAAAGAGAATTGATCCTCCTTTTTTGTATAGCAGCCAAGCTTCAAAGAGCATTGTTCATGTAGCAACACATGGGAAAAGAAAATTTCCATCCAGTTCAGGCTTGATATGATATAATCTGAGGATTTGAATATGAAATTGGAGCATGGTGGTTCATGTGGTTAGGACACTGGGTTGGAGGTTATCAAGCCCGCATTTGAGATCCAAGTGCAGTTGCATGGCGGGATGAGCACCCGTCATTCGCTCCAGCTCCTTGATGGAGACATAGGCATCTCCCACTGAGCAATGGTGATGTCACCAGCTAATCTTTTGTACCCAGAAGTGCCTTAAATTGTGCCTCCAACATAAACAGGGAGAATCCAAAATAATGAACTGCTTCATAAGTCTTCTGGATGCTGAGTCAACAGAATATCTTATTTAGCCCAGGCTTATTTTTCCATTCAGATGTTGTCATTATTATCCCTTATCTAGTCCAATAGTAGTGTGTTCTTTTGTATATTTCCCAGAGACAGAAAAATATGTTTCTTCCTCATACCTTCTCAGTTCAGATTATTATCCAAATTTTTCAAAGCACCATCCTTTTATGATGTCAAATTCAAAAACACTGGGGTGAGGGGGAAGCTCAATTTTTCTATTTTCCTGTTCTCCCAAGCCCATTTACCATGGAACAGAAGATTCATGTATCTATTAGCATTAGCAGAGAGAGAGAGAGAGATGATTTGATGGGGAAAGGAGAAGGATGAAAATGTCTGATTCTTAGCATGTTGGCCCATTCGGATTCCCATAATTATCAAAACACTCACAAACACACACAAGTGGGTTTTTTTATTTTCCCCCCACAGACCCCTGTGCTACCTTTATTTGATATATGAGGAAAGGATGCAGGATTAAAGGGGGGAAGCAATTTTGGCCCAAATTAAAAAAAGGGAATCAAGCTATTCTCCAAAGCACCTGAGGGTAGAACAAGAAGCAATGGATAGAAACCAATCAAGGAGAGAAGCTACTTAGAACTAAGGAGAAATTTCCTGACAGTTAGAGCAATTAATCAGTGGAACAACTTGCCTCCAGAAGTTGGGAATGTGCCAACACTGGAGGTTTTAAAGAAGATATTGGAAAACCATTTGTCTAAAGTGGTGTAGGGTTTTCTGCTTAAGCAGTGGTTTGGACTAGAAGACCTTCCAAGTTCCTTCCAACTCAGTTATTCTGTATTCTGTATGTAGAGAGAGACTGAAAGAATAGGTGTTATCCAATGAACCCTTTTCTGATGACTAAACTAATAAGGGAGGTGAGATAATGCCTCTTCCTTTTCCATACTTAGAGAATTGCCCAAGTCTCCTCTGGAAAGGCTGAAGGGAAGTAGAAGAGGACGGTGCTCTTTAGACTGTTTACCTAGCAAATATCCAATATCTCCTCCTCTGTGACATCTAATGGCACTTGACATTTGGCGGTCTTCTATATTGAACAGCTCTATATTTAGAAGGTGATATTTAATAGCCAGGGATATTTCATAACCTACTCTATGCTCTGTGTTTTATAACTGGTCTCTGTTTTATAACAATTAGAATTTCGTGCTCTCTGCAGATTAATACTGTATCTGTGATAAAGCTGTAGAAGGATGTGGGTGGCAAAGAATTATGACCCATCTGGATGTGTTCTGAGCAGGATGGGAAATAAACACCCACATGGTTTCTATACTGCCAAAGGCTTACCTCCCGTTCCGAAGCCCCTTCATTTTTTGGCCTTACATTGAGTGAGGAAGGGAAAAGGGAGAAGGAACAGGTTTGAAATCTGCAGAGGGGCATAATCTTTAGTGACATCATGAACACAAAAAAGACACCCAAATAGAAAACTGATTTAGAAATAAAAGGATGAATTTTAGCCTAAAAAAACCAGAAAGAACCATATATAATTAAATTGTCAGATGATATGATAGGTCAGTGATTGCTAACCTTTTTGCCATTGCATGCCAAAAGCGGGGGGAGCGCAGGGAGGGGTCATGCATGGCATGCCCACACCCATAATTCTATGTGCATGACCCCCCTGCATGCACATGCAATCCCCTCATGCATGCGTGCGGCATCCCCACTTCCCCCTGCTTTTTGCAAACGATGGACCCGTTTTTGCCCTCCCCAGGTTCCAGAGGCTTTCCAGGAGCCTAGGGAGGGTGAAAACGGCCTCCCACGCCCCTCTGAGGCCCTCTGGAGGCTTCAGGAAGCTTCCCTGAGGGCTCCGGAGGGCAAGAAATGGCCCTATGGGAATCCCGGAGGTCTGTTCCTGAACTTCCGAGTTGCCTGTAGGGCCATTTTTTTGCCCTTTGGAGGCTTCAGGGAAGCCTCCTGAAGCCTCCAGAGCAGTGGTGGGTTCTGGGCAGTATGCCCCGGTATAGGCGTACCAGTGGCTGCTCGGAGCAGCAGCCACTGTACCGGAATGGTGTTTTGGAGGGCCCACCCGCCTGTCCTTGTTCCTTACCTGTATTTATGCTAACTGGGCCATTTGTGCATGTGAATGCAGCATTCAGTGCCTGCGTGACACTCCGCTGAGCAGCTAGAGCGTCGCAGGGTGGTGGGTGCGCATGCGTACCCAGTTGCGATGGGATCTGGAACCCACCACTGCTCCACAGGGTGAAAAACAGCCCGATGGCAAACTGGAAGTCCATTCTCGAACTTCCGGTTTGCGCATTGGCTTGTTTTTCACCCTCTAAAGGCTTCAGGGAAGCTTCCGGAAGGTGAAAAATGGCCGAAAATGAAGGCTGAAGTCAATTGGCCAGCATGCGCATGTGCGCTAGAGCTGACATGGCAATGCCTTGCGTGCCCTAACAAATGGCTCATGTGCCACCTGTGGCATGCGTGCCATAGGTTTGCCATCACGGTGATAGTTTTGACATAAAAATGCAACACTTCCTGACCAAATGTTTCAAACCCGATAAAATTCAATTTTTTTTAAAAAAATGGAGATTATCAATACAGTATCTAGGGTCATTGAGTAATCTACCAGACCTCCATCCCCCAAAAAGAAGCCACAGCCCAGACCAGCAAAATGAAACTAACTCTGACAAATAACACGACTTTCCTGTGATAAAACATTCCCACTTCATCTCGCAGAGATGTCCGCAGGGAAAGGGAATTTTTTAAAAAGGCCACATAGCAGCTCCAACCATGGCATCAAAATTTTACCTTGATCCACTTCTGTGGATCAATTACAGAGGAATATTAATTTTGGAAAGAATGAGTAGATGCACTACGAAACCAAAATAGCCTTCAACTACTTATGATATCAGAAAAGCCTTGTAAGTAAACCTTATTTTTCAAGCAAATTCTAAAAAATGTTGCCTGGTGACAGGCATGCATGCCTGTAAACCTGCATTTGAGGATTTCCCCCAAAACTGGGGTGAAATATGAATTGAAATGTGAGAGGCCAAACAGACAGTTTTCCAGTAAAACTCACTGGGATGTAAGGTTCACCTATCCCTGAAACTGTTTTATGGAGTATGAGAAGAACTGGAATTTTTTTTAGAACTTTGCAACCAATGCTATTCAATTCAATCTTAATTTATTAGAAATTAAATATAATTAATTAATTAATTGTTGATACCATCAGGAGCAGGTATCAACAATTAATTAAATATAGAAGACGTTATTTATAGATCAGGGTTGAACTGTGTTGTTCTTGGTGACTCTGAGCTTGGCTGTGTCCAACACATGGAGAGACTCAACCATAGTTTCAACTGGGAAACTGTGAGAATCCCAGACCAACCGAAGTCGAAAAATGCTACAGAATTCCTGGAAGCTTGCACTCAGGCAAATCAGCCATCATCACACACATAGAGATAAACATCATCTACATATCATTCAAAAGAGATAAACAAATTACCAAAAGGGAAACAAAAAAAAAGACCAAAACTACCTCCTGACCAGCAATCAACACCCAGATGAGTGGAGATTAACACCAAGATTAACACTAGACCAAGATTTAAAAAGTAAACAATACCTCGGTCAAGAAACTACTAACTCAGTAAACAACAGTCCAATGAAGGAACCACCAAGACCACACTCACCAACACTGACAGGGCAAGCCACTAGCATACAAAATGAGAGTAAACCACTCTCTGTTCTTGCACTGATAATGTTATCTAGTTTGGTAATAAAATGTTTACAAAAAAACAACCAAGCTCAGAGAGCACCGAGTATCCCTTAAATTAATTAAATAAAAATTGAAAACCATAGGAAATTCACTAGACTACCAAACGTTGTGAGCCTTTGCAAAGAATGAAAAATTAGAGTAAGAATTGAGCCTTTTAAAAAAATATTATGCTTGCATATACTGATATTTAGAAGATGGAAAATAACATGCCCGCTGTTTATCTGTCACCTTTTATGGCAACATTTAAAAAAAAAAACTGTTAGAGCAGGGTTTCCCAAGCTGTGAGCAGTATTTCCCTTGGGGAGGTGCTGACAGAGTCCAGGGAAGGTGTGAAGAACCTTTTAGTTGTATGGTACATTGTTAAATAAATCCAGCCTTCCCAAAATTTCATTCTATTTTCATTGTTTATTTGGGTTCCTTTTAGTGTTTTGAGTTTTTAAAATTACACTAAAGGGAGATGTGAGGGCAAAAATTTCAGGAACCCTTGTCTTGGAAGCTTGCTCAGGTCCTTCCTTTCTAGAATCAAAATAACTGCCACTCAAAGTTTAATGTCTGATGTTCCTAGTTTAGAATGCACATTGCAAAAAGAAATATAATCCTCCTAAGTCTAAGATGTTTTATATTTAATCTGGATAGCGTCACACTTCTCCATTTGACATCAGGGCCTAAATTGGGTCCTGAACTCTCAACTACTGCTAGAAGAGCCAGTAGCAATTCTGGCTAAGAGGGCTTTTGTACACGTTCATCTTGTGGGCCAGGTGTGCCTTTTCCTCATCCAGGAACCCTTTTAGATGTCTTAGATACTCATGATTGGACTATAGCAGGGGTCTCCAAACTTGGCCACTTTAAGACTTATGGACTTCAACTCCCAGAATTCCTCAGCCAGCTGATGGCTGAGGATGGCTGAGGAATTCTGGGAGTTGAAGTCCACAAGACTTAAAGTAGCAAGTTTGGAGACCCCTGGACTATAGCAATGTGCTCTACATGGAACTCCACCCAGAAACTATAATAGGTTCAAAATGCACCAATGGGAAGAGCAACAGGTACTTCTCATTATGCCCATAATGTGATTCCTGGTATATGCAAGTTGCATTGTTTACCAATTGGTTACTGGGTCCAATTCAGGGTGCTGGTCATTACCAATAAAGACTTCCATGGTATAGAGTCTGATTATCTGCCGGAATGCCTGTCTCCAGATCTATTGCCTGTCCAGTTCATTTAGGCAGAATAGGTGAGCTGAAATTAAATGGTGTCATCTTGTAAGACTGAAGAACCCTGCCTTTTCTGTTGAAGTCCCTGTCCTCTGGAACAAAGCTTCCTCCAGAGCAGAGCTATCCAACTATGACAACTGTACGACCTGTGGACTTCAACTCCCAGAATTCCTGAGCCAACTAGACGAAGTCCACAGGCTGTAAAATTGCCTTAGTTGCCCATCTCAGCTTCAGAAGTACTTCTGGCTTCCCTTTTCCAAGATCAGGAAGTCCCTTAAGATCTGGCTCTGTTCTCTGATCTGGGTTTAGGCTGTCTGTGGACCCCTTATTGCATTCTCAATCTGAATACTAGGAATGCTGTTTTAATCTGGGAACCAATGTTATTTTAATTGCAAGCCACCTGAAGTATCAAAATCCAGTAATGAAAGCTGAGGGATCAGACCATTTTGTTAGACTTCAGGAAGGCTTTAAGATACCTTTAGATATCTTCCCTGCACTCACCAGGGCTTTAATTGCTAATGTTTGATTAATATTGTAAGTTGTTATTTTAATATTTTATGTATTTTTTGGTAAGTTGCTAAGATCAGCATGGTAATAAAACAATGATATAATGATGATGTTTATTGATTTGGTTTAGGATCGTGTGTGATGTCACATATACTTATGTACTCCTATGGATATAAGGGACACGGCTCAGTGGCTAAGGTGCTGAGCTTGTCGATCAGAAAGTCGGCAGTTCAGTAGTTCGAATCCCTAGTGCCGCGTAACAGAGTGAGCTCCCGTTACTTGTCCCAGCTTCTGCCAACCTAGCAGTTTGAAAGCATGTAAAAATGCAAGTAGAAAAATAGGGACTACTTTAGTGGGAAGGTAACAGTGTTCTGTGCGCCTTTGGTGTTTAGTCATGCTGGCCACATGACCACGGAGACATTTTCAGACAGTGCTGGCTCTTCGGCATTGAAAAAGAGATGAGCACTGTCCCCTAGAGTCAGGAATAACTAGAACATATGTCTGAGGGGAACCTTTATCTGTACCTATGGATGGTTTAACGGTTCAAAAATCCTAATGTTTGAACCAAGCAAATAACATTGTTCCCACTTTGTTCCATTTTATTTCTTTTACAAACATTCTGTGGCCACTGTTATAATGTAGATTTAATGTAGATTTCCCTTTTTCTTTTAACCATTGGAAGGCTTTTTTTTCCATGGAGCATTCCCTTGCCTGGGCAAGTTTTAGCTTCACTTATAGCTTCAAGCACCCTGGAGAAAATCAAAATTCTTGAGCCACATCAGAAAAATCTGTGTCTACTGATGAGGAAGGAACAGAGCAGGGCACTGAAATGCAGCCAGAAAAAAAGTAGACAAAGTGCAACTCATTCTCTTTCAAATCTGCACTCCCATCTTTATTAATTTGTGTACTTTGATCCTGATCCAAAAAGTTAAAACAATGATTTAATGCAGACGGACTTTTAGAAGGCAATGCAACTGGTAAGGTCTGTCTGAAATTTCCACTCAATAGCCCAACATCTTTTTTTCCCCAATTGATACATTTTCTTTGATTAAATTTCTCAATTATTTGGCAGCTGCTGAAGGACAGATTGCTGATGCCATCAATAACTCATCCCAAACTATTAATGAGGCATTTGCTTTGCATTTTTGCTTCTGTGTCAATGAAAGCTCTGGGTTTTCAGAGAAATAGCTTCATGCGTTATGAATGCTTCCTCCCTCCTTTTCATAACACAATTTAAAATACAGCACTGAATTTTCTTTGCTGAACGAATAATATACTGTATGTAGGAAAACTTTTTAATTTTTTCTAAAAATTAAAGTTAACATAATATAAAATGCAACTGAAGATAAAGATTAGAAAAACAGGGAAGGGAGAAAGAAGGGGGAAGAGGAGTAGATGCAAGGGGAAAGAAAAAAGTATCAACTTCCAACTTTTTTCAGCACAGTAAAGTATAACATAAAATTGCAGTGTGAATTCTTTTACTTTACTAACTTCACAAATACTAGTCATTTATATAACAACAAATTAGCTTAATTATGGTAGCAAAATCCAAACATTCATTTTCAAGCACGAAGTCCAGAAGTAGCTTCTCTAGAAGTAGAAATAAAGCTTGATATGTTCTTATCACTAATGAAAGCAGCCAATTTTGTCATTTCTGCTATCACGCTACTTCTCCACAATTTTTTCCCATCCATTCTTCTGCTGTGGGGATTGAAATATCTTCCCATTTCTATGCTTATAGAATACTCACTACATTCAATATGTACAACAATAAAATTCACAGATCTGTTTTCCAACACACTCTGCTAGAGGGAAGTACCCTGAAGATGGGCTCCAGAACAAGTCCAAAAGCTTGGAAGACAAAACCTCTGGTCCTGGTAGACCGACCCAGATTGGGTCCTGTTTTTCAACTCTTTATATGTGTAGGAAAACTTGGAAGCTAAATGTTTGCTATTTCCTTCTGGAGTGTGCAAGACATGTATATGTATGTGCATGTCCATGGATACATTGATAACTAAGAGATAGATACAATCTACAGCTTGGAATATTTTTTCCCCTTATTCTTACTCTTCCTTTTGTCGGCATCTTAATATTTAAGGCAACGTACAGATCAGCAACTTTGGCTATTCCTCTCTATCAGTTACAACAGTTTCTACATGTGGTAACTGTATAGATTATCTCCTACCAATTGGGTTGCACATTCTCACCCCCTGCCCCCCCTGCCAATGTTCCAATACTTTTGCCGATTCCTGGCAATTGGCAGAGATGGAAACCCTTGAGTTTTCCTCAGGAATTCCAATGTCTCCCAACTTTTAGTGGTAGCTTATCAAATTTCTGCAATTATCCATATGTTCCTTAGCAATTCAGAAGGGGGGAGCAAAGAAGGCAAATAGGTAGATAAGTAGGTAGATAGGTAGATAGGTAGATATGTGGTAGGTAGATGGTAGGTAGGTAGATATGTGGTAGGTAGGTAGAAGGTAGGTAGGTAGGTAGGTAGATAGGTAGATAGGTAGATAGGTAGATAGACAGACAGACAGACAGACAGACACACAGACAGTATTTCAACTGAAAGAGATGTTATTTAAAAATATCATCTCCTTCCTCCCTTGCAGTAAGTTGGTCTCATGTTGATCTATCCATTTGCACCAGGAAAGGAACAGGTCTGCTTAGGAGCTGTAAAAGGGCTGTGAGATTTTGAGTACTGTCTCTGTGGGAGAGAGATCTGTTTTGTTCCCAGGTCAGTGGAGACACATGCTTATTAAAACTGATGAGTGCTATTATCTACTTTCATCAGCAGTGAAAGCTGAGGCTTGAGTGAAGATAGCAAAAACCAAATTATGATGGTTTCTCATCATGAGACTGAGTAATCCTTGCCCACATCCTACCTGGCATTCACCACTATCCTTAGACCCTTGTCTTCATGGGAACTAACTTCCTCCCAGGGTTTTAGGTAATACGTGATCTAACCAGTCGGGTGACTGGACACACCCTTGGGACCTAGAAGCCTTGCCTTCCTGCTCAGCTGCTGTCATCTGTTGACTCACTCTTGCTCTCTCTCTCTTTCATAAATGAAATGTTTCCTAAAGCCTTTACAATTACCAATCACAAGAAATCCATGACGTTCCAGAGGTGAGCTATAAAACGTAGTTCCTGGTTAACCACTTAATATTAAAAGGAGGGGCCTATTCTCAATCAGTCAATATATTCTCAATACAGGTAGTCTTCCACTTACAACGGTTCATTTAGTGAGCGTTCAAAGGTACAGCGGCACGGAAAAAATGACTCCTGCTTTTCACAGTTATGACCTTTTCAGCATCCCTATGATCATAGGATCAAAATTCAGATGTTTGACAACTGATTCATATGTGATCAACCTTTGCAACCATCTGACAAGCAAAATAAAATGGGGAAGCCAGATTCACTTAATAACTAGGTTACTAACTTATCAACTGCAGTGATTCACAACAACTGAGGCAAGAAAGGTCATAAAATGGGGCAAAATTCACTTAACAAATGCCTCAACGACAGAAATTTTGGGCACAATTGTGCCCAAGGACAAAAGGATGGCAAGTCTGGATGGCAAATACTTCATTAGCATAATTTGGTGAACAGTTACATTCATATTCAGATGCCATACAGTGGTGGGATTCATTTTTTTTTTACTACTGGTTCTGTGGCAGGGGAAGGATACTGCAAAATCCCCATTCCTTCCCTTGCCCCATTGATCTGCTTTCCAGCTCCATTCTCCTGTTCAAGGCAACAAAATAAGATGAGCTGTCAGTGGGAGGAAGGCCAGCCTATTTGCCGGTTCTCCAAACTATTCAAAAATTTACCTACCGGTTCTCCAGAACCTGTCAGAACTGGCTGAATACCACTTCTGATTCCATATTAGAAGATGTTGCCATTTATGACAAAACAGAGTGTTGGTGTGTGAGAGTATATGATAAAAAGTACATATGTCCTAATCTGCCACTTTCTGGGGGAAAGGTTATTTCAATGTGGTCACTTCTAGGTGAGAGGGGTGCATATAAATTTAATAAATAAACAAGAGACATTTTGAAAGAAGCAAACTCCTTGCTGTTTTATTTGGAGATATTGTAATTTCTGAAAATCTATAGTTTTGAACAAAGGACCAGGGAGATCTTAGGCAGAGAATCAGGGAGATAACCTTGAAGGAAATAGGCAAGAACCATTCTATAAGCAAAAGGGGTTGAATCAGTGGTGAAATTCAATTTTTTTTACTACTGGTTCTGTGGGCGTGGTTTGGTGGGTGTGGCAGGGGAAGGATAGAGCAAAATCTCCATTCCCACCCCACTCTGGGGCCAGACAAAGGTGGTATTTGCCGGTTCTCTGAACTACTCAAAATGTCCGCTACCGATTCTCCAGAACCTGTCAGAACCTGCTGGATTTCACCCCTGGGTTAGATCATTCCTTAAATCCTGGGAAACAGGACAGTTATTTGGTGGATATTCAGACAGACTCCTCCCTGAGCCGCCAGAATATAAGAGGGATGAAAGCTAAAGCACAATCATGCTTGAAAGATTTTGTTATTATACTGTACCTATCTAAACATGAGTGATTTAGTGGCCTAGTAGTGAAAATGCTTACCTCCCACTTGGAAGATAGAGAGTTCAATCCTAGGTAGTGGCAGATGTTTCTCTCTAGGGTGTAAAGAATTTTTTTTGCTGCAAACTCCGTATGATGTCAGGAAGGACATCTGGCCAATAAATGCTCAGCTCCATCCATAAGCCCTAACTCTATCACAATTAAAGGATTATTGGATTGGAAAAAGGAAATTTACTATACTTATTTCAATAGCATATAATTGTTATCACCATGTGTAATTCGTTCTTGATCTGGTCTACCTGAAATGGCTAACATCCTAGTTTAAATTTTTGTTAGGGTTTCAGGAATCAGTCAGGTGACTCTGTTAGCCTACTTTACACGGTTTTTAGGAGAGTAAGATAGAGAACTTGAATGAAAGGTAGAATTAATGATAATAAAAATCAATAAAGGAGAAACAGCACACCTTACTACTACTGTTGATGTTATCTAGTTAGGGTAATGAAACATTTGCAAGAAAACAAGCAAACTCAGAGAGTACCAAGGACCCCTCAATAATAAAAAATGTCTATACATGCCTTTCTAAAACAATAAAGCTTAAAAGCTTTAATAGCAAGAATTAACGACAAGTGGAAAAATGGGGGAAAAATCTGTTCCATCTTTTTCACAATTATTTTATGAATGCAGTTAATATGGCCTAAGTTCCATTAAAGACAAATTATACTTTTTAAAAACAAAAAACCCTTTCTGAACCAAGAAAGGACTGTTCTGACCGAGGCTTCCCTAAAAAGCAAGAAGCAGAGTCTTGGTCCCGGCAAAACCCCTTTTATTTACATAACTGTGAATTCCTTTAAGTCACAGTCCACAAGGCTTAACAAACAGTCTTTCAGAGGAATGTTTATCAAGACAAACCTTATCTTGTTTGGAGAGCTGACAGATAGCTAGTTTCCAAATGCAGGGCAAGGCAAAATTTGGCACAGTCTCTTATAGTCACAAACAGAACTTTCCACTCTTGAAATGACCGAATGAACGAATTGTTTCCTACAAAAGCCCACTCCCCATTTGCTCCTCTTTTGTTTCCTATGGGAGGGGCCAATCACCTCTAAGATGAGGATTTACTCCTAAGTGGACCCTGCTTTCTTAGTTGTTCTTGTCTTCTGGCAGCTCTGCGCATGTGCACCCTGGAAACAGGCTCCAGCTGTTCCTCTGCCTCACTGCTGTCTAGCTCCCTCTCTGCCTCCGGCGCAAAGCCCTCGTCTGAACTTTTCTCAGCCCCTAGGACTGGCCAAAATTCCTTTCCAACCTCCTTATTGTCCGACTCTGCTGCCAGCTCTACTGGCCACCGGTGGGCAACAATAAGGACATCAAGGTTGTGTTCACATATTTATAGAGAAAACGAAGAGTTTCTCGGAATCAAAATATGTACAACTACGATAAATAATAAAATGAATAACATGGAAAGTAGCAATTACACCCACAAATTCCTGTCTGATCATGGGCAGAGGAAATAAATGAATTAAGACCAGCTAGTGTGAATTAAGACCAGCTGGGCCAGCAGAAAAACCTAATTTGGGGTGGGATGAGAACTGTTTAGCACAATATATCCTGATATTTTATAAAACATGCTTTGATCTGATGAGATGAAATCTTGCTAAGAAGCAAACATTAGCAGACCATTGTAATATAGTTGCATTTTCTTTGCTAAGCTTAACTTCAAAAACTAGAATTATCCTGAAGATTTTTCTTAATGTTGGATATGTGCAGGGGACATCAAACAAAACGAGGACCAGCTGACCTCTGGCCCTATGGAGAGGAAACAGTTGCTGGTGTTTGCTTGTTTCTTCCCTGGTAGACTTTCTGGTTGAAGAAGCTTCTTGGATGAGAAGCAAAACATCTTCAAAGGAAAACTAGAAAGTTGCCTCTTGAAAAAAAGCATCTTTGGGACAACCATGATTTGGATAACTGAGAATCCCTATAGACATTCCCTGACAGAAAGAATGCTAGTAGTTGATCTTGGATTGCGGTCTGGTTAGAGAACTAAGGCGGTTCAAGTAGCTCATACATGGGGGAGAATATGCCAGAACACACTATGTTCCAAGAGAGGTTCACATTAAATTTCTTAGAAAGACTACAAGAGATGAGATTCTGAGTGCACAAAGGGGGCAAATGTTAAAATACAAGGATAGAGAGATAGTCATCCTGAAACAAATCCCAAAGAAAGTTAGAGATAAAAGAAAAAAATATTCGCTTTTAGCGAAGAAATTATTCGAGAAAGTGGTTTGGTTCCGGTGGCTGCTGCCAGAAGGCATGCTGGTATTCTGGGAGGGCAGTAAAATCAGAATTAATACAACTATGGAGGCGGAGGCCTTCATGAAAAAAAACAAAGCTCTCCTAGATAAAGCTGATGACACTACACAAGACACACAAGACACGGGAGGTGCCGGAGCTTTGCTGGGGGGGGGGGGGGGAAGAGGCAACATCGAGAAAACTTAGATCACAAAAGTGAGTTAGAAAAATAATGCAATTGCTGATACAGGGAATTTTTTCTGTTTGATATAAAATAGATTGAAATGGAAGATATAAGGTAAAAATATGCTGTCAAAAATTGCTAAGTAGTAATTATCTAATGTATTAACAAGTGAAAGTTATGAGAACCGGGGGGAGTGCCATTTCCTGCATAATGTAGCTGTCATAATTTGTAATCTTACCCATTACCCTTCTTCCTAAAAACTTTGTAAAAGCAATAAATTTTTTTGTTCATACGTGGGGGAGAATAAGCTGGTTCTATCCATCAGCCTGAAAAGACCTATTGGAAAGATAGTAGAAATGAAAAGGGGAATAGGGAAAAACCAATCAAAAGTGCCAGAGCCCAGGGCAAGTGCAGTTGAAAGAGATAAGGGGAGACAGAGAATGGCAAAGCTGGGAAGTGGGCATTGATGGAAGTTCCACCAATGAAAACACTGCAGAGTCCTTTGGAGCTCAAATGATTCAGATAAAATGGAAATGTTTGAAATTTTGATCCACAGAGATGGAAGAAAATCGGCTTGACTCCCCAAGGATAATACCAATGTGGAAACAAAGGAATAATGCCAAAACCCCATATTAAAATTTCCTAAGTCTTCCTATATTTCTCTTGGTTGTGCCATTATAATTAGTTTGAGTGAATTTTAGAAGGGAGAAGATGTCCAGAAATTCCACCAATGTTACATTTATTTAAGAAAGAAAATATGTCTAAGGAACAGGGCTGAGGCAATTAGCAAGGCCACTTGAAAGCAAATGCTAGCAAATGCCTTAAAAACACTTCCATTACTTTATATCTATGGAGATTCTCAACCAGCCTGTTCATAGCTGTCACAAAGATGCTTTTTCCAAAAGCCAACTCAACTTTCTTGATTTTTTCTTTGAAAACCTTTTGCTTCTCATCCAAGAAAGAAGCTTCTTAGATGAGAAGCAAAAGGTTTTCAAAGAAAAAACCAAGAAAATCTAGTTGAGAAAAAAAACACCTTTGGGACTTTCATTACTTTAGGACTTGTTTTGGCTTACTGTTTGACTGGTAAGTTATAAAGGATCATATTTTATTTCAGAATTAAGCCCTCTTGAAGAACTGAGATGGTTTTCTTGTAGCCCAAGTTAGCCTACGGCAAGAATTTGAATAAGTAGATCTTCTCTGTTCTCCCACACAGTATTTTTGCTAATCTGATCTTGCAATAATCATGTACCAATCTTAGGTGTGTTAATTATATTAATGATTCCTTCAATCAGTTCTCTTTCTTCATTTGGCTTGTACATGGACTAGATACTCCTTTTCAGTGGGAGGTACCTCAAAACAAGATCCGATCAGATTCCCTGTTGACAAGAGGAGAAAGTAGCATATCAACAGATAAAAGTAAGGAATGTGGATACAGTTTATCTAAGACTAATTACATTTTTAATATCAGGCTAACAATAAGTATTCCTCTCTAACTGGAATGAAACTAGATCTAAAGCTGTCGTTCTCCTGACAATAAACAAGCAAAGTCAATTAGAATAATAAATTACAATTATTTAATGAATTCTGCTGTTCATAAAAGGTATTAGACCTTTGGAAAAAGAAAATGGGAAGAGGATTTTTCAGCAAATTTCTCTGGAATTCTTTGGGCTGTTTTCTTCGTTGCTTTGATGGGTCTCCCAATTTTAAGAAAATAACATGAGAAATATGTATCCAACAATTTCTCAAGAGTGGATCCCCTTAATAGTGACAATAACGTGAACAAACCTAAGAGAGAGAATCCCACCCAATGTCTTTCTTTGGGATCTAACCAATTGTGAAGAGCCAAGGAAGCACCAGACTGCTTGACAGATCATTTGTGATGAAAAGAGATCATTTGTAATGGTCACATTATCACTCAATTAACCACAAACCCCATTTCCACCCACGAGAATAACTCACAATTTATTTTATCCTTTGAAATATTTGCTATCTACAGCATATTTCGTTTCCCCCAAATGAATGAGAACTATGAGGAAAGATCAGGAGAATTTATTTGACCAGCAAATCTTTGGTCCAATGAGGAATGAAGCCTCCCATGATTTCTCCTGACATGTTTCTCCATGGTCAAGCAGATCTGCAGAAGAGAAGAGAGAAAGATGATGGAACTATAGAAATCCAGAGGAGGGAATCCACAACAGTCCTTTCTACCCCTGTATTGGATGGATCAAAGATATATAGCCAGAATAAGAGAGGACAAGTGTGGATATCAATTCTTGTTCATATATTTCTAAAACTCAAAGAAAACATTTAGATATAAGAATTAATGATTTAAAAATTAAGTCAGTTTTAGATGATGTCTTTCAAAGAGAAATTAATTGCATGGGATTTTTGTGAAATAAGAATATACAGGCAGTTCTCAAATTACAACAGTTCATTTAGTGACCATTTGAAGTTACAACAGCACTGAAAAAAGTGACTTATGACCATTTTCCACACTTACAATCATTGCAGCATCCCTCATGATCAAAATTCAGACGCTTGGCAACTGATTCATATTTATGACCTTTGCAATTTCCTGGGGTCACGTAATCATCTTTTGTGATCTTCTGACAATCAGAGTCAATTGGGAAGCCAGATTCACTTAAAAACCATGTTACTAACTTGAGAACTGTAGTGAAATGGCAAAATTCACTTAACAAACGTCTCTTTTAGCAACAAAAACTTTGAGCTCAATTACGGCCGTAAGTAAAGGATCATCTATAATTTGGTTTCTGTTTGTGACATTTCTAGATACTGTCAAGTATCTTTCTGCCCTGTGTACAACTTTAGCTAATTTGCTGTCTGAATCAAAGAACAAGGTGGCTTTAGTACCCATTTCACTTACAGCTGAATTTTACTTTGACACTGTCACTGGGATGTGCTCTATTGAATGTGATGGTTAAATTAGGAGATATAAAATGTATCATACAGCCCACCTCTGTTCTAAAATAATTACAAAACATTGCTGATGCAGCAGAAAACTACAAAGATGAATGATGGGGATGTGGTCACACAGAATACTGAATGCATCTCACAGGTGATGGAGTGTCCATTTCTATTTTACACTACTAATTCTCCAATTTGCATTGACAGTCAGAACAGAGAGAGTTTGTAGAGGAGGCGAGTTGCACTAGCCTTTTCACATGTGCAAAATGTACATCCTTGAGGGCAATATTTGACAGGTCCTTCAAACTGATGTGAAATTGTTCAGAAAGAATGTTACGGAACATGCCTTATCCATGCTGTTAGGCCCATACATAAGCTCATGCTTGTCATCTGAATTTATTATCTAGCCTTTTTTAAGGGGAAATAATATTTCAGCAACTTCAGATCACCTTAAGCCATTGAGTCAAAATGAGTTGAACAATTTAAAATAAAACATGGCTATCAAGACAGTCAACAACGAGAACTTGGCCTTAGTGCACAAGAGAGAAAAATCAGCAATATCATGGTATTGAGTAGCTACAAATAGTCTTCAGGGTGTAAGCATTTTACTTCAGTAAACTGCAATACCACACACACCCCAGATCAGTGTTGCAAGCTCTTGAGAATCAATAATGGCTAGCCAGCATGTCCTTACATGTTTGGACCTGTTAAAGCACAAACATCTTCCCATCTCTTTAGCCAATATTCACTGACCCATTTGTTGGTTGTGGTCCATTTATATTATTCTATTTTCTCTCTGTTCACGTAACTCGATTAGTGGAGACTAATGATAGAAAAGAGCGGCTTGACAAGTCACAGGCAATTTGGAAATTATGTGAAGATTTGGATTAAAAACAGTACTAATGGTTTCTCCTTATATTTGATCATGCAGATTATTCCTTGGAACCTGACCTATCTTGATAAGCACTAAAAACTATTAATCATTTCAAAAATATAGTTATAAAATTAATAAATGAATTGATGTACTGCTGACATTAATGTTTACTATAAGTATATCTAAAAAAAACTTTGCTAAAGCAGATCAAAGTCCATCTCACTCAGCATTCTGACCTATAGCCAGCCAGAAGCCAGCTAAAGATTTCACAGCCAACTCATTCATATTCTTTCTTTCTGATTAATGTGAATAAAAGCCACAGATATATCAACACTCCATGAATCTAATAGTTTTTAAAGCTGCTATTTCCACTGGATATTGCCACATCTTGCAGCTATAGTTTGTATGTTAGTTATATGTTGTGTAAATAATAATCCTATCCTGTCCTTTTTCTCTGGACCCATTAAAATAGTTATTTCAAGTGAGGGACACTGTCAGGACATGTGTTTCAAAAGTCTAAACTGTTCCATGCTGCTACTCATTTTGTCAGCTGTCAATGTTACTGAACTGAATGTATGAAAATTCCTTTTTATTGCTTTTTAGTTTTAATGTAGGCTGCTGAGTGTTTTGGTGTTGGGTGGCCTCTAAATCATAACTTTTATAAATAAAGAAGCAAATAAAGACATTCTGATCCCATTGTGCCTGGATTCAGAATTGCTCATCCGTGATCCTTCTCTTCCCCAGACTACTTTTTCTAGAATTGACTTCATAGTAATGAATATTGATTTTATTGATCCTAAAAATTTATACTGTGAGACATAAATGATTCTGATGTGATGACACAATACCAGCTTATTTCTGGGAGGCTAATGATCCCAAATCTTTTAACTTTTCCTTATGGGTCTAAAATCCCTGCTTTCAATGCTCTGTAATGTGTTGTCTGAATGTATGTGAGACTGATGCAGATTGAGCCAGCCTGTTATCACCAAATTTTGCCTTCAGAAGTTTTTCTGAGGAGTCTTAGCATTTATTGCTCTTTATTTGGAGGAACAGGATTATGCATGAATCTTCACCAAGTGATGGCCCTTCTTTTGCTAGCTTTATGGGGTTTTTTCCTTACATGGAATGAGTAGAAATATACAAGTTGACACCTCTTTGTTCTAGCCTTCCCCAAACTGGAACCCTGAAGACATGCTGGGTCTTTAACTCCCAGAATTCCAAGGCTTTATCCATACTATCTTGGAATTTGGGGACTCATAGTTTCAATGCATCTTGGAAGCTACTAGCATTGAGGAACATTGATCGATTAGCTCCTCCCAGCTATTTGTAAGTTGGCAGAAAACTACACTGGCAAGAAATTTGCTGATCCCTGGCCTTGGTCACTTTTCTTCCTAGTTATTGCCAGTCATATGATAGTTCTTTCAGATAACCTGAATATGGTTATATTTGGTTATAGTTCAGATCACCAAAGATAATTAGGTAACTGGAGGCTAAAACATATCAAGAATGTTTGCAGGAACTGGATATGTCTAGTTTAATGAAAAGAAGGACTAGGGGTGACATGATAGCATTGTTCCAATATCTCAGGAGCTGCCAGAAAGAAGAAGGAATCAAGCTTTTCTCCAAAGAATTTGAGGTCAGGACAAGAAGCAATGGGTGGAAACTAATCAAGGAGAGAAGCAACTTAGAACTAAGGAGAAATTTCCTGACAGATAAAACAATTAATCAGTGGAACAACTTGCCTCCAGAAGTTGTAAATGCTCCAACACTGGAAGCTTTTAGGAAGATGTTGGATAACCATTTGTCTGAAGTGGTGGAGGATTTCCTGCCTAAGCAGGGGGTTGGACTAGAAGACCTCCAAGATCCCTTCCAACTCTAATATTCTGTCATTCTAACCAGTGCCAAATCAAGATAGATTTTTACGCATATGGTAGTTGCCACAGTGTCAAAATAAAGGTGTAATATAAGTTGGATATGCCATATCCTAACAAACATTTGAGGGTATTTAATGTATGCCTTGAAGGCAGCATCATAGACACTGCAT
Organism: Natrix helvetica; assembly: GCF_964273705.1. NCBI lineage: Eukaryota > Metazoa > Chordata > Lepidosauria > Squamata > Natricidae > Natrix > Natrix helvetica. The sequence continues at coordinate 300,565,922 of NC_138548.1, forward strand.
GAAAATATGCCACCAGGGCATATTTGTTGGTAAGTCCAACAGGGCAAAGCCTGTACTGTAGTGTTACCTCTGATGACATATTGTCCATTTTATTCAAACAATCTTTTTAAAAAATGTTTAGATTTGCTTTTTTTTTTTTTTTTTACAAAACCACATAAATGAGCACACAATACCTTTTTTTCAGGGTGGTGAGAATCAGATGCTGAGCTGAGAATACTTAACATTTAGATAAGTGCTGTATCATTAGCTTTTCCAGGAACTGAAATGTCTGCATGGCCCATCTAGATTATATTGCTCATCTTACATACAGATGCCTAATAGCTCTTCCTCCCATTTAATCTAAGAGACAACGTTTTAAAATGACTCCTGTGAACAAAGTCACCAACAGTCTTGCAAAACATAGTTTTATCTCTGGGTTGTTTTATTAATATATGTTGCTGATTATATAACTTCCTGTTTCCATAATTTATTTCATCATAGAATTTGCATAAGCTTCAATTTACTTATAAACTGAAACTAACTTCCAACTGAGGATTGTCACATAATAGATGGAGTCATTGATCTATAAATTCAGAAGTGGTAATGACTAAAGCTCCAGTAGATTTAGAATTAATCCATACAGTTTGAACAATCTAAGTGCAGAGGTGAACTGAATAAAATTCTAAGGCGAGGCAAAGTTCTACCCTATGAGGTTCCTAACCCAGGCATTGTGTCACATAACATAAAGATTATTGTCTTGAAGACCAAACGGCATTAGGATATAAGCCTTTGAGCACTGGTCCTCACTGGATTTATGAAACAATATAGGAATAAATGCAGTGTCCTGCTAGATCGGACCTCTGGCTCATCTAGTCTAGCAGTCTATTCTCAAAATGGCTGACCAACTGCACATGGAAGCCCACTAGTCTCCCATCAAAAGAAGCCACAGTGCCATTTAAAAGCCATTGGTCTCCGTGACCTCCATTAATTGGTTCAGCCCTTTATTGTTGCCAGCCATGCTGGTAGCCAGCACCACATCTAGTGGTAGCAAATTCCAAAATTTAATTATATGTTGTGTAAAAGGCATTAGAGGTTGCTTACTTGGTCTAAAAAGAAAGAGAAGGAGGCACATAAATGGGGAAAAAAATTAGGGATGGATGAACGTGAGAAAATCTATGCAGTCGCTACGAATTGAAAAATGACTTGATGGCACGTATAAACCTCTGTGATTTTCACTCTTGCCTGAGATCACTGACATTTTGAATGATTTCATCACACCAGTCCTTTCTCTTGATGCCTAGAAATTAGAATTGGCTACCTCATTCTGTCTAATGGTGCAGCTGCCTGTGCAAAGTACCCAGAGCAATTCTGCTTCTATCAGTGTTCCTCAGTGGAAGCAGATGGGCATTTAAGGGAATCTTTCACTTTATGGGATTGCATTGGTAAACATCTCTGTAATAACAATGTATATGTGAATTAACACTGTATATAAAGGAGCCAGAAGGAAAAAAAAGGAGAAAAAGACTAATAGCCTATATTTTTGACCTGTTTTTAGGTGAGTCTTGCCACTTTATATGCATATGGTATTCAGGACTCAGATTGCACTCTTAGACATCTTTCCTAGAAATAAAACTCAATGAGCACAATCGTTGTTGTTTTTTTGTGTGGATGACATATTTACAGGATTTTACTTTACATGAAAATTTTGGAGTATAGTAATATAATTAAAGCTTACTGCATTGACAATTCTATCGACTGAAAATCAGAATTTTCAGCTGGAGGCTAGAAAAAAACAACCAATCATACTGAAAATCATTTGGAGAATGAAAGGAAAAAAGAAATCATTGTGATATTTTATTTCTTTATACACTAAACTTCATTTCAGCCACTATGTAACTAAGCATAAAAAGTGATTAAAAATGAAGATTCTTGTAATAATTATGAGCATGTATAGCTAAGCATGTAACTATTAAATAAATAATTTAATGTGATTTGTTCAACCAATTTTGTTTCTAAAAAGTTTTATTTTTAGGAAAGGGGACATTACTGTTTGATTAGAGTTAGCCCATGAAAAGAAGAAAATTACTAATATAGCCTATTTAACTTTCAATGAAAAACCATGCAGTTCTTAAAAAAGAGAAAGAAAATGCCCAACATTTCATACTGGCTAGCCCTAGAAAATGTTTGGGCTTTTGGTAGATAGTGGAACTTCAATTTTTTAGTTTTGAAAGAAAAGTTAGGCATAAAAAATGGACATTTCAGAGAAGCTCTGTAGTAGAGCAAATGTTTTGCAGATGATCCCAGATTCATCACTGATTCATTCAGGTACAATTGGGAAATACTCCCAATTGGAAAGCCTGGACAACTACTGGCACTCAGTATCAATGGGCAGGAGGAAGAATTTCAATTTATTATTGAAATTTATATAAGATAGTCCAATAGCCATTTGTAGCCCCTGAAATCTTTTTGTAGGTCATGGAACCACCTCTAATGATACAGCAACAGCAAATGTCAGCAATTGGTGTTAGTTTACATTTCCCGGGGGGGGGGGAATCAAATCTTTACCATTTTAAGATCTAGAGCAGGGGTATCAAACTCAAGGCCCAGCGCTGGATCTGGCCTGTGAGGTGCTTAGATCTGACGCGCAGGGCCACTCTGGAAACAGCCCATTTTCGCTAACAGAGCTCTCGGGCGACTACAGGTCACCCCGGACACGAGGGACGTATAGCTGGCCACCCCCACCTTGCCTCCCGAGGTCAAACACAACGCTGATGTAGCCCTCAATGAAATCAAATTTGACACCCCAGATCGAGAAGATATGTAACACATTTAAAAATCCAAGAAGTCTAGCTTCAAAGAGTCACCCTCCACACCAGAAAATCACAGTGCTCTATATTGTTGCCAAACCCATTCCAAGCTTGTCCTCCAAGTAAAGTGGAGTCTTGTCCATCAAAACATGGTCTCTCCATTGTAAAGAGAAGAATTGTTTAGATAGCTCAGTGATATAATAAGAGCAGTTTCACTGGTTTCTAACTTGCACTTTTCATCTGATTCCTCTTCCCCCCCCCCCCGCTTAAACCTTCATATTTGTAAGAGGGCCCCGTTAGCCTGTCTCAGTAAATACAAGAAAAGAGCATTTTGATCCCTTTATGGTTGAATTGATTTATTGTAGCATAAACTCTGGTGAATTCATGTCCGTGAGACACAAGAGAAGTCAGAGGCATATTTATGTGAAAGCTTTAGCTTGATACATCTGGAAGACACCTGGTTGGGGAAGGGTGAACTAAAATAACAAAGTGTAACATTCCAGTTCAAAGGAAAGCAGTCTTAACAAAGAAGATAGCAAATCTAATTAGTAAGTTGGTAAAAATGTAGGCAGAATGAGAATGGTTTTCATTTGCTGGTCAAAAGTAATGGAGGAGGATTTCCTTGGACTAATATAACTATCATGTGGAATGCAACCACAGAAAAAACTGTAATCTGTGGTGCCGCATCTCTCAACAGAGATTATAACAATCTCCAGACAGTATGGCCAGAATGAGTCACAGTCCAGGACATCTGGAGAACACCAGGTTTGGAAGGGTGACCTAGAATATACTGGGGCTCGGCCATTCCAATTTTAAAACTTCTTACTTAGGCCCACCAGCAAATTTAATAAATTGATTGCTGGATTCCACGCTTTAGTTTTTCGAACCAATTGAATGTTAGAAAAAAAATTAAGTCAATGGAGTTAGGCTCTGTTTTATCTGTGTCTCCATCACTAGGATAAAAACTGGTATGGGCCAGCAAAAGAACGATTGTGTTAAAATGGGCTTAAATTATCCAGAGGTGAGTAAGAAAATCCTGACAAATATCCCACAAATAACTCTGTATTAGAAGCAGTAGGGCAGTGGTGCCGTATCTATCACCTATTCTAGCCTCCCTGCTTCTTTCTTCCTAAACATGAGATTTAAACAACCTTCCTTGTGCTTCCTAGTGCACATACACACAAACCATTTAAATAAAACATAAATAGAAAGCATAAGTATACACATATAGGCATCACCTAGGCATCCATCCTGATTATACTCTCTCTCTCTCTCTCACACACACAAAGAGGCAACATATATGCACCTGTCCTGATTAGACATACACATTTGCACATGTGATTAGTCTCTGGGGTGAAAGTGTTCTCTTTTTCATAGAGAGAGAGAGAGAGAGAGAGAGATGTAACATTAGTCAGGACAAAATACATATGGCTTTTATGGACAGTGCTGGCAAGAAGGTTGAAAAAAATATAGGAATGTTCTTTCTCTACCTTAGTTATTTTCTGTCTTGTTTAATGTAAACAATACTGTTTAGATAAGCTACTAATTACAAACTCCAATAGTTGAATTCAAACACCATAAAAGGCCAAACCACACAACTCGTCTTAAGCGTAGAATGATGAGTCAATCCATCCAATCATATGCAATGTCCTCTCTTTGACCAATTGTAGTATTAAACCAGGCCTTACAATTTTGCATCAGGGTGATATGTGAATGAGACAAAGCGAATTTACATATTTAGGTTAGTTTCCACCAACACCGATTAATTCCACAACAATAACCACCCATCCAGTGCGTTTATCTGAAAAGAACTAACATCACACCATTTCTTATATGATCTGTGGCAAAATTAAAAAAAAATATTGTGAACTTACTTAACATGCTGTTCATTACTCTGGCTGTTCAGAACTGTAGTTAGAACTTACTTATTACAATAACACCAGCTAGATCATAAGGGTTGTTTAGAGAAAAATTGCAATTAGTCTAAAGATACCTGCAGGGAAGGGAAGGAGTTTTGAGCTTCATGCCTAAAGAAACCGCCCTGTGATAATAAGGACCAAAATAAGTGGCATGAGACTGTCACAACCCATAACTATACACTTCCAGATAAAGATAACAATATATCTGACATCAGCTTTATGAGGACATTGCAAGGAGATTCGCGCAAGAGCTGCTTCGATTACAAGGAGATGTTTTCTTCACCCCTTTTGGCACAATCCATGAGGAGAGTCACCCAATCCCTCTTATGACTTGTGAATGATTTCCAGAAGAAATTATTTCTTGGAGGGAGAACAAGAAAGAGGTGGAGTTTACCCAACCCAGAAATCAATCGAGCACAGGCACGAGCCTATTTGAGGACGTACCTTGTGGCATTAAGAGCGGCCAAACGTCAACATTGTGCTGCTCTTATTGCATCCGCAGATAACCGCCCTGCTGCCCTGTTTCGGGTGACACGCTCCCTCTTGTCTGAGAGGCCGCGGGAAGCCCCTTTACAGGGCAGAGCAGAGGAGTTTGGGAAATATCTACAGGACAAAGTCGCTCAAATCCGGATGGGATGGGCCCCTTTCAGTGGTCCAGTGGAGGCGCCCGAGGCGAGTCTTGAGGGACCATTCTGGGAGGAGTTTGACTCGGTTGCCATCGAGGATTTGGACAGGTTGCGTGGACGCCTGCGACCTACCACATGTTTATTGGACCCGTGTCCCTCCTGGCTTGTACTGGCATCCTGGGAGGTTACACGCGACTGGCTCCTGGGCCTAGTGAACGCTTCGTTGGGTGAGGGGTCTCTGCCGGCCGCCTTGAAAGAGGCGGTTGTGAGGCCCCTGCTCAAGAAGCCTTCCCTGGACCCAACGGAGCTAGTTAATTATCGTCCAGTCTCCAACCTTCCCTTTTTAGCGAAGGTTGTAGAGAGTGTGGTGGCACAACAGTTTCCACGTCACCTGGAGAAGAATGATTATCTAGACCCGCGCCAGTCCGGCTTCCGACCCGGGCACAGCACGGAGACGGCCTTGGTCGCGTTGGTTGATGATCTCTGGAGGGCCAGAGATAGGGGTTGTTCCTCTATCCTGGTCCTATTAGATTTCTCGGCGGCGTTCGATACCATCGACCATGGTATCCTGTTGCACCGGCTAGAGGGGCTGGGAGTCAGGGGCACCGTGTTACGGTGGTTTGGCTCCTACCTCTCTGGCCGGACGCAACGTGTGTTGACAGGGGAGCAGAGATCGACCCTGAGCCCCCTCACATGTGGGGTGCCACAGGGGTCGGTGCTCTCGCCTCTCCTGTTCAACACATACATGAAACCGCTGGGCGAGATCATCCGTGGCTTTGGGGTGGGATATCATCTGTATGCTGATGATACTCAGCTATACATTTCCACCCCGAACCACCCCAACGAGGCCGTTGAAATGATGTCCCGGTGTTTGGAGGCCGTACGGGTCTGGATGGATGGCAACCGACTAAAACTCAACCCCTCCAAGACGGAGTGGCTGTGGCTTCCGGCCCCCCGGTTCAACCAGTTACTTCCATCTCTGGCCATTGGGGGCGAGCAACTGGCCCCCGTGGAATGGGTGCGCAATTTGGGCGTCCTCCTGGATGCCCGGCTGTCCATGGATGACCATGTAACAGCCGTGGCAAGGGGTGTCAGGGGAAAAAACACCCTGTAGAAAATGAGGTCTATGGACCGAGGCTGATTCCCTTCCGCATATCTTTTGAGATATTAAGAAAAGAAATAAGTCTTTAAGAAGTATTCTAATTAATAAACAAACTTTAATAATAAAATAATAAAAGTAGATAAAACAGAAAAGTTAACTAAATTGTTACATTTTGATAATGAAAGCTCCGGTTGCCAAGTTGGCAGCCGAACAAAGAAGAAAGGAATTCTGGAATGTGTAACGCATGCGCAATAAATCACTTTCAGATAAGAACTTTTATGACCTGCGCAATAACTCTTTCTTAGTTTAACTCTTGAGTGTCAATTCATTCAGTTCAGGCCTAGCAAACTTTTTAACATCGTGACAAGGGGGGCGTTCCATCAGGTTCGCCTGATGCGCCAATTGCACCCCTTATTGGACCGGGATGCCCTACGCACAGTCACCCATGCGCTGGTGACGTCTCGCCTGGACTACTGCAATGCTCTCTACATGGGGCTTCCCTTGAGATGCACTCGGAGACTGCAGTTGGTCCAGAATGCGGCCGCGCGGGTGATTATGGGGAGGACTAGATACTCCCCTGTAACACCTCTCCTGCACGAGCTGCACTGGCTTCCTGTAGTCTATCGAGTGCGTTTCAAGGTTTTGATTACGATCTTTAAAGCGCTTCATGGCACAGGACCTAGTTACATGCGGGATCGCATCCTGCCCCATACATCCCTACGACCAATCCGCTCACACAGAGAGGGACTTCTTCGGGTGCCGTCCACTAAACAGTGTCGGGGGGTGACACCCAGGAGCAGAGCCTTCTCTGTGATGGGCCCAGCCCTGTGGAATGACCTCCCCCGTGACATCAGGATTACTTCCGATCTCCGCTCCTTCCATGTACAGCTGAAGACCCACCTCTTTCAATTATCTGGCCTGGCTCAACCGTAATTTTTTCTTATTCCTCCTGACAGTCCTTTTGAATTTTAAATTGTGTTTTTATTAATGGGATATTTTAATGGCTGATTTTTAACATTCTTAATGTGATGTAATTTGTTACCTCCTCCGTGCATGTATGTCTTTGAATATGTGTGTATTTGGATGTTTATGTGTTTGCACATATGTCTTTATGTTTTTATATGTTTTATTGTACGCCGCCCCGAGTCCTGTGTGGAGAGGGAGCGGCTAATAAATTCAAATTTATTATTATTATTATTATCAATGACATGCTTTAAGTTGGTTTTGACTTTGGCTGAATGTATTGTGTGAGCCCATCTCCAGCTAAAGGCCAGAGGATTTCCAATGCTATAATTTAGTGTACTAGGCGCAATGGCAGCAATTTTGACTCAGCTATCATTAAATTATTCAAGGTTAGGATACTGAAGCTTCTGCTTAATGGAGCTCAATTTTGTCTTTATAGACACACAAAACCTAAGGGAGCAACACAATATGTTGCATATTCCTTATTGTGTCATTACCATTCATCAATGGAACTAGGCAGGGCCTAGTGTGACCCTTTATGCTGAGTCACCACAGATATTGCTGACTAAAATATGGACTAATATTGGATTACATTTAGTGGTTCCCTGGTCTCATTAATACTAAACAATAAGTTTATTTCTTGTTCCAAAATTTTCTTCTCTGAAGAAGCTTCTTGGAGGAGAAGTGAAACCTCTTCAAGAAAAAACAAAGTCCATGTACCTTTTGAAAAAGCACTTTGGGACAATCATGACATGGATAACTGAGAATCTCCATAGACAAGTTTACTTCAAGGTTGGGAGTCCACCCTTGTGCCCGAATATTGCAGATTATTGGTAAAATTTGAGAATGTCAGGACTTGAGGGAGTCATTCTTAGAACATAGAATTTTTACTGCTGTGATAACCTCTGTGGCAGATATTTTTGCTTTCAAATTTTTTTAAAAAATAACCTTTCGTTCCCCTCACAGAAGCACATTTCCATTTGTCACTCTCCTTGCCTTGTCCTCTGTGTTCTTGGAAGAAAGTGCCAACAATATGTCAACACACGACAGGATGTGCCCTTGTCCAGTTGGGGTGATGGAGGCAGTTTTGCATGTTCTGTTATACTGTCCTTTTCATCAAACATGATACTCCAAACTACTAGTGTGCCTACTCACTTTTCACTCAAGGAAGAACTAGCTAAGATCTGGGACTGTCTCCATTGAGAAACTGAGAGCTGAAGCTCAATGAAGTCCAAACCAATAGCAACAGCATTATATACCACTTCATAGTGCTTTACAGCCCCCTCTTAGCAGTTTACAGAGTCAGCATATTGCCCCCAACAATCTGGGTTCTCATTTGACCCACCCCGGAAGGATGGAAGGCTGAGTCAATCTTGAGCCTGGTGAGATCAAACTCCTGGCAATCAGCAGAATGAGCCTGCAATAATGCATTCTAACCACTGGGCTACCATGGTTCAATATTAGTCTTGTCATCCCAAAGAGTTCTGGCAAACAGTGACTTTAATAAGATGATCGTATTCATTAGGCATTCATATCACATAGTTTTCCTTTCTGTCTTTTCTACGGATGGAGCTGAAATTGAAAGATGTGCTATTTTCTGCTGCTGCAGCAGAAAATATCCTGAATCAGCATAGTCATATGATTTTTGCAGGTATCTGCTTCAAATCACAAATTGGTTTGGTGGGATGAGTGAATTAAATAGGAACAGAAGCTCCCTTTAAAGCATGGTATTGTTCTAATATTTAATAATTTATTCATTTGAATCAAGGGCAACCGTAGGAAGGAGTTAAAACTTTCAAGATGGGGGCTACACACATATGATTGAAGCCCCATCCATTTTTACACCCCCCCACAGGTAAAATTATATGTTAAATTATGTTTTTAAGTCGAGGATTTATATTATATTATATTATATTACAATACAATACAATAGTAGAGTTGGAAGGGACCTTGGAGGTCTTCTAGTCCAACCCCCTGCCTAGGCAGGAAACCCTATACCGTTTCAGACAAATAGCTATCCAACATCTTCTTAAAGACTTCCAGTGTTGGGGCATTCACAACTTCTGGAGGCAAGCTGTTCCACTGATTAATTGTTCTCACTGTCAGGAAATTTCTCCTCAGTTCTAAGTTGCTTCTCTCCTTGATTAGTTTCCACCCATTGCTTCTTGTTCTACCCTCAGGTGCTTTGGAGAATAGTTTGACTCCCTCTTCTTTGTGGCAACCTCTGAGATATTGGAATAATGCTATCATGTCTCCCCTAGTCCTTCTTTCTCTTAAGCTAAACATACCCAGTTCCTGCAACCGTTCTTCATATGTTTTAGTCTCCAGTCCCCTAATCATCTTTGTTGCTCTTCTCTGCACTCTTTCTAGAGTCTCCACATCTTTTTTACATTGTGGCGACCAGAACTGAATGCAGTATTCCAAGTGTGGCCTTACCAAGGCATTATAAAGTGGTATTAACACTTCACGTGATCTTGATTCTATCCCTCTGTTGATGCAGCCTAGAACTGTGTTGGCTTTTTTGGCAGCTGCTGCACACTGCTGGCTCATATTTAAATGGTTGTCCACTAGGACTCCAAGATCCCTTTCACAGTTACTACTACTGAGTAAGGTATCACCTATACTGTACCTGTGCATTCCGTTTTTGTTGCCTAAATGTAGAACCTTACTCTTTTCACCATTGAATTTCATTTTATTAGATAGTGCCCAATGTTCAAGTTTGTCAAGATCCTTCTGTATCTTAAGCCTATCTTCTGGAGTGTTGGCTATTCCTGCCAGCTTGGTATCATCTGCAAATTTGATGAGTTCCCCATTTATTCCCTCATCCAAATCATTGATGAAGATGTTGAAGAGTACTGGGCCTAAAACAGAGCCTTGGGGTACTCCACTGCATACTTCCCTCCATGTAGATGCAGTTCCATTGAGAACTACACGTTGAGTGCGGTTGGTCAGCCAGTTACCAATCCATCTGGTGGTGATGTATTCGATGTAAAAAGGGGTTAGGTTTTGATTAGCCAGTCATGCCACCTCTTGATTTTTTTGAACCTCCCAATAGATGCATCTAAGTCGTGAACCCCAAATTGAAGGTTGTAAATTATCTAAGAGGCCATTTTATCCTCATGTCTTCAGTCCAGCAGTCATGGCCTAAAGATCTATTTTATTTTCTCCAGCTTTTTGAAGGCTTGGTTTTTTAAAAAATTATAGTTCATCACACAGTCAGCCAGATGTTTAGACTGGATTTGGCAGTTTTACTAATTTATTATTATATACTTTATTCATTAAATATGAAACTTAAGTCAACTGAACATTCAAAAATGCATCACATATACCATTGTCTGGTGCTAATGGTTGATACGGGTTGATGTCAGGGTCCTAAGTATCAACCAAGTACCTTCTTAAAATATGCAATGTTCCGAGTAGCACAGTTTTTTGCAGTTCCGCTGGTGTTATAGCAGGAAGCTGCAATTTGTTGATTTAGCTTATAAAATTCTTGGACATGGCACCAAGTGCCCCGATGACAATGGGTATCACTGTTACATGTTTCATCCATAATTGCGTAGTTTTGATGGCCAGGTCACCTCGATGTCAATAAATCGTACGTTTCTGTTTTCGGCAATTGTGATATCCGACGTGTTGTGTTCCAAATGATGATATGTCTGTATTTTAAAGTCCCACAAGATATTCATCTTCTCATTTTCGATAACTTCTTCCACTTTATGTTCCCATGGACTTTATGTTACCTGGATACAGGTAAATCGTATTTTTTACATAATGACCAGTGGATTAATTTAGCAACTCGATCATGTCTAGCTTTGTAATCAGTTTGTGTGAATTATTATTATTATTATTATTATTATTATTATTATTATTATTATTATTATTGTTGTTGTTGTTGTTGTTATTGTTATTGTTGTTGATGACTGTTTTTATAATAGTAGACATTCAAGCTTTTGTGTATTGTGACCTTGTAAACTATCTGTATCTTTGTTTTCTTAACCCATCAACAGTTTCGACAGCCTAGATTTACATTATTTCCTGATTCCAGCAATCAGCTTCCATTCATCCCCTTCAATTTGGTGATCACGGCAGTTTGTAGATCACATGACTCATCACACATTTCTATGGTGAAATTCAAAAAGTGCATTGTTATTATCATATGGTTTGAAAATAAACATTTATTGAAAAAATATTGCAATTGAAAAATCAATTTTCTGATCCTAGGAAAAGGTTATTTACTTACTTACTTACTTACTTACTTACTTACTTACTTACTTACTTACTTAGTAATTTACCCACCTCACTTCTAATGTTTTTCATAGACGTGTAGGCGTATGGCAGGTTTTTGTACAGAAAAAAATTGCTATAATTTTTATCATGGATTCAGTACATAAGCATTTAGTGCAGGGGTCCTTAAACTATGGCCTGTGGGCTGGATGTGGTCCATCAAAGCCATTAATCCGGCCCATGCAGGACCACGAGATTGCCCCACCCACATCACTCTACCTACCCACTGGCCCCACCCACCTTCTGGAGGCCGAGGAGGCCAAAAATGGGCTGGTTTTTGGCCTCCTCAGCCAAGAGAGAGGGAAGGGGAGGGAGGGAGACACACACATACACACACACACAGAAGTCCCTCAACCCCCCCCCCCACATCCCTTCCATAATCTGCTTTCCACCCCCAGGAGCATAATAAATTAAAGTTTAATTGATGTGTATTGTTTAATGGACTGCTAAACTGGCCACACACCCCAGTCACATGACCACCTAGCCGTGCCTGCCCCCCAGCCTGGCCCCCCAACAGTCTGAGGGACCGTGAATTGGCTCCCTGTTTAAAAAGTTTGAGGAACCCTGATTTGGTGAATTTTTCCCTCTTCCAATTTGTCCTCCTTTCTATTTATCTGTCTGGTAACCTTATTCAAGTGTTGCTGAAAAAACTTCAAACCCAGTGCCAGGCAACCCTTTTTGGGGCATCTCTTTCACCAAAACATTTTGCTGGTAATCGCTGCTTGCCTCACTTTCTCTGTGGCAGCTCTGGGAACTCTCAGGAGAATCTGAGATTTCAGGCAGGTTGATTATAGGGCAAGCAATTTTCAGGTAACTAATGAGGTCTTGAAAAGTAAATATGAGCATTTTCAGCTGGGCTGGGAAACCAAACTCAGATCAATGCCGCAGATAAAGTGCTAGTGTAAAATAATGCAAATATAAAGTTCCAGGTAAAATGTGGACCAGCTGAAGCTTATTTGTTTCTTTCCAAACAATTTCCTCAATTTTCTCCCTTTGCTTGTGGTTCTCAATTAGAATTGGATCTTGGGTTTCTGTGTAGTTCTTGACTTAAAACCACAATTGAGACCGGAACTTCCATAGCTAAGCAAGGCGATTGATAAGTGAGTCATGCCTGATGTTACAATTTTTTTTGCCGTGGCTGTTAAACAAATCAACATGGTCATTAAGTGAATCCAGCTTCCCCCATTAACCTTGCTTGTCAGAAACCCCCTGAGGAGGTCTCTAATGGACTGTGAAGTTTCCAAAGGATGCCCTAATTAATTTACAAGCCTCGAGACAAAGTTAAAAATAAATCCAGTCATTTATTAGGAGCAACATTTTGGCATGTTCTTCTGCAGAGCTGAAACTGATATCTGGTTAATGGTCTCTGAACTTTACCCCTCTGTCTCCCCTCCCCTCAGTCTGTGTCATAAATCATATCCACCAACAAGGTGCTGCAGTAGGCTGTGAACTTTGTGCCTCACATGCCTGCTGTAGAAACCTGAGATCCAAATCTTGTTGAAGGTATGCATGAAATTCCCCCTCCCGTGTCAACTTGATAACAGTCATGGAAACGCTTTACAAATTGACATGGGGAACATGAAAGCTGGGATGCTGCAAGTATTATAAATAGATGTTGGCTGCCAAGCACCTGAATTTTGATTATGTGATCATGGGGATACTGTGATGTTTGCAATGGTGAAGACAGGTTATAGGTCACTTTTTTCAGCACCGTCGTAACTTTGAACATTTGCTGAACAAATAGCCGTAAGTGGACGACTATATGTAGTAGACCAGAAGGACCGTGGCACATTTTAGATTTCTGTATTTTTCTATAATGCAAATGAATTAGTAGATCAAGTCTCTTTCATCCTCCTACAAGCTCACAATTAGTTTTTGATAAAGTGGCTTTCTCTAACTGGTGGGCAGATGTTTCTTGGCTTTTGGATGTTCATGAAACATGTGCTGGGTTAAACATTAAACAAAATTAGCCCAAGCCTAGGATACCAAAGAAATGGGGATACCACGAAGTTTCCCCTTGTTATCTATCATGCCCTTAAAACGTTCACTGCCAGTCTCAACTTTAGTGTTCAGCGCTTACTTACGGAGTATTAACGTGTTGTCATTTAAGCAAAGCTGCGAAGCTCCATTGTGAGCCTGTTTAGGACAGAGGTGAGTTGCTGCCAGTATTACTGCCAGTTTGGTGAACATTAAAAAACAGGAGAAAAAAACCATGCTGCGGCGTCCGGGAACCGGTTGGGAGGCTTGGCAAACCTGGGTTGCTACCGGTTCCTGTGACCCAGGCTGGCATACCACTATCGGTTTGGCCGAACCGGTCCGAACCGGTAGGAATCCACCTCTGGTTTAGGAAATCAATTGTCCTTAATCCAGCTAATGTTAAAGATTCGGAGTCTCCTTTTACTATATTATTAATTGTCCTTCAGTCCAATATGCTGCACTTCCAGAACTAATTCTTATTCTTCTGTGGTGGATTACCTACAATCTTAGACATGGATTTTATTCCTTGGGTGGGGACTCAGACTTTCTCCATGACCTGTACTATATCTTCAATAGATTCAAAGAAACAGGAGATACTATTTCAATTCCCACTGAAAAAAAATTGTTTGTAGTTTGTATACAAATATTTGTGTTCAGTGGTGAAATTCAAATTTTTTTTTACCACCGGTTCTGTGGTCGTGGCTTGATGGGTGTGGCAGGGGAAGGATACTGTAAAATCCCCATCCCCTCCCCACTCCTGGGGGAACAATATTGCAAAATCTCTATTCCCACCCCACTCTGGGACCAGCCACAGGTGGCATTTGCCGGTTCTCTGAACTACTCAAAATTTCTGCTACTGGTTCTCCATAACCTGTCAGAACCTGCAGAATTTCACCCCTTGTCTTTTGTTCTGGATTGTGTACGCTTTCAGTAATTGACATAGTCCTTGGAACAACCCAAGGCATCTGAGGAGTAATAACCAGCCCTCCACCCCGATTTTTTGCCCTTGTCTTAATGAACTTTTAAAAAAAACATCTGGTAACTGGAGAGAATAAAAGAAGACCAGTGTACTTTTTTGATCTGTTCTGTTAAAATACTTATGAATTCCAATTCAGCCTCATTGCTCAGCTGGCTGGCTAGGCCTTCTAACCAGATTCAAAACCTGTTCTGCAACTTTATTTTAATGAAGGAAACTTTTCTTCTTGTTTCCCATTTCAAATTGATTGATTTGATTGATGTTTCTCCCTATGTTTGTTTTGCAAGCATGCATGCACACACAGACACACATTGTACCTTTTTGTCCTTTTTCTCTGTCAAGGGCACTGCAAAAGGAAGAAGGCCCTTTGATGCCTTTTTCTTTTGCCCATTGAATGCTCCACTGTCTGAAGAGTGTCCTCTCCTTGGCTGACACACAGCCCAAAGCCCAATTCTTCTGCAACATGGTAAAGTGAGCGTGATGTTTGGAACCTTGGAATATCCTGGAAGAAAGAGCAGAAGCTTATGGAGGAAGCACTTTCAGAACACTGGAAAAACCAAAATTTGTTGGGCTGTTAATGACATCCATGCTTCCAAAGCAGTGTGTGTATATGTGTTCTTTTTAAAATATATTTTGTAACTCAGTTATAATTCCTAGCTTGTCTAATTTCCTTTTGAAAATGATCCTTTTTTGCTTTGCATTCTACATGAACAAACTGTAAACATGTCCTGAAAATGAAGCTTAAATGTGCCTTTACTGTCAAATGTGCTTTCCCCCACTTATCTTTTGCTAATTCTTCCAAATGTGAGCTGGGCACTTGAGATAAATATAGACAACAGACAAGAGCTAGGAACACATAGCCTTCTAAAACATTTGAAAAGGACTACAATAACTATTTTAATACTTCTTTAAGGATCTTTCCTTCTAGCATCTTCGTTTTAGACTCCTACCATTTATCAATATACTAATTTCATTCTGTTTCAATGGTCTGTCTCCATCTAGTATCCTCTGGAAAGTAGTGTGACAGTAGTAAGCAACATGGAGCCCTCCAGATACTTTGAAGTAAGTGTACTACTTCCATAAATCGCAGATAATGCAGTGACTGGTCAGAGTTTATGGGAATATTACTTTGAAATAACTAGAAAGCCTATGTTGTTCACCACTTGATTAAATAGGTTTCCCAAAATGTTAGCTAATTTATGTTTTTTTTTTACAAAAATGAGCATAATAGTATTGATCCCTGAAAACCAAGCCCCCCTCCCCCACATGAAAATGTAATTTCCTAATTGAGGAAGTCAGGTTTTTTTTAAAAAAAAATAAATCACTTATCATATATGTTCACATTTGGCCTGGCTTGGATTTCTTCCTCTTTTCAACAATTTTCATTCTGTTTGGGGAAAGATAAAAAAAGGATGTAGTATGTTTTCAAGTTTTGAAGATTAAGAAAATGGGCTGCTTCAGTTTTTCATTCACCAATATGCTGATTTAATGTCTTTCACCCCCCCACCTCTCTCTCCTTCCCTCCCTCTCCCCATCTCTCAGATAGAATGGTAAAAAGTCCAGAATAAAGGTAAACAAATACTGTAGATATGCAGGGCAACAGATTAGGAGGATCAGTGCTGGTGACTGACCGATTTACTTATTTGTTGCATGTATTTTGCCTTTCCTCATTTCTCAACCTTGGCAAGCTGGGTTCTGGCTGGCTAGGGAATTCTGGGAGTTGAAGTCCACACCTCTTAAAGTTTCTAACGTTGAGAAGCACTGCTCTAGGAATTCAAAGTGGAATTCGCAATACTTCTCTCTTCTCTTGTGGAAGAAATAGTCTCTATTTTTCCACCCCACACTGCAACACAAGAAGGTTGTATCCTTGATTTCAGTTTACTTTTTAAAAGTTTTATTGCCCCCCCCCGCATATATATTCACAAATATACATTCTCATAAGTACTGTTAATATTTATGTGTTATTGTTTAACATTTATCACAATTCATTAAAAAATTTAAAAATACAATGGGGTCACTGTCCTGCCATCCCTTACATCCATCTTATTTTACAACAACCCTACTTCTTCATCCTCCTTTCCTCCCCACCTCCCTTCTCTACCTTCTTCTTTCCTCCTCTCTTTTCTCTTTTCTTCTCCCCCCTCTCCCCCACTCCTCCTCTCTTCTTCCCCTTCCTACCCTCTCTCCTACTCTTCTTACCCCTCCCTTGTTTCCTCTCCTTTTCCCTTTCTTCTTTCCCTTTCCTTTCTCCCTCCTTCCATTGTTGTATACAGCAATACAAGAAGGTTGTATCCTGCTTATCAGTTTACTTGAAGAGTCACCAAATGCAACCATGACAGGCATTGGAGTTGCCCTTTAGGTGTTGTAGAGCTGCCAGTCCCATCTCTCATAACTAACCACACTCACTGTATTTGAGATAGCAGAAAGAGCATGGAATCTAAACTGGGAATTTATACATATACAACACAAATATAAAAAGGCAACATTAAAAATAAAAATATGGGTTTCTGCCTGGATGGTTTTCTGTGATGAGCCGAAGGACAGAAAGAGGGAGGAATGAGCTCCCTCCCATATTTGGGCATACCAGGGGTTGTAACACACACACACACACACACACACATATGTGTGTGTGTGTGTAAATCTTCAAGTTGCCAAGGTTGAGAAAAACTGTTGCTTGGTGAAGCTTTTTTGAATAAATAAACCATTGTCTTTTAGCTTTAATGAGACAAAAATAATTATTCCTTAACCAGGCAAAAATCCAGCTATGCATGTTCTAATTATAGATCTATTTCCTTGATAAATGTGGATGCTAAGATTTTAACAGCTACTCTGGTCTACAGATTACAGTTTGTTCTTCCAACTGTTGTAAATCAGGCTGGATTTAGATAGAGTCTGACAATATCATATGTTTCATCAATGGTTTTGCTCCAACTCAAAATAGATACAAGCAGGGGTGAAATCTTCCCAGTTTGGCCTGGTTCGGCAGGAACACTTGGCATTCATTCTCCGAACTGGTGGCAAAAATCCCTGGTGGCCCCGCCCACGCCAGCCTGGTCACCCTGTTACCTCTCACCTCTTCCGGCTGCTTGACCTGCCCACCCAATCTGAGCATTTCTCTCTCTGTTCACAGCAGAGCCGCTGCAGCCTGTCCCTTTAAGGTAGACCCAGGGAGGGAGGGAGCTGGGAGGGACCATAAAGGGAGCAGCAACTCTGCTGTGAATGGAGGGAGAAATGTTTGGATTTATAAAAATGTTTTTATTTGTTTGTTTGTCTGTCATAAATGAATTCCCAGGAGATTTTTTTCAATTGATAGAAATGAATTTATCCCTTGTTCCAATGCAAATGAAAGAAGATCTAGATAGATGTGTTTTAGATGAATTACATTTTGAGGAGCCTTTCGAGGTTTATTCCATTCTGTTTATATTATTTTCAATGAATGTATAAGAGTTTTTTTTGGCAAAAGCATGTTGCAAGACTTTTCACTGTGCAAAATGACAAGATATTTAAGATGGGGAACCATATAAATAATTGAAATGAATAAATTATCCATTTAACCTTCTACATTTTCAGAGCCTTCTTGGGCATTATTTTAACTTTGGTCACTAAGTGGGATAAGAAAATTAAGAATTTGGTTCTTATTTGGGCTTATCTTGGAATAATTATTTGATTGTACTAAAATCCTGCCATGTATTGGGATAGTTGTTTGTTCTGCATTTCTGCATTTAATACCACGAAAATCTAAGGAAAAGATTGGATTGAAAATATAACTTTGACCCTTTTATGCATAACAGCTATACTTTCTGGGATAATTCCAGATATTTTTTTAAAGGACAGATCTACGTAGGATAAATTAGACTTCTCATAGTATTTTGGATTAAACAGTTTGAAGAAGGAAGCCATTTTAAACACTGTTACTGTTATTATTTTTTATTTTGTTTCCTGCCCAGATTTGGTTTGGGTGTTGATTGGTTAAGATGGGCAGACTTACAGTATGTCTAATAAACATTTTCTTAACTGATCATGTGCCTTCAAATCTATGTCAACTCCTAACAACCTCTGCACACAGAGAAGCAAACAAATATTGCCAAAGTTGTGGCACAACTTTTGCAAGAGTTCTTGGGGCTGCCCCCAAGATTTTCAAGAGCCCCGGAATCCCTGGGCTCTCAGATGGGGTATCTCTGGGTAGACTGGGGTCTTGGTCTTGCTTTCACATCTGGCAACCAGATTGATTCTCCAGACTAGACCTAGGAATGCAGCCTTCTCCCTATGGAACAATAAATAGTCTTGCAGAGTGACAGGAAAAAGGAACTGCTGCATAGAAAACATGTGTTTGGAATGACAGTGGAAATGGTTAAAAAGTTGCTTTATATTTAATCATACTATGGTTTAAGTGCACCCTCAACCCTGAAAGAGCACAATATCAGAAGATCCCACAACCAATCTAAGACTCTGTGGAAAAGGCAGGATACAAATCAAACAAAATAGGGAAGAAAACCAGCAGTGCTCAGTGGAAACTCTTGTATTTATCATGTTAAAGGAAAGAGATCTTTTCTACTGTTCAACAACTTGAACAGGAATTTGGGATACTCTATGAATAGCCAGCAAGCGGATAGAACCAGATTCTTTCTATGCTTGTTCTCACATCTAAATCAGTGTTTTCAAACTTGGCAACTTTAAGATATGTAAACTTCAACTCCCAGAATGCCCTACTCAGCAGCTGGCTGGGGAATTCTGGGAGCTGAAGTCCAGACATCTTAGTCTGAAAAACACTGGTCTAAGGCTTCAATGATGGCAGCAAATTGGATGAGGCAATAATAACCAAAGCTCAATCCAGACAAGACAAGGAGTGTATAAGAACTGTATTTGTGTCTGTTTTTGTGTGTATATCAAAACGGCCAATTTGATGACTGCAATTCTATGCAGCACATGCATGTAAAATAGGGTGGGATTTCAACCACAGTTATGGCCATAGGAGTCCACTTTTGCCTGCCTTGTAAATTGCTGTTGTTCTTGAGTCAATCAATCACTTCCAATTCTCTATTAGCTGTTGGGCAACGGTTTATAAAGTTTGTTGATCAGGAATTGCTTCTCTGAGTTGTTGTGAGCTCAGTTTGTGGTATTAGCAACGTACTTAGCCACTGTATCTCCCGCTGGCCTCTTTTTCTATTGCCTTTATTTTCTCTATACAGGCTTGCCTGCACTGCAGGTGAGGCTCTGCTTGGCTGTTCCTCCTCTCAGTTCAGGCAGCATTTGATAGGGATATGAGAAATAAAAATTTCAGAGATGGCATCAAACTTTGGGATTCTTTCCCTTGGAAGACTTGCTTTACCCGTTGTTTGTAGAGGTTGGGGTTGGTAAGAAGACTTGCCCTTTTCCTGGTATCAATTGTTGCATTTTAATGGATTATTTTAATCTGACTGCAGAATATGCATGTTTTTGTGCCTCTGTTTTTATTTGATTTAGGTTGGTTTGAGGTGATTTGATTGCATCTATGAATTTAGATTTAGGGATGTAGTGGCTCAGTGGCTAAGATGCTGAGCTTGTTGACCAGAAAGGTCGGCGGTTCAAATCCCTAATGCTGCATAATGGAGTGAGCTCCCATTACTTGTCCCAGTTTCTGCCAATCTAGCAGTTCGAAAGCATGTAAAAAATGCAAGTAGAAAAATAGGAACCACCTTTGGTGTGAAGGTAATAGCGTTCTGTGCACCTTTGGCATTTAGTCATGCCGGCCACATGACCACGGAGATGTCTTTGGACAACGCTGGCTCTTTGTCTTTGAAACGGAGATGAGCACTGCCCCCTAGAGTCGGGAATGACTAGCACATATGTGTGAGGGGAACCTTTACCTTATGGATTTAATACATTTCCTATAGTTCCTTTTTGAACCAATCTTGATTTTTGAATTCTGCAGTCTTTTGGAAAATATCTTTCTGAATCTGACTGAATCTGAAATTGATACTCCTACACACAAGGTAACCCTTGAGCTGGTAAAAAATGTAATTAGTATCAAACAGCATATAGGCATATGAGGGTTAGGATCTGGGGCATCTTATTAACACTGCACTCTGTTTTCTTTAGCTCGGTACCCACAAGCTTCAGTTGCATTACAGGCCTTGGTTCTTGTAGCCAACATGGATATTAAGAATGCTGGCTGGGGATGATTGGAACTGTCCAACTATTTTGAAAAGTGTCAGATGGGGGAGGGGCATTTCAGTGGGATCTTGACCTTCATTTTTTGTTGATTCATGCCAACTGCAGTCAAATGCGATGGAATCTGGAAGACACAGCAGATGCCATCTGGCAAGCAACAAAGAACTACCAGTACATAATATCTGAAGCAAAGACATGTGTCCTCCTTCAAACTGCCACAATTTAAAGCCACAGTGCTCTGATAATGATGTACCTTAGTTCCCAGCTACTCTTAGCAGAAACTGTGCCAACTTGGCATACATTCAAAAAGCCTTTCTATAGAAGGGTTAGCAGACAGATCCTAAATATATGTGCTTACAATGAATGAATTGCAGTCTGTTGGCTTCTAAGAGGGATGCAGGAAAGTGTTGTTAGATGTTCTTAAACTGATATGAGAACAACTATTTAAAGAAAGAAGGCATTCATGATGTTTATGGGCTCTGGGTAAGAAGTAGCAATGAAATCTGAAAAGTGTTGGAAATGTCATCAGACACCGGGTTCATATTACCATATGTGGTGGACTTGTGCAGAAGCTAAAAGATATTGGACTAAAATCCACATGTGGTTGGAGAAAATGACACAAAAACGTATAGACTTTAAACCAGAGACTTTTTTTATTGGGAATTATACCAGAAATATATAATAGAGATTTGAAATACTTGATTGTAAATGTTTTAACAGCAGCTAGAATTGTATTTGCAAAACATTGCAAAAATGAGAAATACCAACGCAGGAGGAAACTATTAAAAAATTATGGAATGTGCAGAAATGAGTAAATTGACATTTGAAATTAGAGAACAAGAAGATGAACAATTTTACAAGGTTTGGGATTTGTTTTATCAATGGTTAGATAAAAAAATCATGGTAATGGAAAAAGTGGGAAAACTTTTTATATCTTAAGAATAATAGAATGATATATGCAATACTATAAGGGCTTAGCATTCTTAAACAGATTAGAACGATATAATGGAATAATGTTGTATGTATGATTTCAATATATAGAATATTTTGTTTACAACGTAGGAATAATAATTGGAGTTGAACTATTGAGACAAAATGATGTTGTATGTATGGATTCAATATTCAGAATATCTTGTTTAAAATTAAGGAATAATAATTACAGTTGAAAAATTGGCATTTAATAATAATGTACTTATGTTGATCTAATGAACAATTTGTGATTCGATATATAATTGTAAGTGGTGACCATGTGAAGGGCGCACAAAATCTTGTAACCAAACGACACACTATATGAAATGAAAGAAGGTTGTATGTGTTTTATGTTTTTTACTCGTTTTTGTTTGTTTAAAAATAATAAAAAAATATTATTAAAAAAAGTAGTAGCAATGAAATCTGCATGCAGATCTCTTCATTCAATAGGCTTAGTAGCACAGGATGGGAAAATGTTTAGAAATCCTGTCTAAAACAATGTGGTTCTAGAGCAGTGTTTCTCAAACTTGGCGACTTTAAGTCCTGTGGACTTCAACTCCCAGGATTCTAGGAGTTGAAGTCCACAGGACTTAAAGTCGCCAAGTTTGAGAAACACTGTTCTAGAGAGATACCTAACCCTAACCCTAACCACCTAACCCTAACCTGTACCTGAACTTGATGGATTGCATTCGAAATGACACACAGCAATTTCTTGCATTTCTAACCAGCAATACACTTTTGAATGTGCTTTAAGGTATGTGTGCACTGGCATCAGACAACAGGAAACTAAAAGTTCTGAGAATCATCTCACGGATAATAATAGTGCAAAGGTGCTGAGACAAAAATATGAAGTGAAGGGGAAGTTGAAGCTGCCTGCCAGGCAACAGTTTGCAAGAAAGCAATACGTTACAATTATAGACAAAACACCGTCTCTTTGTTTACACCAGATTCTGGATGTTTATCACTTACACATTCAGTATCATGGTCTGTATTTGGAATGAGGAAGGAAACAAACTTTGGGGATGAGCCTTATGTGTTTTTATTCTGCTTTTCACCACAATCCTTATCTAGTTTTGCATTTGGAAAAGCATGCATAATAAACAGTGCAGTTCTATGCATAGGTCCCACCTCACTGACTGGGATGTAGTAATTTATTGATCGATTAATCAAATTTAATTACATAGCTGCGCATCTCACGTGAAATGACTCTGAGTGGCATACAACAATCACATAAAACCAATTATATAAATACAATCTTCATAAAATATTAAACAATCATTACTAAAAAATAAAATATATGAAGAAATAATACATACAAAGCATAGGTATAGTGAAAGTAAATATATCAATACTGGAGTCATCTGAAGATGTTATTGGTTCTCTGAGATATAACCAAGTCTTGAGGGATTTCTGGAATATTAACAGGGATGGAAGTGGAATGTGACTTAGTAGGGGGAGAATGTTTCATTTGAAAGGTGCCACAGCACAGAAGGCCTACCTCCTGGCAGCCATCAAATCTAAGACTCTAATACCTTGAGCGCGAACTTATGGCATGCACATCACAGGTGGCACACAGAGCCATTTCTGAGGGCACACGAGGAGTTGCCCTGTCAGATCCAGCCTGCATGTGTGCACTGGCCAGCTGATTTCTGTCACTGATTTTCGGCCATTTTGTGCCCTCCTGAGGCTTGCATGTTGGGCTATTTTTCGCCCTCCGGAGGCTTCAGGGAAGCCTCCTGAAGCCTCAGGAGGGAGAAAAACGGCCCAGCGGGCAAAGCAGAAGTCAATTCCTGAACTTCTGGTCTGCATGTTGGACTGTTTTCGCCCTCCCCAGGCTCCTAGAAAGCCTCTGGACCCTGAGGAGGAAGAAACGAACCAACCGGGCCCACCAGAAGTTGGAAAATGGTCCATTTCCAGCCTCCGGAGGGTCGGGGGGGGGATTTTTGCCTTCCCCAGACTCCAAGAAAGCACTCATGTGTGAGCCCCCTGCTGCCCTGCACATATGGAGGCTCGGCAGGGGGGCATTAAATTATGGGGGTGGGCACGCAAGCGCGAGTGCATGCGATAGCATGCATGCATGTGCTTTTGGCACCCAAGGCAAAAAGGTTTGCCATCACTGCTCTAATAGATGATGCTCACAATATATTTTCTCTGTCAGATCTAATGAGTTGGGACCTAGTAAATGGGGAGAGGCATTCTCTCAGATAACCAGGCCAAAAAGACTTTGAAGGTTAAAACCAGCATCTTAAATAGGACCCAAAACAAAGTGGCAGTCAATTCAGCTTGCGGACTAGAGATGTAACATGTGCTGTTCTGAGAACCCACATAACTGCCCACACTGCTACATATTGCTCCAGTTGAAGCTTCAAGGAAAGCCTCATGTAAAGCACAGAAGTCCAATTTTGAGGTGACCGATGTATGAGTGACTGTGAGCACAATTTTCCAATCTAATAGTTGACACAACTGACACACCCAACTGACACATCACATGAAACTATGCAAAGGCACTCCTAGCTACATCCAGAAGGAGTTATAAGTCTAGGAAGACCTCCAGATTACACATTGTGTCTGTCCGGGCACTGCAACCACATCCAATATCAAAGATGGCATAGTTCTAAAACCCAAAGTCTTGGCTAATCCAATGCCAAAAGAGCAGGAGAACAAGCCTGGCCATCTCCAGCCCAGCCAGTCCTCTTACCAGTTCCTCAATCTGCTTCTCCAGAAAGTGACCCCCAAATTCCTAAAGCAGCCCCCAGGTCCAATCACTGCCAATTCAAATTAGAAAAAGCGACTGCCAAAAAGCAGGACAACCAGGCAAAGCAACAAAAGAGGCAACAGCAGCCACCTTCCAATATATTGTGCTACAGTCCAGGCTAGCCAAGTCCAAATAGGTAGAAAAGTCCACCTCCACTTATAAAAAGAACACAAAAAAGCCGTCTTCATGCATGTCATACTAAACAATTAAGAAGAGAGCCTAACTGTTGCTCTCTTAATTACATGAGATCACAAGGCCAGTTCTTCTAACAACTCTTGCTCCTTATCTGTTTTTCTATTGCAAGTAAACCAGTGGTGGGTTCTGGATCCCATCACAACTGGTACACGCGACGGGGCCAGGTGTCCACCACGGGCACACACACTGCGCACACATGCGCACGCCACTGCCCTGCGACGCCCCAGCTGCTCAGTGGAGTTTGCGCAGGTGCCGAACGCTGTGTGTGTATGTGCAATTGGCTCGTTTCCCTCAAAAAGCAGTAAGGAATGCGGGCGGGCGGGTTCTGATACAGTGGTCGTTGCTCCCAGCTGTCACCGGTAAGCTCGTACTGGGCAGTATTGCCCGGAACCCACCACTAAAGTAAACCATGAAAAAGGGCAAAGGTTAGGCTCAGAAAAACTACTGTATGTGAATGTATGTATCTGACTGTGTGGAATCCATAAGTGTACATCACTTATTTATTTATTTATCACATGTATATGGCTGTCCATCTCACACAAAATAACTCTGGGCGGCATGTAATAAAACCAGCAATTAAACCATGGTGGTGCACTCTAACTCTGCCCACAACCAGGAATTCAATCCTGACTGGCTCAAGGTTGACTCAGCCTTC
Source organism: Natrix helvetica (assembly GCF_964273705.1). Classification (NCBI taxonomy): domain Eukaryota; kingdom Metazoa; phylum Chordata; class Lepidosauria; order Squamata; family Natricidae; genus Natrix; species Natrix helvetica. Next base: position 300,591,279 of record NC_138548.1, read on the forward strand.
CATCTTTCTGGGGTTGGTAAAATGAAGACCCAGACCCAGATTGTTGGTGGCAATATGCTGACATTTGTAAACTGCTCAAAGAGCGCTGTAAAGCACTATGGAACAGTTTATAAGTCTAAGTGCTATTGCTACTGTTATTACTAAACATAGAGTATTATAAAGCCACTTAAAACTCTTAAATAATTAAATCTAAAGAAGAACAAGATCACACGAGGGTTGAAATCAGAATATTATACATACTGCAATAATTAATGTAGGGGATCAAGCTATGTCCCTAATAGCAACAAATTATGAAAGCTAATGTGAGTTTCATGAATACATGCATTTTGTTTTGTTAACATCCATCATTTGGACTTCTTTGATAGGATATATGATAATCCAAATTACACTGGATTATAAACTGTTGAGCATCTCTCCACCTAAACATCTGTGGTCACAATGCACATACAGAAGACCTCACATCAATATGATATTTTTATCAGTCTCCCCACCCTCAAATGTTTTAATGGAGTGGATTTTGTAGCTATTATCAGAGGAGATTTATTTACAGGACATACATTATGGGGATAGGTAAAACCTAGCACCTACCTAACTGAATTTTCCTGGGACAAAGTGAAAGAGGCAATGCTTTATGTGCCTGGGAAGAAGGAAGTGACCTAGATTAACAGTTTCTTAGACAAAGAAGAGGCAGCATGATAGATAAACAGAGGCTCAGAGTACATTTCTAACTTTCTATGGAGCTGCCTGCATGCATGCTTGCCAGCCGCTCTTGCAGAACCATCTCCACTCCCCCCAATTGCTCCCCAAAACCAGAAAGATTAGGGAACTCTGCTCTAGCTAACTTTGTTTTTTTTTAAAAAAATATTCATTGGAATAGTTAAAGGAACAGAAGAGCTATACAAATTTAAAACAGAAGATAGAAAGGGACAGATTGGTAAATTTGGTAAATCTATTATAATTACTGTAAAATTGAAAGTTAATTAAATGTAGAGAATTGTGTTCATTATATCAACTGAAGAAATTACTAGGAATCTCTATACAACTCTGAACATCAAATTAATATTAATATCACTATTAGAGCCACAGTGGTGCACTGGTTAGAATGCAGTACTGCAGGCTACTTCTGCTGACTGCCAGCAGTTCAGCAGTTCGAATCTCACCAGGCTCAAGGTTGACTCTGCCTTCCACCCTTCCAAGGTGGGTAAAATGAGGACCCAGATTGTTGGGGCATTATGGTGACTCTGTAAACTGCTTAGCGAGGGCTGTAAAGCACTATGAAGCAGCATATGTCTAAGTGCTATTGCTATTTGCTATGCTTCCGAAGATAAATGCACCTAATCACATAAATGAAAAAGACCAAAGAAGTAAACAAATAAAAAAAGAAAAAACAGCACGAAAGAGTAAAATCAGTAAAAACGATATTGGGAAATGTCACTTTAAATTCCCTCCCATTGTACTCAGGTGACAATTGCATCAACATACTTACAAGCATTGAAATTGTTTCTAATTACTGGCTTTACATCAATTGTTTCCCTCTTAAAAAGCAGACTCTGTGTAATTGAGTTTGACTTGTGGCATGACACATGATACATGCCTTCTCTGATTCCCCATGGACAGCCCTGAGGCTGGTTGTGCACAAGGGTTCATTTGTGTCATGGTGAGGCCCATCCTGTGCAAGAATCAGTCTTGTAACTCTGTGAAAGAAGGAACACTTGAGAATATAATGACATTTTTAATGCTTTTCTGATTTCATCAATTATGTTGCTTTCTGTCAAAAATTCAGGTTCAACCCTTAAGACCACTTATTTTTTAATCCAGTGTTTCTCTATCTCAGCAACTTGAAAATGTGAGGACTTCAACTTTCAGAATTCCCCAGCTGGTTGTGGAATTCTGGGAGTTGAAGTCCATACATCAAGTCGCCAAGGTTAAGAAACATTGCTCTAATCAACCACAAATGTAACCTTTGAAAGAATTTGGTGATTCCTTGTTTTGATTCCTTGCCCAATAATGCAGAGAGAGGTCTCTCTCTTCTCATTCCTTGGTCCTCACATACCTGTTCATGTACTTCCCTTGAGATCAAACCTGTCCTTTTAGCAGAAAGGACAAATTACTTCACTGCATTCAAGGTGATGCAAAGTTGATTCATATCTTATCTCTGAGATCTGATTCAACTATGGCAATAATTTTTTAGCTAATAAATATAGAATAATACACTTTCTCTTGTCAACCTGTTAAGAGTTGCAACACTGAAAAATCTAATCTGGAGTATTCTATCACCTGACACTCTTGTTTGTTTGTTTGTTTATCAAATTTATTTGCTGATCATCTTTAACCTCCTCCATCTAAGTATCTAAGTATTTAACTATTTATGTATTTAAATATTTGAGTATCGATTTATCTATGTATCTTTTATGTATTGACTGTACACTGCCCCGAGTCCCTTTTGGGAGAGGGGGCGGTCTATAAATATGAATAGAGTAAAGTAAGTAAGTAAATCTCAGGGTTCAAGACGACTCTGAGTTGGGGTGGGTGGGTGTGTTAAGCTACCTTTGCCCATTGTGCAAAAAAAGAAAAGAAAGAGCCCTCACTGAAAAGCTGTCAGAAGAAAGCTTTTTGAATAATGAGACTCATAAAGTGTGTGTTAGGGATGTAACCCTAGGCTTGGCTTGGCAATGTATATAAGCTATGATTAGTTTACTGTTGCTTTAAATGCTTAAGAGATATAATTGGTTTGTTACCTCAAGCAGCTATAAGAGGGAGCCAGAATGGCTGTTAGCTCTCTGTTTGTTAGATGCTGGTTGGTGTATTTTGAGGTATTGTGGCTTGCTACCGTTTAGCTATACTTTGTGTGTTAGACTGACCATTTTGATAACCGAATTACTGAACCGTATATGACTTGGACTGTTAACCAGACTCTGAATACCTCTATATTTCTACATAGTAAACTACTATATTTTTATACTATTCAGTGTCTCTATATGCTGGTGTGTGCGTGTTATTCCATATCACTCTCATTACGCTTCTCTGCATACTCGCTCTTCTAATGGAGAGCTTAATTACTTAACACTGGGCTAGCTGGAAGATGCTATTTTGCTGTTTGTAATAAGGATTGGAAAAGGACAAGTTCCATTTTTTTTAGGAACTTAAACAACAAATCCAACATTCAGCTTCATTTCAGACTAAACTGGATTTATCCTATCAAAGAACAATGAATAACAAATGTGCCCTGAATGTCACAAGCCATGTATTCTTATTTAGAGTTATGATTCCCCATCTGGATTCCATGTGTGATAGTTAAAAATCATGTAATCTTGTATGAAGGCCGACATTCTATTATTACACATGGGAATGATGTTGATGATGATTCTGATCTAGGAAAAAAAGATTACTTATCTCTGAAATGGAAAATTTTGTGCAGAGAGTGATAAAAGATTTAAAATAAGCCATGTGTCTAGGTTACTTGTGATCCTGCCATTTGGCCCAGATCACAGAGCAAAATTACACAGCCTGGAGGTGACTTTCTTCTAGCATCAAAGTCTGGGGGAAGCCTTATCCTTCCCCGAAGGGGTTGCCAGGAACGTGTTGATCCTGGTCAACTACAAAAGACAGTATTGCATAACCAGTATTAGTGTTATTATGAAACAGTGCTCCTTCATCCTTATCACCTTTATTGCTTTTTGTCCTTTGTTTGCATAGCCATCAACCAACTGAAGTGTAGTCACTGGTAGGAAGTCTGCTCCTGTCTTCACATTTTTTGTACTACTTATGTTTGATCAGCATCACTGCTGTTGCCCTGGGTTTTGCACAGTAGCCGGCCAACCTTATGCTGGGTGAAACCCAAAGTTGTCATTTTTCACCTGTTAAGTAATAATATCACTGATGCTCCGAGATCTGAAAATCACAGTCCCAACCATAGAAGGTCAACCACCAGAGGGGATATAAAAGGTTAAGACAGCCACCGGGACTGTGTGATTGAAGTCCCATCACTTTTCATGTTCTTTGATCACACAATTGTGTCCATTATGTTTGTACAGACACCCCTGCCAACATACGATCAACAAGCAACTTAGACATTTAACTTGAAGGATTGAAAATAAAGAAGTAACATAAGCCAAATATTCAATTCAGAAAGATTAAGCTAAAAGTTACTCCCAGAAGGAAGGTTTAAACTTTATCTAACCTTTATGCTGAACACCCTTCCCCAACTTTTCATCTGTAATGTTCCAAATGAACATACACCTTTCATGGTTGCTATGATAAACAAAACACACATGACATCTCAGGCAACAGAGTCCTGTGAGAGTACTATAGCATGTCAGAGGCTAAATGCATGACAATAGTTTATATATTCCTATCTTGAACCAACTAGGTCTAGGATGATGACTGTTCAGATCTTCAAGTCCAGACTAAGCACTGGCTTTTAAAGGATCTTGCAATTCTTAAAAATTGACATGGGGTATGAATAGATACCTAAATATTTGGCAGAAGACAGAATCAGAACAATTTTTATCTCCCCAGTTTAGGAGAATATATTCCCTATAGTAACCCTTTTCATTTGTAGACCTCACAAACAACTATTGTTCTGAAGCCTTTGTTCCAGAGGTCATGAACAGACTAAATAAATTTACCCACAGGTACAACAAATACAAGATACTTGTTGGACTAATATTTGTTGAGCTGCATAAAGCAAACATTCCTACCTCAGCAGGAATTATCTACAGTTCTACTATCTTGTGAGTGATTTGCTTTCCACATATAACATCACTTCTGACCTACAAAGAACTACATTGGGTTTTATTCATGACAATTAGCCAGGATAATGAAAGGAAAGGAAACCTATATGTGGGAGCCAAGGCCCATTGCAATGGTCACCTGAATTGGCTCTGGGATTGGAATTTAATTTCTCAATAATTACATCATCAATTTGGGCATGTACGGTTTTGTTTAAGGAGACAGCCAGTTTGGTTTAGTGATTAAGGAACTAGGAGATTGAGTTCTAATCCTGCCTTAGGCATGAAAGCCAGCTGGGTGACTTTGGGCCAGTCACTCTCTATCAGCCCATAACATCTTGCTTACACAACTAGTCAGTTGATCAATCTTGCCACAACCAATGGATCAATAATTGATATGAAAAAAGTGGAAAGGAGGAGGAGGGGGGCAGGAGAAGGAGAAGAAGGAGAAAGAGAAGGAGGAGTAGGAGTAGAAGAAGAAGTAGTAGTTTCTTATGTGTGTGTATCTAACATGTATACATGTGAAACCTGGATACTTTTAGTTGTTTTATAAGAATATAAAAAGACAATGGAAATAATACTACAGATAACTAAGGATATTCAAAAAATACACTGAAATATATTGCTTCAGACTAGCATAGGTCATAGACATTTGCTATAAAAAAGAAATGTTTCCTCCTACACTCTGAAATCAATTTCATATGTGGTTTTTATTAATCTCCTGGTAACAATTTGGATGGACTTGCCACCTCCAGGGTGTGGTTACAATGTCCTCAGCTCGCGTCAAGACCTTTCTTGTTGCTTCCTGCGTGGGAGGACTGCGGTTCTTGTTTCTGAAAAGAAATGTCATATGATGGGTCAGCTACTTCAGAGCTCTCTGTCTGAGTTCTACTTCCTTCCTAAATTTGATAAACAACTAAAGGAACCATTTGTTTATGTGCATGTGTGTGTGTCTCTGTTTTGGATTTTTTACAAGTTATTTTCTTTATCATTACTGAACTGTTGCTGCTCTGTTTCTCTCAGATGGAGTGGAAAAGGCCTGCTTTTGCCTTGTGTGTGTATGTGTGTGTGTGTGTGTGTGTGTGTGTGTGTATATATATATATGTATATGTATATGTATATGTATATGTATATGTATATGTATATGTATTTGTGTTACAACCCCTGGTATGACTAAATATGGGAGGAAGGTCACTACTCCCTCTTTCTGTCCTTCGGCTTATCACAAAGACCATGCAGGCAGAAAACCATATTTTTTATTTTTACTGTTGCCTTTTTATATTTGTGTTGTAATTGTACTGATAAATAAATAAAGGGAGACTAGGATAGATCTATTTCGAGCTAATTAGCTCTCATCAGCTAGCCATACCCTTACTGGGATTAGAACCCAGTAAGTTTAGTGGTTAAGACTCCTGCCTAAGATATATACAGCCCAGTAAGGGTATGGCTAGCTGATGAGAGCTAATTAGCTCGAAATAGATCTATCCTAGTCTCCCTTTATTTATTTATCAGTACAATTACAACATATATATATGTTGTAATTGTAAATATAGTCTCCCTTTATTTATTTATCAGTACAATTACAACCACACAACCAATCATTCCACTTACTGAAAAAAAGCCAACACCCCATCCCCTCCCACCAAGACTTACAGAAAGACGGCAGCTCCGATCCCATTTTAAGCCCACATTGCTTGAAGATGGCAGGTGAGATCCAAGGTTGAGATTGTCTTTGCAACGTTTCAGCAGGATCTTACCTGCCATCTTCAAGCTGTGGGCTTAAAATGTGATCGGAGCTGCCGTCTTTCTGTAAGTCTTGGTGGGAGGGGATGGGGTGCTGGCTTTGTTTCAGTAAGTGGAATGATTGGTTGTGTGGTTGTATCATGATTGGTAGATTGGTGCTGATTGGTGCAGGGTACGTGTGCATTGTTGTTTTGTATTGTAACGGCTTGGGTGGTGGGTGGTGTTCGTTTGTTGGCTAGGGCTGGTTTCCAGATGTTTGGTAGGCGGGAGGTATCATCACGTTTGTTCATGTTGTGGGGATGTTTCTCTATTTCGATGGCTTCCATGATTATTCTCTTGTGGAGGTGTTCTGTTTTGGAGATTAACCTGGCTCCTTCAAAGTTGATTTCATGTCCTGTAGCTTTAAGGTGCTGGAAAATATATATATATTTTCTTGATGTAGGATTGTGGAGAATATGAGAACATGTGCACCATTTGGTGACCTTGTATTAACCCAAGAAGGCAATTGCCCTAATGTGTGCTTGTTGTATGAAGGAGTCAGGTAGAAGAACGGCTTTATGGTTGAAGCATTGCTCCCAATGACTCCACAGATTGGCAGTTTATGGGAGAAACAGCAAAAATATTTGGTGCCAGCTCTTAGGGATGTGAAAGCTAGCCAAGAGTCATGGTATTCAGTGCAGTATCTCTTAACTAATTCATCCACATATACATACAATTATTAAAGGTGCTTGTGTTACCGTTTTAAAATTTAAAATATAGCACTAGACAACCCATGAACCATTGCATCATTGTTTCAGAGATATTTGCTTATCTAAACCAAGAAACAGAATGACCAAAGGCAACCAAAAAATAAAAGTCGTGGAATTATGAGCAGCTTTCAACTTCCTGCTGGCTTTCCCATTGCGTTTCCTTGAGGGAAGCTGAAATCCCCTTCCCTTCCTTTAGGTGGAGGATTGAGTAAATGAGAGATTATGCAAGCAGCCAGGAAGATGATAGGGAACACCAGAGGTAGATTCTGACCAGTTCTGGTGAACTGGTAGCGGAAATTTTGAGTAGTTCAGAGAACCGATAAATACCATCAACTGAAATAATCCCAGCTGATTGGGAGGAAATGGGGATTTTGCAGTAACCTTCCCCTGGAGTGGGGAGGGAATGGAGATTTTACAGTATCCCTCCTCTGCCATGCTCACCAAGCCACGCCCACCAAGCCACGCCATGCCACACACACCAAGCTACGCCCATAGAACCGGTAGTAAAAAAATTTTAATTCCACCACTGGGGAACTCTGAAAATTAGGATAAAATGATCACAACAAAACCATGTCTGCACTGAAGCAGCCACAACTTCCCCAAATTTCAGTCCCATGGGTTAGTCCATTTGACGCACCTCTTCCTATGCTCATTTCTGCGTGACTGTATTAAGCAGCACAGCGGCATCAATAATTTCCTAAATTTATGCTAGTGCTATGGTTTAAGTGAACTGAACATGTGAATTGAGCAAACTTAAGAGTATCTTCTTAATTTAGTGTTAGCAAGGAGTTCTAATTGTGGCTCAACTTAGTGTCAAATTCATCTGTCTCTAATATATATGAAATTCTTCTGGGTTGTAGGAGAAGAGAAATATGTATATTTCACAACTAAAACAAATGTAGGAATTATTTAAATGGGCTTGGCTGGCTACAGTGCTAGACATGTAAAATTATGTCCAGGATTTAAAATTACTAATTGAGCCATTGTCTATGTGTGTGTATAGTATGTACAGTATATATAAGCCACATGTGATAAGTAGATGAGAGTCACTTTCATACCACACCCCTTTTATCATCCAGTTCTTCACCAGGTTCTTCAAAATTAAATTGCAATTACTTTTACCTCTGTTAATCCTGAAGCATAGCGAAGACACAAAGAATATCTTGGGGCAATCAGTGCACATGCTTTCCCATCACAAATCAGTCAGTGCTTACTGAAACTCTGAGAAGATTTGATTTAGAAATTTTGTTGAAGACAATTCAGTTGAGCTTCTGTTTTTTTTTCTTAAACAGAATCATCAAGATACATTTCTCTAAACTAAAATACATTCCTGTAAACTAAATTTCAGTTTGAAACAATTCAAATTGTATCAAGTGAGAATATTGTATTAAACTGAGAGAAATCAGTGATTTGAATCAAACCGATGAGGGATGAATAACGGAAGAATATAAAGCACGTTTTTCAAGCAGAACTTCAACTCCTGTGAGTTAACCTCTGGTACTGAAATCGTAAAAAACACCTACTTCATACCAAAAAGAAATAAACTAAACTAAACTGCTAACCCCATGCTCCATATTTTTCAATCTGTTAGCATTCGTGCATTCTCTCTGTAAAATGGTACAAAACTCTCATGGAAGTATTGCTCAATAGCTCTGCTCAAAAGTTTCCAAAAGGACTCCCCTGCTCCATTTTAGTAAATGACTCCAGGCTATTAACATACTTAATACCCCTTCCTAGTCCTAGTTTCCTTACAACAATCACTCTGTGAGGTGAATTGGGTTGAAAAAGGGGAAGCAACTACATGCCAATCCATATGCAGACCCTCCCCGCCCCTCTTAAAAAAATGTCTTCAAAGCTCAAATGTGGAGCATGATGTACAGTATACCAAGACCAGAAACTAAGCAAAACTCTCACTTGTAAATTAGAAAAAAACAGGATTTGTTTCTTCTGCCTATTATTCACCACTTCAAAGAGATATTTCTCAAAAACATTTCCTTAACATTCGGATGTCAGATATTTCATTATTTTGTTCGGAGGCCTTATTTCTCCATTCAGGTTCAACCATTCAGTGCTCAAATCCTTAGCAGAAAAGTAAGAGTGTCTTCTATAATATTCACAGCCTCCACCTATAAATTCCCCACTCTTGACTTGTAGAACAATTGCTGAATTGTTCTGAGATGCTAACCCACATAAATTAGCTCCAGCTATCTAGTGTTTGATCTGGTTCTTCTGTGGCTGTTGGGTTGCATGTAGATGTGTTAGTCTGTCTTACCACCTACATATTATATTATTTACATCTCCTCTTTCATCTTAATTGACTGGAGTCTCTCAGATCTATGGTGTGGGCATGAGAACTCAACTTTCTTTTTCTTACACAGGAACAGGAACAATTTCTGAACACTGTATAATTTATTTCTAGTTCAGGAAAAATGTACTAAATATGCCCACCTCTCCATATGCCTATGACTCAGCCACAATAAGCATAGAGAGCTGTTAATCTGCTTCATCTGATTTTCCTCACCAAATCCCAATCTTTTCCAGTCTGTGGCCCACCAAACACTTTATATTTTCAAATGTGCAGCTAAAAATTTAAAGTGCGAACTCAGTCAATGAGAGCTTCTGAGAATGCTTGTGACAAGTGTTTTGTCCCAATGTGAGGAAATATTTTCCAGCTTGCTCATGGCCGTGCAGCACGTGTGTGCTTGATGTGCGCTGTGCAATAAAAATTGTTCTGCGCATGCGCAGAAGCAAAAAAACAAGATGGCGGTGCCAATGGGGGCCACCCGGAGAACTGGTTTTGGGACGTGCCTGGCCTGGGTTGCCAGGCTGCCAAACCTCTACTGGTTTGTCCAAACCAGTCTGAACTGGTAGGAAACTACCACTGAACCAGGAGGAGAATCAAGTGAAGGCACCCAGGGAATCTGATGCAAGATCCAAACTGCAGCATCCGACCCACACTCTTGATCCCAGTCTCAATGAGTTCAACCTGCAATTAGAATTTGGTCCATTCAGCCCAAGGGAATCCTGCTACCTCTATGCGGCATGTCAGACAGCAAGGAGTGCTCAGCCATCAGAAGCCACTTGGGATAGGCAGAACAACTTAAAAGTGACTAGGCATCAAGAATCATCTAGCGAAGACTACATGTTTCCTTGACTCAAAGTCCATTCTCAGTGCAGAACCAGACTCAGCTTTAGCCCAGTCATGCATCCCCTCTTTCTAATTCTTAATCAGGAAATCTCAAAAAGTTCAGCACATGCCTAAAGTAGAAATGAACATTGTCTTGCCCTTGGAATGTGTCAATATACAGCCCAAGGAGCCATAATGTAGAGGTATTTTCAGGAAAAAGCTAGGCAACCTTTCTTTTGGGGGACACATTTGGTGACAAATCTGAAATTGTTGCTAGTTTTACTGTGTTTTTTCCCCTTCCTTTTTCTTTCCTCACCCGGTAGAGGTAACCTCAATGGTTGCTATGAACAGGATTTTCATGATTCTTAATAATTATTATTTTCATAATTACTCAAATTGAAGGAGCCATTAATATGCGATATATGAGTTATTGTTCCTGGTATTATGTGGTTCTTTGCTTATTTTTATGTATTTTTATGTTTTTAATTGTTGCTAGCCGCCTAAATGAATAATTCTCTATTAAATTTCAGGGATGATGATCTTTGTGGCCATGTGAATTTTAAAATCTATTCCTAATGGTGTGGGGCAATCCAGAAAACATGTGGGGAAGCAGGAATGATTAACCTTTTGAAAAACAGCACAGCAACCAATGGAAGATCGGAATGCAGGCCTAGGGGAGCTGGTGTTCGCCAGATGTTTTGAATTACATTTTTTACAGTCACCAAGCACTGGCAAGCTTTTGGGGATTGGGGAAACTAGTAACTTGTAATCTTCATTATTAGGCTGCTGCTTCTTGTGTACAAAGTGGCACAAAAATCTATAGTTAGAATAAAATCAGGAAACTAAACTAGGATATGGTTAAATCTTTCCACCTGATTCTTATTTCAGAAGGCATTATTCAACTGTTTGTCTAAATTTTCAGGCAAAATTCACAATTTCCCAGTTCTCCTTCAGCAAATTGTCCTACTTGAATGGACTTTTCAGCTAGATGTAAAATAGTGTTTGCTTCAGTGGTGGGATGCAAAATTTTTACTACTGGTTCTGTGGCCATGGCTTGGTGAGCGTGGCATGGCTTGGTGGGCATGGCAGGGGAGGGATACTGTAAAATCTCCATTCCCTCCCTTCTCTAGGGGAAGGTTACTGCAAAATCCCCATTCCCTCCCCATCAACTGGGACGTGGGAGGCAGAGAATAGATGGGGTGGGGCCAGTCAGAGGTGGGATTTACCAGTTCTCCGAACTAGTCAAAATTTTCCCTACCAGTTCTCCAGAACTGGTCAGAATCTGCTGAATACCACATCTGGTTTGCTTCCTTATAGCTATAAAGTAATCTCTATATTGTTGTTACTACTGTTGCTGTTTTTCAGTATAATAAATAGTTTACTTCAGAAAAACTTTCTGGAGAAACAGAGGATTAATTGTGCTGAGGTGAAAGACACCTTTAAAGATGTCTGGCACTGGTATAGGGCTGGAATCAAAATAGTCTCAGACTTGCAGAAGAATTCATTCAGTCATTATGAATGTATCCCATGTCTCTCTTCCCTAGAAGAATACATAATTTTTCTGCCAAAAGTAGCAAACTATTTCCTTTCTCCTTGTGCTCTGGAAAGCCTGAAGATAATGTTTGCGGGTGCCAAAGTGTGATTATGAAAGAACCCAGTTATGGATCCCAGAAGACTAATCATGTTCATAGCAACACTATGGTGAAAAAAATAATGTGGAGAATTAAAAACTTGTTTTAGTGTTGATCACAAACTCAGCAACTTCAGCCTAAGCTCTAGTGTTGGTGTGCAAAACAGAGGATTACTTCAGTTCAGCTGGTATGTCTCAGACTAACTCATCCTAATACTTCTCCACCTTTACTGGATCTGCAAAATGCTTGTCACTAACACTTTTTAAAATATGAACTGCACCCTTTGGGGGAAGGTGATCTTTTGACTTTCTATTTTTCAGGAAACCCCGCTCCCTTCCCCATCCATTTCAGCTTGGAGTTGTGCATTGGCTGGGAATCCAAAAACCTGACTGGAATAATGAGTTGCAATATAATTTAGGATTTCTTTGAATTTGTGGATCATTGCGCTGTGCTTTACCATTTTTACCATCATGGTATACTGTAGATTCAGACCAGAACCTATGGCCATTTCCAGTCATATGTGGTCCTTGTTTTCATCCACATTATTTTAGATGTCTCTTTTATCATTTCACAGCAAATGAGGAGAGGCCACTAGTCTTATCCAATGCCTTTATTGTCTCTATAATCCAGAGGTTATACTTCCTCAATATCTGAACTCCCCGACATCTGAAACCAAGTCAACCATCATTTTAATGGTCCTGATATAATGCTCCTCTAGGACATTGGAGAACATTAAAATGGTATTTACAGTACAATGTTAGGTCAGATTTATTTAAAAAAATAGCTAGGTGGGTTAGACAGCTGCATTCGTGACAGCAGTACAGAGATGACCACTTCCTCTTTCACTTCCTACATCACGTCAAATTGACAGTGTGAGAAAATATAAGAGTCAGCAGTTATCTTTGACCATTTCATTATGCACTCTGGTGCATTTGTGTGTGTTTGTGTGTGTGAGAGAGAGGGGGGAGGGAGAGACAGAGACAGAGAGGGAGGGAGAGATGGAGATGGAGGGAAGGAGAGAGAGAGAGAGAGAGAGGGAGACAGAGAGACAGAGACAGAGAGAGAATCTTGAAAGTACTTCAGTCCAACACATAAACTAAGCTGTGAAATCCGAGGAACACTACTTATGGTGCCATATCAACATTGCCAATGACTTGGTCTGGATCTTAGAGATGTACGGTATGAACAACTTCAGTTACAAAGCAAGAAAGTATGATTTTATTAAGGGTTTTATTGGCTGTACAAAGCCTAGAGATCTGCTGTCTGCCAGCACCCTGCAGTGGAAAACTCAAGCTGTTGCTACTCTCATTTGCTGCTCCTTCTCCTTCCTTTTACCTTGAATAAATGGTTGCAGTCTGAAGGCTTGCAAGGATGCCAGCTGGAATGCATTCCGTTCCTTTTTAACTTGTTAGACATGCAAGACAAGTTTACAGTTTGCTAGTCTGTGATATTTACAGTTCTCCTGAAAGCCAGTCCTGCACTTCCCTTTGGCAGATAATGACAAAGTCTGAACTTTAGAGTTCAAAACTGGAGAGAAACTTACTCTCTTTTTCCATATCCTGCCTTAATAAAGAGAGCGAGGTCCACTGCTGAATTTTGTCTGTACAGAAGTGAAGTCCACAAGGCATTAATTACTGTGGTCATTCTTCCTTGCTTATTACAGGAGCTTCCATTGAAATATTTCAAACTTACAGAGTTTCATAATATTTGTTAGAAGTAAGAAAAGGAATTGACTCATTTACCAGGCTAGAAAGTAACCAGTTGTTATAAAGATACAACAATTATAAAAATACAAAAGACACTGCATAATGTAATACCATAACACACCAATAGAAATTCCTTCTGTATTTCATAAGGCAGTAAATTGAAACAGGAAGTAAGGAAGGCAATGATAGTGATAAGGAGCCCATAAGTTCTGTAAAGAGAGACTTGAAGGAACAAAGTAGGCTTGTTCCTACTAGAGAAAAAGGACTGAAAAGAGATATAATAATACTTTTAAAGCAGGGGTGTCAAACTCGTGTAGTCACAGCGGCATCATGTGACATATCTGGACTTTCGCCCCCTTTTGCTGAACTGGGAAGGGTGGGGCCAGCACGTGACGCAACTGGGCCAGGGACCTTGAGTTTGATACTCCTGTTTTAAAGTATCCAAAGGCATGTTAAACACACAGACACACACACACACACAAATACTAAGACCAACCAGTGTTTGTTGAGTCATATTGTCAGATATGGAATAATGGTGTTAAATTTCAATTGAATATTTGGAAAAAGTTGAATATTTGGAAAAAGTCTTTAATGGTAAAATTCAACTGTAGAATTACAGTTCAACAGCAGAACTAATGACCTGGGGAATTTTCCCCATGGGATCCTTTAACAAAAGGACATACTGATTTTTTTCCCCAGAGATGCTTTCATTTGGAGGTTTGCACTCTCAATTCCAAAAGTGGATTTTATGGTCTAAATATCCTGCCTCAATTCTACCATAATATGATATAGCAACTGTGAGGAGCTTGTGATGTTCCTACTGGGACTCCAATGCCCTAACCCTAACCCTAACCCTAACCCATCAAATAAATGATCAGGAATGCTGAAAATAGCAGTTTAGCAACTTCTAGAGCAGTGATGGCTAGAGAAGAAGAATAAAGTACCAAACTGAATTGAACCAAACAAACAAATATTTTGTATATTCAAACAAAATGGAAAAGAAGGCCTCACAAATACCCTCTCTCCAAGGCGTAGGAAGACAACCAAGACTTCAACAATTTCCCGAAAGACATAGCATATTTAATACATTAAGAAAAGAGAAAAAACATGATTTTTTTTCTTGAGTGGAAAACTCTAGAACGCCTCCATTCCCAGCTTAAAATTTATAGTCGTGAGATTAAGGCGTTTTTGTCATGTCTTCTGCCTGCCGCTTGATGTTTGTGGATGTGTCCTCTCAGTTTTCTGCCTGTTGCTCCACATAGTTCAACCACAAGTTCAACTATAGTTTCAGAACAACTCAGATCCAGAGTGCCTACAGCAAGGCACTTAGATGAATCAGCCGTTAACAAAATAACTGATAATTGAGATAAGTTCCATCTATAAGCCATTCAAGAAAGAAAGCAAACTAAGATCAAAGAAAGAGGTAAACAGGCCTAAATATACTCTTCCTCATTGCACCACCTATTTACCATTATCCAGATAAGCAGGAACCAGCACCAGATAAATATGAACAATCAAAGAAGAAACAATACCCCACCCAAAAAGCAATCAAGGAAATTATACCCCAATCAGAGTTGGTATAGAATAGAATAGAATATTTATTTATAATATAATATTTATTAATAAATATTATATTTATTATATAAATATTATATTATAATATTTATTTCTAAGCCGCACCCTCTCCCGAAGGACTCGTGGTAGGACAAGTTCTCACATATAAACAGCCAGCAAACAGCACTCCTCCATGCACTGGTGATGTTACCTAGCCTGGTTAGGAAACATCTGCAGAAAGAGAAGCAAGCTCAGAGAACACAAAAAACCCAACCTCTCAATCCTCACTTACAATCTCTATTGTCAGCATCACACAACATATTAAGTGAAAACCAGACATTGTGGCTTCGTCCAATGTGCGCTCTCTCTCTCTCTCTCTCACACACACATTTTATTATTATAATATATGTGAACAGAATATTGCAATATGTGTCTTCGAAGAAAAATAGGAAAAAAGTAGAATAAAAATGTCATACTTTTCAGGCGGATTCATATTTAATTGTTCCAACATGAGAGGGGCAAAATCAGCCAAGTGGGAGGGAATGGTGTTTGTTTGTTCTACTTTCATATCTTTGGTATGACAAACTTATGCAATGTAACCCAGCTGTGAGTCCTTTGTAACTTGGTTGGATATAATACATTAATGCAAGTTCAGTTTAAATGCATATGACACACTTAAAGCATTTATGGTCCAGACAAATTAGAGACAGGATAAATATAGAACTCGGTAGTCTCATGTGAACAATCATATCCTTATTGTAACCATAAGGCAGAAATATTTTCCTGTTGCTCTTTCTGAACATTGACACGTAGATAGAAAGTGCTCAGCCAAGGAGGTTGGTTGGACGTCTGTAGGAAAAAATATAGCTCAAGCTTTTGAGGGGTCTTTGGACACTAAAACTGCTGATTAGAGCAGATTTCTGAACCTGATTAACCAAACTAAAGTTAGAATTAATTCAGTTGTCCTTCTACCTAGGATTTGGCCAGGTAGATATAGGTAATGCAGATAATTAATTGAGACAAATTGCAGAACCTCCAAAAATCCCATCACATTTTTGTGATAGGCTTCTAAACCTTGCTTTTCTCTGTCTTTTATCTAACTGAGGATAATCTAAGTAGGGAGAGAGCCCCCAAAGCAGGGGTGAAACTCAGCAGGTTCTGACAGATCCTGGAGAAACGGTAGCGGAAATTTTAAGTAGTTCGGAGAACTGGCAAATACCACCTCTGGCTGGCCCCAGAGTGGGGAGGGAATGAAGATTTTGCAGTATCCTTCCCCTGCCACGCCCACCAAGCCATGCCCACAGAACCGGTAGTAAAAAAAAATTGAATTTCACCACTGCCCCAAAGAGATGTCATTCAATAAAGGTTCAGGTGGTCTTTAAAAGCACTTCCCAGTCTTTCCATTCATGTGGACCAGAGCACCCCCATCAGAAGCTGTTGAAGATCCTCTAGGTAGAATTCAGTAATAAAGTGTTAGTAGCATCATGACATATGTGTCCTTCTCCCAAGTGGATCTGCATTAATGAATGAGTGTTTTAAAAAATAATAATAGGACTGAAATCTCATGAGATTCTTAAGCCCCTGGTTTTATGTTCCCACCTGAAATATTATGAGATTTTGGCTGAGAATACCAAAATCTTGCATGATTTAACATTCTCAAGAGTTTGTTTATTATTATGTATACAATGTTCTCATTTGCACCAAGAAACCACCGATCACATCTTTGAACCACCAGTGAGCTCTCAACAAAAACATTGGGAACCTTTCTCAACCATTCTTAAGTTTGTCAATTCCCAACAATGGAAAACTGCTCATTCTGCAGTGCAAAGGAAGTGCTGCAAAACTGCTTTCACAGATTCCTTCTGCAGAATAGCTAAGCTGGATATTAATTGGCAAGTCCCGCAGCATCAAGGGAACACCAGGCTACTGTATTGATCCTAGATCAAGCAGTCCTTACATTGTACAAAGTCCAGATGTATATATAGATTGCCATAGGTTGAATGCATATCATGGAAGTCAAAGACTATTGGTGGGCATCTATGTGTAGTTGACTGACAGTACAGTCTTTCTGTACATTGAATCATTTCACATTTCAAGTTCAAATCAGTACAAGTGTGGTCAACTCACAGCCCGTAAGCATTTGCTCCCAAGTTGGAGTCTCCAGTCCTTGAGATCATGTCCTTCAAATTCAGCAGTAAAATTATTGACTTTCAGCAGCATGGTTTTTAGTAACTATTTGCTAAATAAAAGGTAAATGTTGATACATTAAACCTTCTTGAGATGCAGCACACCATCTGATCTCTTTCCCAAAGGCTAAAATGTACTCCCTCCTGGGGCTGGCATTGCATGCCCCAGAGGCCTTCAAATGAACATTGTCTATGCTTCCCCAAGCTTGCCCTTGTATAATGTAATGTGAAAAATAATCCACAAGGTAAATGTATAATATTTCCATTAAATGTTTCCTTATAGATACTAGAGAAAAATGATGAGAATATTTTTAAAGACAGAGGAAACTTTCCAATTGCTCTGTACAAATCCACTTTTGAGGGAATTATCTTGGTAAAGCAAACAATGAAATTTCTGTAGAAAGAATTTTCATTTCTCGAGAAAATTCTATGACGTTGATTTATTGCATAAATTTCCTGGAAAGAAAAATAAAGTTTGCTTTCTCTGATTCTAAGATTGCACTGATGCATGTTCATCTGGGCTCCACCCAGTGATGGGTTTCACATTTTGTTACCACTGGTTCACCGTGTGCATCCCCACTTGCTTTGCATGCATATGTGCCACTTCTGTGCATGCACCTGGCCTCCTGCGCATGCACTTTGCTCATGCATGCGCCTTCCGCGCATGCACCCGGCCTCAAAAATGTGCCTAAATAGGATGGTATAGAGCTGGGGAGGGTGGGCAGGCCCACCTGCGATTTCCGCTACCGGTTCAGGTGAACTAAATACCACCTCTGGCTCCACCCTTAATTCCTAGAGAGAATTCCATAGTGAGAGCTTAGAGTTTCAGACAGCAACCCCTAAGCCCTATAAAATATAGGAAATGAAATCATGAGCAGTGAGACACAGCTGCAAATGCATTTTAGGCTACATTAGCAGAACACTACTGTCCAGAAGTAACATTCATAGGATACTGTACTTTCATCCCTCTTATGTGTAGCCCTATTTTGAGGCAATGTACTTCCCATAGAGAATATGAAAATTGTACAGTCAAAAATATATATAGTTAGTTTGCTGTCCATAAAGAGGGTGGTGTAAAGGAACTGATTCTGTTAGTCTGGAGAAAGAAATGACTACATAGGAGTCAAGATAATTGGAATTACAAGGAATAACAAGGACTCTTCTAATTGCAGAAAATATGTAAACCCCCCTTCTGTGTTCCATAATACAAGACTTTTGGGGTTACATTATTGGAACTGGCTTAAACATTAGGCAAACTTTCATAAGAGCAGTTTAAGAAGGGAACAAATGATTTGCAGAGGGAGTGGGCTTTCAGAAAGGGTGGAACTGCTGTAGCTCTAGAACGGGGTGTCAAGCTCGATTTCAGTGAGGGCCACATCAGGGTTGTGTTTCACCTTGGGGGGCTGGAGTGGGCGTGGCCAGGGTGGGCATGGTCAGCTTGATGTCACTCATGTTGGGGCACCTGTGGTGGCCCGAGCACTCTGCCAGAGAAAACGGGCTCCTGGGCTCCGTTTTCAGCTGCGATGGCCTCCTGCAACCCTCTGCCAGTGAAAACAGAGCTCAGGAGAACCCACATGTGGCCCCCCCTGACCTCTGTTTTTACTGATAGAGGCACCACGGGCCATTCCTTCATTGTTTCCAGGTCAGATCTAAGCACCTTGCAGGCTGGATCTGGCCCCCAGGCCTTGAGTTTGACACCCCTCCTCTAGAATATCCTGCATTAAATGGGGAGAGGGTGTCCCAATGAAGCCCTTCTCAAGGCCAGTGATTCTTCTATCCCCTTTCACATGCTCCTCAAACTTGGAGTGGAACAAGACATGAAGTTCCACATGGTATGTTGTCCCCATGCCTTGTCTAGCCCGTACTTTCTGTTGGTTTCTGTTTGCAGTAATAACTCCTCTGTACTTCAGTGGCACAGGGCAGTCAAGTGTGACTTGCTCAGTTCCAGGCAGTATTTTCCCAATTGCTATTTCAGTGAATTTCTTTGAAAGACAGGAAGGTCGATGTTACTAACTCCCGGGGAGGCAGGAAATTAAACTTCCTCCTCACATCTGAATTAACCCACACTTCCTGTTGGAAACTAGAAGTGGTTGTTCATGTTTCTTCATAGGAAGTTAGGCTGTTTCAAGGGCAAGTCTTTTTTTTTTTGCCTGAATTGTTTGTTTCTGCATTTTTTAAAAAGAGATCACAGAGAGCTGAAGTGGCTCCTATCTTGCTACCTGGCAAGCTGACTCACCTTACTCGCTCCCTCCCCTCCCTCCCTCCCCTCCTGGTGATTTAACTGAACAAGGTGACTCTTGCTTAAACAGAGCAAACAACCATTTCTAATCTGCCTCTTTATCTTTCAAATATTAATCTCCAAGGAAAAACACAATGACAGCTCTGAACAGAGGACCTGGAGTGACAAGGAAGGGCTTTTTCAAAGTTATCAGTGCTTTCCTCAATATAATTCCAAAATCAGAAGTTTATTTAACCTAGTGTTGTTTATATCAAAACCTGTTTAAGTTCCTTTCCACTTCTGTTTGTCACCTACAAAGAAACTTGCAAACTTTGGCTGTGGTTTGTGATGTGTTTAAAAAAATAGGGCATCAAGCATGAGGGTGCTAGTGTTTGAAATAAAAAGAAGAGATGGCAGAGGGACATGATGCTCTCCAATGATGCTCTCCAATGAGCAAGACTGCAACGTTACGAAAATGTTTCATGTGATCCCAAAAGAAAAAGAATAACTTCCATTCCAAATACTAAATACGGCTATTTTTGACATTATATTTGTCTGCAAGATGTGGTTAAATGTATCCTTTACCACAGCAAGAGACTATGGTGAGACTATGGCAGAGGGGGTGGTGTCGCTATCTTCTCTATGCCACCTATGCTCTGACCTAAACGTAGTACACAAAATTATCCATTGCAACATCGTACCTGTCAATGACTACTTCAGCTTCAACCACAATAATACACGAACAAACAATAGATACAAACTCAAGGTAAACTGGTCCAAACTCAATTGCAGAAAATACAACTTCAGCAACAGAGTGGTCAATGCCTGGAATGCACTACCTGACTCTGTGGTTCCTTCCCCTAACCCCCAAAACTTTAACCTTTGATTGGCTGCTGTTGACCTCACCCCATTCCTAAGAGGGGCGTGCATAAGCGCACCAGCGTGCCTATTTATTTGTACCCATTTACTGTGTTCATACCTACATTTACCTATGTTTATACTTATACCTGTTATCTTTTACATGTTTGACAAACTAAACAAAATAAATAAAAGTTAAATAAATTTAGGCAAAACCTGTACTTGAATAGTTTCTGTATTAAGATGTGGGCAGTCTGTAAAAAAGCTATGCTTTTTGGTGGTTGGCTTTTTTCTCTTTTAATAAGTTTTTTTAAAAAAAAACTTTTAAATGTCATATAGTACTTTTTAATATACCAATTTCACACACACAAAAATCCCACAACTCGAGCATAAAATAATGGACTTTAAAGTTGATTGCTGCCCATTTTGTATTGTCAAAAATATTATTATATCCCCTGTCAACCTCAGAGACTGATTTTTTTTTTCTGGTTAAAATATGCTTATAAGCTAAGAAGCCTCAAATACATAATTGCATTTTTGAAAGATGACATCACAATGCAATTATCATTATTCTGATGTCACGGTAATGACATATGTACTGATAGTAATTGAATATGGATCTTTGAGTAGCCAAACTGCAATCAAATATAGAAAAAAGTGTAAATATTAGCCCCCAAAATGAAGAAAGATCCACCCAAAAAAACTCATGCATATTGGAAATCCTGCTTACCATTGGGTAGAGAAAATGGAAAAAGAGGAGTAGAAAGGGGAGATGAATGGAAATTTTTGGAAAGGAGCCTCTCTATTGTCTGTCTGGTTCCTAGAGAGAACTAAAACACCCTGGGAGCTTTGATTGGCGAAGGATCTTCTTTTCCTAGGAAGTTAATCTGCAAGAGGCGGCTGGGAGGGAGGGGCATTGCTATGGTTCAGATATGCCCGCTTTGCCTTTCCTGGCAGGACCTCAGATGGAATGCTGGAAGCCACTTTAGTTCCAGGTCCTTAAGGTGAGCACATTCCCCTTTGACACAATTTAGCCATCTTGGTGTTTACCCAGTCAGAGTGCGTAAAGCAGGGCAAAGAGCACATTGTTTCCATTCCATCCAAAGAAGGTTTAATAGCCAGGTAAAGTGATCAGTCTGAAATGTCCCAAAGCAATTAATTTGCTATAAAAGGATTTAGTAAATATCCCAAAGAATGACTCTATAAATGCTTTTACTGAAACAGTGGAAAAGTACTCCTCCCCCCTCCCTTTGTCTTTTAGCCAGACCATTGATAGAAACAAAAGTTTCGAAAAAAGCTTATTAAGAGATAAGCTGTGTCTCAAGGAAAGAGAAACCTTATCCTTCTTATCTGTATTATTATTATTATTGAGAACAGGAAGCTAGGAGAAGAATAGCTGTTCCTTCTCATTTCCTCAGTTCCTTGTTCCACAAGGTGGTCTAGCGAACATTAACATACTATATGCATAGAACCGTGATGGCGAACTTATGACACTTGTGCCATAGGTGGCATGCACAGACCTCTCTGTGGGCATATGGGCCATTGCCCCAGCTCAGCTCCATCGTCATGCACCCTCCCCCCCACTGGCCAGCTAATTTTCAGGTCTCTGCCACACATGCATGGGGAGGCAGGGCACATGCGGGAGACACACACACATACAAGGGGGAGGGGAGGGGTTATGTGCGCATGCACAGGGGCAGGGGGGGTCAAATGGATATGCACGGGGCAAGGGGGAGCATGGGAGGGGGGAAAGGAACCATTTTTGGTCCTAGGAGGCTGCAGGGAAGCCAACTAGGCCCAAAACGGGGTGCGAGAGAGTGCAGCTCGTTCTCCCTGTGGCCCATTTTTGGTCCCAGGAGGCTGCAGGGAGGCCTACTAGGCCCAAAACGGGGTGTGAGTGGAGTGTCATGCATGCATGCACGGGGGACTGTAGTGGGTCCCACGTGCATGTGCAGGGGGGCATGTTTCTGTGTGTGTCACACTCGCATTGCATTATGGGTTCATTACGCACACGCTTTTGGAACTTAATGACAAAAAGGTTAGCCATCACTGGCCTAGAAACTCACCTCATTGCCATTCTTCATATACCACAGGTAAAAGCACCTGGATAGAAGAAAACATAATTTAGCCTTGCTGTCGAATCATTAATGCATGAATCATTCCCTTTGCTCTGGCTCCAAAGCTTCTCACATTCTGAAGTGTAAAATCTCTAAAAATAAGATGAACCCAAAAATAAATTGAACTATTTTTACATAAGACGTACAGTAGGTAGTTCCGGTGTAGATTGATCTGATTTGTGAAAAATAAACTTTATTATGGACTATATCACGGAGCTTCCCTATATTCCTTTGGAGAGAGAGCGCTCAGAGAGCCGTCTCTGAGTATGATGATCTTTATTGTACTTCACACTTTATTTTTATTTTTTTTTAAAATTTGAATCTTGAGGGCCCTTGCTTGTAAAGTAATGATGGGGCAAAGCAATTTGCAGAACCTCCTTCCTTCTTCCCTTCCCTTTCCAATAATTTTGTGGAGAAGGTGAGGTTGAGTGATTCTGTCTTGCTTACCTTGTTTTTTTTACTGTTCTCATTTCAATGTTCTCTCTCTCTTACTTGAACATGTAAGCCAACTTGGGTGTTTGAATAAAAAGAATACAGCTTGAATAGAAAGGGTTGCTTCTATTTTAAAGAAGGAAATGAACAAGGAAATAAGTAAGCTAAAAGGGGATTTGACTCATCCTGGAATCAGATCTTTCTCTCCAAGCATCTACCCTTTGTCTTCTATGGAAGAAGAGTAACCTCTCTGGAGATTTTTCAAGAGGAGAATTTTCAGACAGTTTTAAGGGGTAGTGGGCCCATCTTTATTCCCCCATTCTTTTTTTGCCCCTTTAATCAACCAACTTCTTTTTGGAACATAGTTTGGGTGTGGCCAATACCACAAAACAGTATTATTTCTAGAGGCACCATTAGCAAAAGACAATTAAGAATTTAGTGAAGAGATTAATGTAATTCACATATTCTCAGGGCGAAAGAAGTTACAGTGAGACTGATAGAAGGAGCCACACAGTAAGAAGTAGTAATTAACTACAGTAGTAGTGAAAATCATAGCAGTGCATTCTACTCTCACTACTCTAGAGTCTTGTAGGCATGCGTGTTGATATGACAGAAGTTGTACTCCAAGTCTTATGAAAGGCAAATTGGAGGATACTATTGTACAGAATTCAATAATCTTGGAAATTTCTGGATATGGGGAGTTCAGTTCCCAGAATTTTCAGTAATAGATCTGCTGGCTCGGGAATTCTAGGATTCTAGTCCATATATTGCAAGAGTGCCCAGGCTGAGAAATACACTTCTAGTAAAGGGTATAAGGCCTGCATCCTGTTCATCATTTTGGTTGGCATGGATTTATATTGTACACTTCACATTGGACTTCAAATTGTGTACACACAAGTTATTGTTTTAATTTTTACATGTCATAGTCAGAGATTCATTTTCCAAAAGTATCAGCTAACTGGGGCTCCTGCAAGTGGACATGAGCAGATGTAACATTTCTACCACCAATTTTCTGAACAGCACATTGCAGAGAATTAATAGCTAGGTACTTGTAGCTCTGTCTTTCGAAAGGAAACTTTTCTTGAGTTAAACTTCCCCAATCTCCTGGACCATGTCTGAAGAATGTTTACTTCTTTATTATACAGTATAATATGTGCTGTATAGTTGTATGAAAACACATTACAGAATCATCTGTGGAGCAAAAAAAAAACCACAATCTATACAATTTATTTATTTATAAGTTTTACATTATCATATTGCTGGATATTATTTATATGTCTCCCCCCCCCCTCTAAAATCTCACAACTGAGACTCTAGGCAGCATACAAATTTGAAACAGCAACAATCCCACAATTTAAACCACAATATCCAAAGTTAAAACGATTTAACCAATTTATAAAAACAACTTTAATAAACAGAACTTGCCTAACCCATTACTGTAAATCAAATGCCTGGGGGAACAGGCAGGACTTCAACGTCTTACAAAAACCTATTTGGGTTTCCAAAGGGATGCTGTTTTACTGGGCAGATGCTGCCACAACTCCCAAGCCCAACAAGACGCCTGTCTCTGATGGAAGGTTTCCAGAGATACCTTCCCTGCTAGAACTGATGAGGAAAGCTAAAATAATGGGAAGAGAGGCTGTTCCTCAAATAAGCTGGCTCCGTGTCAAGTAGGGCTTTATAGATAGAAACCAACATCTTGAATTGCACCCAGAAGCCCACTGAAAGCCAGTTCAGCCAGCAGATGTAATGTGGGTGCAACAAAATGCCAAAAGTTGCCTGCACTGTGATATTCTGGACCTATAACTTCCAAATGATTTTCAAGGGTAGTTCCATGTCGAGTCCATTGCAGTAATCCAAATAGGAAGCAACTGAGGTATGAGTCACCATGAGCAAAGGAAATGCTTACGACACTGAAGCTTTGACTATGGGAGGTCGGATCCATGAGCTATGATTGTGGCACTAAATTAGTTCATTCTGCCTTGTTATGTAGTGAACAAGAGCAATGGGGCTGACTATGTTGATTTCTCAGTGATGCGCTCATTGCCACAGTAAGCCTAATACAGATTTCTATACTACTTTTCTCCCACAGCTGGTAAGTTATTATTTGGCACCAGAAGTTGGATCTCCTACTAGGTCATACTCAACCATCAGAAATTGCCGTGCAACATCAGAAATGTAACACAGCTTGTCTTAATACAGACGTTACTACTATCATTATAAGCAAAGATGATATTTATCATTAGTTTAAAAAAGACCATCTGATCTGGCCTGCATAATAGTTCCATTTACTGAACATCCATCAAATGCCCTTTTTGTAATAGTTTTGCTACCTATCATTAGCAACCCTTAAGGTGATTTTTTTTCTCTGTCGATTTATTTTCAGAATCACACTTCTCTCTCCATTCTTGTAGTAGCAGTTTCTTATAATCCTGTTCCCCCTAAAAGAAGATGATATAGGAAGATTTGTGATAATCCAGCCACAGATAAATAGAGAGTATTTCTCTCCCTCTCCTATTTTAGCTGTCAGACAATAATCGGTTATTTTGATATCATAGATGGAAGAATTCAGCTGCCCCAATCCTTGATAAAAGTTAGGATCTTGTTTGTAATTGTTTAGTTTTTCACCATTAGTTCAACAAACATAATTATGGGGATGGGTAAGTATATCAGAATAACCAGAAATAAAATTGTGTCAATAAAGGCACATCAATGAGGGACATTTTCTTAGGAGATCAGTCTAATTTCATAGCAATTGACTTCTACATCTCTTGCAGATCCTGTATGCCTGAAAAGTCATCCTCTTCTGTAAGATTATGAATAAAACCTGCTGCTCTGATCATATGATTAGCTTGCAGTTTAAAAATTTATGAATTATTTTTCTGGCATTACTGCTCATGAAATCATATCTCCTAAAGTAGCTCTGGGCCACATATGGCCGCTACAAACTCAAGATTGTTGTGACTGCTGAAATTAAGGGTAAATATCTAAATAACAGTGGTGTGGTTTTTCCCCGTTGGGTGCCAGTAGGGAAATAAAGCAAGAATGAAAGTGTCCTCAGCAGAGACCAATACCAACATTTTATTCTGCAACTGGTACAAAGAAGTTTGGACTATCAAATCAAATGGAATACTCTACATTCAGCCCTATTTCACCAGTTTAGACAACTTTCTCCTGATATATTCTTGCTTTTTAATGCTCTGTCTGAATCCAATCCAGTCACGTCCAATTGAGAGATTTTGACCAACTGAATGAAACTGGATTATTTTCTAAATGAAATCAAACATTGAAATTAATTTTACAAATCAATTTGATTTAATTTACTATACTTCCAATTCTTGCTTGTCCGTCAGTTTGATTAACATCTATGGGTGATCAAGAATTTCTGGTCATCAGGGAAATTTGCTCTCCTGTCCTCTCCTGTCCTCTCCTGTCCTATTCTTTTATATGTTCATGGTTTTAAAAAACCAAAGCAAACATTTTCCCCAAGTTACTTTTAAATAATAAACCTTGATTATATTATCATTCTTATCACATTATTATAATGATATGAAGTAGTCTGGAGACTGGTTTTGAATTTTTATCCACCCCCAATTAAATTGCTGCCTGGAATAGTAAAAAAATGTTTCTTGTGTCCATATTAAGAAAGTGCTAAGAAATTCTTCGAGGTAGTGTATTATTGTCTCTCCCTGTGAGCAAAACCTGTCTGGAGAGCAACAGGACTGCAAATTCAGTACTGCATATCACTTACTTACTTTTTGTTACCCCCTGGCTCTGAAGCCGCATGTGGCTCTTTCCTCCCTCTGCTGCGGCTCCGTCACCCGTCAGTGCCACAATTTTGAGAGGAGCTTCCGGTGGGAGGGGGGGAGACAGAAGCACAGTGTGCCAGGAGAAGAGTCTATGGCAAGGGGAGGGTTTTCCACTTGTCACCACAATTGATAGGGCTTTCGGTTAAGACAGGTAGAGGAAAAAGTACGCTGCACTAGGAGTAGACTATAGTGGGGGAACTGAACTTCCGGTCACCTCCAGAATTGAACAGAGGGCTTCCGGTTAGGACCTTTGTGGCTCCCGGTGTTTTCTTTTCTGTGGGAAATGGGTCCAAATGGCTCTTTGAGTGTTTAGGTTTGCCGACTCCTGCCCTAGCCAATCCAACTAGCTGTCAACCACTGACAGAGTGGGACCCACTCTGGTTTAGCAGTTGAACAACATTTTTTGTTAGTGCTTCTTTACTTGTTCTTACTTCTTTGTTTTATTTGTCCCTCTGCAATATTAAATCAAATCAAAGAGTAAGGTTCTACATTTAGGCAACAAAAATGGAATGCACAGGTACAGTATAGGTGGCACCTTGCTCAGTAGTAGTAACTGTGAAAGGGATCTTGGAGTCCTAGTGGACAACCATTTAAATATGAGCCAGCAGTGTGCAGCAGCTGCCAAAAAAGCCAACACAGTTCTAGGCTGCATCAACAGAGGGATAGAATCAAGATCACGTGAAGTGTTAATACCACTTTATAATGCCTTGGTAAGGCCACACTTGGAATACTGCATTCAGTTCTGGTCACCATGATGTAAAAAAGATGTGGAGACTCTAGAAAGAGTGCAGAGAAGAGCAACAAAGATGACTAGGGGACTGGAGACTAAAACATATGGAGAACGGTTGCAGGAACTGGGTATGTTTAGCTTAAGAGAAAGAAGAACTAGGGGAGACATGATAGCATTGTTCCAATATCTCAGGGGTTGCCACAAAGAGAGAGGCAAACTATTCTCCAAGGCACCTGAGGGTAGAACAAGAAGCAATGGGTGGAAACTAATCAAGGAGAGAAGCAACTTAGAACTGAGAAGAAATTTCCTGACAGTTAGAACAATTAATCAGTGGAACAGCTTGCCTCCAGAAGTTGTGAATGCCCCAACACTGGAAGTCTTTAAGAAGATGTTGGATAGCTATTTTTCTGAAACGGTATAGGGTTTCCTGCCTAAGCAGGGGGTTGGACTAGAAGGCCTCCCAGGTCCCTTCCAACTCTGCTATTGTATTGTATTGTATTGTATAATTTATGTATTGAATGGATCCCCCCCCCGAATGCTATATATGGTGCATTATCTTTCATTAAAAGAACATCTCAATCTTTTGTTATTTATAGAGAAAATGTTCTGCACGTACATATGATCCAAACACTGCCATCTTCCGAAACAGTTCTTGCTGTCACTAGCTCTTTGATTTCATCTGCCTTTGTCTTTTCTTTTTACACAGAGTTTCCAGTAATATTTTATCTTGCTCAATAATACCCACTTAGCATTAAAAAAATTGAAACATTTTCCTGGTCTCCCACAGCAGCTCTTAACTGAAGCTTTTGATCGATTTTAAAGTGAAGGGGCAAACCCTGTCTTGGTATTTTGCCGTGTTGGAATTGCTAATTTTTCAGCAGGTACTTATGGACAGTGTTCACGTCCTGATAATCCAAGATATATCTATTCTCTAGCTGTCATGTTATGAACTTATAAGACTTCTCACACCCCCCCCCCCTTTTGTGTTCATTTCATTTCTTTCTTTTCCCTGCAGGCATGTTTTACTATGAACATTCTAGCATATGTCTCTAGGATTATGATTTTTTTAAAAAAATAAAAATAAACAAAGCATTTCCCAACAGACGGGCACTCTCTGCTCACTGGCAAAAATAGTCTAATCATCTAACACGTCAGATGGCAAGCACTAAAACAGTGCTGTGAGCTGCCTGCACTTTAACTACCATGGAAACCTCCACTAGATTGGAATTGCTAAAACTGATCTGCAATGTTTGAATGCACAAAACTGGTATTATTCATTGGTTGGTATTTGTGAAGATAAACTGTATCGCAAGAATAATTAGATGTAGCAATGATCATCATCTTGCATGAAGAGAAAAATTTGTCAATGGATTCTAACCATGATGGTATATACTTATTGAAGACAATATTCTAGTACTATCTATTGCTGAGGAACATGAATAAGAAGATGGTGTGGTTTTTTTGTAAATCTGTCTGGTTGAAGTCAGAACTGAGGAAGCTTCTTGGATGAGAAGTGAAATGTCATCAAGGAAAAACAAAGAAATCCAGTTGCCTCTTGAAAAATCATCTTTGGGACATTGTCTTGTTGAAGGCATCTTGTGGCCCACCAGTGGTCAGCAGAGCTGGCAGCAGAGTCAGACAGTGAGGAGGTTGGTGAGGAAAATGGGCCAGTCATAGGGGTTGAGGAAAGCTCAGATGAGGGCCCTGCGTTGGAGGCAGAGAGGGAGTTAGACAGCAGTGAGGCAGAAGAACAGCTGGAGGCTGTTCCCAGTGAGTGCATGCGAGAAGCTGCCAGAAGACAAGAACAACTGTCAGGCACACCTCCTTCAGCAACCAAGAAAGAAACCTCTCAACTCCATTGTTTGTGGAATTAAAAGTACTCTTACTGGTTATGAAAAGATAGCAGTGAAGTAAAGCAAGGTCTGAAGCAGAAAAGCGCGAAATCATACATATCAAACATTTTCCCAGCCCCCTCCCTCCAACAACCCCCACCCCATTGCCCAATCTGCAACTCTCTTAGGTGTCATGTGGGTTGCATCTCCAAGAAGCATCATCAGGTTGGTATGCAGGATGGTTGGTCTTGACCAGGTCCAAACATTGGCCATCAGCATGCACAGAAGATGGTGAAGACAAAACTCCCCTTTTTAACTAAACCTCCTGTAGCAATTATTCCCATCCCAAATACCATGCCCTCCCCCCGTTTCCATGGCAGCCGAAAGCAAGCAAGCAAAACCGAGGCTGACAACAACTAAGAAAGCAGAGTCGACTTAAGAGTAAAGCCACACCTTGGAGGTGATTGGCCCCTTGCACATGAAACAAAAGAGGAACGAATGCGGAGTGGGCTTTTACAGGAAACAATTCATTCATTCGGTCCAGAGTGGAAAGTTCTGTTTGTGATTATAAGAAACTCTGTGTTTTGTTTTGCCCTGTGTTTGGAAACTAGTTATCTGGCAGTGCTACAAACAAGATAAGGTGCGTGTGGATAAACATTCCTCTGAAAGACTGTTTGCTAAGCCTTGCTGATTGTGAATGAAAGGAATTCACAGTCGTGTAGATAAAAGAGGTTTTGTTGGAACCAAGACTTTGCTTCTTGCTTTCTAAGGAAGCCTGAGTCAGAACAATCTGGCTGATCACTATGAAAATGGAATAACTGTCTCTGATTTTCAATATCAGAGTTAGTTGCCTGAATTGCTGGAGAACAAGATCCAGCTTTGTAATTGTTTTCATCTAAACTTTGTACCTTTCTACTTGTAGGAACATTGTACTTGCATTCTGCATCAGGTGATCTTTTGCCCTGATCCAATATGACTCTTCTTACATCCATAAACTGAAAGTTGAGTGATATCAAGGTGAAGGACATACTCCCCATTTCCTGTTGTCTCTTTTTCTAGGCAGTATGCAGGACAGCTAGCAGTGTTACAGATGAAGATTTTCTTCGCATGGAACTATGTTAACAAGCTAGCATCTTTTACTCAGTAGAATCTACTGTTGTCAGATTTCATGGAATTTCAAACTCTAGACAAAAAAAAAATCTGTACTCTGTATTTACCATAGAGTCCAGGGATGGGTGGCAGCCGGCGTTGCTGCTGGTTTGCTGCGTGTGCGTGCACAGTTGACTGTAAATTGATCTGCGCATGAACAAATTACTAAAAAACATGCCGGCAAAGGCAGTGGTGACTGGGGAACTGGTTTGGGGGTGTGGCCAGTCTGGGTCACTGCCAGTTCTGCGACCAAGGCCAAAATACCATTACCGGTCCACCCAAACTGGTGCGAACTGGTAGCAACCCACATCTGATATAGTCTTTCCCTAGCCATATTGCACAGATTGCTCCTTTATCACATCACATGCACATCACATTAATGTGCCAAACCTTTCACTTTAGGTTCTTCAAAGGAAGAAAATAATGGCTTCGTTTAGGTGGAGGGGAAAATATAAATCAAAACCATGTTTCATGCAGCACATTTAAGACTGGAGTATTTTCAGCTGATGGCTGTCCAGTTTTTACCTGAAGATTTCCAGTAAGAACCTTCTTCCCTCCATATAGTAGGATTTTTTTAAACAAACAAACAAACCATTTGCTCTGTGAGTCAGACCAGAGTTGCACAGTGATGTTCATTAATTTTGTGGTCTGGGTCACAACTCTGAATTTGCAAATTTTAGGTACAAAGTGTTTAAACATTACAAGCATATAATTAACAGTCTGGAAAGGTTTCAAGAGTTCAGGGGAAAGGTGCAAGGAAAGAACAGTGAAATGGACTACTGAAAATATGACCCTTAGAAGGAGTTTTCACAAACTTTCCATAACTTTCCTGTCCCATAGTTGCTGACTTTCTGAATTTTATCAGACAGTCTAATCCTCCTCCTTCCTCCCCTGATGCATTTAACAGTGGAAACCTAGATAATGATTCTCAACCCAACACTGCATTGTTTCCAGGTCTTGAAAAAAAAAGGTTGGGTCAGGTCAGGTCAATAGTAAAAACATGGTCAGTCTTCTGCAGAAAGCTCTTTCTAAGAAATAAACATATAAGAAAACGGACTCTGCTTCTGGAGTCCAACTACTATGAGTCATTTCCACTGAAATGAGAAATTCGTAGCAAAAGAAGGCACAAAGTGGAGAATAAAATAGTAAGGGTCTGGGTTATGTCATTTTCACTCATTAAAAGATACGAAATTAGAATTCCAGGGAGGAAACAGCATATAAATATTTGTAAATAAATAAAATGTAAAACAGGATGTGGACTGTAAAGAATATAATAGTGGAAGACATTGCTGCATTACTGTTTTCCAATAAATCCTCCCTCCCCAAAAAGAAAATTCCCAAAAACCAAAAGAACAAAATCTTCCCTCAGGCTTGAAGAGTGTCAGGCAACAGAGTAATCCATTTGGATTATTCAATTCTCCTCCAAAGGTAACTTTCATAGTAGCACCCAAAGGTGCTTTTTCAAGAGGCAACTGGACTTTCTGGTTTTTCTTTGATCCTTCCATTCCCCAGCATCCACTCAAAGCTGAAGAAGCTTCTTGGATGAGAAGCAAAATGTCTTCAAAGAAAAACCAGAAAGTCCAGTTGCCTTTTGAAAAAAACACCTTTGGAACAACCATGACCTGGATGACTGATAATCTCCCTAGACTTTCATAGTAGCAGTACAGAATCTATGCAGTAGGAAGCAGGGTGGCCAGCCCTGATGAACTAAAATGAACATCAAAAGGAGGTGGGTATTTTGCATTTCATATAGCCACCTTTTTGTATTAAGGGAGGGTGGCACGAGCAGCTACTTTCTCAGTGGAACACTTCTTCCCAGCAACAAAAGCTTAAATCAAAGACTGAACTGGTGGTAGGCATACATTTCATGACAGCGAGACTTTAAACATGTCTATTACCCATTTGCCTTTTCCTTGAAGCACCATCTAGTTTAGACTCTTGAATGCTGCAGTATTTGAGGGCTACCAGGTACTGTCTAGGGACATGGTGGCTCAGCGACTAAGACGCTGAGCTTGTCGATCAGAGGGTCGGCAGTTCAGCGGTTTGAATCCCTAGCACCGCATAACGGAGTAAGCTCCTGTTACTTGTCCCAGCTTCTGCCAACCTAGCAGTTCGAAAGCATGTAAAAAATGCAAGTAGAAAAATAAAGACCACCTTTGGTGGGAAGGTAACAGCATTCCATGTGCCTTTAGTCATGCTGGCCACATGATCATGGAGATATCTTCAGACAGTGCTGGCTTTTCGGCTTAGAAATGGAGATGAGCACCACCCCTAGAGCAGGAAACAACTAGCAGGCATGTGCAGGGATACCTTTACCTTTACCTGTCTAGTGGAAGTGACCTTTTGTTTTGACAGAAGTAGTTACCTAAATGTAGAGCAAATTTGGGGAACATTGTGATCAAATCACCAGATGCTTTGATCTAAAGGAGTTTTCAGCTGCTTCGATATTGATCAATCTTGCGGGTGCTGGTATGAGGATGCCTGTTGAACCGGTGTCCAGTTTCATCTTCTCAGCTGAAGGCTTCTGCAATTGTACAGATGAAAAAGAATTATGGCTGTAAAAATGCGACAAGTGCAATGCCCGTGCACTGTTATCATTCTCCAGTGCTATGGAAACTGTCTCAATTTAATCATTGCTTCATCTCTCACGCCTTGTTGAGGCACAAGGTGCTCTGGATCACTGCATTTTGAAATGAGTGCTTGTAAAAGGAATCTAATCAATGCTCGTCAGAATCCCTGAAGCATATTTCTCCCTACCCAAATCCCTTGTGTTAAAAAAATCCTGAGTCTTTCATCTCCTGAAAGAATCATAGGGGAAAGATCCTCATTCTACTCCAAGTAATATTTTATGTGCTAGACAAGCATCAGAAAGACAGCTGACCCCCCAAATCAATATGCAACTGGAGGCATTTCCAGATGGAAATCCCAAACTGGCAAGGGACTGTAATAAGCCACCTCACCATAATGGTACTGTGACTGAACAGTGTAATGATGACAGCTTGTTTACATTTCTGCAGTTGGAATGGCGCTGTGTACTTTTCCTAGCGGAGTTTAACTGCTCTTGTAAAAGAGACAAAATGCAATGCTCCTGATACGTCAACAGCTCCCATTGTATAAAAATGGTGAAATGGAACATGTCACAAAAGTGATTTCTATAGAGAGGAGGAAGGGGATGTGGATTTTTAAGCATGAATCGGGGGGTGGAGGCAGGGCCAAGCTGGGGACCCGGGTTTATGCAGGGTCTATTTCTTAATTATATTAGTGAGTATGGCACATGATTTATTCTAAGATACTATGTAGAGAATTTTAATTTTTGTACTATTGTCATTATTTTTATTCTATTTTCAATTTTGTTTGCCACCCAGAGTCACTTGTTGAGATAGGCAGCCATACAGAAGGAAGGAAAGAAGGAAGGAAGGAAGGAAGGGAGGGAGGGAGGGAGGGAGGGAGGGAGGGAGGAAGGAAGGAAGGAAGGAAGGAAGGAAGGAAGGAATTCCCCCATTTGTAAATTGCTTTTAATGACTATATAAAATTAGGGCAGTACCACAGGAGCTGCACATTACAACTAGCAGGGTTGGGAGTCAACATGTACCAATATGGTTGTATATTTTTGTATAATCAAAAATCCTAAGGTGGTTGATTGAACACATGTCTATGAAACAGCCGAGCATTTTCTTTTTTCTTTTTGCCAAAAACTTTTTAATTTATTTTTAATTTTCAAAACAAGCATAAAAATCCTCCTTCTTTACATCCTGTAGAAAGTGTATCAGTTGGTTACAAATGGTTTTTGTGCATCTCTTCTACCGTCATCAAGTATAATTCATATTAACTCTAGTATCTTAACTCAAATGTTTATACATATTACCATCATCATACCTCCACTTTTATTTGACTATAATTGTTTAAACGTCCTTCATCATAAAATATAGCAAAATTTAGTACATAACCACATACTGGCATTTCATTTACTTATTTATAAAATCCTCCATTAACATTAAATCCTTATATCCTATTCTAGCTAAACATCCATAACATATAATAACAAAGTTTTCTAATCCTCCTTTCCAAATCGCTGTTTACAATTTACATCCAATTTCCTTGTATTATACCCATACATATATATAGATTATTATTATTGTCCTTTCTTTATTTGGCTATATTCTATATCACAACATTTTCCCCCTAATAATCAAAACTTAACTGTGTCTAATTTAGTTCTCTTTTTTTATTGTTATTATTATTATTTACCTTTATATATAATCTCGGGTATCATTCAATATTCATATCCAATTATTGCTTATCATAACACTACACATTGTATACAGTATTATCATTATCAATTTTTTATTTAACTATACCTATTATCACTAAATTTCACTAGGTTTAGCTAGTAGTTTTAAATTATACTCTTCCATCTATCGACCTGTATCTTTCCAATAACAAAACAATCTTATGTCCTCTGCCATTTGTGGTATCAAACTTCTAAGCTTACAATACAATAGTAGAGTTGGAAGGGACCTTGGAGATCTTCTAGTCCAACCCCCTGCCTAGGCAGGAAACCATATACCGTTTCAGATAGATGGCTATCCAACATCTTCTTAAAGACTTCCAGTGTTGGGGCATTCACAACTTCTGGAGGCAAGATGTTCCACTGATTAATTGTTCTAACTGTCAGGAAATTTCTCCTCAGTTCTAATTTCCTTCTCTCCCTGATTAGTTTCCACCTATTGTTTCTTGTTCTACCCTCAGGTGCCTTGGAGAATAGCTTGACTCCCTCTTCTTTGTGGCAATCCCTGAGATATTGGAACACAGCTATCATGTCTCCCCAGTCCTTCTTTCTCTTAAACTAAACATACCCAGTTCCTGCAACCGTTCTTCAAGAAATGTTCTTCTGTTTTAGTCTCCAGTCCCCTAATCATCTTTGTTGCTCTTCTCTGCACTCTCTCCAGAGTCTCCACATCTTTTCTACATCATGGCGACCAGAACTGAATGCAGTATTCCAAGTGTGGCCTTACCAAGGCATTATAAAGTGGTATTAACACTTCATGTGATCTTGATTCTATCCCTCTATTTATGCAGCCTAGAACTGTGTTGGCTTTTTTGGCAGCTGCTGCACACTGCTGGCTCATACTTAAATGGTTGTCTACTAGGACTCCAAGATCCCTTTCACATTTACTACTACCATCTATGCTGTACCTGTGCATTCCGGTTATTTTGCCTAAATGTAGAACCTTACCCTTTTCACCATTGAATTTCATTTTGTTAGATAGTGCCCAATGTTCAGGTTTGTCAGGATCCTTCTGTATCTTAAGCCTATCTTCTGGAGTGTTGGCTATTCCTGCCAGCTTGGTGTCATCTGCAAATTTGATGAGTTCCCCATTTATTCCCTCATCCAAATCATTGATGAAGATGTTGAAGAGTACTGGGCCTAAAACAGAGCCTTGGGTGCTCCACTGCATACTTCCCTCCATGTAGATACAGTTCCATTGAGGACTACACGTTGAGTGCGGGTGGTCAGCCAGTTACGAATCCATTTGGTGGTGATGCTGTCTAACCCACATTCTTCTACTTTATCTAGTAGTAGGTTATGGTCTACCTTATCAAAAGCCTTACTGAAGTCCAAGTAAACTACATCGACGGCATTCCTCTGGTCCACTAATTTTGTCACATTATCAAAGAATGCAATAAGATTAGTCTGGCATGATCTGTTTTTGACAAACCCATGTTGGCTTTTGGCTATTACTTTGTTTGCTTCTAGGTGTTCGCAAATTCGTTGCTTGATTATCTTTTCCAGAATCTTTCCTGGTATTGAGGTCAGGCTGCTAGGTCTGTAGTTTCCTGAATCTATTTTTTTCCCTTTTTTGAAGATGGGAACCACATCAGCTCTTTTCCAGTCCTCTGGTAGTTCCCCGGTGTTCCAGGATCTCTGAAAGATATAATTCAGTGGTTCTGAGATCTCATCTGTTAGTTCCTTCAGAACCCTGGGGTGTAATCCATCCGGTCCTGGTGATTTGAACTCATC
This sequence comes from Natrix helvetica, assembly GCF_964273705.1. Taxonomy (NCBI): domain Eukaryota; kingdom Metazoa; phylum Chordata; class Lepidosauria; order Squamata; family Natricidae; genus Natrix; species Natrix helvetica. The sequence continues at coordinate 300,627,872 of NC_138548.1, forward strand.
TAGGGTAGACAGGTGCTCACTTACCATTTTCTTCCCTATTTCAATTTGTGTTCCTAATCTGATTTTTGGGGTGCTGTTTTTGATAGGTTGGACTGTTTTATCCCTTTGTGTAAAGACAGATGCAAAACATGAGTTAAATAGTTCTGCTTTCTCTCTGTTGCTTGTCACCTTCTTGCCACTTTCTCCCAGCAATGGACCAATTGTTTCCTTAACTTTTTTCTTTTTTTTTAACATGTTGGAAGAAGCTTTTTTGTTAATTTTTACTTTTGTGGCAAGCCTTTCTTCATTGTGAGCCTTAGCTTTCCTCACTTCAACTTTACAGGCTTGGGCTATTTGCTGATATTCTGCCTTAGTTATGTCCCCCTCCTTCCACTTTTTATACTTATCTTTTTTGTCTTTCAGTTTGTCAGAGAGTTCTTTATGCAGCCATGCTGGTTTCTTTTGGGATTTTTCTTCTTCATCTTCTTCATAGCTATTGTGCTAGACTGGGCTTTTTAAATCTCATTTTTCAAAATTTCCCAAGCTTCTTGAGTTGTTTTCCCCTTGAGGATTCTCATCCATGGAATTTTTCCCAAGCTCTCTCTAAGTTTATTGAAATTAGCTTTCTTAAAGTCCAAGACTCTAGTTTGACTTTGTTCTACTACTTGTGTTTGCATAATGTTGAATTCCAATATTGCATGGTCACTTGCCCCCAGGGTGCCTGTGGTTTCAACACCTTCTATCATTTCCTCTCTGTTAGTGAGAATTAAGTCTAATATGGCTGATTCCCTTGTACCCTTCTCTACTTTTTGGAAAACAAAGTTGTCTGCTAGGTTCGTTAGGAACCTGTTGTATCTTCCACTTGGTGCAGTGTTTGTTTTCCAGTTGATGTCAGGGTAGTTAAAATCCCCCACTACTATTGTGGTGTGCTTCCTACATACCTTAGTTAGCTGACTAGCAAAAAGTTCATCTACTTCCTCTGCTTGGTTGGGTGGCCTGTAGTATAGACCTATGGCAATGTCATTTCCCCCACAACCTTTAATATTGACCCAAATGCATTCAAGATAGTTCTCCTCATTGTTGTGCTCTATTTCTGTAGAGATATAGTTATTTCTTATATATAGTGCAACTCCACCTCCTCTTTTATTTGGTCTATTTCTTTTAAATAATTTAAATCCTTCTAGCTGTATGTTCCATTTGTCGGTTTCATCCCGCCAAGTTTTTGTAATGGCAATAATATCGTATCTGCCCTCTTTTACTTGAATTTCTAATTCACCCTGTTTATTCCTCATACTCTGTGCATTGGTGTATAGACATTTGAGTCCATTTGATTGACCTTGTGTTTACTGTCTACATAACCTGTGTTATGCCTGACTGCCCCTATTTTCTTGCCACTTGTGTGATTCATTCACATGGTATGGCAATCACTATTAAACGCTTGGTTTTGCTTGACAGCAGGAGTGGTAATCTTACCCACACAGACATCTATGTTACATGCACTTATAGCCCTATGAATTTTAGTTTGCTGGGGACAGAAATGTTCGGTATCTATTAATTCTCTGTCCCCGCTCTTCAGTTTAAATGTTTATCAAGAAAATCTGTGAATTTAATGCCAAGTAACTCAGTAACTCAGCTTCTTCTTAATCAGCTTTGTATGGACTAGTCCTAGCAACTCCTTGCTTGTAAAATCTCTCATATAATCCTGATGCCCTCTTTCTGCTTCTTTATTCCACTTGTCTTTAGTTGTCAGCAGTGTTATCCATATTTTTGTTAATAAATTTTCATAGTCCATAAATTCTTTACTTTTTTCTTCTTCTTCTATGTCTTGCCTTTTGAAATAGGTTTCCTCTCCATTTATTTCCTCTTTCAATATTCCATTCTTTGCATTTTCAAAAACAAACCAATTACCATAAATGTCAGCAAGTTTAATAGTTTTATATTCATTTTCCACTTCAATTCTTTGGATTTTAATCCCCTCATTTTGCATTTGGTGAACATCATCAAATTTTTGATCACATTTTTCTGTTAGCTGTTCCAAAAATTCCAATTTTTGTTCAATTTTCTCATATGTATTTGTTAATTTTAGTAATTCTGAAAATATTGTCTGCAAGCTTACAGTCTCTCTATTTTCTTGACATTTTACCATCTTAAACAAAGTGCTCTCGCTTGGAAGGTTTTTTTAAGTTAAAACATAGATTCACAAAAGCCATTTTTCCCCCTCTTCTCTGGTTGAAAACATGCTTCAAAGGGACATTTGGCTTACCCCTATCGCTCTGCAACGAGCCGTCAAAACAAACCGCTAAGAAAGGGAAAAGTTCCGCTTAAATACACAAAGCTCCAATCAACAAAACCTTCTGGCATGTAGCGCTTTAAATATTTCTTTTTTTATATTTCAAATTAGAAAAAGAGGTCCAGTCTTTAAATGAATTAAAAAATAATAATAGTCACAGCGATGAAAGAGGAAAGCTTTGGTCTATGAATCACCAAAAGTCACAGAAAGAGAAAGGTAGAAAAAGAAGACTTAACCCATCAATTTTAAAAAGCTTGTAAAGATTCCATCCATGAAAATAGCATATAGAAAAATGGGATAGCCACTGTCCAGAACTGTTGCAAGTTTAATTTCGCCGCTTGATTCTTCTATTCTTCAATTTAAATCAATTTTTAAGTTTTTATAGGCAGTCTCTCTTTTAAAACAATGAAGATTCCTCACCAGCTGGAAACACTTTCACTTTCCATTCCTTCCATTTTGGGCCGCCCCGACTTCATCAGCCTTGGCTGGATTTTTTGTCACCAGCTTGAAGAAATTTCTCTTGCTTCTTTCGGGGATTTTGCGATATCCCCGAGTTCAGCAAGAGGTATTCTTCCTGTTCACTGTCTCTTCGGGACAGTTTCGATCCGTTTGGACCCCCCCCCCAGTGGCAAAAGTGTTGATTGTGATCTCTGAGCATTGGGACCGCACATCGTGTCGTCGCAACTTCGCCCCCCCTCCAGCCGAGCATTTTCTTCATGACTGGCAGCAACTTTCACACCTCAGCTCTTCTTGCTACATTAGAAATGCCAGGAATTGAATTTGGGGGTCATACAAAACAAATGCTTCAATGCTGAGCTGCAGCTACCTTCAGGTGAAAGGGATTTGAGATTGATGTTGACCTCACTCTGAAGGAAGGCTAGGTCAATTCGCCTATTGGCCCATCTCTACCATTTGGAGACGGACAGGAGTGCAGTGTTTCTGGAATAAGAGTGAAAAGAGTTGTGGCTTGCTATTGAGAGGTATGGTAGAAACTACATCCCCAAAAGTACGAGAGTGAGGATAAAGAAATAATTTGGGGCAGATCCTTTGATCCAAATGTACATTTGATTAAAGTTGCATTAGATTAAATAATATATAAGCATATTTTTTCTTCCATTGAATGTTGTCCAATTCTCTGCCTCTACAAATCCCTGCAATTGGCAGGATTTTTCAGAAGTGGTTTGCCATTGTCTTCTTCCTAGGGCTAAGAGTAAGTGGTTTGCCATTGTCTTCTTCCTAGGGCTAAGAGTAAGTGACTGTCCCAAGATTCCCCAGCTTGCTTCATAATGAAGGTGAGATTAGATTTCATCATCTCCAGGTTTCTGGCTTGAGGCCTCAATTACTACATCAAAATGGCTCTCATATAAACATAATTACTCCTTGCTTTTTTTTTCTGTCACAGAAGTATAACTAGGTGGCAATGTCAGGGTTCCAAGTAACACCCCCAATGAAAGAAGACCCCGAGGCTTGAGTTTCCTCAAAGTTCCATTTTATTAGTAATGTCATATTGGCACATCTGGGAAAACATGAATCTGAAAGTTTCCAGGTTTTCCCAACCCAAATGAAAGTTCAAGTCCCTGCCCGGCACCCACATGTCCATCACATGATCAACAGGCACCATCCAAAACTGGAGGTGCCTCTCAGTCACACCATCGCAGCCGCAGGGCAAGGTGTCCTTGACTCTCTGAGAAAAGAATGTTATTTTGACTATCTCACCCATACTCCATATAACCCCCTCTCCCATTTTCAAACAGTATAAACTGTGGGAGGCCTGAAGGCCCAATGTAAAAGATGGCTTCCAGGTCTGAGAAGCAAATTTGACAAATGTTCTGGTAGATTGAAACTTTGGAAATAAAACAAATATGGCCCTGGAGCCTCAGATTCTATATTTCTGAACTCAAACAATGGATAGCATGGGTTCTCTCCTCACAAGGAAAGTCTCACAAACTTTCCTTGTCTACGTGGTTGAAAGAAAGGATTTGTATTCCTCCAAAGCAGACCATCTCATTCCAAATATGCTTTCCTTCCTTTTCTAGCAATCTCAGATTGTACCAAACTCCACTTTCTGTTTTCACTGCATCCAATCACTATTCTGAAATCATGGCCAGGTGTAAATGAAGGTCTTGAAACATACAGTAATACTAATGAATGGTTATCTGACTTGTTTAAAAGCTGCCAGTGTGGATGTTCTCCCCGCTGTTCTTATAGCTAATCATCATTTCAGCCCTTTACAGACTTTATTCCTTTCACCTCACAACAACGTGATGATTCATGTTGCTCCCACTGTGTGGCTTTGCCTAAGGCCACACAATATGTCCATATCTTTCCATAGGACCATGGTGGTTTCATATCCGGCTCCCAAAGGTTCTTTACAAAGGGCTTTTGCACCAACCTGTCATACTAATTTTCAATTCAAACATGTTTGTGAAGGATTCTAGAGGCGATAGTTTTTCCAGAAAGCAGCTTCTGAAAAAGCAGCTGAATTGCCCCAGTTTTGTGCATACCATCTTTTGAATGGTGAACTCAGGACAGAATGGGGGCATAACAAAGCTCCAAAGGCTTATCCACTTTTCAATTTTCTATTTCCTAAGAGTGACCAAAAACATGCTTCTAGGGAAGCCCATAACCAGATCCTGTTTCCCCCCAGAAATGCATTCCATATTAATCACTCTGATATACAAATAACTAAATGCAATATGTACATACAAACTCACACACATGCATGGGTAGTAATCAGAGGTGGCGAACCCCTAGCGGTGATGGTGTCAGGCTCCACCCACCCGCCCAGATGTCATCATAGACACTCTGTGCATGCGCAGAAGTGCTATGCATGAGTGAAGCAAGCCTGTGCATGCATGCGCTCCTGCTTCCAAACCGGTAGTAGCAAAGGTAAGAGGATTTCATGCCTGGTAGTAATGTACATGGGAAGAAGGTAGGATTTCCAGGATGTTTCGATATTTGCCACAAAGAAGAGGGAATCAAGCTATTCTCCAATCTAATCAGGGAAAAAAGCAACCTAAAACTAAGGAGAAATTTCCTGACAGTTAGAACAATTAACCAGTGGAACAACTTGCTCCAAAAGTTGTGAATGCTCCAACACTGGAAGTTTTTAAGAAGAGATTGGATAACCACTTGTCTGAAAAGGTATTGGGTTTCCTGCCTGAGCAGATGGTTGGAATAGAAGACCTCCAAGGTGCAAGGTATATACCACAGACTTAATTCACCTTCCAAAATGGAGAAAAAATAGATCAAACAACCATCCAAGTCTCAAGTTCCAGATTTATTTTTGTACATGCAGAGGCGTAAAAGCAGTGTACCTTCAACCTGAACAGAAGGAAGATAATGCCAATTCTAATAATCTTAACCATGAAAATAGAAAATGTTTAAAAACTAGAGGCATTTAATGAGGACTGGAAGAAATTGCTTTGTCAGGGATAGGAATATTTGAAGTCAATAGACATATTTGGAATTTTGAGAGCATGTCATGGATCAGTATTTCTCAATATCAGCAACTTTAAGATTTGTGGACTTTAATTCCCAGAATCCTGTGCTGGCTGAAGAATTCTGGGAGTCTAAAGAAGGCTGAGATGAGGAAACATTGCCATTGATGATCACAAAATGACTATCATGGAGTACAGTTTGCCAGTTCATACAACAGCTGTCACATTAGGCAATCTAGTTTTTGTTAGTTGTTTTAGACTTCAGGACGTTCTTTCACAGAGAAAGTAGATAGGCTGCAACAGGCATTATTATTTTATAAGAAAAGTCAGCAGGTTTAATAGGGGCCTAGATGCATTCTTATAAATGAAAATAATATATCATAGACAGTTACTTTCAACTGAGATATGTTGATATTTCTTATTTTGTTTCTTGAAATGAATCTTTAATGGAAATTAAAGCCAAGCAGGATAGGCAGCCAGGCAGATATCAAGGGAAATGTCCATGGGCATATGCTTATCTTTAGGCACCACATTTCTTTATTATTTGTCAATTTTATATACTGCCATCATTGCACATTAGACTCCTGGCAGTTAACATCATGAGGCATAACCACACCATGAAACATGATAATTAACAATTAGTATAAAACCTATCCAACCTCCACCCATCTTAGTGCTACAGAAATATGTCACAGTGAACTGGGAATCTGTTCCCAAAGTTCTATGCCAACTGCAATCATTTAGGTCACTTTTTAAATCTATTTTTGTATTAAATTGGTATAGATACAGTTGTCCTTAATAATGATCAAGCTTCTCTTTAGTTTGTCTATTAGGGGGGTCCTTGGTGCTCTCTGAGCTTGCTTGTTTTCTTGCAGATGTTTCATTACCCAAATTAGGTAACATCATCAGTGCTAGCAGTCCAGCATCAGCACTGATGATATTACCTAGTTAGAGGAATCAAACATCTGCAAGAAAACAAGAAAGCTCAGAGAGCACCAAGGACCCCACATGTCAACCCTGAGCTACGAATATTCTCCTTTATTAGTTTCTCTATGATTGACATGCAAATGTGCCATGTTGCAACATTTCTGCATGTTATCCACCAGTCATTTCTAGAAATAAATCTCTCGCAAGTACCTAACCATCTTAAAGCTTCTCGATCTTCCAGGTGCATAAGTGGAATCTAGCAAAGTTTTTTTTAAAGACATTAAAATAAAGGTGTATAAATTGAGGCTACATTTAATCTCTGAAAGTATGGGATCTGGCTTACAAAGATGTCTAAAACATGTTATAAATCATTATTTTTATGTGATGGAGAAAAAGAAAAAGAACAATAGATCATTGAATGTTAATCACATTAACTATTAAATTGTGTATGGAATCTGTAGGCCACACTTATCTGTTCTATAACTTTGCACAGTTTGTAAAATACTGCAATAAAGAGCAAATAATTGAAATAAAGAGTTACATTGTCAAAAAAATAAGATCCATTCCCCTATTGCCCAACATCTAGTCAAAATTCAAAACATCACATGGATTTACCACCTTTCTGATCCACAGGCTGCAGATAGAGCCAGATTTTTAGGACTTCTTTAAACAGGACAATTAATATAAATTACAATTTTGTCCCGCCTCCATCTGTTAGTTTTTAGAGTACAGCCTTGAAATGTCATTCAATTGACAATGAAAGTCCATGATAGAGGAGGTTTACACTATTGGTAACATAGCCTTGAAGTTGTCTGGAAGAAAAGCACAAAATCTGATTCAGGTGAAAGCAAATAGGAGGATTTTGGCTAGTTGATTCAGTTAAAGCTGGCTAGATTGAACATTATGGTGCCTATAGCAAATTCTTATTGGCATGGAAAGCATAAATCATTCCAAGAAATGCCAACATGGCATTCCATCAGCTAGCATGTCTGGATAAGAACAGGGCTCAGGGCTGAATTATCAGGATCTTCATTTGCAGTCTGTAGGTTTCAATCCCCCATGCACCCATGTTATCACTTACTTTGGTAATGCAATATCTGCAAGAAGAAAAGACAAGCTTAGGGAACACCCTAAGCAACCAAGGAAGACTTCTGGAATGTCCATTATTCTTGCCAAGTCTTTCTATTGACCAATTTGGAAATATCCATGTGAATTAATTAGGTAGGTGGTGTTAGATAGGCATTTCACATACTACTTTCTATAGGAGGAGTTTATTGCAGCGTAATCCAGTCTGACCCCATCCAGATGTGTTGGGTTGAAACTTCTAGGAATTTTCAGACAATGTGACTACTGCCTATATTGCTAAGAATTATGAAAATTGTCATTGCAACACATCTGGTTATCCCCAAACTGGAAAGACAGGATTCCATAAGAATCTCACTTTAATTTAGTCAGAAGATTACTTTGGAAAGCTCAGCGATCGTCCAGGGCATTATTTCCAACAATTTCTCAATTTCCTCTGATTCTATCGCTTATTTGTGTCTGCATTTAAATGAATTCTTAACCCACATGGCCAGGATATTGTCAAGTATAAAAGGCACAAGTGTCCCTGAAAGGCAGCCAGCAGAATCCAACACTCATGTAATAGCCAGCACTTATCAACCAACAGGTTTCACTTCAATTATTCTTTTGTATTTCTTATTCCAATCTTGACTCAGATGAAACCCTATGATGTCATGTGCGATGTGGGCAAAGCTGCAGTCTGTCTCTTCCTCTCTGAGGTGGTGCTGGAATCCCTTCTCAGCATCACTGGCTGCCAGATTCATCCGAGACTTGACCTTTCTCTTTGGAAAGCTCAAGCACACCTCCCAAGGGTAGAAAGTGTGCAGACAGATGCTGGAGGAAGCTGTTGTTATTTGCAGAAGGATTAGGAAATTCAAGCTCAAAAGATTGCATAAGGAGAGTTGAAAACTGATATTTTTCAGACGAATGGAGAAGGGGAAATAGCTTTTTAAAATGCAGATGAAGCGTTTTGGTTTAGGAAAAGTGGAAGTTTATGATCTGATATTTCAGTTCCCCCAAATTGCATAAGTACAAGGGCCTGGCTTTTTAGAGGAACTATTCCAATCGGTGTAAAGCACTGGAGCTGTGTAGCCAGCAAGAAGCTTTCTTCAAGTTTCATTTTTAGTGTAATACACAATTAGCATTTTTAGGTCACTCAATGCCTAGGCTCAGCTTTGTGCTAAGACATAATATGGTCTGTTTTATTTTGATTTATGGTGAATGCACTTATTATACCTTGCCATTCTGTGTGCAAAAGGGTGTTAAAGTTTGCTGGAAAAAAACCCCCAAGAAAACAAATTATGGTTTAGTGCTTTGCGCAAATCTTGTCAGAATATTGGCCAAAACATTCATCAGGTTGTTGTTTCCACAGTAGGCTTTATGTTAGAATTACTGTGCCTCATGAATTCACCATTAATTGTGTTACCATACATTTCAAAGCCTCTCAGGTTTTCCAAGATTTCATCTTCCAATGCTTTTAATGCTATTATGCTGCTTTTCTGTAAACCAACTCTGTGATCTAGGTGTAGACAATGACATAACAAGTACTGAAATTCACTGTTCAGCATATGGGATTAGATTTGATAGAAATGGTTTTTAAATTACCGCTAAAACAAATTTTATTTTTTTCCTTTAAAGTGAAAAAGTTAGCTTATTTACCTATTTTTCTTTTTAATTTCTATTGTGTTAGTATATGGCAGAAGAAAAAAGAACCCTAAATCAAAGAAACATAAGGGAAAAAAAAGATATTTTTATGCTACCCTTTCCCATTTTATAGGCCTATGCAGCTCACTGAAATGAAAGAAAAAGTGTTAACAGTAAAATCCATAGGAACAATAATTGGTATAGCAAATGGGAGTCTTGTGTTCTGTAAACATCATATTGCTAATTTTAAAAAGAAAGGAAGATAGATTTCTAATTACATGCATTTATGTGCTGTAGGAGAACAGCAGGCAGAGGTGGGGAATGGAGTTAAAGAAGTCATCAGCCTAGAGAATTGATGGCTAACCTTTTCCCATCGTGTGCCAGCGGGGGGAGCGCAGGGGGGACATGCATGGGTGTGCCCACACCCATAATTCTATGCATGCAACACACACACCGTGTGCATATGCATGCGACCCCTGCCCTCCCCCCGCTTTTGGCATGCAATGGACCCATTTTCTGCCCTCCCCAGGCTCCAGAGGCTTTCTGGGACCCTGGGGAGGGTGAAATAATAATAATAATAATAATAATAATAATAATAATAATAATAATAATAATAATAATAATAATAATAATAATAATAATAATAATAATTTATTAGATTTCTAGACCGCCCCCTCTCCCCGAAGGGACTCGGGGCGGTGTACAGGCATAAATAAAAAAAAAACATACAAACAATAATATACATAGCTAAAATTAGATTAAACAGCCCCTGTACGAATTTATAAAAATTAAAAACTTAGACCATAAAAACCAATCATAAAAATTTAAAAATGAAACTGAGGTGGGAAAGGTGGAATTAGGCCAGGCCGGCTAGCTGAAACAGGTGGGTTTTAAGTTTCTGACCGAAGGAGCGGAGGTCCGTAGTCATTCTAATGTCAGGGGAAGGTCATTCCAGAGGGTCGGGCCCATCACAGAGAAGGCCCTTCCCCTAGGCGTCGCCCGCTGGCACAGCCTAGTGGACGGCACCCGGAGGAGTCCCTCTCTGTGTGAGCGAATCGGCCAAAGGGATGTCTCCTCTGCCCCCTCCCCCTCTGAGGCCCTTTGGAGGCTTCCCTGAAGCCTCTGGAGGGGAAAAAACAGCCCAACACGGAAACCATAAGCCTGTTCCTGAACTTTGACTTTGTGCATTGGGTTGTTTTTTGCCTCCGGAGGCTTCTGGGAAGCCTCCGGAGGGCAAAAAACAGTCAAAAATGAAGGCTGAAATCATCTGGAGCTGACAGGGCAATGCCTCATGTGCCCTAACAAATGGCTCTGCATGCCACCTGTGGCAGGCGTGCCATAGGTCTGCCATAACGGGCCTAGAGTCATTACATTGCCACAAATGGTCAAGTCCAACCCATCTTAAATTCCACTGACCTTTCTTTGATGCCAATTTAGTAATGAATGTTAGTTGACTAGATTATTGTGTATAGGCTTGAGTAGAAAATCTTCTGAACTGCAACTTAACGTATTATGGGTCCTGGTTTTTTGTGCCTGATGTGTTTTTCTTCTAATTATGCTTTAAATGTATATTTGTGACTCAAAACAAATGCTGAACCTTTTGTGTTTGACATTCATAGTTAGTAGTAGACAAGCATGGTTAAATGATTGAGTGTGCATGCTCAGGATTATTCAGAATCTACCACCATCACCACCCTCCCCCTAGATAACTGCTTAATGAATTGATCCTTTCCACCCCAGCAAGTATGTCAGAACATTGGTCTGGGTGGCTGAATAAACTTTCTTTAGAAATGGTGGAAACTGTAGAGTACAATATCCATATCTGTGTGACAAGACAATGAAAATTGTATTTTTAATTTGTAACAAGGGAACAAAGTTCTATTGGTATCAAACAATAGTTCAAGAAGAGGCATTGGTGAACTATTTGCAAAGAAATGTTCATCTTTGCTGCAATGAACATAGCATGTTTTCTGCAATGCAATGTAGCATGATATGAAGATAAAACACCAGCTCTCTCAAGGCATTGTTCATAGTTCTTCTCCCAGTATACCCACAGGCAGGGCTTTTCTTAATCCGTGGGCCTGATGGGCACTTGCCTGTGGTCCCCACGAGTATAGGGGCACCATATACTCTGTGTATGTTAACCCTTCAATGCATCTTGTATCATATAAACACAGCAACATATTTATTACATTTTACTGCATTTATTAATACAACATGCATTAATAGAAATTAACACTGCTAACACTGATAAATATATGTTTAATTTTATCGACCATTTACATTTTTATTCCTGTGAGTAGTTGTTGTAGGGGCCCCAGTACACTGCTTTGCCTAGGGCCCATAATGCTGTTAAGATGGCCCTGCCCCCCCCCTCCCCGGAACATGACTGTCCTATTATGTAGGCTCACTATCCATATACCTATACCAAATGGTTCCTCGGAGGGTCATTTTAAGCATTCCAAAGGCTTCAGGGAAGCCTCTGGACGGTCCCTGAAGCCTCTGGAGGGCCTCCGGGGGGCGGGGGAGGCTCTTTTCACCCTCCCCAGGCTCCTATAAAACCTCTGGAGCCTGGGGAGGGCAAAAAAATGGCTTTTAAAAACGGTGAACTCAGCTGGCCAGCGCGCACATGTGTGCTGGCCAGCTGACAGGGCAGCGCCTCGCGTGCCCTCACAAATGGCTCCGCGTGCCACCTGTGGCACGCGTGCCATACGTTCGCCATCACTGCCCTAGGCTATCTATAGTCCTGAGGTGATATCCCACCTAAAGAAGCCTGATCCTACTTAATTTCTGTTAAGGTTCATGAAGATCCATATGCCATCTGATGCAGCAGGCCTACAGATAAGCAAATGGGAGAATGCCCCTTCTCTATAGGCTTTTCCACTCTCCCTGCCTTGGAACATATATAACTTTGGGTGGTATAGCTTAGCACAGGCTTGCAGATATGGCCAAATATTTTAATAATTTCTGAATAGGGTTCTTGTGTACAGAGGAGTCCAATAATATCACAATAAGCCGCTGAGGACTAAGCAGCTATTCTGTTCTAAAGAACATCCTGTGCCCGCAATGTCTTTTTGATATGCTTTCTTTCTCCATGTGTATCTTATGTCTTTGACGTTTTGGCCTCATATTCTCCAGAGGTTCTGAAGGAAGCCATTAGTTTTTGCCTTATTGTTCAATCACAGTAATGATATGAAAATGACAAACTTTAAAAAAACAAACAAACAAGTGCAGTGCAGGGAGAAAAAGAGGCAGCATCTTATGACACTTGGCAACGAGTAAGCAGAGACTTTCATGGGCAAAAAACCAAGTGCTTAAAAATGAGCATTGCCTAGATTTAATAACAGTCTTTCCATAAGTGGCCACTCCTGATAAGGGCACACTTATATAAGGAATGTCCTCTTTTTAAAGAGTTCATTGTACCACAATTAAAAAAAAAACCTTGAAGTAGTCTTCTCTAACTTGGAGTTTTTCAGATGCATTTTATTACTGTATAATCACTAGGAAATTAGAAGAGTTTCAATCCAACATATCTAAAGTGGCCATATTGGAACACAGTGCTCTAAAAAAGTATGAAAGGCTGGTAAAAACCAATGCAAAAAGATAATTGAGTTTGGTCTATAGATCTTATCCAAGATGTGCTCCAAGGCAGTTTTCCTGAAGAAAGGGCCATACCACTGGAATACAGAAATAAAGAATAAAAACATTATCCTTGTGTACAAGGATAATGCACAGATACAGTATAGGTGGTACCTTGTTCAATAGTAGTAACTGTGAGAGGGATCTTGGAGTCCTAGTGGACAACCATTTAAATATGAGCCAACAGTGTGCAGCAGCTGCCAAAAAAGCCAACACAGTTCTAGGCTGCATCAACAGAGGGACAGAATCAAGATCACGTGAAGTGTTAATACCACTTTATAAAGCCTTGGTAAGGCCACACTTGGAATACTGCATTCAGTTTTGGTCACCACGATGTAGAAAAGATGTGGAGACTCTAGAAAGAGTGCAGAGAAGAGCAACAAAGATGATTAGGGGACTGGAGACTAAAACACATGAAGAACGGTTGCAGGAACTGGTTATGTTTAGCTTAAGAGAAAGAAGGACTAGGGGAGATATGATAGCATTGTTCCAATATCTCAGGGGTTGCCACAAAGAAGAGGGAGTCAAACTATTCTCCAAGGCACCTGAGGGTAGAACAAGAAGCAATGGGTGGAAACTAATCAAGGAGAGAAGCAACTTAGAAGTGAGGAGAGATTTCCTGACAGTTAGAACAATTAATCAGTGGAACAGCTTGCCTCCAGAGGTTGTGAATGCCCCAACACTGGAAGTCTTTAAGAAGATGTTGGATAGCCATTTGTCTGAAATTGTATAGGGTTTCCTGCCTAGGCAGGGGGTTGGACTAGAAGACCTCCAAGGTCCCTTCCAACTCTGCTATTGTATTGTATTGTGTAGATAACAGAACACATGATGCAGGAGAGTCAATAAACACCTTCACAGGAATGGTAAGATGCTTACATCCCACCTAAATCAATTACATTTAGGTTTTGCAGATCATACTGCTGTAAAGGAGTGATGATGAAAGACAAGGCAACCAATTTTACCAAAGCTTTTTTTTCTGCTACCTCCCTAACAGCTGAAGTAAAAGACATCAGGCACAACTCTAGCTTGAATGGAATTATACACTTAAGAAAATAATTAAGTCTAATAAATCCCATTGATACTTCATTGGTTAACTAATTCTTTAACCAAGCATAATTTTCAATGCTGTTACACATCTTTAAGTCACATGAAGTGACAGCATTTAGTTGATTTTGGCTAACTTCTCAGGCTAAGGAGAGTTAGTCCAGCCAGTACTTTCCACCAGGAAATTCCATGATTGTAGTTTAGATTGGGAAGTTTCAAAAATAAAATGGGAGGAAGTTAATAGCAAACAATTTCTATAGACCTAGTTACTTGCGGGATCGCATCCTCCCACATACATCCCTGCGGCCAATCCGCTCTCACAGAGAGGGCCTTCTCCAAGTGCCGTCCACTAGGCAATGCCAGCGGGTGGCGCCGAGGAGTAGAGCCTTCTCTGTGATGGGCCCAACCCTCTGGAATGACCTCCCCCCCGACATTAGAACCACCTCGGACTTCCGCTCCTTCCGTCAAAAATTGAAGACTCACCTGTTCCGACTAGCTGGCCTGGCATGATTATAAATGTTACATCTATGAACTCCTGGTAGTATATTCTCATCTGGTTATTTTAAGGGTAATGTTTTAGTTTTAATTGTTTTTAGGGCTTTTAGCCTCATATTTATTCTGCTGTACAGGACTCTTAATTTTAACCTCCTCCACATATATACATATATTTATAGCCCTATTTATATTTGTATTTTATCTGTGATTTATTGTGGACTATACACCGCCCCGAGTCCCTTTTTGGGAGAGGGGGCGGTTTAGAAATGTGAATAAATAAATAAAATAAATAAATAAATATATGGGACATCACCATGTAATCAGTAGGAGACAAGCTCGTTTTCAGAGAGTTGATACTGTTTAAACTGTTTTGGGTCTTAATTTATTTACAAATGTGCCACACCTCTGAAATCACCAACTAAGTCATGTTTGAGTTGCCCAACTTTGAGAATATATTACATTCAAAACAAGTTCTTTTTAGTGAAAGCACCAGTAAAAAAAAAGTGGTGGCATCACACTTATGAAACTTATTTCCTGCTGACATTTATGTAGGACTTGATCAATAAGAATGTAGTTCTTTACTGATTTATCTCTGGCTAGTTTTAGTCTGACAAATTAAATTTTTACTAGTTTTAAAATTGTTTACTGGATTGTTTTGTCATAGCTCATTATCTTTAGAGCAGATTTATAACCCTCCCTAAATAGGCAGATAAACTGATTATTTAGTTGTTGAAATGTATGAGTATTGTTGCATGCTCTGCAAGAAAAGTGCAAAAACCAGGAATATCAATTGACCTAGCATTTTTTTTTCCTGCATGGCACCAACGATCTCTGAAACAGGCTCCAAATAAAAAACAAAAAATCTTAATTGTTCCTCTTTGAACTAGAAGTTGCAAAAACTCAGACGTCCTGGCATAGGGTACTTATCAAGTTATGGTAAACCTCTCATCTGATCATATAAACCTAATTCTCAGTAGCCAGCTAGCCCCTCTGAATAAAGCAGCAATATTATTCTGGGGCTGGATCAGGGGTGGGTTCCTGCCAGTTCTAAACTCTTCTATAGAAGAGATTCCACAAATCTACAGTGCCATTTAGAACTGGTCCCAGCTCCCTCCCCCCGCCCGTCCGCACATCAGCAAGATGAAGAGCAAGAGGAGGAATTCTGGGAGTAGAAGTCCACAAGTCTTAAAGCTGTCAAGTTTGAACACCCCTGGGGTTTTTTTCTAAAGGGTTAGGGGTGCAAGGGTCTTGTAACTTGACAGCTTTAAGACTTGCACACTTCAATGCCAGAGTTCCTGAGCCAACATTTTGATTGCTAAGCAAGAGAGTTATTAAGTGAGTTTCACCACATTTTACAAGTTGGCCACACCCACCCAGTCACATGGCCAGCAAGCCACTCCTACCCAGTCACATGGCCAGCAAGCCACTCCCACAAAGCAGGCCACATCTACAGAAGAAGTTCTAAATTTTTTTGAAACCCACCATTGGGCTGGATCATCTTCTCTTCTATGTGAAATAGTTAAGGACACCCACATGCTAATTGTTGGAGTAAAGCAGAATCTCTTTAGTCCGTCATTCTGTTTCCTTAGCTGCAACAGAGCTCTAATGGAAAGTGCATAAGCATAAGATGAAAGCAGCAACGTTCACCATTAATTTAATAACAACTGATACAGTGGTGGGTTGCCAATTTTTTTATTACCAGTTCGGGCATGCTCCCGCGTGTGTGACACTTCTGCGCATGCGCAGAAGTGTCCAGGCATGTGGGAGGAGCCTCCTGCCACCGCTACTACTGGTTCACCCAATCCAGGCCGAATTGGGAACAATCACCTCTAAACTGACATCAAGAGACATATTGTCTCTAATATTGGAGGCCTCACATGACCATCATGATTATTAGACCTGGAGAAACTGATCCTCTATTAATTTATTTAATTTATTTTGAAAACTTAGCCAGCCATTCCACTGGGAAGCATGCTGCCTGTGGTATTCAGATAATATTGAACCATAATGATCAGTAATGAGTAGATGGCCTTCAAGCCTAGTATAAAGCAAAAGGAAGAGCCATTCTATTTCTCTGTTTCCCATGTCATGCATTATTTTATGCAACTCTGTTATGTTCCCACACAATTTTTCTAAAGTAAAGAGCAAAGCACATGACTTTTCTTCTAATGAGATTTATCTTTGCTACATAGGTTGCTGTTTGTATCATTTCCAATTCAGCAGCTGAATCACACTGATCAGAACTGTACTCCGTATTCCAACCGTATTCATAACATAGAATTGCATGGAAGTCTTACATGAATGTCAATACTTCCCAATTTGGTTTTTTTTTTTTTTACCACAGTCAACTATTGGTCTATATTTGTTTGAAGCTAGCAACCATGACTTCATTTAATCCTCCTAGGAAAGATTGAAGGCAAACAAGGTCCAGGCAGATGAAGAACATCAAGGCTTCAAAATCTAAAGGACTGATTTGGACAAAACTCAACAGCACTTTTTTGTACGGCTGTTGATAAAAATAAGAACGCCAACATGATCGCCAACGTCCGATGACAGATATAGCACAAGAAGAAGAAGAAGCAACCATGACCTCAAGATCTCTTGGTCTGTCTCCACATACATATAAGTTAAATTGGGATATATTGGGGTTAGTGGGTTTTTTTTTTGTTTTTTGCTTACTTTGATTTGCATTTTCCATATTGATGTCATTTCTCCAGTTTGGAGAGATTTTCTGGGAACCTACCACTGTTTATTTAACATTAATATTGCTGACTTTTGCACATTTTTCAATCTCATTAATCAACTCCCAAGTCACATCCTTTCAGAGTTTTAAGTATTTATTTATTGCTATTCTCTGCTTTATCTTCTTTCCCTAAGAGTTATTCTCTTGTCCTATTGCCACCCAGTTTGTAAAGGTGTCTTTGGAGAGGGACTTTATCAAAAGCTTTTGAAAGTTCAAGTAAAGAATATCTGCCAATGATTTGTTGATATCCAAAGAATTCTAAAGGGCTGCTCTACAGGACTTATCTTTCCAGAAATTATGTTGAACCTTCTCCCACAGGATTTATATTTTATTTATAAGGAATAAATAACCTCTTTGAGAGGTTCCCAGCTTGGACTCCATGGTTATTACATCCAATACTAGGGATATTTAGTTTTGAAAAAATGGAAAGTGAATGGAAACATGATGTTAGTATTTAAGTACATAAATTGTGGATAAAATGAATAGAGAAATATCGGTCTTCTTATTTCAATTTTGAATTCTTAATTCAAATAGGTAAGCTCATCCAGGACAGCTAAATATTGATTCAGAGATACTGCTTGACATAGTAGACAAACTATGGAATTCTCTGTCATAGGAATTCAATGGGTAACATTTTTGACAATGGCTGCTTAATGATGTCTTCATATCCTAAATCAGCTTTTGATAGGATAGATTAACTATAGTAGGTAGTTAATCTAATCTAAGCTTTCCTGATCCCAAAGCTAAGCAAGGTCACACATGGTTAGTATTTGGATGGGAGGCTACGATAAAATACCGGGGCTATTGGCTAAATGGGAGAGTTGACAAGTTCTCTCTGAAGAAGGCAATGATAAATCATTTGTGTATTTTGGCCAAGAACATTGTATGCATTTATCTATGTAGCCGTCAGTAGGGGATCCTTTTAAAAACAAAAAGCAAAAACAAAAATGCATTTAAGGTATATGACTGAGAATGTTCGTATCCTACTTACAGATTTCTTTGATGCATCTTGTTGATCATAGCAGGAAAACAGACGCTTTGCTGGGTTTTCAGTTTGATCCAACAGGATTTTACATAGTTTCTTACCAGTGGTGGGTTCCGGATCCAGGTACAACCGGTGCAACAGAGCCCGGCGTCCACTACATGAATGCATGCAGCACCCGCGCGCATGTGTGCAGCATCCACATGCATCCTTACCTCCTGAGACGCCTCCGCAACACTCCAGCTGCTCGGCAGAGCGTCGTGCAGGTGCCGCACGCTCCGTGTGCAGAACCGCCGAAGAGCTCAAATAGTGGTAAGGAGCATGGGCAGGTGGGTGGGCCCTCCAGAACACTGTACCAGAATGGTACCTGGTGTTCCCAGCAGACACCGATATGCCTGTATCGGGGCGTACTGCTCGTAACCCACCACTGTTTCTTATGCAAAAGCTGCTTTGTTGGAGTTGCTTATTCTGAGATTAACCACTTGGTGCTTGTTTTACACTCTGATTAGGTTTTCATAGAAGGCCAAGTGTGACCAATATATTTTGCCACTCTGTAAAATTATCCTGTATTCAGAACTCCAATCCCATTGTATATTTTGGCCGGTTTGCCTTTGGAAAATTGATTTTGGCCTCCTTGATGGCCTTGGGAAAAGTGAAATGCAGTAACATAAGACCACATAGAGGACTGAGGAAATGGAGTCCAAGCCAAAAATGAGCAAACAGCACAACACAAAGACAGCCTTTTTTGTGTGCCTAAGAGACTTGCTGGAGGTAAAATTGTTTCCTTCATCTTATCTATTAAGCTTCAAAAATTCAAGCAGTCAAGCCAGTTCTCTGGCACAAAAGGTTAGGAAAGATGAAATGATTATTTCCAACAAGTCTTTTTGTTTGTGCAGTTAGACAGACCTAGGGAGGCTGGGAGAAAAGAGTCCAGTGTTGGGGGCTATTTTGTACCCAGAGATTTATTTTCCTATTCTTACATTTCTTAAGAAACTTTGCTAAGGGCAACAGGTATATACTCAAATCCCTTTAACTGGCCTGCCAGATTTTTAAGGGATGACACATTTAAAACCAAAACAAATAAATATGTATATTTAATTGCATGTTGTTTCCAAACATTAGTACTTATGCATATGGGAGGGAATATATGTGTCTAACAACAAGGAATCTGGTAGCAAAATTTAGTTATGCTTGCTTGAAACCAAGAAGGCAACAGCTTTGGTGCTATTCCTGTACACATATACAAAATTGCTCACTTCAGCAAGACAAAACTGAGTGATGACATGAAACAGTTATTTATTAAGCCAAGCTGCCTTTATTTGTAAATAGTTATGATTAGGCAAGTAGATTCAGTAGCCAATGGCATGAGGAACAATTGACCCCTTAGCCACTGTATAAAAACTCACAGATTTTTTTGGGGGAAAGATCAATGCTATCCCGATCACATCCTTGCTAGTGTACTTCATGCTAGGGATCCCTTGTCATTCTCAATTGTCATTAATCTCTAATCTAGAGAAGCACTGTCAATTCTATACTATTTATTGTGAACTGGAAGATGAAGTGATGGGATGAAAACAGCCCAGGCACAGCCAAATCCTGCCAGTGCAATGGGATTAGTTGTTTTATTTTGCTTAGCACTAGATTTGATCCTCTTTAAGTTTGTTGACATCAGTGTGAAAAGATGTCAGGACCAATAGACATCACTGATTTAAGGCTGGTGCTAACTTTGAAACTGTATCTTGTAAGAATTGTATTCTCAATCACCACCAATTTCCATTTGGTAAATGATCCAAATAACTGAAATGAAGTAAAACAATAAAATAAAATCCAAAATCCTTTTGTTACCCACAAAAGTAAAGGAACCAGAACAATGATTTTGGAAAAACTAAAGAAATCAATATTTCATGTGCATTCCTGTTCATTTACTGAAGATTGTTTTGCTTGCTGCTGTCCCCCCCCTGCTATTTGTTTATTGATTGATTTATTGCTGCTAGTTGTTTATTTATTGGTTTGATTTCTTCATTCTTGTGCAGATGAGGAGATTCAACATCATTAACAACAAAGTGAAAGGCATATTTTTGAAGAAAATGTAAACACATCCACAAAAACCAATATTCAAACCATGCAGAGGGATAGAGGTACATCATCTTCTTTTTCTAATCACATCAACCATTATTTCCAAGAAAGACATTCTATATTTGGGGATTTATGCAGGAGAAGAATCTCTTCCATACAGACCTGTATTTATGGAGACATTTGAAAAATACTTCAAAAGTTCTGAGATGTTGAACTTCAAAATTCAGCTCTCCCTTTTGGATATGAACTGGTAGGAAGAATGAGAAGGGAGATAATACTTACTCTGTTCTGACAAATAGTTTGGGAAGTTTCATGGTCAAGAATAAAAAAGGTAGTTAAGAAGTCCTGGAGAACTAGAAAGATCCCTCTTCCAGTTTCTTACTTCCCACAAAATAACCCTAGTCCCCCCATATATCAGCCAGAAGCAGGACTGAAATCTTATTGTTCAGGAGTTCTGTGAAAAATACAGAATGGATAAAAAAAATGGGCATCTTTTTCCAGAAGTCTCTCACCAGTGGTTTATTGTCCCAGCTTTGTGAAATGTTCTTAGATTGCTGCTTACTGTCTGGAAAAATGCCAGGTCTACAGGAGGTATCTGGATGAGAAAATCTCATTCCTCAGGATATGATTACTTTGGCAAGCAGACTTAATCACGCATAACTGTAAGTAAAAAAAACACCACAAAGAAACAAAACAAAACCCAAATCAGTGAGCTAGCTATTATACAAAACCTCTTTTATACACGCAGCTCTGTTGACAAAGGTCACAAAGAGCATCCAATCCAAAATTCCAAGGCTGCTTTCAATTACACTGAATACTATGAACAATATTAAGATAACCCATCCTGGGAGATTTAAAAGGGAGGGGGAAGGGAAAGCTATATAACATATATGCATGTTCCAGACACAAAGCCCTGGAAAGCATTCTTCCCCAAGGCAATGCCCTGGAGATAATGCCCAAATCGTCTCTGTCATTGTATGTTTATATTATTCCTGTTTGACAAATTACAAATTTTATATATATATATATATATATATATATATATATATATATATATATATATATATATATATATATATATATATATATATATATATATATATATATATATATATATATATATATATATATAATGTGTGTGTGTGTGTGTGTGTGTATGTATACACACATACACACACACACACACACACACTGTATATCAATATATATTGATTGATTAAAGGAGGACATTCACCTGTGACAATGGCATACTTTCCAAAAGCCCTTCCTATTTCTTATTTTGCTTGCTAGCTAATATAAAACTGCATTGAGACACACTGAGAAGAAAGGCCTTTATAAAGAAAACCTAAAACTATGCTAACTTCTACCAAAGGCCCAGACAATTATAATTAAATTGTATTCCAGGGACAATCCCAAAGCTGTTTCTTGCCACTTTGAATACTAATCTATAGTATATAATTTTTCTCCTTGTACCTGACGCCCCCAAATTCTCTCATAGCTCCAGAGGAAGATTTTGGAAAATGCCACTGAGATGCTATTTACATTCTCCTCACATTACCCACAGGTAGTTACTAAACATTGGATCTTCTAGTTGACTAGATATTACCAGCGACTTCCAGCAGTCTCATAATATACCGAGTGTCATAGTAAGACTGCCAGGCTTACTATGGATCGTTGTTGGGCCTAGGAGGCGGCAAAGAGAGCGGAAGCAGAAGCAGGGATGCAGATCTGGTTTGCTAGTTCGGTTACGGAAGCAGCCTCACAGACCAGCATTACCAAGCATTTTTCTAACCAATTCTAGATCCTTTGTCCACAAAACTGATGAACTAGAGCTATGGATGGCAGCGAATAAGCTCATTCGTGACTGCTGTGTGATCATCACACAGGCTTCATCCACTTGTACCGGATGCGTCAGTGGAGCTAACTAACTGCACCACGCACCACTTTGACAGAAACAGCAACTCTGGTAAAAGCAAAGGTGGAGGACTTTGTATTTACGCACATAATAACTGGTGTACTAACAGTAGAGTTGCTTATACTCACTGTTCTGCAGATGTGGAATTCTTAACTGTCATTTGTCGGCCATTTTATTTACCTAGAGAGATTTCTGTTATAGTTATCACTGCTGTCTATATTCCACCTGATGCAAATGTTAGCACAGCACTGCCTAAGTTACATGACGCCATCGAAAGGCAGCAGCTAACTTACCCTGAGGGTGCTTTTGTCGTGGCTGGGGATTTTAATCAAGATGGTCTAAAGTCTGTTCTCCCTAAGTTTGTGCAGTATGTGCAGTGTAGCACCAGAAGTAAGAACACTCTAGACCATATGTACTCAAACTTAAGACAGGTGTTCTGTAGGGAGAACGAGGCAGGCAGGAACTGAGGCAAGGCAGGTTGAAGTTAACACAACCTTTATTAACAGTTTAACACAGTAAACTGTAAGGCAAACTTCGAACCGGCAAACAGCAACATTTGACAGCTGACAGCCGACAGCCCTTTTATACTAGAGCTGTCAGACGCTGAACCAATAGAATGGCTGCATTCTCCCGCCAGCTGGCTGCTCGAGTCTCAACCAATCAGGGGCCGGCAATGATAGTCAATGGCATCGTAGCCTCGAGGACTTAACAACAGTCATATAGAGCAATCCCCCTCTCCCATCTGGGTATGTCTGACCACATCTCTCTTCTACTGTGCCCAAAGTATATCCCCCTTAGGAAAAGGATACGACCAGTCTTGAAAATTGTAAAAATCTGGCCGGAGGGAGCACTCTGCCAGTTGCAGGACTGTTTTGAGACTACTGAGTGGAGTATATTTGAACATTTGGAGCTGCAAGAATTCACTGACACTGTACTCTCATTCATTAAAACATGCACAGACAATGTAACAGTGAATAAGCTCATCAGAGTTTACAGTAATCGTAAACCCTGGATGTCAGCAGAGGTACAATCATTTCTGAGAGCCCGAAACTCCACCTTCAAGGCAGGAAACGAAGACAAATACAATGAAGTTGAGAAGAGGCATTATGGCGGCTAAACAGAAATGCAAACAAACGGTAGACAAGTATCTGGAAGATAATAACTCAAGACAGGTGTGGCAGGGGCTACAACACCTAACCAACTATAAGGGTAATACGAAAAAAATAGCCAATGCTAATGCCCTGCTAGTAGAGGAGCTAAATAGCTTCTTTGCCCACTTTGAGGTCAAAAGATCAGTCTCTATGGCTCTAGCCCAAAGGCCCTCTAACCTCCAGCCACTCACCCTGGATGAACATCAAGTGAGAGATGAGCTGAAGGCTGTAAATCCCAAAAAAGCTGCAGGTCCAGACGGGATGTTGGGGAAAGTGGCAAAAACCTGTGCTGACCAATTAACAGGGGTCCTGACAAGGATTTTTAACATCTCCCTGCAACAAGCTAGATTTCCATCATGCTTGAAAGCAGCCACAACTATCCCAGTTCTGAAGAAAGCAGCCATAAATAGCTTGAATGACTATAGACTCATTACAGTGACATCTATAGTGATGAAGTGCTTTGAGAGACTGCTCCTACAACACCTCAGGTCCTGACTTCCACCAAATTTTGATCAACACCAGTTTGCTTATAGAAGCAACAGGTCGACAGGGTACGCCATCACCACTGCTCTACATTTTGCAATGAGCCACCTTGAGAAATCTGGGAATTATGTCAGAATGTTTTTTTATAGACTATAGCTTGGCCTTTAACACCATCTTACCAGGAATTCTCATTGAAAAGTTGACTGATCTGAATTTCCTTCCCATCACTTCTGAATGGATCAAAGACTTCCTGACAGATTGTCCACAAACAGTAAGGGTTGGGTCCTTTACATCTTCCATGCTGAAGCTCAGCACCGGATCCCCTCAGGGCTGTGTGCTCAGCCCCTATCTGTACTCACTGTATACATATGACTGCATATCCGCTGATCCATCCAACATCATAATAAAGTTTGTAGACGACACAGCAGTGCTGGGTCTCATAATTGGAGGGGACGAATCAGCATACAGGGAAGAAGTCCAGAAGATCTGCGCATGATGCTCAAGAAACAACTCACATCTAAATATTAGTAAGACAAAGGAGATGGTGCTAGATTTCCTGAAGCACAGAGAGGAACCTGCCCCACTGTATATTGAGGGGGGCTGTGTGGAGACGGTTTCCTCTTTTAAATTCTTGGGAGTGCTTATTAGTCAAGATCTCACCTGGAAAAAGAACACGTCTCTGGTGATTGGAAAGGCCCAACAGAGACTTCATTTCCTTAGAGTCGTGCGAAAAAATCAGGTGGAACAACGGCTGATGACCTCTTTCTATCGGTCCACCATAGAAAGTGTCCTCATATATTGCATTATAGTATGGTATGCTGGTTTAACAGCTGCGAACTGGAAGGCACTACAGAGAGTGATCAATTCGGCACAAGAAACCATTCGTTGTCCTCTGACACCACTGGATGACATCGCCAGGTCTCGCTGCTTTAGCAGAGTAAGGAAGATACTCAGAGATGATTCACACCCTGGTCAGTGTCTCTTTGCACTTCTACCATCAGGCAGAAGGCATCAAAGTATAGCCAGCTGAACAAATAGGTTTAAAGATAGTTTCTATCCTTGGGCTGTCAGACTTTTAAATACAACCACAATCACTCCATGCACATGCTAGTTTTTTCTTTTTTTTCTTTTTTCGTTTCTGCTATAATTTTGCACCATTGAGGTAAAAACCAATTTCGTTGTATTTAAGTACCAAGACAATAAAGATTATACTTATTAGGGACTGGAATGAAAGGATGGGCCAAAAAAGTCAAGATGGCAGCCACATTTGTGTCATTGAAGCCCTGCCCCATTTTACATTCACTTTTTTTTATTCTCCCCTCCCTCCCCGCAAATGACTATCCTCCTAAAATAGAGTTTTAGATAACTGGTTTTAATCTAATACAAGTGACTGGGAGACCAGGTATGGAGTTTCCTGGGCCCCAGGACATCATTCTGGGAGGAGAGTTCAGGCACCAATATTCACCAGTTTCAGAGATTGGAGAGGAGGAGCTTCCGGCAATGGCGGTCGCCTGTTTGAGCTCCTAGCTTACCGTGGCGCGCCCAACAGGGGTAGGAGGTTGCCGCTAGCCCCCATGGGATCGGGGGGGCTGAGATTCGGATAGCCCGACCACCCTGGAGTGTTTGGGGCTTGTTTTAGCCCACCAGGGGTGGTCAGAGAAGCTTGGAGGCAAAAGGAGCGGAGCGTAGCTGAGAAGCCGAGGAAGGAAGCTGTGAGGCAATGGCGGGGGCGGCGCGTCGCAACCGCGCAGCGCGGCGCGAAGTTTGAAAGAGGAAAGGGGAAAAGGCAAGCCAGCGGCAGCAGAGAGGACGGGGAGGCAATGGAAGCTCTGGAGCCACCTTACAACACCAAAGGACACCAAAGGACACCAGAGGACACTGAGGACACTGAGTGGTAAGCAGAATGGGGGGGGGGGGGCAGCAGGGAACGGAATTGGGAGATGGCTGCGGTGTTGGGTGTGTGGAAAGAACCACAGCCAGGGACTCCCCCATAACAGCTGGCCGTATCCTGGCTGCTCCCAGGCTCCCGGGAATTTGCTCTGGTGTCTGGATAATTTTGGAAGCGTTTCCCCAAACTGCTGCGAATGTTAAGAGAACTGAGAACTGAGACGCCGGATAGGGGGGTCAAGGTGAGGACTTTGGGAACCAGTAAAGAAGAAGAAGATCTAAATAACGGTTGGGGATGGCCTGGAACCAGACTGCCCAGACCAGACTAAGACTAAGAACAGCTAGGCTTAGAAGGTCACCCCCCATTTACTAAAGAACCCACGTCTGTAACTACATCTACTTTCAACCACCTTGATTGTTCCCCATTTTTTATGATATCTCCACCTGCTTCACTTTCACGTTCTGGAAATATTGGGAACATTCTCCCCCCCAGCTCCCCTTTAACATCTTTAACATCTTCGCCTCCGGCTATTAACTATTAATTATTACCATCTGCACCTTACCCAATTGGGTTTTAATATTTTACCAATCTACTCAAGGCTAGACCTGCTCCACCTGCGAGAGGCCCCTCTCTCGCAGGTATGGCCCTTGGCGCTTTCAAGGGCCTGCCTTGATGACGGGTTTGTGAACCCCGAGAGGTGGAAGAAACGGAAGCTGAGGGGCTTTTTATCGAAATGTTTTACACTGTTCTTAGGGGGTTCCAGGGAGGGGGGGTGGGTTAACCAGGCCGGGAGAGAAGCCAGCACCAGTTGAGCAGGGGAGTCAAGGAGGGGAGTGAGCAGGGTGGGGGGGAGAGGGAACAAGCTATTCCAGTAGAGGGTTGTTTTATTACATCGGTTGTGGGGAGGGGGGGATGCGAGGACAGGAGAAAATCACGAGGTCGGTTGGGAGACCGTGGCTGTTGGCTACGCCCGGTCGTTTGTACCAACCCCCGCAGACTGGGTGGTCAGGAACTACAGGGCCAGGGCATGCGGCTGATGCTGTGCAACGCAAGGTCCGTAACCAACAAGGCCCCCCTCATTAGTGAGTTGATCTCCGAGGGGGAGCTGGACCTTGCAGGGACAACGGAGACCTGGTTGGGCCACGAGGGTGGCTTACCCCTCGTGGAAATGTGCCCACCGGGTTTCCGTGCATTCCATCAGCCCCGGGCCCTGGGTAAGGGTGGCGGGGTGGCGGTAGTTATTCGGGAGAGTCTAGAACCGAGAGAGTTCACTGTCCCTCAGATACCCGGTTGTGAGTCCCTAGGTGTTAAATGGGGCCCAGGGAGGCAGTTGGGCCTGCTGATTGTATACTTGGCTCCTCGCTATACATCAGCAGCCCTGCCCGAGCTCCTCGAGCTGATCTCAGAGACGGCGGTTGAGATCCCCAGGCTTATGGTCATGGGGGACTTCAACCTGCCGTCGACGGGAGCAGCATCTGAGGTGGCTCGGGAGTTCATGGCTTCCATGACAGCCATGGGCCTGACCCAACTAATTCAAGGCCCCACACACGAGGGTGGTCACACACTGGACCTTGTTTTTGTATCTGAACAGTGGACGAGTGATCTGGGAATAGGGGACCTAGTTATCACTCCCCTGTCATGGTCAGATCACTCATGTCTCCGGCTCGACTTCCCTGTCGCTACCCCTCACCGCGAGGAGGCGGAGCCAGCTCGTCCAAGCTGGTACCGCCCCAAGCACCTGATGGAACCGGAGAGGTTCCAGACGGAGCTTGGGCCGCTACCTGTAGCCCTCGGTCGGAGGACCTAGTGGCCGCCTGGAATATGGCGGTGGCTGGGGCCTTGGACCGGGTTGCGCCTTTGCGACCTCTCCTGCGGCAGCGATCCGCCCGAGCCCCTTGGTATACCGAGGAGCTGGGGGCGATGAAGCGCCATAGGAGACGTCTAGAGAGCAGGTGGAGGTCCTCACGTTCCGAGTCTGATCGAACACAGGTAAGATCCTATTTACGGACCTACCTTGTGGCATTGAGAGCGGCCAAACGTAGACATTGTGCCGCTCTTATTGCGTCCGCGGATAACCGCCCTGCCACCCTGTTTAGGGTGACCCGCTCCCTCCTATCACAGGGGGCGTGGGTGGCGCCCTTGCAGGGTAGAGCAGAGGAGTTTGGGGAATATCTGCAGGACAAAGTCGCTCAGATCCGGAACGGATGGGCCCCCTCCAGTGGCCCGGACGAGCCGTCAACAGTGAGTCTTGTAAGACCACTCTGGAAGGAGTTTGACTCTGTTGCCGAGGATTTGGACAGGTTGCGTGGACGGCTGCGGCCCACCACATGTTTAATGGACCCGTGTCCCTCCTGGCTGGTACTGGCATCCTGGGAGGTGACACGAGGCTGGCTTCTGGGCCTGGCGAACGCTTCATTGGGTGAGGGATCCTTACCAACTGCCTTGAAAGAGGCGGTGGTGAGGCCCTTACTCAAGAGGCCTTCACTGGACCCAATGGAGCTGGCTAATTATCGTCCAGTCTCCAACCTTCCTTTTTTAGCGAAGGTTGTTGAGAATGTGGTGGCGCAGCAATTTCCGCGACACCTTGACGAATCCGAATATCTAGACCCACGCCAGTCCGGCTTCCAACCCGGACACAGCACAGAGACAGCCTTGGTCGCGCTGGTTGATGATCTCTGGAGGGCCAGAGATAGAGGTTGCTCCTCTATCCTGGTCCTATTAGATCTCTCAGCGGCTTTTGATACCATCGACCATGGTATCCTATTGCGCCGGCTGGAGGGGATGGGAGTCGGAGGCACCGTTTTACGGTGGTTCGGCTCCTACCTCTCCGACCGGTCGCAATGTGTGTTGACGGGGGGGCAGAGGTCGACCCTGAGGTCACTCACTTGTGGGGTGCCACAGGGGTCGGTCCTCTCGCCTCTCCTGTTCAACACATATGTGAAGCCGCTGGGTGAAATCATCCGTGGTTTTGGGGTTGAGTACCACCTCTATGCTGATGATACTCAGCTGTACGTTTCAACCCCAAACCACCCCAGTGAGGCTGTCGAAGTGATGTCCCGGTGTTTGGAAGCCGTCGGGGTCTGGATGGGGGACAACAGACTCAAACTCAACCCCTCCAAGACTGAGTGGCTGTGGCTACCGGCACCTCGGTTCAGTCAGCTAATTCCAACGCTGGCCATAGGGGGCGAGCAGTTGCCCCCTGTGGAACGGGCGCGCAATTTGGGCGTCCTCCTAGATGCCCGGCTGTCAATGGATGATCATGTGGCAGCCGTGGCAAGGGGGGCGTTCCACCAGGTTTGCCTGGTGCACCAATTGCGCCCCCTCCTGGACCGGGATGCCCTACGCACGGTCACTCATGCACTGGTGACGTCTCGCCTGGACTACTGTAACGCTCTCTACATGGGGCTTCCCTTGGGACGCGCCCGAAGACTGCAGCTAGTCCAGAACGCAGCCGCGCGGGCGGTTATGGGGAGTACCAGGTACTCCCATGTGACACCGCTCCTGCGTGAGCTGCACTGGCTGCCTGTGGTCTTTCGTGTGCGTTTCAAGGTTTTGACCACCATCTTTAAAGCGCTCCATGGCATAGGGCCCAGTTACCTGCGGGATCGTGTCCTCCCACATACATCCCAGCGGCCAATTCGCTCTCACAGAGAGGGGCTTCTCCTGGTGCCGTCCGCTAGGCAATGCCAGCGGGCGACGCCAAGGAGTAGGGCCTTCTCTGTGATGGGCCCAACCCTCTGGAATGACCTCCCCCCCACATTAGAACCACCACCGACTTCCGCTCCTTCCGGCAGAAACTAAAGACTCACCTGTTTCGACTGGCTGGCCTGGCATAATTTCAACGCCTGTCTCCTGGCATTTATATTTTACTGGTTTTTAAGGGTATTATTCTATAGTCTTAATTTTATTGGGTATTGGGATCTTAATGTCTGTTTATTTTAATTATTTATTAGCAATACAGTCCTGCACATCTTTTATCCTCCTCTTATCCATCCATCCATTTTATAGTTGTATATATATATTCTCCATGTAGTAATTTTAATTGTTTTAATTTTGTACTTTGACATGGACTGTACACCGCCCCGAGTCCCTTTCGGGAGAGGGGGCGGTCTATAAGCGCTAATAAATTGAATTGAAATTAAATTGATGGCTAACATGATGGAAGGAGGGAGATCACACAGCTGCTGCTTCTCTTCTTGCACTGAAACAACAGGCCTGCATCTGATGTATGTTTCAAGGGAAAATGAGGGAGCTGTTACTGCTGGAAAACCTTCCTCAGTGTCTGAAGGCAGTACTTTTCCTTCAGGGTCCTATTTGTTTGTTTGCTTGCCTTTCATTTATACGATTCTTGATGTTTCTATGGGACATGTATTGATAAATTTTTCTACTACTAAGATGCAGATTGCAGTCTTGTTCATTCTCAGGATATTTTGACCCAGTAATAATATTAATCATGGAGTAAGTGACCATCTCTGGGCTGTAAAATCTATACAACCACTAACCAGCCCTGTTTTAAAGAATAAGATTCTGCTTTGGATTATCCACATAATAATGTTGATAAGGTTTTCTTTTTTTCCACCCTCTCCATCACCACAGGGCTTCTGGAGAGGGCTGCTGCAATGGTAACAACTTTTAACTTTTTTTTTTTTCATTTTCATTCCATCAGATGTCCTTAAACAGTCTGAAGTAGTTGAGATCAATTTGCACAGTTCCTTACAGCATATGGTGGTAGTAAAAGACAGGGATTAGACAGGTGATATTGCATTGATTGTTCTACTTCATCAGGTGCTAATCATACATACACATGGACAATATATAAATAGGTTTATTTTTTAATCAAACTTTAGTTTTGTGTGTGTGTGTGTACATTCTATACTATGCTATACTATATTATACTATGCTATACTATGCTACGATACGATACGATACAATATGATAATATATAAAAATAAACCAACACAGAGAAAAGGGGAATAGAACCTTAAGAGAATCACTGTATATATTCTGATGAATAGATCAGTGAATTGTATGAAACTAGAGAAAGCAACGAGGATAGAATATAGATAAAAATACCAGTAAATGCATTTTTTAACATGTGGGCTCAGCATCAGTGAAAATATGTCATTCCATTAAATCAACATCAAACTTTTTGCTATTTTCTCTCTCTCTCCTTCTTCATTATGTTTCAATAGCCACGATTATATATGTATACATTAATACCAATAATTGCATGTTAACTGAAGAAATGAAATACAGAACCTGGAGGAGCAAGGGCTGATCTTTTGCACATGTGTTTTTGTTGGCAACGCTGTGTCTGCATTAAGGGATTGGAGAGGAGTTGACTTCAGTTTAACCTGAGCTGGAAGAACAAGGCAAAGCATCCAAGCGAGGTCTTTGCAGAAAAGGATTTGCAGCTGCAGAGAAAAACCCTTGCTCCGGCCCCTTGCTATGAGGCTCCTGTTATTTTGCCTGCAAGGAAAGAAGCAGCAGGCCAACAATAAGACACTTTATAATATGTCCCAGACTTTCTTGAATCAGATGGGCATGTGTGTTCTTGAATGCATGTGTATCCATTTCAGAAATAAATTTAGTTTTTGTCCTTCTTTCCTTATTCATCTTGCTATCCTTACCCCCTATCCCTGTCTGATCATTACTGCCAAGCACTGAATGGGTTTCATTAAATCTTCATACAAACGCCAACATTTTGGCAAATGAATCTAGAAGAGAAAATATCAAGATTTAGCGTGAAATGTGAATTTTCATCAAATTCCTGCTGATTGTTGCCTTAAAAAAATTAGTTTCTGCCTGAGTATCAGGTGAAAGGCAATTTTCTTAAAATGCAGATTTCTGGTGAATCGGTATGTAAGTAGTCAGTCCTTTAGTAGAACAGAAACCTATTTCAGCAGCATGATTGCTGCTCAGATTCAGAATGGTCTGAATCAGGGGTGAAATGTTACTGGTTCGCGTGAACTGGTAGGGATGATTGTTGTTGGTTCTGTGACCAATAGTAAAAAAAAAAGCTTCCGAGGATCACGTGGCTCAGCTGTGAGCTGTGTGATCGTCAGAAGCTTTTTTCCGCTTTTTAAAGCATTTTTTTCCTGCCAGTTCGGGTGAATAGGCAGGGGAAAAAATGCTTTAAAAAGTGGGGGAAAAAAAGGTTGCCACAATCACATGGCACAACTGAACATATTTTCCACTTCTTAAAGCATTTTTTTACTACCGCTTCAGGCGAATAGGTAGTTAAAAAAAGTTTGTAAAATTTAAAAAAAGTTGGCCATGCCCACCCAGTCACATGACCACCACCACCAAGCCACAGCCACTAAGCCCCGCCCAGAGAACCGGTGGCAAAAAATTTCACCACTGGTCTGAATAGAATCTGAGACAGGTTCTTGCAGACTATTGAAGGATGATCTGAGCAAATGAATGAATAAATGAATGAATATAATTTTATTCTGCCTTGGCCTCTGTTATTTCTTAAAAATATTTAAGAGTGCTAATCTGTGAAGCAGGTTAAATGCATTAATGATGTCATGCATTACAGCCTGCTAAACATTCAATATATCCCATGTTGCTGCATTCCCAGGCAAAAATCCATGTGGTGGTGGTTAGATCTAATAGAAACCAGAGGTTTATAGCTTCCATGGCAATTTCGGTTTGTCCCGAGTAATTTGGACCTGGCATGCAAAGATCTGTCCCAGGTAGAGTTGCAGCTCTACCTGCTGGTGTATTAGACCTTGTAGTGGAAAACTGTTATATGATCTGGGTATGGAGGGCATTGCTATTACCCCTTTATTGTGGTCAGATCATTTCCTGGTTTAGATGTAATGGACAGCTGCCTATGATCTCTGCAGGTCTGAACCCATTTGGATGATCCCTCCAAGATTCCTCATGGATCCAGATGAATTCTGGTATATGCATGGGAGCTTTTCCAATAATTTGATAGGCAAATCCATTATGGCTCTACATGAAGCCACCAGGACAATTCATCCAGCAGTTCAGTGTTAGATATTATTGATATTTTGAATGTAATCCTACATCACCTATCCAGGGCATGCTGGTGATGCTCTTTCTTCATTTATTTATTTAGACATTTTACATGGCCAACCATCTTACATGTGAACTCTGGGCAGCTAAGAATAATGACAAGAACAATATAATAAACTGCTATAAATCGATCAGCCAAAAAAACAAAAAAACAAAAAACAAATTGGAGTACTGTTGAAGTCTCGTCCCAGTATATGGAATGGTCAGGGCATGGGTGTCAGATATCAGGCTCAAACTGAATCCTAGTAAAACAAAGTTACTGTTGGTATTCCCTGGTAGTTCCAGTGGTATGTCTGGATTGGAAAACACTATTGGGGAAGAAACAGTTTGATGACTTGGGGACTTTCTTGTAGTTACAATGTCTGCTTGAACTGGCAGAAACCACAGAAAGGGTGAGGTTTTGGTCAATTTTGGCTAGAATGCCAGTTGCAGCTCTACCTGGAGTGACAAGACCTTGCTGTTGCAACTCATGCCCTCATCACCATTCCCTTTGGGTTACTGCAATGCATGGCACATAGGGGTGCCTTTAAAGATACTTGTAGGCTTCAGTTGTCCAAACTTCAGCCATGGGCTGGCACTCGTTGGTAGGAGCACATGCCATCTCTACTACAAGTCCTGCATTGCCTTCCTGTAGGCTTCTGGATGCAAATTAAAGTGCTGATTTTAATCTATGAAATGTTTTATACATTAAAATCAGCACTTTAAATTGTACCCAGAAGCCTACAGGAAGGAAATGCAGAACTCGCCACTAAGTTGCCTTCAAGGCTGGATTTGCTTATAAAAATTAGCTTGACCAACT
Source organism: Natrix helvetica (assembly GCF_964273705.1). NCBI lineage: Eukaryota > Metazoa > Chordata > Lepidosauria > Squamata > Natricidae > Natrix > Natrix helvetica. Next base: position 300,661,473 of record NC_138548.1, read on the forward strand.
GATCCCATCAGGAAAAACTGGTGGCTCCCTATGTTGGGGAGCAAGACTCTGAGGCTTTATTTTTCAGCAGCAGCACCAGACACTAGAATTGTCTTCCTGTAGAGTTTAGGTTAGTTCTAAGTGAACACATGAGGACTTTTCCAACAATCTGATGACAAATCCATCAAGATTCTATATGAAGCCACTAAGACAATCCATCTGGCAGCTCAGGATCAGATATTGCTGATATTCTGTATATATTTTTACATTACATTACATTTACATTACTACTTATGGTCCTGCTGGTGATACCTTTTTTCATTTATTTGTTTAGAAAATTTAGATGGCTACCCCAGGGGTGGGTTCCGGCAGGTACAACTGCCTCTTTGCTTGTGGGTGAGCTATATGCGCATACGCATTGCAATAAAAATTGTTCTGCCCATGTGCAGAAGCAAAAAACAAGATGGTGATGCCGTAGGAGAACCGGTTTGGGGGTGTAGCAGGTCTGGGTCACTGTTGGTTCCAGCGACCCTGGCTGCCAAACCACTACCGGTTCGGCCGAACTGGTCTGAACTGGTAGGAACCCACCATTGGGCTACCCTTTCATGCCTTTAGGAAGCAGCTGAAAACAGATGTATGGTTACAGAGGATAGTTTAGGATTTTGTATCTGAGATGGGGAAGGATTGCATTTTTAAAGAACTTTTATTATTGTTTTACTATTGACGATGGATATTTTAAGGTTGTAAAATCACCAAAATTCTGAATTATTGGGACTGTCAGAATGAAGGATACATTTTATAATTTCTAGCTTTCCAGAGTGGAAGTAGGGTAGTATCCATCCATCCATCCATCATCCATCCATCCATCCATCCATCCATCCATCCATCCATCCATCCATCCACCCATCCATTCATCCACCCACCCACCCACCCACCCATCCATCCATTCACCACCACCACCACCACCACCACCACCACCACCACCACCACCACCTCTCTCTCTCTTTTCTCTCTCTCTCCAATCTCTCATCTATCTATCGTGCATCCATCTCCAACTGAGGAACATACTATAAAATCCTAACTTGTTACCACATCAGAGTGGTTTTTCAGCCTACTTTTTCAAATACTCATGGATGTACTTGGCAAGTCAGCAACAATAGAAGCCTTGTTGCATGATGAACGTCTGAGATTACTGGCTATTCACTGTTTCCTTATGAAAGTCAAGCCTTCGAGCCCTGAGTGGCGCAGTAGTTAGAATGCCATATTACAGGCTACTTTTGCTGACTGTTGGCTGCAGTTTGGCAATTTGGAAGTTTGGCAGTTCAATTCCCATCAGCTCAAGGTTACTCAGCCTTCCACCTTCCGAGGTCGGTAAAATGAGGACCCAGATTGTTGGGGACAATATGCTGACTCTGTAAACCACTTAGAGGGGGCTCTAAAGCACCGTAAACCAGTATATAAGTCTAAGTGCTATAGCTATTGCTTGGAGTCGCTCTTCTACCAGAGAATTGCTGAGGCTGGGTGAAAAATTAAGTGAGTTAAGCTATGAATATATGTTGTTGCTTATTATTATTCTCCTGTCTCCAGTTGCTTCCTGCCCACAAAGATCACAATCTAGTTTAGCATCCGTCTGAAATAATGTTGTGAAATGATAATTGAAGCAGCAAAGCTGCCTGCACCTCTCTTTCACACATCCACATGTATACACTTACCTTTGTTGAAGATAAGCCAAAGACACAACACTTTTAAATAAAGTTGTGATTCTCTTTATTTTTGAGAGGTATTTGCTATTTGCTGGCAGACTGAATGATTCATTGTTTTATTGTTTTAACATTTTTTAAAAAAATTAAATAAATGAATAGAAATAAATATATAAATAAATATTATTGTGTACTGAATGTTGAGTTGAAGGATGGAAGGCAAGATGCTGAAGAATACATACATGCATGTATGTACTCATTGCTGTCTTTATAAGATTTATAAATCAGCCTACTTCGGAGGCTTTTGGCATTGTACAAAATGAAAACCCAATACAAGGAAAAATAAAATAAAAACCAATAAAATCCTAAACTATGGTAAACAATAACCATCAATGGGTTGGATCATTTCTTACCTGCTTAATCACCCAGGAAAGCCATAAAAATGGAGGCTGATCTTGGGAGAAAAATAATCCCAGGAAAAAAAGACAGCCATCAGAAATGTCATTGTTGGTGAATGACAGAAAACTTGTGGTTGGAATAGAGCTGTGAGAAGATCAGGTGCCCATGAGTAGTATTGTCAGTGGAAGAGTAGCAAGTGGAAATCAGCTAAATTACAAAAAAAAGAGAACCATATATGGTACACAAAGCAATCAATGGTAGCCAGGACAGCCTGTAGGGTGAGGGTGACCTAGGCAATAGGGACCCATGAATTTTTTAAGCATTGGCAGTCTCCTTCCTTCCTTCCTTCCTTCCTTCCTTCCTTCCTTCCTTCCTTCCTTCCTTCCATCCATCCATCCATCCATCCATCCATCCCACAAGCAACGTGAAGCAGCAGAACAATGGCTGCATTCAAATCAACAAATATGAGCCAGGATTCACAAAGATCCCAGTGATAGACCTCAGCAAAATGCACAAGGAAGAATGGGTGACAGGACTGTCTGTTAGAACTTAGGACTGGTGTAATGGAGGGCAAGAGTCTTGATGTCTCCTCTATGATACAGCTGGAAGATTGGCAAGGCCAGCTTAATTAGGTTGCTAGGACATTTAGATAGCTAGGAGAAGAAATGGAAAGAAAAGAAAATTATCTAAAAATAAAATCAAGGAATAATGGTTCAGGAGAAATAAAAGACAAGGTCTGGGATTGAAATGCAAATCAAATAGGCTACTTCTCTCTTAAGTAGAAGTAAACAATAGAAATAAGAGAAAACAATAGAAATAAAATATCTAGAAATAGAATCCTAGGAATATAGGTGGTTAGTATGAAGGTAAGAATTAATAAACAATATGGTAGGAGATAGAAAAATAAGACATACAATTAAGGAAGTGTATATTGTTTCTCTCACTCCTAAATAGAATATCTGATAACTTACTTTTGTATAATAAATGTAGTTTTCCCAGCAGAAGTTGGCCTGTGTTTTTCTTTGGCTTGTTCCATCCTTAAAACTGCAATAAATACAAATGAATTTTCTCATAGGCAGTTCTAAATATTACACCTGTGTGGTGGTTAAATTCAAATGGGTTTATTTTCCCCATAATATAAAATGTCTGCTTTTTGTTTGTTATAATGATACTTACATTTCTTTAACAATGTAAATTTTTGAAAGCTGTTCCCTACTCTGCTTTTGAATGAACAGAATATTAGAGCACAATCTGAAATAACAAATTTTAATAGTATTCCATCAGAAAGGAGCTGTCACTCAGTGTATAGTGCTTAGTTTTCATGCCAAATCTCTACATTCAATCCCCAACTTCAGCATTTTGAAATAGACTCTGCACCACTTGGTACACCCTTGAGATATTTCGCTGAATATAGACAATACCAAGATAGATAGATGAAGGCCTGACTCAAAAGAAGAGAGTTTTCTAAACTACCACTCAACATCACTGAATTCAGTGGGATGCTTTCTTACTTAATAACACTTAACAATAGGCTCATTATTCGATTCCCATAGAGGAGAAGAGAAGAAAGAAGCAAAAAATATATATCATGAATTGGATATTCTGTAGTGGAGTACCCTGGAAAAATGCTGGTTAGCTGAAACTCTTGAGCAGTAGCACTTTATAAACTATTGTAAAGAAATATATAATAGAACACAGAAGTGACTGAAACAAAAGTAGTGATTGTAATAATACTTTAAAGCAATTTTATTTGTAATGCACTAGGTAAACAGAGGAATTATACTTAGTAAAAATTCATCAGTGAAAAATATTCCTGATACTATTATTGTTCCTCTCTCCTTCTAACCTTGGGATTGTGTATTGTTTGCAGAGGTTGCCATTATAATAAGGGTTCACCGATAATAGCAACAGTTAAAACAACCACGTTATTCTGAAAACTGTCACGCTTTGGAGAATCTTCTTGAAGAAATATGTTGATACTTAAAATGTTATTCAGGTTCTCAGATAAAATATGAGATAGAGACAATTCTATAGGTTCATTCAGAGGCATTCAGTTAAAAATTCCTAACATGCCTGGATCTTAAAAGAGCTATTATTCATCGCATGGCTTCGTTAACGCTACTCTGAATTTTTTTAGTTCAAACATGTCTGCAGTCTTGGGCTGAATCAGAGCAATTGGTGCACGTCAACAGAAGCTGGTTATCATTTTGTACATCAGGGTGGTGGCCTCTTGTTATTAATAAGCCGGATAATTTTAATATTATTTTTAAAAGTTTCATGCTCAGAAGAATTCTTTATTACTCATCCTTCATTTGACAGAGTTGAACAAAATAATAACTTGGAGAAATCGCTAAGCAATTTATTAAAATCTGAGAGCTAATTATCTTGATCGTGACCTAGACTGTGTGTCCGTTGAGGGAAACTTTAATTAATTGCAACTTATCAAAGCTAAGAATAGCTGCAGTGCATTCTGGATCTCATCAGCCTTCTGATGTTGGTGTGTCTACCATTATGATTCATTATAGTCTTCCTGTAGTCTCCACCCAAGGCAAAGCTGGACAGGAATCTCAATAAATTATTTCTGTGGCACTATTCAATTAATTTCTCTTCTTCTTCAGAAAGCCTGCAGCAGCAGCAAATCTGAGCAGAACAAGAAAACAGATCATGCCAGACTAATCTTATTGCATTCTTTGACAATGTGACAAAATTAGTGGACCAGAGGAATGCCGTTGATATAGTTTACTTGGACTTCAGTAAGGCTTTTGATAAGGTAGACCATAACCTACTACTAGATAAAGTAGAAGAATGTGGGTTAGACAGCATCACCACCAGATGGATTCATAACTGGCTGACCAACCGCACTCAACGTGTAGTCCTCAATGGAACTGCATCTACATGGAGGGAAGTATGCAGTGGAGTACCCCAAGGCTCTGTTTTAGGCCCAGTACTCTTCAACATCTTCATCAATGATTTGGATGAGGGAATAAATGGGGAACTCATCAAATTTGCAGATGATACCAAGCTGGCAGGAATAGCCAACACTCCAGAAGATAGGCTTAAGATACAGAAGGATCTTGACAAACTTGAACATTGGGCACTATCTAATAAAATGAAATTCAATGGTGAAAAGAGTAAGGTTCTACATTTAGGCAACAAAAACGGAATGCACAGGTACAGTATAGGTGATACCATACTCAGTAGTAGTAACTGTGAAAGGGATCTTGGAGTCCTAGTGGACAACCATTTAAATATGAGCCAGCTGTGTGCAGCAGCTGCCAAAAAAGCCAACACAGTTCTAGGCTGCATCAACAGAGGGATAGAATCAAGATCACGTGAAGTGTTAATACCACTTTATAATGCCTTGGTAAGGCCACACTTGGAATACTGCATTCAGTTCTGGTCGCCACGATGTAAAAAAGATGCGGAGACTCTAGAAAGAGTGCAGAGAAGAGCAACAAAGATGATTAGGGGACTGGAGACTAAAACATATGAAGAACGGTTGCAGGAACTGGGTATGTTTAGCTTAAGAGAAAGAAGGACTAGGGGAGACATGATAGCATTATTCCAATATCTCAGAGGTTGCCACAAAGAAGAGGGAGTCAAACTATTCTCCAAAGCACCTGAGGGTAGAACAAGAAGCAATGGGTGGAAACTAATCAAGGAGAGAAGCAACTTAGAACTGAGGAGAAATTTCCTGACAGTGAGAACAATTAATCAGTGGAACAGCTTGCCTCCAGAAGTTGTGAATGCCCCAACACTGGAAGTCTTTAAGAAGATGTTGGATAGCTATTTGTCTGAAACGGTATAGGGTTTCCTGCCTAGGCAGGGGGTTGGACTAGAAGACCTCCAAGGTCCCTTCCAACTCTACTATTGTATTGTATTGTATTGTATAAGAAGCTTGTGGTGTGTCCCCTTCCATTCTAGATGACAACCCAGCTAAGGAAGGTGTCTAAGTAAAGAAATATCAAGCAAAAGAACTAGCGATAAATAGAAGGTTTTTACAAGTGCAATTCACAAAGACTATGTTCCACAAAGGCAAGTATATTTTGACCTCAGCAAAGCAAAGTATCCCCTTCCCATCAATTGTACTTTGCGTTGCTGCTTTTCAGAAAACAAAAGACAGCATTAATGAGAGAAGCTATGTTCACAACCTCCTCCCCCACCTGGCTTTCAGACTTTCAGTTGATGGCAGAATATCGTTTCCCAGCAGCTTTTCCCAGCAGGTAATAACAACAACGAAGAAAGAAGGGATTTGTTGTAACTTGATTTTTTGGTTTACAGCAATGAACAGATTCTTCCTTCGTATGTGAGGCACAAAAGCCGCACTCCCAAATTCTTTTCTGGGCTGTAATTTCACCCCACTACCATTGGAAACAAACTCAGATTGGCCACCTGATATATCATAAATCCCATTCGGGTACTGCCTTCATGTAGGATTTAATTGTCTCAAGAGGTTTGCTTATCTGAGTACTATCTCACAATTACAATTTAAGTTTCATCAAATACAAAACCCCAAAGGGCTTTTTGGCATCCCAAAGACCAGATAAATCTAGAATGCTTTTTTTGCTGAGCATGGAAGACATAAAAAGAGACATTCCTTTCTTAGATATCATTGGAGGAGAGTCTATGGTGGTGTGGAATCACAACTTCCAATTACCTTTTGAGTTCCATTGGGTGTAGTCTTATAAAATGAAATTCCTCTAGGCTTGATGCCATATCTGACAATACTGTACCTAAGGTGTCCACCTTATCATTTAATAATATACGTGAGCCAGTTATAGTGCTTGTCTCCTAAGGAAATGAATAAGGTTCTTAGATCTGTATCTACTGCTACTTGTACTGTATATCAGATCTTTCCTCAGCTTGACTTAGAAGAGCCTTTAAGGCTTTTGTCCTGCCACTGATTTCTCAGACGAATACAAATACTTATATTTTTGCAGAGTTTCCCCCCCCCCCCCAGGCTAAAGGGAGTGATGGCAAGACTATAGTGAGCCATCTCGAGATCCACATATTTTTAAGAAGTGTAAGCCAGTAGCTAATGTTTCAAATTTAGCAATCTTGTTTGAGAAAGTTGTGATATTGCAGCTTCAGGAATTAATAGAGGAAATGGATTATCCAGATCATTTGCAGTCTTGAACCAGGAAAGAATTTGGCATAAACATGGATTGGGTCAACTTGATGGATGAACTGTATTGGTGAAACAGAGTGTGCAAGTCCCTGTTGATGTTCCTGGATCTTTCAATGGCTATTTATATCTTTGACCTTCAGCAGCATTTACATAGAATAGAATAGAATAGAATAGAATAGAATAGAATAGGATAGAATAGAACAGAACCGGAAGGGACCTTGGAGGTCTTCTAGTCCAACCCCCTGCTCAAGCAAGAATGGCTGTCCAATATCTTCTTAAAACCCCACAGTGATGAAGCACCCACAACCTCTGAAGGCAAGCTGTTCCACTGATTAATTGTTCTCACTGTTAGGAAGTCTCTCTTTAATGCCAAATGGCTTCTCTCCTTGATTAGTTTCCATCCATTGTTTCTTGACCTACTCTCTAGTGCTTTGGAAAGTAAGCTGACCCTCTCCTCTTTGTGGCAGCACCTCAAATACTGGAACACTGCTATCATATCACTCTTAGTCCTTCTTTTCTCTAGACTGGCCATACCCAATTCCTGCAACCGTTCTTCAGATGTTTTAGTCTCCAGGCTTTTAATCATAATTGCTCTTCTCTGCACTTTTTCCAAAGTCTCAACATCTGTTTTGTAATGTTGTGACCAAAACTGGATGCAGAATTCCAGGTGTGAACTTACTAAGGCTTTATAAAGCAATACTAATACTTCACCTGATTTTGACTCTATGTCTCTGTTTATACAAATACAATCAAGGATTGTATTAGCTTTTTTGGCTGCCGCTGCATACTGCTGTCAAGAAATACTTGGCCACTGTCAAGCACACTGAACTCAGGAAAAAAGTTAGAAATGAATATATCCCTCTGGCCATCCATGGCGAGTTGTCCTCATGGCTGTGTGAAGTTGTCCTGCAGCAACTTGGTGGTGGTTTGTTGGCAGACACAAGTTAGTGGTGGCCGCGGCGAGTTATCATAGATCTTAGTGACTAAGGTTGCTCCCCAGCTTGGAACGATAGTTATTAATTCTTTTGAGGTATACATCTATGTATATCTTTAATTTATCTGGTCTCTATCTCTACAATGCTTTTGGGAGTCATCACAGTGCACTGCACTGCACTGCACTGTAAAAGTGTCTGTATTTGCCATGTGTTTTGATGCCCTTTGATGCTTGCTCATCTAACACACTGGTAGAAAAGGACATGTTGGATTTAGGTCTTGTCAGACTCCTCCTCAAATCAGATTAGCTATTGCTATCAATTATTAATTTTTGCAATTGTTCTAAGAGTTATAAGGTAGAGGGAAAATATTCTTAATATCACTGCAGTCCCACCTTCATTTTGCCATGGATGTCTTCTGCTTATCTGTACAGTATAATGATGACAACTCTTTTAATTTTTTTAAATTACCATTCCCCTGCAAATATTTTGCCCAACTTTCCATTCTCCCTTTCTCCCTTTGTTCTTGCTTGAAGACAACAATCTTTTACTTATTCTAGTGTATGTTTGATTTTACTTCTGTCATTTCCAAACAGCCTGTCCCTCAACCTTTCTGGATCCACCTGAAGTTCACCTCAGCTGTTTTGACTCTTTCCTGATCTATTCGAACACAAAGATTCTTTGAGAACAGCATATTTACATGTTTGTGTATTCTTAGAATTGGGACAGAACTGTCAGCTAACCCATGTTTGCTTTTTCCGGTAGCAGCTAAGCACAAATAACTATCATCCAACCAATGCTCATTTGCTAGCCAATAACTAAGTGCATCCTCTTGTCCCTTCATATTTGTGTATAAACATACATCTCTACCCCAAAAATAAAAGAGAAAAAATTACTCATAACTTCCCATCATTCTCTGCTTGATAACTAACCTCCTTTGCCTTCAAAACTCCGAATGCTGGCAGCCCCGTAATTCTGTTTTCAGACTCCATCTGCCTTGTGATGTGGTGCAACCAAGCAAGAGGTATCTTGGGTGAGATTGCTTCTTGCTTGATTTAACTCTTGATCCAGGGATAATCTGTGGTTGCTTTTCATACCTGGTGCCTTCTTTTCCACACAAAGCTTTATTTAAGTATTTCTAGGACTCTTAAGTCATGTTAGGCATGCCACACTCCATCCCAAAATCTATCTCTGTGGAGACACCCCTGGCAGCTATCACAATACAACTGAAAGAATGCCACATTTGTTCACTTTGGAGGGATGCTCATTTTGGTTATTTTTAAGAAGGAAGTTCTTGTCCCAGCATCCTTAAAATAGCATGGTTCTTCTTTTTGTGAAGCAGAAAAATCCAACCAGATTCAATCACAACTGGTTTGAAGATTCAGAGACAAGGCACCATTCTCGTTGTTCCCGGATAATGTTTAAAATAAATGTTTCATATTTCATGGAAAATAGGCTAATGAACACATGTTATTATGTGGAACAATGTATATTTTTTCATTATATTCTACAAAAAAAGGGACTTTAGTATATGCATAGTGGATTAATTGAACAATATTGCCTAAGTAACAGAGTAGCACATATTCATTCTTGCTTCAAGCAACAGTGGCTATGTTGGTGTTTTAGCTTTTGCAAAATTAATATATACCTTAAAAAGGTAAAGGTTCCCCTCGCACATATGTGCTAGTCACTCACGACTCTAGGGGATGGTGCGCATCTCTATTTCAAAGCCAAAGAGCCAATGCTGTCCAAAGATGTCTCCGTGGTCATGTGACTGGCATGACTAAATGCCGAAGGCACATGGAAAGCTGTTACTTTCCCACCAAAGATAGTTCCTATTTTTCTACTTGCATTTTTACATGCTTTAGAACTGCTAGGTTGGTAGAAGCTGGGACAAATAACGGAAGCTCACTCCATTACACAGCACTAGGGATTCGAACTGCTGAACTGCCAACCTTTCTGATCAACAAGCTTAGCTACTGAGCCACTGCATCTCTATAATATATATCTTACTTTCCTCCTAATATAGACCCTGAACATTGAAGGGATTTGTTTCTCCTTGGTAGAATCATATATGTTCTTCAAAGTTTTTTGAAACCTGTTTTCCATTTCAGTACAGGCTTATAAAGATCCTTGGTCATAATAAATCCCAGAAATACTTTACATTTTCTGCACTTATTCTGCAAGTCCCAATTCTAAGAACTCCAAAAGTTGTGCAAGACATTCATTTATATCTCTACAAAGTGCAATTCCATCTCCCTGCTGCTTTCCTGTGATTTCTGGAAGACTCCTTGTCCAAAGTTGTGTCTTATCCACCAAGTATCTGATACGAAAGGAGAGGTTAAAGTACTACCATGCCCTGGAGAGATGATTGAGTTTCAACCCAGAGATACAGCACTTAACTAAGAAGCAGGTTCAGTCATGAGTAAATGTTTCCTTTCAAGGAGGATCCTACCTGCCAAGATACATTTCTTCTAAATGACCTGACAACTTCATCTCTGGCCTAGAGAGTTTTTGTTTTGTTTTTGAACCTCTGGTTTTCTAAGTCTCTAAGTTCTTAGCAGCTAGTGCTGGAGCAAATTCTATCAAACATACTATCTTGTGAACTTGATTGCTCTTGGCTTGCTGAACTTTTGCTTAAATAATTCTGGCATTGCTGCTGAACTTTAATTCTCTGCTTCTATTTCATATAGTAGCATAAGAAGATTTTTATTTGGGTAATATGAAATAATAATAATAATATTTATTTATACAATGGCCAAACATCCAGAAAGGCCTATGTCAAGGTTGCATTTTGAGCAGGTGATTGCTCAATATATTATTAACTGAGTACTTAAGTAGAGAAGAGAATTATTATGAATTATTTGTCCATAGTCTCCTTCAGGAATATTCCTTTTGATATTAAGTGTGTCATCAATAATATTGTGATTGATAAGTGGTCGGCCACCACCATCATAAAAATGAGTGGAAGCAAACATATTGATATACTTTCTCACCCTTTTTACTGCTACATTCTATGTCTTTTTTTCCTGAATTGTCTCTGAGTTGGAATGTACAAGAATATGGATGCATTACCTTATTCTAACAATAAGAGACTTAGACAGGGCTGTCTGTTTCAGCAAGATCAATGGAGCTGACGTAGGCAGCTTGTGGAGTTACAGGTTTGGGAAAAAATATATATAGAAAAATGGCACCGACATGCAAGCTTGGTTTGCAAAAGGTGTTTTTCTTTTGTAAGAATTTCACACGTAAACTGTGAGTAATTATCCAATGAGAACTTGGCTATATTAATTCCTTTTGTTCTAATTTCCTTTCCCATCTTTTCAGGACATTCTGGTGCCATTCAGCTCTTTCATCTTTCATTGCTTCATGAATACTGTCTTCAGTTGGGTAATGAGTAAATGGAAATCAATGAACTTTCAAATGTGTTCACTCCATGTTATCTGACTAGTATTACCAGAGGCTTCTCTGAATTTGTCCTAAGTGCTGCCACACCTTATTCCAGATGAATACACCATGCATGAACGTCAGAACACCTGCCCCCCTTTGTGTTTATGTTTGTCCTCATGTGTAGGAGCCTAGGGGAAATTCTTTACAAGTTAAAACAAGCCATGGAACAAAACATGCCAGCAATGAGATCATCAGCGTTCCACTTTTTGTAGTCTCTTCTCTCCCTCTACAGTTGTGTAACACAGAAAAGAGATATATGGTGAAGAGAAAACCATCCATATACGACTAAAACTCTCATGTCGTTTGATTGTTTGTAATCTTTGATGAGAGAAATGTGGCATCACAGGGCAGCAATTTTTGAATCAACATAGCTCAAATAGGCTAACTCACAGAATATGTCCCAAAACTGGGAATCATGGTTCTTGTGGGATTGAAATTTGGCAAAGTTATGGCTGTTTCAGTGCTTCCACAATGCTATACCATTGCAGCCAATCATGGTCACATAATTGTAATTTTGAATGCTCCCTTCCAGCTTCATATAAAGAGTGTCATTGGGAAACCAGCAGGAAATTAGAAGTCACTCCTTTCCTACTACTTTTTTGTCTACCCATGATCATTCTGTGTCTAAATAAGGAAGTATTCCTGAAGTGATGATCCAACACATCATAGGTTATCTAGCATTCTGTAAAGTGGGGTTTCCCACTCTGATGGTGCCATCCCCAAGCTGGGGTGATAGGAGTTGTGATCCAAAAGAGTCCATGTTTTAGGTCTATGGAAAAACTAGTAATGGGAATTTGTGAAGGTTCTCTGTAATGAGTAGGTAGCTTGACCTTAACTTATGAATCAGTGTTCTATGAAAGTATTTGTATTTAAGGTGCTTTATTCATTTTAATACTGTGCCTATATTCTGTTGTCCTAGTTCCTGAATGTTGTATTCCATTCTTAAGAAGCTTTAGAATTTTAATTAAAAATCAATTTGGCAGTTTGTATTCCTGAGCTTATTGCATTGTTGCTTAGAGGTTGTTGCATCCTCATCATCTATTTTGTAAGTATTTATGCTATTCTCCATCACTCTGTAGCTTTTCTTGCTGCCCATGCTTTCTGATTAGAAGAAGTCCAGTTGGAAGAGATTCCATCCAATATCTTCTGTTGGGATTAATTGAAGTGAATAGGAAGCCAAATAAACATCAGACCATAGGACATTCTTCATCAAAAAAACCAGGTCTCTCACCGTTCCTTTAAGCAGCATGGTAGGGTATTCCATTGCATACTTTGAAATTATACACTCAAGTACTGTGAAATTTTTCCCCCCTTTAAAAACACAAAAGGGAATCGTGTGGGATAATCCATATCTTTGGATATGTTTGGGGCAAGGCATGGATGGCTGAAAGTACACTTGTGTGTCTAAGCATAACACATAATTGGCAAGTAAGAGAAGTCTCTTTTCACAAATAATTACGTAAAAGAAGCTTCCAGGATTATGCAAGAGTTATTTATTCAGTTTACAATTCAGACTTTAATTCATAACAATATCCTTAAGGTGGCAAACATCAACAAAAATACAAAATGCAAAATACAAAAAATGATAACAAAGAAAACACGATACAAGATGATTAAAACCACACACATGCCTTACTGAATCAGTCAGTGAAACAAACAGAGAAATGAATGACATACATTTCGCTTCCTTCTCAAAAATGTCAGAGGTCCAGATAAATATATATTCCGGGTACCTTAGTTCTGAAATAGCATTAGCAGCATCTTAGTACCGCCAAAGGAGACTTGCACCTTCATAAAACTTTTCACACACATTTCACTCAAACTTGCCATTTTTTAAAACATTAAAGCAGGTATTCCTAAAATGGAACTCTGGGAATTCTGGAACTTAACATTTGGAAGTTATCTGGCTTACAAATTTCCCACCTACCTCTTTTCAAGTCAAATGGGCCAGATAACAGAATGCCCTTCATATGCACAGATTAGCACAGTTGTCTCCTTTTGGCTAACAAAAGACCCTGGGATTCTGATCCTAATGGAGAGACAATTCCGAAAAGTGTTGTTTTCCTGACCATCCACAGAGAAATCAATGGATGCTTCTATATGAACAAACATTTAATAAAGCCATCTTATCCTCTATTTCTGTGGTTCTTGCTGCTTTATGGCCACTAGGATGGCCACTACTTTAAAACCTGTATATGCTTCAGAACGGTATTAAAAGTATGGGAAACTCTAGTGAGTTCAAATTTGTATTCCCCATTTTAGTTCTATTTAGATTCTGTCTCTGATAGATTAAGAGCTGGTCATTGTAACATGGCACAATGCTATCATCCATTAGGTTGAGATCAGTGGTGAAATTCAATTTTTTTTTACTACTGGTTCTGTGGGCATGGCTTGATGGGTGTGCTGTGGCTTGGTGGGCATGACTTGATGGGAGTGGCAGGGGAAGGATACTGCAAAATCTCCATTTCCATCTCATTCCAGGGGAAGGATACTGCAAAATCTCCATTCCCACCCCACTCTGGGGCCAGCCAGAGGTGGCATTTGCTGGTTTTCTGAACTACTAAAAATATCTGCTACCGGTTCTCCAGAACTTGTCAGAACCTGCTGGATTTCACCCCTGGTTGAGATATTGCTGCATTATCAATCTCAGGAGCCCTTTCCTGCCATGAACATGCCTGCAAGGCATGCTGGATATTGAAGTTCAGCACCATTTTGAGGGTGGCAGGTTCTTCAACCATGAGATAGCTTAAAGTGAGAATTGTACCTACCTTCATACTGATGAAATCCTGGCCTGAAACTAATCTGCGGAGGAAAGGAGCCCTCCCTATAGTATCTGCCAACATTAGTAAGAATCTAGATTCTGTGCTGTGATACAACGTGGAATAATGACATTGAGTGCCAGCTCATGACATGTTGCTGCTTGAATGCTGGATGTCTTCTCCCAGTTCTACTGAGCTAACACGTGAGAAAGCATTTGGACACCAGTGAGAAACCTAATGGTTGCAGAATGAATATAAAGTGCCCTGCAGATTTCTTAAGCCATGCATCTGCTCTCTGGACAGAAATTGTGATTGTGTGCATGATGTGCCATGATGGCACCGAGGGGACTGATCCTTTGAGGTCAAGGTACTTCTATTTGAATATGTAGGAGAGACGCAGAGAGACAGATAGACGGTGCTCTCAGCGATGCCATAAGCACAGCCCTAGTTGCACAGAGGCAGGTCTTTGGCTGTTAGTTACAGAAAACGAGACTCCTGGAGAATGTCAGTCAGAAGAAAAGGGAAGTTCTTCCTCAAAAGAGACCTATTTCTTATAGGCCAAACAGGTTTCCTCTCACACTGAGGATTCTTTTCCTGGGGAAGCAAGGCTTCTGGGTATAGGTGATTCAATAATTAAGAATGCAGATATCTGAGTATCTGGTGGGCATGCTGACCACATGGTGACTTGCCTACCTGTTGTGAAGCTTGTAGATGTCACACACCATTTAAATAGGCTGCTAGACAGTCCTAGGGAGCTGTCATCTGTCATGGTGTGTGGGGGCACCGACAACATCTTTGAATGCAGTTGGGAGGATTTGGAAGTGAACTGCAGCCGCTAGGCTGAAAACTGGAAGCCAGATGTTCAGAGTAGCTTTTTCTGAAATGCTACCTGTTCCATGCACATGACCAGCTAGGCAGGCAGAGTTAAAATGTGTCAGTGTATGGGAGATATATTGGTGCCAAGTGGAGGACATCCTGTTTATTAGGCATTGAAAACATTTTGTGAAAAACTGGACCTGTACAAGAGAGACAGGCTCTACTGGAACCAAAATGGGACCAAATACCAGCACTTAAATTAAAAAGAAGGCAGAGCAGCTGTTAATCTGAAGGTGAAAGGAAAGCTGGCAGGAGCTGAGAAGCATCTGGTTTGGAAGTAATCACGGCTTAGAGAAGAAATAGAAAAGGATTATGTCTGTTCTAAATGGGAAGTGATTGTAATAAGAGAGGATAATGTACGGAGATGTGATGACTCTTCAAATGTCCAGTATAAAAGTCAAGAGAACAATTCTCTATGAGAATTGTTTCTCTATATTATTTTGTTTCAGCTTAGAAAACAGAGATCCTATTTAATGATGTTGTTTTTTCAATCTTGTTTCCATCTTGTTTTCAATCTTAGTATGAGACATAACAAGAACAATAGTAAGAAAGAACACATTTAAAATGAATTTTTGGAGCAAACAGGTGTGACAGCAAAGATAAGTTCTTCCTACCGCAAGCTGGTGGTTTCTAATTCCTATTGGAGTGACTTCCATAATTTCCTACAAATGAGACCTGGCTGGCTAGGAAATATGAAAGGAGAAGACCAACAGATATGATGGCTAGACTAGGATATGATGTACCTGGAAATTACAACTAGTAGCCGAGTTCAGATCACTGAGAAGATAGGTGGTAACTCTTCTACAAGGCAAGCCTCTTTACTATATCACCCTAAAGCTTAAAAAATATGATGGTTCAGTGGTTGGAATGCAGCATTTCAGACTGACTCTGCTCACTGCCAGGAGTTCGATCCTGACCAGCTCAAGGTTGACTCAGCCTTCCATCTTTCTGAGGTCTGTAAAATGAGGATACAGATTGGGGGCAATATGCTGACTCTGTAAACTGCTTAGGGAGTGTTGTAAAGCATTATGAAGCAGTATATGTCTAAGTGCTATTGCTAGTGCCATATCCAACATTTATTTGCTTCCCATTAATGACAACCAAAATATCAAAAACTGTACCCTTATTTTCATACAGGCAACTAACCCAATCTAAGACAGATGAGCTAGGAGGATGCTGCTCAGTTACTTTACACAGAGGTTACATGAACCTGATGGCTACTTCTGAAAACATTTCTGAATGTGAAAATGTGAAATCTCAATACTGATGACTATTTCATACTGATTCTGGCTATGAGAGTTCTCACAAATTGTTTGCTTTATTAGCATGTGTGCGGTTTGAGGAGCATTGGAATGTACTTTGGCTGTTCTGCACAAACAAATCCAAATCAAAGCTCTACCCAAACCACCAGTAGACATTTGGTTTTAACCCAGACCACAAATTGAGAATACACACACACACACACACACACACACACACACACACACACACACACACACCCCTACTGTGCTGGTTGAATTCTATTAACTGTTTATAAGCAAAACAGTTTAACCCAACTTTTTTCAACAGATATGTTGAACAATAATGGCTAGAAGTATGACACTGGTGGTCTAACACATCTACAGTAGATAGATACCAGCAGTCCGGGAAATGCTAGCTTAAGCCATATTTAGGAATTGAATACAAATGAACTCAGGTGACTCAAAGTGAATGTAGATAAAATGGAAAGAATAATGATTATTACATCAAGCAACTTGTTTCAAAACGTTGATGAGAAGATGGTTATGGCAACATCCTTCCATTTCAAATGAAGGAACAATCATTGCACAAAAATGGTAATATCAAGAAATAAGCAGCACTCATTAATTTACTTTGGCCAGCCTCAATGGAGGAGAAACCCAGGAAAAAGTAGAATCATAGCTTCACTTAAAACAGAACCCAAATGAACCCAAAGTTCTCACTCAAGGCACAAATGGCCAGACTCATTATGTGCATCATTTGAAGCAACATTATGTGAAGACCCAACTCTCTGGAGGAGGCTCCAATGCTGGAAAAGGTGGGAGAAAAGAGGACAACCAGTAGCAAGGTGGAGAGTCTCAGAATAGGGAAATTGTATAGTATATGATAGCACTTCCACCTGAGGTGATCTGAATAGCTCTAAAGGCATTCAGCCTTAAATGCATTGACCTAATCTTTCCTTGAATGGCATGGGGGGGAAAAATCAGTGCTGCTGGTATATTTCAGTTTAGTTTGTACCCAGCATACCCCCAATCAATCTTTACATACAGATCATAGCAAGCACACCCTACACTCAGTTCAGCTAGCAAAAATAGAGCTTGCTGTTTATTTATTAAACATCATCAAACATCAACCCTTTAAACTGGCAAAAATAGAATAAAAGGCAGGCAAAAACAGGGAAACGAAAACATGAACAATGAAGAACAATTTACATTGCATACAGTTGTTGTTAGTTGCAAAGTCATGTCCAACCCATTGCAACCCCATGGACAAGGTTTCTCTAGGCCTTCCTGTCCTCTACCATCCTCTAGAGTCCATTTAAGCTCACAACGGCTGCTTTGGTGACTCCATCCAGCCACCTCATTCTCTGTCGTCCCCTTCTTCTTTTGCCCTCCATCTTTCCCAGCATTAGGCCAATGAGTAGCTATATACAGTAGCTATATCTTATATACTGTAACTATTTGCCTAGACATAATCCATCCTGAAGATCAACCTTTCTCAAGCAGGGACCCTCTATCTATAGTAGATTACAAACTATGGTCCCCCAAACTTGATAGAGATGGTGGATGATAAAGTCTACATCATTTAGTTGAGGAAGCTTGCCTTAGCCTGAGTCTTAAAGACTTGTGTGATGTCAGATTGTAACCTATTAGAAGCATGCTTCCATGAACAAAGGAAGCTGCAACCATGGTCGAAAGGAACCCTAATGTTAAAAAAAAGAGTTTCCTAAACGATCTCTCTTAACATTATTTTGAAGGAGTTGCTTGACCCTTCATATCAATTTGTCTTTCTCTTTCTTAGAGATAAATTATATGTGCAGATTACCATGTTACTCCCAACATGCAAGACACCTTCAGAAGGAGAGAAGGTTGGTCACCCAGAAAGAAAAAGAATAGCCTCCCTCCATCCAAGCAGCAATTACCATCTGAAGAGCCCCTCTTTCTAAACTCCTTAAATAGACCCACAAAGTGATAGTTATTTTTAGAAGGATGAAGTAATTCACAAAAGGGTAAAGTGAACAATGGGTTCCACCTAAAAACTGTCCTGGATAATGGGATCTCGTGGATTGAAGAATTTTTGGAACAATGGATTTGGATCTTTTCTGAACTTCTTATGTGCACTTAATTTAGTTTTATAAATTGTGATAAAACTGGGGACAGAGGTGAATTTAAACCAACAGCAATTTAAGTATTGTCAGAACTACGGTTGCTTGCAATGTCGTTTGCAATATTATTTTGTTTCTTTGAAAAAGAAAACCCAATTATACTCAGCCTTTGAAAAAAAAAAGTCCCCCAAAACATGTTTTAGCACAATTTGGCAGCTTCAATGGCATTTTAGGTCCATTTTCCTTTCCCTTTTCACTCTTACAACTTCCATGCAATCTGTTGTGGAAGAGGACCAATTGCATCATGCTGAAAACCAGGAAGTATGATTGGTGGCTATATTTTAAATCCTTCCCTCCAGCAATTCTACAGCAGTATTTAAGAAAAGAGTTATCTGAATTCATCTTTTGTAAGCGGAATGCTACAGTGATTCATATGTGCAAGGTAATAGTGCCCCCTGCCCTCAAAACCCATTATTAATTCATATATGGCTCTTCTTGACCTCTTGGCTTCACTTTTGTGAGCTGTCACTTTCTGGCACAATGATCCTGTGCTTCTGGGAAAGCATCCCAAGATAGATTAATTCCCCGTTCCATGATCAGAGAGAAACCTCCGACTATCAGGAGAGAAACGGTTTTCAAGCAAGTCCTTTATCTCACCCGTTCACCTCTAGGATCAATTTTCTAAACTTAGAAATCCTTATTTCAGAAAGGCTTCAAAGAAGGGATAACAAATGTTGGGTAAACTGTTAATCTACATCACTGTTCCCAACTCCCAGACCTTCTCCAAGCTTGGTTAATGACACCCACCTACCGGCATGCACACACTTGCCCAAAGAACCAAGATGGGAAGTATAATCCATCAAAAGTTAAAGATAGGACAGCAGTTCTTTCTTTCCATCTTGAGGATTTTATAACCTCAAAGCTGCCTCTTGCTAGACAGACTCTCTGTGAAACTGACCAGTGTTTCTTTCCCCATGATACCTGAGCAATGAGATACTTATAGCTATTGTGGAGCAAAAATCACCAAGGCTAATACAAGAAAATGTTTTCTAGTTAACCAAAGAAGCATCTCTTCCTATTCCCTAGAACTGAAAATCATTTCTCATCCGTGAATGAAGTATTTGCGAGAGTCATAGAGTTGAAAGAGATCATTTGAATTCCCTGAATGCACTTCCCTACTTCTAGCAAGAATCTAAGCTAAACACATGACAGATGTATCTTCACCTTCTATTTGAACATATCCAGAGAAGGGAGACCCTTCTCTCCTTATTGGCCTAGTTCAGTAAGGAAATCAAAATTGTGAGTACTGGTACTGTCTTTATTGTAAAGTTTCAGCAACAGAATCTTGCAAGTTTAAAAATACTTGTAATGGTATGTGAGAATGACCTTGGGAAACAGAGGGAAAAGGTCAGAATAGACAATAGCCAGACAAGCAGCAGCTGAAAGAATAGGAGTATGGCAAATCTCAGAAGGGTCCCTCCCTAGTTTCTTGGATTGTCAAAGTGACGGAGAAAGAGATGCAATACAGATCATAATGTAACCTTACAATAAAGTTGAAGCTAGTATTTCTGGGATTGCTGCTTCTCAGAATAACCCTTGCAAATTTGGCAGCATACTTCTCCATTCCCTTGCCTTTACTTTCCAGAGAAATAGGGTGCATCCCTTTTGAGAGGATTTCTCCTTCCCCAATCTTTCTGTGGGCTGAGAGATCTCTTGTCTGACCATTGTTCTGGCGTTGGGTCTCCTTCCTGTTTTCTGGCCTTATTCTTACAGCCTATTATGCTGGTTAACTGAACCTATGGTTGAATTGCTTGTAGCATAAGAAAAACTTCCCCAACTTTCAATCAGAATCTGCTTTCCTTCCAGCTGAATGCATGATTGTTATCTCCCTTAGAAAAAGGGCAAAAAGGTCTTGGCCTTCTGTTATGTTACAATATTTGAAGCGAACTAACATTATCGCCTTTCTTTGGAGACTTGTATTTTTTTAAAAAATAAACCCTGTTCTTGGTGCCATGGAGGTTCTGTGAAAAGAAAAAATAGGACATAACCTGAGTAAGTAAACTAGCAACAAATAACGTACAGAGGTTTCTATTCCTAATGCTCATCTCATTTTCTTTTGCAGCAGAGTGCTAAGTGGTAGGCTGAGCCTCTTCTTCCAATTAGAGCTTATGTGCACATATCTTGATAAGCCTTGCTGGCAAATTCCCAACCATGCACCAACATGATGGAAACAGAAGACAGAGGGGAAAAATGCCTCAAGCAAGTAAGAGGAGTATGGCACAGGCTTGGCAGTTGCCATCTATTCCTAGAAGTTATCTGTTTTTTAGGAAAGTGTTGCCTAGACAGGACTCTGAGGCTGAGGGAACAGGACCCAGGCCAGTTATGGATTCTGACATTCCAACCTCTCATCAATAGTCTGTGCTCACAGAAGAGAAACAAACGTGATAGGAAACATATCAACACATTGCCTGGCATCAGGTTCAGATAGTTCTTTTCTAAAGGAAGTTCTGCTACTTAGGCCCCACAGCTGAGCTTCCAACCCAAGTCTTTCAGCAGTGGCCGCTCTGGGTGCATGCTCTATGGTTGTATGCTCTGCAGGCAGCTGGCCCACAACTATACAGCATGCGCCCAGAGCAGCCACTGCTGAAAGACTCGGGTTGGAAGCTGCGGAAAAAGCCAGGCTGGGATGGCGGCGGTGGAGGTGCCCTGGCTCCCTAATGAGGGCTGGGCCATGCATCGTGAGGCTGGGAGCCGGGTGAGTGAGAGCAGAACAGCCACTCGCGCAACCCCCCTCTCCAGCCATGCAGAGCGCCATTCACTGGCATTTGGAAGGCGCCAAGCCATGGGAGCCAGGCGGCGGCAAACAGGCGCTCACGCGGCTTGGTGATACCCCTAGGTCAGTGAATGGCGCTGTGCCCGGCTGCAAAGGGGGTTTGCCAGGTGGCTGCTCGTAAGCGTGGTCACTTCATGGCTGTTGTGTTGGGCTGCTGTGACAGCGCAACACAGCCATTCGCCCATGAGGCTGTGCCCGGCTCTTTAGGAGCCCACTCGCAAGAGAGCAGTCGCCCGGCAACCCCAAAACAATAAACCCTCCCCCCATAATAAAGCCCAAGTCATATTTTGTAGGTAAAAAGAAAATAAGACCCTGTCGTATTTTCGGTGAAATACGGTAATCTAGAGAGGCCTATAGGCTGAGTTCTAGTAATGGCCCCTAAATTAGTGGTGGGTTCCTACTGGTTCAGACTGGTTCAGCCAAACCGGTAATGGTTTGGCAGCTTGGGTTGCTGGAACCAGCAGCGACCCAGGCCTGCTACACCCCCGAACTGGTTCTCCGGGCGGTTCCATAGGCACCACCACCTTGTTTTTTGCTTCTGCGCATGCACAGAGCAATTTTTATTGCACTGCACAAGTGCATGCAGTGCGCATCAAGCACATACTGCACACCCACGAGTGAACCAGCAGTAGTGACTGCTGGAACCCACCCCTGCTCTAAGTCAGTCCTGAACCTTAGTGAATATCTGTGCACCTGAAATATCATCAGTTTTTCTTTTATTTCAAAGCATCATCGGCTCATTCTATTTTTCCCCCCCAAATAAGTTTTACTACACAAAACAGAGCTAAGTGTGTCCTTTCTGCAGGGGGAAAAACTGGAACCTTTGGAAATTGTTAGTCCAGAATAACTAAATGCTAAACACCCATTTTCTTTTAAATTACACATTGATTTATTCTATGGCCTTTAAGGTGCCCAAATACATGTGAACTATTGTTTATTTCCAAAATATTAGTATTCAGCAACTTGAGTTTGCAATTGGAAGGAACAAATGGGAGCTATAACAAAATGTCTTTAAGAAAAATGCTCCTACACAATCAGCCAGTTAGCCAGTCATGCCCTCTTCCAGTAGTTTTTCTTCCACAACACTTTCCTCTGTTTCTCACCGAAAACAATCCTGAAAGAGCTGGTTTTTAAATCCCCCCCCCCAAATTATAGGGAAGTGCTGATATCTCATTCTTTCTGGCCTACTATAGTCACAATCTTGTACTCGTCACTGGCTCTGTTCCCAAAAAACAAATAACTCACTCATCCCCTTTCCCAGTTTATAGACTCCCCATCAGGTGCCAGCAGCTGCTGATCAAGGATGTTTGGCTTGCTTTCCTTTTGATAGTCACACAAATCAAATATTTATTACAGTCATAGACCAACATAAGATAAAACAGGTTTTCTCCACCTTGACCATTTAAAGATGTATGGCTTTCAACTTCCAGAATTATCCAGCCAATGAATGGACAGACACTCAAAACTATGGTGATTGAAGCAAGAAGGCTGTTTGTTTCTCTTTCTCACCACTCTCCAAGCATTAAGGAACAATCTATGGTAGTGAAATGTTTATCTGCCTCCCACCGATTTCTGTTCCCCCCTTCACAATAATGAAGGATCCCTTTACAGTTTCTGTACAACTCAGGTATTCTTTTCAATCTTGGGTTAGATAACTCCATGGTTGCTTGTCCTCGTGACCCAGCTGACCAGAAGATGTTAGTTTAACTCTGCAAAGGTTTGGATTGGTTTAGGGCTAAATCTAACTCCCTTTGGCTAGTTGCCTTTGGTCAGTTTTTCTATAATAAGTCTCCCTCGCTCCCTGGCTGATCCTATTAAAAGTGAAGTGGGAATGAGCCTCTATGTGTTTGCTGTTTCAGGATAATGTAGTGATGCTGATGCTGCTTGAAAGCACCTACAAATGTCAAAAGAAGCTTCGTTGAGCAATTAGCACATTTATCCAACCAGCAGGATAATGCAGGCAACTGTTCTCTGATCAGTGCCAGCCTTTCTGCAATTTCCTATGTAAGTATTATCCATGGCTAGAGGGAGAGCTTGTTAGCAGGCAGTTGTCAGGTTTAGAGGATGGTTGAGTGAGCAGATTTGCAGCCTAATTTCAGCATTGTCACAAGAGACTAGCTGACTTCTGTGGCATTGAGTACCTTTGGCCAGCTACTTAGCAGCCACATCCATTTCTGGGCAAGAACAGCTCTTGTTCCCTCTGCTTAAGTGAATTGTTGCCATGGGTTATGCATGGGTCAGCCTCAGGCAGAAACACAGTTTGTTAAACATATAGGAGACAAATAAGCATCTCATTTACAGAGTAAGCAATTGTTATCAAGTTGCTTGGAAATCAAAGCTACCCTACTATCAGGGCAATATGTGGACTGTTATATTGAAACACCAACACAGTTATTTTCCAAGAGGGAAATGTTTTGAAAGCCAACAGTTAGTTACAGGAAGAAAAAATGATTAGGACTGAATCCTTCTCCAGTTTAATTAAGAAAGGCTAAAAAAAGAGTGCTCATTAAGTCTTCCTCGAGTGTAGTGTTGATGCAAAGTAGCATGATGTGCTAAAGAGCTGTGGGAGGGACTACAGGTGCCAGTTCTGCCTCTAATGATGCCAGATTTGCTCTTTTGATCTCTGTCTTTGTCATATTTACAGAGAAGGATAGGATGATACTTCCATAAGCTGATATGTGGATAAGCCTATGGAAGAGTGCTACCTTTAGTATGTGCTGAAGGAAGACTGGGAACTTATTGTTGTTACTATTGTTATTTTTAAGATCCAGGATAATATACTGATTATGGGATTGAACTAGGACCAGGAAGGAACCTGTTATGTCCGAACTCAGTCACTGAAACTATTGAGCTATCTATGGCCCCAGAGATGTGACCCTTTTGGGGGCCAACAAAGACTTCTTTAATTATCATTGCTGAAGACCAAAGGCAAATTTTCCACCATTTTAAAGTGGGAAATAGATGGGAATTATAGTTTAAAAACCTTCCAATACTTCAACAAAGTTATTCTCCAAACTTTAATGGTTCCATACTTTTCTAAATATCATCCATCCAAAAATATTCAGCAGAGCTCCTGGGCACCCAAAATTTGTCTTTTACTGACCCCTCTAAAAAGAGAGGTTTTTTTTGTGGGATTAGGTTTAGGATAAAGACTTATTTGTTTATGCACAAAAAATATCAAAAGGATTTTCTCATCTTCTTGGCATCTGCCTTATCATGACTGGATCTGGGTATGGACCAGGTGGATCTTGGTGGATCAACAAATCCAACAAATCATCTGTAGTTGTATTATTGTTGTCATCAAATTTTCTTAAGAAGGAACAACTTAGTGGGTGGCTCAGAGATATACTTACCTTATTTTAGGCATCCTAAATCTGAGTGAGGAAGTGTCATAAAATCTGAGTTTTATTAAGGGAACTCTGGCATTTGTTTTGCTTTTAAAACATGTAGAATCTATTTTAGAACCTAAGATTGAAGATTTGGCATAACGTTCATCACCAACAATGACATCTGGAGTTGGGAGTTCCTGGGCTACAGGTTGTCTTCCCCACAATAAAAGTGCTGAAGCAGAATTGCTTTAGTGGGGAACTATTCCAGATCCTCCAAACTTTGTAAAATTAATTTCTTTCATCAAAGTGTGGCCACAAGCTTCATAAGAAAAACCGCAGTGAGATTTCCAGCCAGCGGAACACACTAGCGAGTGTATTTAGGACTGGGGCCACAGGCCCAACGGGATATGACTCATGTTGAATAAAGTACAGAAACAAAACAAAGCACAGATGATTAATAGTGCAAAGAGCCGTGTGGGATATTCTTGGTAGGAAGAAGAAAGCAAGTGATTACTGGAAGAGCTTGGAACAATAGTGCCCTGTTTGGAGTTCAGCAGCCAAAGCCTATGGAATTTTTGTTGCATAAGGGCTGAAAATGACTGTGAGAACAGAGGTCTTATTGGGCCTCATGCAGATGGCTAGAGCTCCTATATACAGCATTCTTTAAAGCAGAGAATACAAGGGACAACTACCAGGATGAGAATGTAGGAATTTGTTCCATGCCTAGCAGATCAGGGTACAATAGCAGTGGCCAGATCATTTTTCTAAAGTTATTTATTAAAAATGTTGGACATAGTGTGACATTTCTGGCATAGTCATTTCCATAGAGTTATTTTACATAGGTATGTGTAGTCAGTCAAATTACTTACCATCAGTGACGTGCGGTGAGGTTTATGGCTGGTGAGGCTGGTGACATCATCAGCGCGAGCCACGGTCCCCTTCATGTTGACTCAGGAAGGCGGGGAAAGGGACCATGTGTGCAGGAGGCTGAAGCTGCCTCAGCCTCCTGCACATGTGGTCCCATTCCCCTCCTTCCTGACTCCTGAGTCAACATGAAGGGGACCACGGAACGCGCTCCGCGGTCCCCTTCATGTTGACTCAGGAAGGCGGGGAATGGAACCACATGTGCAGGAGGGAGGCTGAGGCTAGAGGAGCCTCCTCCACATGTGGTCCCATTCCCGGACCACGTGTGCAGAAGGCTCCTCAGCGCCTTTTCTCTTTTCCCTTTTTTAAAATTTTCATGATGAGAGCAGTGAGGCTCTGCCTCCCCTGCCTCCCCTGACCGCACATCCCTGCTAACCATTAATCCCTTTCATAATATAATTACTCTCAGTACATATACATATGCAATTCCTACCTTTCGTACAATATTAAAACCATATTTTCCAATTCTTAATTTATCCATGTTTCTCTGTCCTGATCTTTTCCCCTTGTTTCTAACCATCAGTACCATTTGTCCCATATTTCGTGGTATTCCATCTCACTCTTGTCTTTGAGCTCTAGAGTGGCCAGATCATTTTGGATTGCAAGATAAAGACTCCCTAGAATGGGTTTAACCGAGTAATGATTTGTATGGAAACATCCATATAATTTTCTTGGAAATAAGCTGTAAGTGATTTTTGCCATTATATTTTGAGTTTCTATTTCCAGTCTAGCCTAAGGCCCTAGAATTGCCTAGTGGCCCCCTATTGAAATACTACCCAGGTCCAGATCCAGAAGGTAGGGAACAAAACAAACAATTTTGATACATTCTTGCAAGCATCAAGTCATTAATCACGAATTAATCCCTCCTAAACTGCTCTTTAGAAATGTAAGCTGAGTCTTAATGGGAATGGGCAATTTTGTGCATTTAATTTGGCTAAATTTCTTTCCTGACCAGGCACAGATTATATCTGGATCCATGGTCTATGTATTCAGGAGAAATAGTCTCCACTGGTATTTCTGCTTATTTTCATGGCAAACATGAAGCACACAGTTTTCTACCCATGCTTTGAGAAAAGTTTCTTTTGCATTCCTTTTGTCCTTCACATTCAATCTCAAGGGACGTAAGAAAGTTGTTTCCAAAGGGAGGATAATTAATTAATTAATTAATCCAATTCCTTGGATTGTTAGTGGGTTTCTACATTACCCAAGTTACTTGCATTAACATCCTGCCTTTTATTATGGACTCATCTCTCTACCAAGCTACACCTTCCTGGTTGCATTTACGTTAAAAAAGAAAGATATCATAAGTAAACTCTTTCACCTCATAAAAAGGGGCAGCCAGGAGACTGCATAGTGATAGAGTGATGGAAAGAATCATAACAGTGGCATTTTCTCCACCTTAACTGCCACTCTCTTGTGGCAGATTCTTGATTCTCTCAAGTATTTAGAGGATTCCCAGTTGATCTAGCTATGTAAGCATTCAGATGGACTGAAGTTTTCACTCATCTGTGCTTTGATCCCTAACTCAGTCCCAGAGGCAGTCAACCTCAATGTTTTAGATCAGATATAGGTATTTGCCATTAACCATACATTAAATTTGCCATGGATTAGACAATTGTCAGTTATAAATCACATAAACCTGAATGTAAATAAATTGGAACTCAAGATCACCTGAAAACCTTTGTAGTGCTGATATGTATATACTGATACTTTCTTGAGGTTGTCTTTCACAGATTTCCCAATAAAAATCATGCCCTGGTTGTTTTCTGAGCCATGAAATGTTCTGAACAGAGAGTCATCAGCTAATCCCGCTCCCTAGTATTTTGCAATAATAGTTGCAACAAAACACAGAGGTCCATTCTTAAAGTTAAAACAAAGCTTAAGCAAAGCCTCTTATATTGCTTGTCAGACTACATCTGTAAATGCAGGACCAATATAGAGAATTGAAAATTTGGTAAACTTTACCTGATTCAGATTAGAAAAACAAAATCTCACCAGTTCAAAGGAGGAAAAAGCATCAAAAACCTCAGGAGTTTAAAAACAGAATAAATGTGTGAGACAGTATGTAGTAGAATATGTATGCATTTGTAATAATTCAGTCCATACAAAAATGCAATAGTGCCTTTGTGATTTTTAATCTCCTAGCAGTGTTGGTTAACAGCAACAACTGGGAATATTTTTCATGGGAGAGCAGCAGAGCAAATAAATATCTGTGACTTTGTGCTCTCACCATGTCTTAATATTACTTCTAGAATATTTTTTGCGGCATCTTGCAGAAGTGGCATGAAGCAGAAAATGTGTGTCATTCATCAACTTTTGAATTAATTATTTTCTCCAAAATAGAGAAAGAAGATTTGAAAGTAATCTGGACAAATTTTCTGTTCATGTTGTGGAAAAAAGCTTATATACACAAGTATATATTACATATATAGCTAGTATTTAGTAAAATTCTATGTAGTAATAAGAAGAGTGAACTCTTTTCACATTCAGCTTCTTGGCATTATGTATGGGAAGAAAGGGAGGGAGGGGGGAAGGAAAGAAGGAAGGAAGGAAGGAAGGAAGGAAGGAAGGAAGGAAGGAAGGAAGGAAGGAAGGATTGATTTATTCTTCCTTAACAAAGATTCCCAGGCAGGCACACCATCATAATTTTTCACATCATGCTTTTTTAGGTTAGATTCACTTTCAATATTCAGATATAGATAGATTCACTGCCCAACCCTG
Organism: Natrix helvetica; assembly: GCF_964273705.1. NCBI lineage: Eukaryota > Metazoa > Chordata > Lepidosauria > Squamata > Natricidae > Natrix > Natrix helvetica. Next base: position 300,689,846 of record NC_138548.1, read on the forward strand.
GAAATCCAGGCTGCCAAATATCTATAAATGATTTACCAGAAGATATCTTATCTCCTCTGGGCAAAACACATTGGAGAACAACGTGCTGTGAATCATCGATAGCGCTAGCAACACATCCTCTATAAATCTGTCCCAACTGTTTCCATGCAGAATTTATGATGGTAGGATGCAATCAAGCTGTTTTCAAGAAGAAGATTATGATAATGCAAAGTAAAAAGATAAAGATTTAAGGGAATGAGCCAGGGAAACACCCAGAAAAGTGGTTCCCAATTAGATACTCTGCCAACATTTTGTGACTATGGTATATCTGTAGTCTGAATTTACATTTTTAATAGTATTCTATTCATATTATATATGTGTACAGTTTTATCCTTTTTAACACTGTAGATTAACACTTTAACACTTCCAGATTAATCCTGTGGTAAGTTGGGCAGCCACTAAATTTAAGGAAGGAAGGAAGGAAGGAAGGAAGGAAGGAAGGAAGGAAGGAAGGAAGGAAGGAAGGAAGGAAATAAATAAATAAATAAATAAATAAATAAATAAATAAATAAAATATTTCCTAGAATCCCAACCCAGTATGGCTCCTGCTGGCTGGGATATTCTGTGACTTGAAAATTTAATATATCTGGAAAGTTCCAGAAGGAAGTGGTTCAAGAAAGGGCATATGAAGAGCATCACAAGCCTGCTCATCTTTTAAGTGCCAAAACTTTCATTTTCCTTCTTATTAATTAAGGTAAATAGGAACTCTATTGGGAAAGAGAGAGAGAGAGAGAGAGAGAGAGAGAGAGAGAGAGAGAGAGAGAGAGAGAGAGAGAGAGAAAGACAAAGAGTATTATTAGAAGCAGAATTGCAAACAAACATTTTCCATGAAAGAAAAAACAGGAGGCAGCAAAAAAAAAAAAAAAATGGAATGACTACCCCAAAAAATCTTAAGGAATATTTGAAACACACAAAACATCACATATAGGAAATGGAAAGAAGGGTAACCACAGGAGAAGAACAGAAACAGCCTGGATTGCTGCACTAAATAAGTGTTTGGATTTAAGGGCCCAAACTGTCCTGTCTAACTTTCTGACTCTATTAATACAATTTCTGTTTAAGGCTGGGTGAAACAAATAATCCAGGAACAGTTGATACTAGTCATTCCCAGCAAAGTGCCTTAGAAATGTGCTAGACTTCTATGTCACCAATATCAGCAATGAAAGGCACTAGATTGGGGGAAGACACTGGGATGCAGAAGGCTACATAAACCATTTTTCATTGTCCTGTAAATTGTTAGGCATCAAAATTCATTTCAGGATATAAATGAAGTATATTTAGAAACATGCATGGCTGGTTTTGTAAAGAAGTGGAAACAACGGGAGAAGACAAAACACAGAAGGCGATAATAGCTATAGAATACAACATGGATGCAATATATATAATTTAAATTAAATTAATATATAATACATATTAATGCAGAATAACCTTAGCTTTGTGCTTATGTTGTACAATACTTCATATTTCTTGGGAGAATGCCCAGAGAATATGTTTCCTTTGGGGTAAGAAAGAGCTGGGAATGATATGGTGTCTTTGACCATGTCTGTTCATACATGCACAAGCTGAGCAAACAGAAGAAGACAAATATCTGGACAGATCATTCTGATTGCTAGGCAACATCAATTTGCTGAAGGAAGAAGCCTACCCATCTTCTCCTGCAACCACAGCAATGTATCTCTGTGCAGAACCCTGTCTCCATTTTGCCTGGTGGTTACCTTCCAGCAGCTCAGATTCCCCTTGCATAAAGACTATCTACTTAGGAAATATCCTCCCTTCAACATAAGATGAGAAGAATTCTTCATCTCTTCATACAGTACCACAGGGCATCATTCCTGTTCAAATATGAATGCTATGTAAAAATTGACTGCCATTTCTCAAGGACCATCCAACGATAAAGATGCAAATAAGAGCTTGGAGATACAGTATGGACCAGAAACATCCCTCTATGTCAGTGGATCTCAACCTTCCCAATGCCGCGACCCTTTAATACAGTTCCTCATGTTGTGGTGACCCCCAACCATCAAACTGGTGTCTCAGTTCCTAAGACCATCGAAAATCTGTGTTTTCCAATGGTCGTAGGCGACCCCTGTGAAAGGGTCGTTCGATCCCCAAAGGGGTCCCGACCCACAGGTTGAGAACCACTGCTTTATGTGATAATGAGATTTTTTTGGCCATTCTGATTTAATATTGCTGCATTATTCTTGCCACAGTATCAATATGCATATACTTAATTGGATTGGATGCAAGAGTGAACATTCATAAGAGACCAAAGGAATATCGGAGATTTTCTTTGAAACATTACTGCTAAATAGTTGAAAACCTATTCCTGTTGTCCTGTCTGAGGCTGTTTTGCCTTCTGAAGATAGCATAATCACCACACATCTAGTCAACAATACATTATTTACATTTCTGAATGGCATTTATTTTAGTGATTAGATGCTGTGACTATCACCATTTGCTACAATCACAGAGTTATGTTCTTATATAGTGTCCAACCAAATGCATTTGTTCAATATATTATATTAGTTAGTTAGTTAGTTAGTTAGTTAATTAGTTACCAGTAGTTAGTTAGTTTTTCATAGCTTATCATCTTGTGAAAATGCAGCTCTGTTAGTTGATGTATGAGTCACCGTATTGTTTGAACCCAGAACACTGTGTGCTATGCAAATACCTGATGCCACAATCAACAGCCTCCTTGCTAATGTTGCTTTCCTCTTCAACATACATCGGACAGTAGGCATATGTTATATGTTATGTTATTTATGTAATAAATGAAAATCAAACTTCTGCATGAGGCACATGACCCACTTTCTTTTATTTTTATTTTATGCCAATGAATCATTGGCATAGTTCCAATGTTATAGCAGCAAAAAAGCAATTTGATGACATACTCCTTCACTTATTTTTTTAAGATTTAACAATCAGACACTACTTAGAAACAGAACATTGTGTCACTTGTGCAGGAATAAACTTGATAGAAAACTTGGCATGTTGATTCAGACATCACGAAAGCTTTATCCCTTGTTGCAGAACTACTTATGTTCAAATCTGTGCTGCCTTAACAAGTTCCTTTCTTTAACAAGACATTTATGCATCATATTATAAAGACAGAGAATAAATACTGTATAGTAATTGTAAGCTGCCCAGAGTCTTGGTTGAGAACGGAAGCTATTGAAATTGAATGAATGAATGATAATCTTATTTTATTTATTTACTTACCTACCTATGTACCTACCTATCATCCATCCATGCATCCATCCATCCATCCATCCATCCATCCATCCATCCATCCATCCATCCATCCATCCATCTATCTATCTATCTATCCATCCTCTTAACTGCCCATCTCCCTTGCAGAGGGGCTCTTGCAGGTAGTCCCACTCAGTCATCTTACAGTAACCCTAAGATTGATGACTTCTGTCTTTTATTTAAAAACAAAGATAATAGTAACCCATACATTGCTCTCAGGCCCAGCATTGACCTACCTCTGGGTCTCCAACTGAAAATGTTTTTGGCAGTGATAGGCAGCACTTTCTATGTACGGTACTTTAGCATCTCAGAATCCCTGTAGAATATTGTTATGGAGATTTATGTACTTATTACATTTCAATCAATGAAACAGTAACAAACATCCTAAAATATATAGGTATTTCTCAACTTACAGCAGTTCTTTTAGTGATCATTCATAGTTAGAACGGCACTGAAAAAAGTGATTTATGACCATTTTTCACAGTTACGACCTTTCCAGCACGCCCATGCTCATGTGATTTAAATTAAGATGCTTGGCAACTGGTTTGTATTTATGACCATTGCTGTCTCACTTAATGACAGAAAAGATGGGCTCAATTGTGGTCATAGGTTGAGGACTACCCGTATTTCAGCTCATATATACAATGACGTTTAAGCCACCAAAGGCTTTCTACAATCACCAATTTCCAAAAGGCAATCAGCATGGCAGCCAACATTTCTTTACAACTCGCCAATGTAAATAATATATACAGAGACTGTTTTAGAATGTCAGATTCACAACAAAGGAACATTTCCTGCCCTTAATCCCAGATGCTTCTCCCAAGATGAACCCACAGTGGTCCTGAAGGTACCTTGGTGCCAAGCCATATGGGTTTCTTTAGGTTAAAAAAAATCAGCATTTTGAACCGAAGTCTCTGAGTAACCAATATAGAGGCCTCAGCAACAGTGTAAGAGGCTCCTGTCAGTAAGTGAGCTGCCATATCTTGTACCAACTGGATTTCCTGGTAATTCTCTAAGTCACCCACATACAGCACATTACAGAAGTTGGATGGTGATAGGTATGTGTGTTGCTATTACATAATTCTCACACTCCCAAGAACATGAAGGCATCATTGGAAAGCACCCTGGGTGTGGCTTACCTGAAGTTCCATTTACACAGTATTTAATAACAGAGGCTGCCCTAGAAATCAGTCTCTGTGTTGGCGATCTCATTGCTACTCGGTGAGGAACCATGCTTAGCCACAGCACACTTATTTTCTATGTAGATCTCTGATTCAAGATCCCTTATCCAGTACTACAGGCTCCTTTATGCTGAATGGGGCAAGGACACTCTTGAGCTCCCCTCTTGCTCCGATGGGCTTTAGCTGTGGAGAGCTTCAAACATCCAAAGACGCTTCTTCAAGAGGCCATTGGACTTCCTGTTTCTTTCTTCTTTGAAGACAGAGCTCAAGAAGCTTCTTGGATGAGAAGCAAAACATTTTCAAGGAAAAACAACAAACAAACAAACAAACAAACAAGCCAGAAAGTCCAGTTGCCTCTTGAAAAAGCGCCTTTGGGACAACCATGACCTGGATGACCGAGAATCTCCATAGATACAGAGCTTCAAACTGTTACGCTCCCTTTGCTTTCTTTTCATAAATTGGGTTACAGATTTTCAAGTTTTCCCCCCTTGGTATACTGTTGGTTTTTCTGGCCAAGCACAGCAGCTGCGTGCAATTTCTTTATGCTTTTCACTGACCTTTATCATACAGTTATGAGTGTTTGGAAAGTGACTTGAACAAACAGTTCATTAAGAGAAAGAGGCAAAGTGCTGGTGGACATAAGCCAGCTGTATTGTGCCACCAAAGCACTCTTCTGATAAGAGAGGACAATAATCCAGGTATAAAGTTCCCACCTGACCAGACATGCCCATATGCTTGATTTCTTTCTTTCTTTCTTTCTTTCTTTCTTTCTTTCTTTCTTTCTTTCTTTCTTTCTTTCTTTCTTTCTTTCTTTCTTTCCTTCCTTCCTTCCTTTCTTCCTTCCTTCCTTCCTTGTTATCATTCTCACATGAATTGCATTTGCCTTCATGAATCTATGTACGTAAGTGTACAACAGTGCTCAGATTGTAATAACTACTCAATCTGTTTATTTGTGAAAACTATAGGCCGATTACAATACTGTTGTGATGTTTTACATTTAAATATATATACCCTTATAATCTTGTTTCAAAATAAAATTGTCTACTGATCTGGATTGATTCAATAACAGGAAGTGTCTTCAAGGCTACAGGTGAACTTCAGCCAAATTTCATGTACTCATTAATGTCCTTTGGGTCTCTTTGTCCCATTCACTTTCTCTTTTAATTTTTATACATATATGTTTCTGTAAAACCTGGTGCAAACCACTTCATAAACACATGGCACAATATAGGATTACAAACATATTAGGACTAGATTCAGCAGTCCATTTACATTTAAAAGACACAGGCCATTGTTTTGAAGACAACAAAGTCCATATTTTGGACAGAGAAGGTATCTGGTTTGAAAGAGGGGTCAAAGAGGCCATCTATGTCAACATTGAACAACCCACTCTCTCAACAGAGGGGGAGGGATATCATCTATATCCAGTGTACAACACAGTCCTTTCAACAGTTCCAAGAAGGCTCCACACCAATTTGCACCACACAGGTGACCTTGATGACACAGATAAACCTCCAAGTGACCTTAACAACCCATTAAAAGAATGAAAATGTGCAGCTGTCTGCAAGGAGTATAAATCCTTCCATTCCCCACCATCCAGTCAAAGCTGAAGAAGCTTCTTGGATGAGAAGCAAAATGTCTTCAAAGAAAAACCAGAAAATCCAGTTGCCTCTTGAAAAAGCACCTTTGGGACAACCATGACCTGGATGACTGAGAATCTCCAAAGACATTTGGTGAACAAGAGATAACAAAGGCTCAAGGAATATTCACTGGAATATTTAGATGAATATTTTACAAACCAAACTCAGGCATCTGGCCTGTGTAATACCGGTACTTACTCCAGAATGATGTTTGTGGCCCATCCCCTCTAAACAAGCAAAGCAAAGCAAAGCAAAAAAAAAGAAGGTATCTTTTGTGATCTATGACTAATTAACAACACACTCCTATTCAGCATTAAGTCTGAATAAAATCTGTTTGCTCACTGCACCTAGAATAATGGCAATTCACCTGCTGATCTTGTCTGGACTTGGGAGCGATGCAGAGTCAGCCATGAATAGTCCTTGGGTGGGAGTTGTGGGGAAGTATGTAAAACACTTCCTTGAAGAAGGGTCTGCAAAACACTTCTGAATTATTGCAAATCTAACTGTAGGGACATTTGATAAAGAGACCAGGAATTCAATTTTACTTGAAAGAAAATTTATCTTTAAGAAACAAAAGGGAAAAACTGAGATGATTTCAGACAGACCCCTTTACCTGTATATGAAGTAAGGATTTTTTTTATATATAAAAGCCATCCATGGAACTATACTGTATTAATTACATTACTTTTAGTCCAATTTTACCATCAGGAAATGAAATTCTTCCTAATCTTAAATGCAATTGTCTTATTCAGGCTATTGATTCAAAGAATATGATCTGGATTGCTTTGTACATGATGAAATTTGCTTTTTCTCTCAATGAAATAACTTTATTTAACTGGTCTTCTTTTTACCGCTGCAGAGATCATAGATTATATTCATATTCTTGTATGATGGGCCATTTCAAGATATGATGAGATATAATTAATCCCATGAAAATAGTGAGTTTGCTTATAAAATGTTGTAACCAGACTTAACCCTTCAAGTTGCAAAAAAGATACACAGTATGAAGTCTTGTCTTTTTTCTTTTTCTTTTTTGAATATTTTTAAAATTATTTTTACATTTAAAACAATGCAGTACTGTGAAGTCGAAGTGACCATACATTCACATTATATACAGCTAGTCTCAACCATTAACAATTAGCCTACTTAATACATTGTCTATCCTTCTGTCCAATCACAATATATACAGTTTGTTCCAGTCTTTTCACCTTGTCTTATACCAATCATAAAATCTGTTCCAGACTTCAAAATATTCTGATTCCCCTTTATTTTTAAGTTCAAGAGTAAGCCTATCTGCTTCTGCACAGGCCAACACTTTTCTGATTATATCTAGCTCTGATGGTGTATTTTCTTTTTTCCAATATTGTTCATAAGTTATGTGCGCCGCAGTTAGTACATGTATAATTAAATAAAGTTTATCTTCCTTAAACCCCTCTGGTATTATACCTAGGAGAAAAATTTCTGGTTTAAACAAGATTTGGTCTCCCACCATTTGTTCTAACCATGATTGAATCATTTTCCAATATTTTTTGCCTCATTGCACGTCCACCAGATATGATAGAAAGTGCCTGGTGTTTTTTTACACTTCCAACAATTTGGGGCCAGATTTTTGAACATTTTGGAAAGCCGTGCTGGGGGGAGATGCCATCTGTAGAACATCTTGTAAAGATTTTCTTTATACGCCGTAGCCATTGTTAGTTTCTGATTAAGTATCCATAGTTTTTCCCACTTAGCCAATTCCACATTATAACCGAAATTTTTCACCCAGGCGACCATAGTTTCTTTGACATGTTCCTCCCCTAGTTTATATTCCAACAAAAATCTATACAACACTTTGATCAGCCTGTTTTCTGTCTGTATCAAAAGTTTATCTAATATTGTGTACCTTTGGCAATACCTTCCTTCTTCCTATCCTGTGCAAACCTTGATTGTATCTGTAAGTAGGACCACCATTCTACTTGTACCCTTGTGATGCCAATTATAATCTAGTTTTGATCTCCCCCTGTCTGTTCAATAACTCTTTATATGTAACTATATTTTCCATATTAATTAAATTTGGGTGTATGTATGCTTCCATCGTAGATAGCCAAGTGGGTGTTTTGGTATAGTGGTCGTGTTTAATTTTGTTCCATATTAATAACAGGGACTCTCTGATGTAGTGTCAATTGAAATATTTGTGTGCAGATCCTTTTTCATACCAAAGGAAGGCATGCCATCCTACTTGGAGGTCATGACCTTCCAATTTAAGTAATCTTTTATTTCTCAACATTATCCATTCTTTTAACCATTTTAGAGTGGCCGCAGTATAATAAGGTTCCCAATCTGGTACGCCAAATCCTTCTTTTTCCTTAGTGTCTTGCATAGCCTTGAGTTTTATTCTTGGTTTTCTTCCCTGCCAAATAAATTTCGAAACCAATTGATTCAAATCCTTAAAAAAACCTTTTTCTAATTTAATGGGAATATTCTGAAATAGGAAAATAAATTTTGGTAATATATTCATTTTTATGACTGTGATCCTACCCATCAGGGGCAATTGTATGTTTTTCTAAGTCTTTCTTAGTTTTATTGATCAAATTAGTATAGTTATCTTCTTTGATGGACACACACCTCGCAGATAAATGTATACGTAGCTATTTATTTATTTATTTATTTATTTATTTATTTATTTATTTATTCATTCATTCATTCAATTTATAGGCCGCACCCTCTGCACAAAGGGACTCGGGGCGGCGTACAACTCAATATACAAATAAATAACAAGGAGGAGGTAATCAAAACATTGTACAATTCATAAATAAATAATCATAGGGTAAAACAACACAACAAAGTTTAAAACAATTAAAATACCCAAAAAATCAGTTAGTTTAGATTTAAAATTGTCCAGGGGGGATTAGAAAAATGTAGTTGTAATTCAAACCAGGCCAGCTAGTTGGAACAGGTGGGTCTTGAGTTTCGTGCGGAAGGAGCGGAGATCGGTAGTAGTCCTAATGTCGGGGGGGAGGTCATTCCAGAGGGCTGGGCCCATCACAGAGAAGGCCCTTCCCCTCGGCACCGCCCTCTGGCATTGCTTAGTGGACTGCACCTGGAGGAGTCCCTCTCTGTGAGAGCGAATTGGTCGCAGGGATGTATGGGGCAGGATACGATCCCGCAGATAACTAAGTCCCGTGCCATGGAGCGCTTTAAAGATGGTGATCAACACCTTGAAACGCACCCGGAAGGCTACAGGAAGCCAGTGCAGCTCGTGCAGGAGAGGTGTCACATGGGAGTACCTCGTAGTCCCCATAACTGCCCGCACGGCTGCGTTCTGGACCAACTGCAGTCTCCGGGTGCATCTCAAGGGAAGCCCCATGTAGAGAGCATTACAGTAATCCAGACGGGACGTCACCAGTGCATGAGTGACTGTGCGAAGGGCATCCCGGTCCAATAGGGGGCGCAATTGGCGCACCAGGCGAACCTGGTGGAACGCCCCCCCTTGCCACGGCTGCCACATGGTCATCCATAGACAGCCGGGCATCTAGGAGGACGCCCAAATTGCACGCCCGCTCCACGGGGGCCAGTTGCTCGCCCCGATGGCCAGCGATGGAATCAGCTGGTTGAACCGGGGGGCCGGTAGCCACAGCCACTCCGTCTTGGAGGGGTTGAGTTTAAGTTAATTTGACTTTTTTTGACAGTTTGGTTACCCAATTTCTTCGTTAACTCCTCTTTCGATTTTGATGTCATATTTTTAATCAGTATTTTAGTCTTTGTCCTATTTATCTTTAAAAGCGCTACTTTCCCATACTCTGTAAATTCCTCAATAAGTTTCATACCAGACTTTATAGGATCCTCTAACACAAATACTAGATCATCCGCAAAAGCCTGTAACTTAAATTGTTCCTTTTTAATTTCTAGTCCCTTTATCTGTTTCTCTTTATGTACATTCCTGGCTAAAACTTCTAAGGTTAATATAAACAGCAGCAGGGATAGGGGACAACCTTGTCTTGTACCTTTCTGGATTGCTATACTTTGCGTTAATTCACCATTAATTATTACTTTGGCTTTTTCATTTGTATATATTGCTCTAATCGTGTTTATAAATTTATCCCCAAATTCCATGTGTTCCAATTGTTGATGCAAAAATTCCCAGTTCACATTATCAAATGCCTTTTGGGCATCGAGAAAAAATAGTACAACCCGTTTTTCCTTATGCACTTCATAATATTCAAGAATGTTCAGCATAATTCTCATATTGTTTTTAATTTGTCTTCTGGGGAGGAATCCATTTTGATCTATGTGGATGAATGATGTAAGGAATTTTTTTAACCGTTCTGCTATTATTAGAGCAAAAATTTTGTAGTCTGCATTTAGCAGTGAGATTGGTCTGTAATTTTGTATAAACATCTGGTCTGTGTCCACCTTAGGTAATAATACGATATCAGCCTCCGTCCATGATAACGGTGCCTTCGCCTCTTTCAACACAGCATTATAAACTTCCAACAGCATTGGAACAAGCATATCCTGGAATTCTTTATATATTTCCACTGGCAGTCCATCCAGCCCTGCAGCTTTATTATTCTTATGTCTTTGTATGGCCTCAATTATCTCTGATGTTTTAATTTCTTCATTGAGCATATCTTTTATTTCCTCTGGTATCTTTGGCAGATCTCACTTTTCCAGATATTGTAGTATTCCTTCCTTCGTATAGTCTTTCCCTCTCCTTTTCCCCCTTCTTCTACTCAATAATCAATTTTAAGGAGTATTAAGGGGTGGTATATTCTATATATCAATAGATTGTCTTTTTTATTATCAACTTCCTCGATTGGATTTCACTGCATTGCCTAACCATGTTTTGGATTATGTAATAGAAAAGGTAAAGGTTTATGAAGATTTGATAACCACAGACTTTGTCACTGTTCAAAATGAATGGTAGCCAAGCAGATAACCATGCCCTCTTATCACATTTTAGCTGATCATTTCCTGTTCTGTGCTGGCAATAACACAGTTAGTCGATGTGTGATACATGTGCATGTTGGCACTTTAGTTATTTTATATCAGCACAAACAGGCCAACTACTGCATATAGAGTTCAGGGTGAAGTGATTCCATGTGTATGTGTGCATGTGTGTGTGCATCTTTGAATAATTCTTGACTCCTGGCAACTACTTGCACAAATCCCTGCAGTTTCCTTGGCAGTATTTTCAAAAGTGGTTTTGCCATGGGCTTTTTCCTATTGGGAGAAGGAGATGGGCTTTTAACTTAAAAATGTGCATTATACTTCTGGAACGTTGTCCTGTTTTGTCTGTAGAGAGGTAAGGAGCAACACTCTGGGTCTGAGCTGGTATTGTTATTTTTGTTATGTGGAACCCTAAATCAGACCTCAAGATTCCTAAGGCCAGATGTGAACCCTACGTTTCTCTCAAATGTTTCAACGTCATTTTTAAAGTACTTTTCTAAAGATAGAAAAGATAAATTATTACACGCATGAGATGTAGTGGGTTTTATTAAACAATAATGAATGAAATTCATATACTTACAATTAAATCCAAATTTTAATTTATTTGGAAGGTTGTCCTGGCCCAAGTTAGTTCCTCCTTATTTTTTTTTTTGCAGGTCTGGTCTATGGCTCTTTATTCAAAAGAGAAAAGTATTTAGTACCAAAATGTTGTGCATCCCTTATATACAGTAAAGGGGATATAAAGTCAGGACTGAGTTGTTGCTCTACAATACATAACCAATGCACAAGTTTTGGTACAGCTTTTTTTTTAATGCACAAACCATATGCCACACATCCCAATGGTATTGAGTAAAAGAAACTTTCTCCCCATAATATTTTAAAAACTAATTTTTAATCTTTTAGAAATTTTAGGACGGTCCATAAATTTGGATAGGAAAAAAAACTACAGTGTTGTTTTTACCAAATTCTACCTGAAATCTCACTTCTCATTCAATAATGAATGAAGGGAACAAAGTAATGTATAGTCTCTAGTCTCCAAAAATGTTTGTTAGATGCAATAAATCTCACTGTCTAAGAGTAGTTGAATTCACTGTGTTTGAACATAATTAGGTTCCTTTGTAATACAATTTATATATGTATTTTATTGTTTGCATTTAACTACATTTTCTCTGGGAGGGTCTTTATGTCATTAATGATTGACAGAGAGATAAAGGGGGTGGGGGTGAGCTGAAAGCAGACCACCCACCCCTTTTATATTGTATGAAAGTAGCACTTATCTATTGACAAAAACTGGCCAGTGATGCTTTATAAATACCTCATCAGCTGTAATGCTCTTCAGTTTGAAAGGCATTGGACTGAATGAAAGAGATATATTTGTACTGCAGTGCCCCTAACAAGCCCATGTAAGATAGTCACAATTGGTCCTGATGAGACACATTGAACTATAAAGATGACACTATTTGCTTTGTCAAGGCAAACAATGATGCCGTTTGCTCCACCGAGTAAATGTGGGCAGTCCTGACAATCTTCTCTAGTGTTTCCAGTAGACATTTGTATTTCCTGGGTTATAAGAAGTGGAGAAGGAGGCTGAAAGAGCAGCATGAACCAAAACAACACAGAAGCTTCATTTCACTTTTTAGAAAGGAGGGCTGTGGGGTAGGGACCCTATTGCTCCATATGTTAAATCTTGAAAACAACTTCACAGCCTCAGTGAAGCAAAGCACATTTTCAAAGCTTTGCACATCCTTAGCACTCTGGAGGAAAAGTCCATATGGTTTAATACTGCCACTCAGTCTTGAGTGGCCATCCTAAAATTACTATTCTAATTGTAACCAGAAGACAGCCTAAGATTACTAGTCTTAGTGTGTAAATCCAATAATTTAAGTATGTAATAACTATAATATCTGTAATATCTATAATGACATATTTATATTGTCAGCATTCCAAATATCATGCAGAATTAAATCAGAGTCCAAGGCAGAGCTATCCTTAAAGTTCCAATTTAATAAGACAGACATGTTGGTACATCTGTGGAATCCCAATTCTGGGAGTTACCTACGATTCCCACCCAGTTGAAAGTTCATGATCTTGCCCCCACACCCACAAATCCATCACATGGTCCAATCTTCTTCTTCCACGCTGGCATCTCCACCCCGCTGGTTCCGGTCAGGTGTCGAGATGCGGAGACAAAGAATAACCTTGAGCTTCTAGGAAGAATTTTTTTAGTTTTGAAAACAACACATTCTACCCCTTGCTATCCCCCCCCTTATTGAAAAGGCATACTTAAGATGAAGCTAAACAGAGAGCGTGTGGCAGGCCAAAGATTCTTAAAGGAACTGCTGCAAGCCTGACAGCCATCTTCAGGCTGGGTTTTGAGCTTAAAGCATATATGTATGAAAACATGTGTGTGTGTGTGGGTGTGTGTGGGTGGGTGGGTGGTAGGGTTAGGGTGACTGAATGGAACTAAGAATTTACTGGTTGGATGCCCTTCCTGACCCCTACGCAGAGTTCACAGCAGATGTTTTCTTTTTGCTCCCTGATAGAGAAACATTTGCAGCTGAGTAGGATTGAACTCTTAACCTTCTGAGTGGCAGGTGAATGTCTTCATTCTAGGCCATCACAACACACACACACACACACACACACATTTTGTGTTGCATTTTTGCTGATAAATAAATGAAGGGAGACTCGGAAAGAAAGAAATCTCTGTGTTAATGTCAGGTGCAAGATATCAAGAACCAAGGTTGTTCAAAGGAATACAAATTTAATCCATGCTACCTCTAAACAAGAATCTTAACTACTAATGGTCAAGGTAAATTGTGGCGAATAAGAGTTGACAGAATTCAAGGTGGACAAGACTTAGATCTCTTGTGGGCACAAAGGACTAGAAACTGATAATGCACTTGACCATTCCTTCAGACACAGCCTGGTCATCTCCTACAGTTTCTTTGTGAGTGTTCTTGTGTGATGAACCCAATCAAGCAGCAGAGGGGTCCATGTTGAAAATGTGCCATCAGAGTTTCTTATTACTTTTAGACAGCAATCGCTTGTCTGAAATTACAGCAAAAAGCTCAGTTGGTTTGGTGAACTAACAGGCTATTTCTGGAGGCTGGCCAACCATTTCTTAATCCCATTCAGAGTGCTTGCTGCATCAAAGTATCTGAAAGCTATAGCCTCTTTCCCTTTGACTTGTTTACATCCAGACAGACCAGTACAAACCTGTTCCCGAGCCACTCCTTGAAGGAGAGCTTCTGAAAAAAAGGGGGACCCCCCAGATTTGTTTAAATAGGATTATATAATTGATGTACTTGTGAAGGAGCCAACTCAACCTAATCCAGGAGACCTCTTTTAGGGAAGAATTTACAAGGAGTTTAAGAAAGGTATATACTTTTTCAAAAACACTTGAAATAACTATGATCTAATGTAGATTCCAGACCAGCCTCTCTGCTCCTACACTCTGAAGACAGGCTCTGACCTTCTAAAGCTCATATTACAAAAGCGTTCTAAGACATTAGCTTATGTTTTTATTCATCTATTTAAGAACCACCCATCTGCCTCACAGAGAGTGGTGAACAATAACATATTAAAAGCATAGAAACTGTGTGTAAAATTTAAAAGAGAAAATGAATGTTAAAAAACCCATTAAGGGTCAGGGGTGAGGGCTTTCAGGGTGCTAGCCAGCCCATGGCTGTCTGCTCTTCTGTGCACCCCAAGAAAGGCTGCAGAACCATGTTTTCACCCCCTTTTGGAAAGTCAAGAGAAAGGAGGTCTGCTCACTTCTGGGGGGGGGGGAGAGTGTTCCATAGTGTGTGTGTGAAAGAGTGGGGGGAGGAACAGCAGAGAAAACTCCCTTTCTGGACCCTGACCCTGTTGCACCTTTGGGACAACCATGACCTGGATGACTGAGGATCTCCACAGACACTATTAAACTAGATCAGGTCAGAAGGACTTAGCAAAGCCATATTTTTTTAAATTATTGTTTACTAAATAAATCCTAGAAAGCTGGTTTTGCACAATTCACTAAGCCAGTCATAGCTTGGATTGATGAATGACCTCAGTCACATTTGAACAACTCCCATCCTTTTTCTCTCTCTCTCTTTCCTTAAATCCACTTTTCACTTTCATTCAAACTATTGGTGTTTAAAAGAAAGAATAGGCATGTCTTTCCTTGAATGTACTGTGGAGCAAGAAGATGGGCACAGGAAACGGCCAAGAGGAAGAAGAGCCATCCTACACCCCCCCCCCCAAAAAAAACCTTGTCTAAAACAAGAAAACTGGACTCTCTTGTTTTTTCTTTCTAAAAGTGTCTACAGACTTTGAGCTACACAATTTGGGATAAACACCCTTTGAATGAGGTGGGGGTAGAAATGGATTTCCAGAGGAAAAATCACAGACTACAGGAACCAAAAACACACTACTCAGATGACCTTAATAAAAGAAAAGGAACGGGATGAATGAGGCAGTTTCCAAAGAAGAGATGGATGTTGCCTTGGATTAATGAACAGTGCAGCAGGAATAGTGCAGGGTGGTGACAACAGCACATATACAAAATGTAGCCTAGGGGAGAAGAACTATGAACCAGGAGATGCTGAGACTGATGTCCTGTCTGCTTAATTTCATTTGGCAAGTGACTAAGAAGGAACATCCAGCCTACAAGCATGAATCATTTGGATTTCAGTTTAAGTCAGCTCAAAATGGCAAGGATGTTTGGCTCAGTTTTTAACTTGGTCCACCAATAAATTGTGCCCTCTACAAATGCAACTTTCCAGGAGTTTATTCAGTTGTAGAATGGAAGGAAATATTTCAAAATTACATGCAAAGAATATCAAAATGCTACTAAAAATATTTCTTAAAATTGAGGTCTCATGTGCTACTTGCTTAACACAATGCCAGGGATGCCCTTCACTGTGTCTTTCTGAAAACTTGGTAAATTTGTATGAGGAATGGCAACTAAGTCCAAGGTTGACAGGGACTTGGCAGAGGCTTGAACTCAGAATTCTTGGATCGACTGCAAACAGATTTCTTTAATCTTTGTGACCTTTTGTAACTGGATTGTCTGTTAGTAGTGGCTTCTTTAAATCTGTGTAAGCTTACATCAGTGTTGTCATCTAGCTATGAATTCTGTCAGCCTCTTTCTCACTTTCCTTTGATTTTTCTGAACATCAAAGACTTCCTCAATGAGTCTTGCCTTCACATTATGTGTCCAAAGGATCTACGCTTCGCTGGTAACATCACAGTGAACAGTCAAATCTAACTTTTTTATAGCAGTAAAAGATATTTGTTCTTTTTGAAGTCCAGGATATTCTTAACAATTCTGCCTAGCCCCACAGTTCAAAAGTAACAATTTTTCTTCATTCAATTTTCATTCATTCAACTTTTCAGAGGAGCCACTTTTCACAACTGGAAAAACTATAGCCATGATGCCTCTGAACTTTCACCTTTTGGGTAGACTTACAAAAAAAATTCTGCCAAGCAGCATTCATCTCTTTCTGCTATGGCTTCAATCAACACTTTCCCTTTCTATTCAGTTGTACCATATATTTCAAATAATCTGCATTAGTTCCCCTATACCCAGTGATGGTGAACCTATGGCTCGCATGCCAGAGGTGGCACACAACACCTTCTCTGTGGGCACATGAGCCGTTGTCCCAGTTCAGATCTGCCGCACATCTGTGTGCAATTCCCGCTGGCCAGCTGGTGTTTGAGTCTCTGCTGCACATGCGTGGTGGGCATGGGGCATGCAGATACGTGGAGGGGCAGGGTGCATGTGTGTGGGCTGCACATGCATTGCATTTTGGGGGTTCAGGCATGCACTTTGGGCACTCGGTCTGGAAAAGATTAGCCATCACTGCCCTATACGGTATTTTATTGTAGGCAACAAGTACATTGAAATAAAAATCCATTGGAAACTTGAATATCATCAAAAATGGAAGCAGATTCATTTTAACCAGCTAATTCCCTTTTATTGATGTGTAGTCAAGTTTATGATGTCCTCAACTTACAAAAGTTCATTTGGCGATTGTTCGAAGTTACAATGGCACTGAAAAAAGTGACTTTATGACCATTTTTCACACTTATGGCCATTGCAGCCTCCCCAAGGTCACATGATCAAAATCCAGATGCTTGGCAATTGTCTCATATTTATGATGGTTATAGTGTCCCAGGGTCATGTGATCATCTTTTGCAACCTTCTGACAAACAGTCAATAGGGGAGCCAGGATTCACTTTACAACCATGTGACTAACTTAGCAATTCCAGTGATTCATCTAACAGCTGTGACAAGAAGAGTCATAAAATGGGTCAAAATTCACCTCACAACTGTCTCACTTAGCAACAAAAAAGTTGGCCTCAATTGAAGTCATAAGTCGAAGACTATATATACTTAATATTTAACTATCAGAGAGGCATGGTAAAAACTTGTTATTATCCTCTTATTTATGCTTCTTATTCTCTTAGGGGAAAGCGATACTGTCAGGGTTTCAAGTAACACCCCCAACAGAATAAAAACTCTGAGGCAAACAATTTTCCTCAAAGTAAGAATTTATTAGACATGTCATCTTGGCACATCTGAGGTCCCTGCACTTCCCCCACCCCAAATCAAAGTCAATGTTCCTTCCCCTTCCATTCACATCTGCATCACATGGCCCAATCAGGCCACTGTCCCCACATCATGCAACTTCCAGTCATGCCTCCCCAGGTGCTGGTGAGATGTCCTTGAGCCCCTAAGGAAAGAATGTTGTTATGATTACACACCCCATGGTAATCTCAGCTCTCCCCTCCCATTTCCACAGCTTGCTGAAACGTGGCTGTGGCAGCCCTGAAGGCTCTCATCTAAGATGGCTCCAGGGCTGACAGATACTCAACAACCTAAGCTTAGCATGACCCTGGCAAAAGGATGGGACACTCAGCAAAAGAGCTTAAGCTTCTTGATTACCCAAGAGATACTGCCGGCACGTTGTTTTTGTCTGAATGTATATGGCTTGGAAAACATGGGGACGGTTGTTAGAAGTTAATTGACAGAAATGTTGGTAGCATCCATAATTAAATTTGTGAAAGCTGAATTTACAACTACCATCTTAGTGGCACAAGAATTGCAGGTAAAAGTAGTACAACAGGCAATATTCTACCACTTACCTACTCTTTAGCTTAATAAAACATGACACTTCCCGATTTTTCCTACTAGAAGTCACCGAGAGTTTAGCAAAAGCCCGTATAAGGATGGCTGTTCCATTATGGGATCCCATCATCAGTGAAAAGACTTGGGCTCGTATGAAAATGATTTCACATGTTTCATGTGTTGAAAAAGATTTCTAACTGAAAAGAACCATTGAACCACAATGTATGATCAGGTCAGCCCTGAGGTTATGCATAAGGAGACATGGGAATAATGAAAGGATATCCAGTAATGTAATTTATTATTGCTGTTCCCCTCTCCCCAATATAAAAATGCCTGGTTCAGACCCCAGAATCATGCATTGGATAATATGTAATTTGACTGGAATACATTTGCCTTTGTTAAGGAATGTTCACCATTCACTCTGTGTCTCAGGCACCAAGCCCATGTTACTGCTTCTGGGTCCCATTCTCCTTCTTATCCTGTCCATTTGTAAATATGATTGGCAGCCTTCCTTTCTGTTGATTCCAATGAAGAGGAAGAAGAGGAAGCGTGAGACATCCACTCACCATGGCATCCATGGCTTAAACATCCCCTTCTCAAGGTGAATAACATCCTCTCTGGGCAAAACAATTGCATTAATATAAAAAGAGGATGTACAAGACATAACACAAACAGAGACTTTGGCAGAACTTCTTCAGTCAATATTGATGCTTGCCAAAAGCAACGTTTAGAAGTGGCTTCTTATAATCCCTGACAGAAAGAAAGCAGGTTAATAAAATAATCCTCACTTATGGGATACACACACACACACACACACACACACACACACATCCCATAAGTGAGGATTACTACCTACCTATCTATCTATCTATCTATCTATCTATCTATCTATCTATCTATCATCTATCTATCATCTATACATACATACATACATACATACATACATACATACATACATACATACATACATACACACACACACACACACACACACACACACACACACACACACACATATATATATATATATATATATATATATATATATATATATATATATATATCCCATAAGTGAGGATTACTTTATCTGTCTGTCTGTCTGTCTGTCTGTCTGTCTGTCTGTCTGTCTGTCTGTCTGTCTATCTATCATCTATACATACATACATATATATCCCATAAGTGAGGATTACTCTATCTATCTATCTATCTATCTATCTATCTATCTATCTATCTATCTATCTATCTATCTATCTATCATCTATCTATCATCTATACATACATACATACATACATACATACATACATACATACATACATGCATACATACATGCATACATACTTATTGTCTTGGGAGAAAATGAGCAACCTTCCATCTTTTCATGTCACATCCTGAAAGTGGTATGGCAGCCCAGTGCAATGATTGCTGTCAGGCACCAAATGGCAGAGACTGTCTGGGTCCTAAGACTAATACATGCCACCCTGTCTGAAAGGATTTAGACTTTTCCGAAAGCGGCTAAGGATGCAGTGATGGTTTGTACATGAACTCTATTGGCATGAAAGGAAAGGCAACAATTACCTTTCCCCACCATTCTTTTGTATCTATTTGCTAGTGTTTTGGCACATTATTAACAACATTATTAGCATCCTGTTCAAGCATTGGGGTTTTATACAGGGGTAGGATTTTACCGGTTCAAACCAGTTCAGGCAAACCAGTAGCTCAACAATCGGTTGGGAGCGAACCGGATTGCTCCGACTTTGAAGTGGGCCCGCGCACCCAGCCCTGTGCTATACTCACCTATATTTCCTTTTCTGAAGCCCAGCTGATTGGCGCGGCAGAGTGGATTGCCATGCCCCAGCTGTTTTCCTCACCAGCAATAATGCTGAAGGTGAGTTTTTGATAAACTGCACATGCGCACAGCGAACCAGTTATTAAACTGGTAGGATCCCAACCCTGGTTTTATATTTCTGGGAATTGATCCCAGAAGTCTGATTCCTCATTCCAGAGGACTGTGAAAGACAAGAAGAGGGACACAGATGAATTTCAACCAATCATAAGGGGAAAAAAAACACTTATGGAGGCTAATTAAAGTGAGCAGATAACTGTTTTTTAAAGAGTAAAGGTAAGATATTCAGGACATTTTGAAATACTAATATTCATTGGTATATACTTTTTTAAAAGAATATGAAAAAATTCTTCTGTTCCTTTTGACCCCTTAACTTTTCAGTCACTTCCCCAACTAAAGTGCCAAACATTGTTAGAAGTAATTCTTTGAGGATTACAGTATATCAGAAGACTGTCAATAGGGCACTTGCCATGTAGTATTACACTGCAAAAAGAACTGCCAAGGAATTACAGATCAGTTCATATTTAAGACTTTATTATTGCCATAAAAAGCTTTAAAATGTTAAAATTGGCAGTAGAATAATTAGCAGTTTTCCTACTGATTTACTAAGATTACTCCCTCCCCAAACTGTGTATTTCCATCTGGAAGGTATTCTGGACATTGACACTTTCTCTCTGAAATGCTCTTCCCACTTTTATATATTGGACTCCTATAGCATTATTTATAAACCTATGAAAGATCCATCTTTGCACCCATCCGGCTTACATGCAGGAAGAGAAGTTTATCCAACACAGCCTTGGAAAAGCAATGAGTTTCATTGAATGTTTATGAGCTTCCCCATAGGTTTCCAATTAATTCAGATCTGAAGGGTGATTTATTTATTCAACTATTTCGTCTGTAATTATTTTATCCATAATACTTTTTGTAAGGTTCCAGTGGCAGATTGAAAACAATTTTGTTATTTGGAACCATCATTACAGGCATTGAGTACTTGAGAATGGGTTTTTCAGAGAAGACTGGCTCTCATTCCCCACCTCTCCCAGAATCTTGTTTCGTCTCATTTTTAAAGTTCCAGTCTTATAGACAATTATTCCCTGTTGATTGGACAGGGGTGATTTAGCTGTCCTTGAGAATCTTTACGTAAGTATTCTACAGCTACTTGGTGTATGATATTATTGGAGAAGACTTGGTTTTGGGTGGAAAACAGACATCTAACTCAATATTTGAGACAATTTCCACCACCACAGAATGCCTTCCCACCCTTCATGTGTTTTAAATTAGGAAAATAGAACTGGGAATTGAACTTCCCACTTTCTCCTCCCTTGACTGCTCTGCTTATGTGGATGGAATAGCGGGAAGTAACTGCTTTTAATAAAAAATACTGTGGGAAATTTTGAGCATACATTTTCCATGTTCAATCCAATTTGACAATAAGTCTTCAGATTTATCAACTCACTTCTGATCATGTGTGATTCTCCAAGAGATTTTTGGTTGTCGGTAAGCCATGAAGTGATGACAGTTAAATGCTAAGATGTTAGAATGAAATTTGGTTCCATTGTATGTATGTATGTATGTATGTATGTATGTATGTATGTATGTATGTATGTATTTATTTATTTATTTATTTATTTATTTATTTATTTATTTATTATTCGTATTTATAGACCGCCCCCTCTCCTGAAAGGGACTCGGGGCAGTGTACAGTCACTAAAATGCGTAATAAAATACATACATAAAACAGTTAAATAATTAAATACGTAGGTGGAGGAGGTTGCAAGACTGTATATAGAATAATAAATATAGTACATTAAAAGCTCTAATAACCCAGGAGTTAAAATATTACCCAAAATTACCCATTAAAATATATCCACCGGGAGGTAAAAACTAAGAATGTGCCAGGCCAGCTAATCGAAACAGGTGAGTCTTTAATTTTTGACGGAAGGAACGGAAGTCAGTGGTAGTTCTAATGTCGGGGGGGAGGTCATTCCAGAGGGATTTATATTTTGTAGAAATATAAATGTTTACATTTGCCTCAGTGCCTTTTGTAGCCAAGTAGCACATAGAGTTATGAAACAAAAATTCCCCCATCAATCCAGAAAAAAAGAAAAAGAAAAGGAGGTAAACAACCTTGGGAGCTTTACTATGCTCTGAAGCACTCGATCTAAAGTGCTGATTCATTCATTTCTGCCCTTCACTAGAATTCAGCTGTGAAAAGGTTAGTTCATTTGGTCATTTCCTTTCTTGCATCACAGATCAGACAAGGTCACTTCCTCAACCAGTCACTGATTAATCTTTATTTCTGCCAACTTGTGGGCAATGATTCCCTAAAGAGTCAATCATTAGGTACGGGTTACTAACTGGCATATATAGAAACTGGGTTCAATTGAAATCAAGTCTATAAAAGAAAGTATGGCGAGCCACACTTCTGATGAACTAAAAGCCACAAAGCCGATTGAAAAAGGTCATGTCGGAAACATTCTTAATGTGGGAAATTAATTCAATTTCTGTAGCCACAGAACAGACAGTTGGGAGTTTCAAAAGGATGCTTACTTTTGACAAAGCTTTAAGCGAAGCATCCTACTTGGGTAAACAATTTATTTATTTATTTATTTATTTATTTTATTGAACTTATTAGTCGCCCCCTCTCCCCACAGGGACTCGGGGCGACGTACAGAGCAATAATCAAGATAGCACCATATATCGTGCAGAGGAGGTAAAAATAAGTCCATAAATAAGCATACTTACAAAATTTAAAACCCCAAAAATATTAAACTCTAAAAACTTTAAAAAACAAAATTTCCCATTATAAAATGACCTGGGGTGGCAAGATTGTAACGTTATGCCAGGCCGGCTTGACAAAACAGGTAGGTCTTCAGCTTCATACGGAAGGAGCGAAGGTCGGTTGTTGTCCGGATGTCTGGGGGGAGGTCATTCCAAAGGGTAGGGCCCACCACAGAGAAGGCCCTACTCCTGGGCACCGCCCTCTGGCACTCTCTAGAGGACGGCACCCGGAGTAGCCCCTCTCTGTGTGAGCGAATGGGTCGCAGGGATGTATGGGGCAGGACGCGATCCCGCAGGTAACTGGGCCCTGTGCCATGGAGCGCTTTGAAGATGGTAACCAGTACCTTGAAGTGCACCCGGTAGGCCACAGGAAGCCAGTGCAGCTCGCGCAGGATAGGTGTTATATGGGAGAATCTCGATCTCCCCATAATAACCCGCGCGGCTGCATTCTGGACCAACTGCAGTCTCCGGGCGCACCTCAAGGGGAGCCCCATGTAGAGAGCGTTACAGTAGTCCAGGCGGGACGTCACCAGCGCGTGAGTGACTGTGCGCAAGGCCTCCCGGTCCAAAAGGGGCCGCAACTGGCGCACCAGGCAAACCTGGTGGAACGCCCCCCTTGCCACGGCCGCCACGTGATCTTCTAAGGTCAGCCGATCATCAAGGAGGACGCCCAAGTTGCGCGCCCCTTCCACCGGGGCTAATTGCTCATCCCCGATGGTCAGCGATGGAGTATGCTGATTGAATCGGGAAGCCGGGAACCACAGCCACTCTGTCTTGGAGGGGTTGAGCCTGAGCCTGTTGTCATCCATCCAGACCCGTACGGCTTCCAGACACCGGGCCATCACTTCGACAGCCTCGTTGGGGTGGTTTGGGGTGGAAATGTACAACTGAGTATCATCAGCGTACAGATGGTAACTCACCCCAAAACCACGGATGATCTCGCCCAGCGGCTTCATATATATGTTGAACAGGAGAGGCGAGAGGATCGACCCCTGAGGGACCCCACAAATGAGGGGCCTTGCGGTCGACCTCTGCTCCCCCATCAACACACATTGGTCCGGCCAGAGAGGTAGGAGCGGAACCACCGTAGCACGGTGCCTCCAACCCCCAACCCCTCCAGCCGGCGCAATAGGATACCATGGTCGATGGTATCGAAGGCCGCCGAGAGGTCTAATAGGACAAGGATGGAGGAACAACCCCCATCCTTTGCCCTCCAGAGATCATCCACCAACGCGACCAAGGCCGTCTCCGTGCTGTGACCGGGTCGGAAGCCGGACTGGCGTGGGTCTAGATAATCAGCTTCCTCCAGGTGGCGCGGAAACTGCTGAGCCACCACACTCTCAACAACCTTCGCTAAAAAAGGAAGGTTGGAGACAGGACGATAATTTGCTAGCTCCTTTGGGTCCAGAGAAGGCTTCTTGAGCAGGGGCCTGACCACCGCCTCTTTCAAGGCGGCCGGCATCAGGCCCTCCCCCAACGAAGCGTTCACCAGTCCCAGTAGCCAGCCTCGTGAACCCTCCCAGGAGGCCAGCACCAACCAGGAGGGACACGGGTCCAGTAAACATGTGGTGGCCCGCAGTCGCCCGCGCAACCTGTCCAAATCTTCGATGACAACAGGGTCAAACTCCTCCCAGCATGGTCTCTCAAGACTAGTCTCGGACGTCCCCACTGGAGCACTGGAATGGGTCCAACCTCTCCGGATATGATCGATTTTATCCTGCAGGAACTCTCCAAATTCCTCTGCCCTGCCCTGCAATGGGGGGTCCCGCTGCTCCTGTGACAGAAGGGAGCGGGTCACCCGAAACAGGGCGGCAGGGCGAGAACAGGGGACAGGGGAGAACAAGTTGCAATTGCCACAGGAGACAAAAGACTTCAGTAGCTTTTGCCATACAAAGCATGCCAACAAGGAATGCTTTAGTCAGAACTCTTTGTCTTTGAATGAGGTCAGCTGCTTCATCTTTGAGGTCATGAGGGAGGGAGATCTTTTTCTATCTCCATAATATAATTTGTTGACATCTGATATAATATCTGGGTGGGAAAGAGTCCCATCAAGGATTTGCAGAAGCTGTGGTGTAGATCAGTGAAGTTACGCTTCTATTCCTGTCAGGGGTGTCAAACGGGTGGCCCAGGGGCTGGATGCATCATGTGCAGGCCTTGTCTACCCCAGCTCCATGAAGGGGAAAAATGCCACAATACATCGCGTGACATCAGAGTGATGCCACGAGTTTGACACCCATGCTGCAGTTAGTTCAGAGTCCTTTCAAAATGTCACCCAGATTCTATCCAGATGAATTGCAGTGGCTTTATCCAATGAGAGCAGCCTCTGCTCATGCCCAGAACTTAGTACATCCACCAATCTAGAGAACCTGGGCCTCACTTGACTCATTCAGATGGTGTGATATGCCTTCAATAGGTACTTTGCTATGTGAAAGCAATGTGATGAACCTCTGTCAGGTGGAACATCTCACAGATGGAGTGTAATCCATACACCTTTGTTGTTCAGCCTCTTCCCTCAATAGTCTAGTCCTTCTTTTGAACTTCTTCTAGCAGTGTACAAACTGAGGAGACAAAACTATGTCCAGTATTATAACTTATGGAATGTTGTAAATATGCCTATAAGCGTGTATCAACCTAGCTATGAAATATTGGCCTTTTAAAAAAAGACCCAAATAAAAGGCCAATAACACATGGAAACTATTCTGGATGGAATTAAGAATGGACACATTTTGACTTCCGGTTCCGGCGGCCGACGGCAACGAGCAAGCCTTGCTCGCCCCCCGCTCCCCCGGTGGGCTTCCCACTTCTTGGGGGGCACAGGACGCCCCGTCCTGCTGAAGGGGCGGCACCGTGGGGATCCCTGGATCACCGGTGGCCGGCGGGAGGTCCCCCGCCTCGCTCCAGGCACCGGGGAGCACGATGGGGAGACGCTCTGGCGTCTTCGCTGGGATGCCGTGTGGAGATAAAGAAAGCTGAAGGATGCGGCGGTGGTGCGGTGAGGCGTAGACTTCCTCCACTCCCATTACTAACTTTAAAACTTGTCAGTTGTGTAAACTTTACTTTTCGGCTTGACTTGGAGAGGCGCGGCTGGAGGGTGGACAAGCGGCTGGAAACAAGTGTGCTCTCAGCCCCAAGGGAAGGAGGAGGGGGAGAGCCAAACCAATGATGTCACACCCTTACTTAGTGGATTTCTGGATTTAAACTTATAACATAATGAGGATCTAGAAGCTTTGGGAACTTTGAACTGTTGAACTTTGAAAACTTTATTTGTTGCCTCTAAACCCGAAGCTGGCAGGGCAAGATGGCACACTTCCGTTGTCTTTATGAAATGTGAAATCTGACTCCACCTTTAAAACTCCAGGCTTCCGGTCTTTGTCTCCGTGCTACTCAGACAAATCGCTTGTGGATTGCTGTTCTTTGAACTCCCTGGAGTGGAAATTTGGCTCTATTGCCAGGGCCAGTGGAAACAAAAGCTCTCTTCTGCCTGAACCTTCTGTCTCTTGGACTCTCCTGGCTATTCTACCCCCCTGATTGATCCTTCTTTATACTGACTGGACTCTTTACTTTATAAACAATGTCATCTAAAAGACCACCTCCTGGAAAGTCAGGCTTTGCTGCCTCTGCCCCGACATCTGCAACCTCCAGTCCTAGTACACAATCAACGTTAACAGCCTTAAAGCAACCTAAATCTACGGACCTGGAGTTTCATCAAATGTTCCAGCAAATTCTACAGGGACAAGAGGAAATAAAGAGACAACTGAAGGAGATGAAAGAAGAAATCAAAGAGAACCAGAAAAAAATTAATAAGAACTCACAGAGACTGGATCTTTTGGAGGGCGGGGCGGCTGAGATGAGGGAGGGGATAGAGGGGGTGCAGAAGGGAAACAAAGAACTTGACACCCAACAAATGAAAATAGAATTTGAGAGAATGTCTTTTTATCTTAGATTTCAAAATGTGATGGAGACAGATGATGAAAATATAAGGGACATCATGACAAACATTTTGGCTGAGTATATCCAGAAGGAGAAACAACAGATGGGGTGGGAAATAGACCTGGCCTATAGAGTGAACTCAGCTTACGCTAGAACACACAATGTTCCCAGGGAGGTACACATTAAATTTCTTAGGAAAAGCACAAGAGATGAAATTCTGAATGCACAAAAAGGACAAGCCTTGACATACAAAGATAAGGAGATAACCATTCTGAAACAGATCCCCAAGAAAGTAAGGGAAAAAAGAAAACATTATTCGCAATTGGCGAATAAATTATACCAGAAGGGGGTGTGGTTTAGATGGTTGATGCCTGAAGGTATGTTAATATTCTGGGAGGAGACAAGAGTTAGAATTAATACACCCATAGAGGCGCAGGCCTTTATGGAAAAAAAACAAAGCTCTCTTAGAAAAACCAGAAGACTCCTCAACAGACATACAAGACACGGGAGGGGCCGGAGCTCTGCCAGCGGGGGGAGATGGGGCGACATCAAGAAAGCTCAGATCACACAAATGAGTAAGAAAAACCACCTGATATAAACTGTTCGAAACTACCAATTGAATTTATCACACTGACTATATGCTACTACTTAATATTGAATTTTATGCAAATGTATACTATGAGTTTGGAGGGGGGGGTGCACCCACCGCATTTCGCAGCTGCCAAAATTTGTAACCTTTCCCTTACCTTTTCCCTTTGTAAAACATCAAAAAAACCAATAAAACTTTGTTTAAAAAAAAAAGAATGGACACATTTTAAAAAAGGATGGGGGGGGGATAAGGAGCAAGAACAAACAGCAATTAGACCTAAGTCCAAATTATCTGTTATTTAGATGAAGGATGGAAAAAACATAGCTTTAGAGTTGCATGCAGAGTACCAGCATACTTTTTTGGTCTCAGGAACAGTGCAGAAAAAAATCAGCCCCAAATTTGATTTTTCCTCCCATTTCAGGAGGCTAAGGAATTTTAATAAGAAAATGAAAATGCTTAAGGCACCATTTCATTTCATAAAAGTCATGAATCTTGCTTTTTTAAAAAATCCTGATTCTGAACACTTTGGAGAGCATGGACCTCAACATGCAGTATAAAACCTTGTTTAGTCATCGATCTTAAGCCTGGACCATCTTCTCTTCTGGGACCCTCTATTTGAGATGGGCTTCTTGTAACTGTGGTACTTCACTAAATTGTTGATTAGCCTTACTCAGTACAAGATTCCCAACATTGCCAACCAATATGGCAGCACCTGGCTGGATTTGGGGGGCCTTTTACCAGGTTCGCCTGGTACGTCAGTTGCGCCCCTTCCTGGATCGGGATGCTCTGTGCACAGTCACTCATGCCCTCGTCCTTTCTCGCCTGGACTACTGCAATGCTCTCTACATGGGGCTGCCCTTGAAGAGCACCCGGAGGCTTCAGCTGGTCCAGAATGCGGCCGCGCGGGTTATCATGGGGGTACCTAGGTGCTCCCATGTTACACCCTTTTTAGGCGTCCTGCACTGGTTGCTGGTTGTTTTCCAGGTGCGATTCAAGGTATTAATTATGACTTTTAAAGCGCTCCATGGCTTAGGCCCAGGGTACCTGCGAGACCACCTACTGCCACCAGTAGCCTCCCACCATCCAGTATGATCCCACAGAGTTGGCCTCCTCAGGATGCCGTCAGCCAGACAGTGTTGGCTGGTGACCCCCAGGGGGAGAGCCTTCTCTGTGGGAGCGCCTTCCCTCTGGAATGAGCTGCCCTGGGAGCTTCGCATAATCCCTGACCTCTGGTCCTTCCGACGCGCCCTAAAAAGTTGGCTTTTCCAGCAAGCCGGCCTGGCCTGTTAATTTTATCTCATTTTAAAATGTTATTGTCCTA
The DNA here is from genome assembly GCF_964273705.1 of Natrix helvetica. Taxonomy (NCBI): domain Eukaryota; kingdom Metazoa; phylum Chordata; class Lepidosauria; order Squamata; family Natricidae; genus Natrix; species Natrix helvetica. Next base: position 300,718,469 of record NC_138548.1, read on the forward strand.
TTGATTGGGTTTGTTTTTTGGATATTTATCTAATTTCCTTTTAACTTTTGTGATATGTGTTTTTTAAAGTTGTACACCGCCCTGAGTCCTTTGGGAGAAGGGCGGCATATAAATCCAATAAAACAAACAAACAAACAATTTGATGAAGACTAAAATTGAAAAATAAGCTGATAGCCAGTTAAGGAAGGTCAACAAGGCCTATGAAATGCAAGGTTATTTGGATTAAATTCCTGGGTGCTTTTTCCTGGCCTCTTAGTTCCTAATGATTAATGGCTGATAGTGACATTGGCAAGTTGTTCACTGTTTACTTACATGGGGAAATAAGTCCTTGAGTTAAGGCTAGGAAACTTCCTGAATAAACTGGATGAGTTCTATTAACATACCCCTATCTGGCTGGTCCTGAGACAGTTTCATAACATCCAGGACTTTCAGCCAGCATTTATTTCTCAGGCATCATGCAGAGGCATTGCTACACACACACAAATGCACATCCAGATTATAAACTACATATATTTCTGGCAGCACAAGGATTCTATATAACAGAAGCAATTATTTCAAACTGAGTTGACTGGGCCAAGTGCTGTGTGTATAACATGAGCATGAGTGGAGATGCTGTACCAAGGACTTTTAAGGTATCCCTAGCAAATATTTTTAAATACACAATTTCTGTTCCAAGCAACAAGGCATTTTAAACATTCCCAAGAAAATTACAGCTCATACAAGTATGGTGTTGGAACATGTTCATGAAATCTAATGCTTCAGACTATTCACTTCCTTTTAAACAGAAATTCTGCCATGATAATTACATTAAAATCCTGCCCTGAAAAATAAGCATCTGAAAGCACTATATAGAACATACATTGTACACGAATAGATACACATTCCTCCTCCTCTAAGAGGGGGTAGAAGGCATAGAAAATCTCATCTATGAGGGTACGGCATAAAATTACATATGTATTTCTCTCTTTTTTTGAGAGAGCTTAAGGGAAGGTGAATATGTCATTATGATACTTTTAAGGGTAGCATCTTTATTTAAAAGAACTAGCACTGCAATGCCATTTTCCAGTGAGTCTGTTAACATACATTTGCTATGAGCAGATATTTCTTCACTCGCCTTTTTCAGTATAATGCAGTTTTTCATATCAGTCTTTTTACTCACTATATATCTAAGAGAACACTGTATTTTTAGGTATTTTAAGAAGATGCTGTATTTTAGCACTATCAGCAGAACAATGTGTAAGTGTGTGTAGTCTAATTGCAACCATTAATTTGCTTTTAAAGAGTTACTGGATTAAATCTTCAAAGTGGAATGAACATCGTTAGGGATGTAACCCTAGGCAGAAATGTGTGAGTCACATGTGTGGTGCACAAAATCTATGGCTGGGCCAAATATTAATTTTCTTTCTTTTTTAAATAAAAACCATTATCATGAAGCTAAATCCGTAATCGAATATTATTTGCAGCTAAAACTGGGGGGAAAGTCTGTGTTTGCAGAAACATGAACCAAAATATATGTAATATTTTATGTGGACATATTTGTAAAAAATGAGAAACTAAGAAAAACCAACAGTGACAGATCTTCCTGTGACTAGAACACGTTGGGTTTTAAAATATCTTTGAAGTTCAACCCATAAACAATGTCAATGAACAAACCCTTGGTGAATTTCTTGAGCTCAAGAGTTCAATTCCAGAACTAGGCTCTGTGCCAATTCACCAGATGCATGTCCAGTTGATTAAACACAGAAGACAAGAGATCAGGAAGGCCCAGTAGAAGAATCTTCTCCATTCCCTCCCAGTCACCTTCCATATCTGGAAGGCATCGCTGGAAAAGAGGAGAGAGAGTTCTTGTCTTCTGATACGAATAAGATGTCCCCAAAGAGAAAAAAGATTATCAAGAAACAAAAAGTATGAAAAAGGACACACATCTGCATAAGATCAGTATACACTATTACACGGTATGTATATAGAGATGCATGTGAAATGTATTACTAACATAAAAATAGAAATACAATATGCTCACTAAGACTTGCCACAGAGCAACTGCAGGTATTGTATATGGATGGACAACTTCAAGGCTCCCTTCTTCTAAATTCTCTGGATTAGAACTACACTGACCTTCTGAGCACCCTCTATCAAGTAAGGCACATAATCAACCTGCATACTAGCTTAGAGTCAGACAAGCCAAGATTTGCTGAAGATGTCTTTTTGTGTCACTATTTATCCATCCCCCCTCCCCCCTGGAAACAAAGCCCAGACTGGCTCCACATTTTTCAGATAGGACTAAAAACTAAATGAGTGCTTTGATTATCTTTGACTGGGCTGTGAAGGCTGTTAGTAGGCCTGCGATATTTGATTTAAAAAGAACATCCATTACCTTCCATTATGGGCAAGTAAACACAACAAAGAATGTTGTGGCAGTTAGCCTCTGATGAAATGGATTATGATCCGTTCAAACGTATGTGATGATAAACATATGAGTCTTTCCTATACCACAAGTAATTTTACTGCTTTTATTGTCAACAATCATTGCAACTGCATCCCTCTGGTGATAGGAAATGAATGAATTCAGCCAAGAGAACGTTCTTAATGCCTGATGTTCTGGAACAAATTTAGACCCTTCAGCCCTTCAGAGTGGGACATTTGATATCTCTTGGGTATAATTCAGAATAGCTTAAGCACACAAGTCTTTCTGAAATCAATAAGGATGGAGGAGTTCTATACTGGAAGTTCTAAAGGTTTTTTTTTTCATTCAGAATTAATGATGATTACCTGTGTCCCTTCAGCATAGCAGCTGTTTGGGAAATTAAGTATCTTATTCCAATGCTCCATTTTTTTTTAAAAAAAAGGTAAATCAATATATATGAGAGCTTCATGGGATAAAATAATTAGCCTCTTTTAAATGTGCTTAAGCAGAAATCAATCCACTTAACTTTATCTGAATTATTCTTTCCCAACAACTTGTTATATGACACTTAGCCAAGAATGGGACATTGAAAAACGACTAGCTAGGAATTCTGGGAGTTACAATCCTAGCCTATCTGTGAATGCCAAGTTGAGGCATTTGTGTTAAAGACACTTTTTAAAGAAAAAATGAGCCAGACGCTCAGAAATGAATCCACAGCCTCTTGCAGTAGCAATTATTATGAGAGCAGGGCTATTCAGCTTTAAGCTGGACCTTCAGTGTTATGCCTCCGGAGTTTATATAAGTCTTTTACCCCCTACCAATTTTCCCCATATTGTGGACTGTCCTTTATCTCTTCTCTGCCTGATGAGGCAAGGAGTGGTGTGGTGCTGCCTCCAACAGAGAAAAGTCAGGCAAGAGAACAGCCAGAAGGAAGTCATAACCTAATCTTTCCACAGTATCATTTATATTAGAGAGAAAAAATGAGCAGTCCTTGCTTAGAATGTAAGAATCCTTTCTCCCAAAGATATTTTCCTATCAGCGGGAAAAAAATCCTCCTTCTCATGTCATATTCAAAAGAACTGTAAACCTAATCCTATTCAAAATTGCCCTGCGGGATGATATTCTCAGCCCCCAAAGTTGCATGGTATGCACCACTGCAAGTGATTGGCTAGGAGGTTGTTACTATTGCCCTACTCCAACTAAGGCAAACCCTCCTTCTGCCTGATGGGCTGGGATCCCAGAAACAAGAACCAGGGCAGAGGGTTTAGTCGGCTGGATTGAGCAATCAGATCCTACTCCATGGCATTGAAACAGTTATGGCATTTTTAAACAATGATATGGGCACGGTTTACCTTGGCTGATTTTCAAAAGCTTAAGCAGACATGGCTAGAGATTGAATTGAATTGGTTGTTAGGAAATCCCAAGGCTTTAAAAAAGAAACTTTTTAAGAAGAGATTGGACAACCGTTTGTCTGAAATGGTATAAGGTTTCCTGCTTGAGCAGGAAGTTGAACTAGAAGACCTCCAAGGTCCCTTCCAACTCTGTTATTCTGTTATAAACCACTTCTACACACTTGTCAAAAAATACATAGGCATGATCATGAAGTCCCCAGGTGTGGAGCATGATTTAAAAGAGACTTTACTTACTTAAATATAAAATGTGATGAATTCATTAGGGTCATTAAGTTTTTTGTTTTACTGTAAATTCAATGATATACATCTATATTTGATACAAAGGATCTGAAATTTTACATTACACACCAAGGTAATGAATTTTGGAATCTGTGTTATTTTGATTTTAAACTTTAGTTGAGCTCGCTAAACTTTTTAACGCTGGGCTACTGTGTTCCATTTTGGGCTGATTACTTTTGTCATGCCTTTTACATATTATCCTAATTTTAGAATTGTGATTGAAAGCATTTAAATAATAAGTAATAAAATAATTTTAATTGTACATGCGGACACACACACAATTGAAATTTTATTAGATAAAATATAGAAAAGAGAGCTTTCTGGATATTACTATGGTCTATACAGAACCATCCTGCAAGAATTAATAGATAACTGTGACTGTGTTTATATAACACATTCACACCAAATAAAACAGCTGATACATGAAACTAGCGACATTCTTCAATTATCTTCCAGGTAGTAGATCCTAAGGACTGAGGAAGATGTTGGAGTTCAGAGTTGTCCGTACCATATAAACTGCATTTCCTCAACAAGAAATTATACTTTCTGTCTACTGGCTTGTATTCAGCTGCCTGCCTGCTCAATTTTTCTGTATATGATAGAAGAACCAGCTGTACAGAGAACAATGATCCTGTGCTCTCTTGTGCAGAATTCATTTCAACAAGATTTAGCCCACATACTAATGCCGAAAGAAGAATGCCAGTACTGTGTATTAAATCTTCCATAGCTCTACAATCATGGTACATTATGGCGAGTAGCAATGCAAGATTTCCAAGCAGGACATTGGTTTGATGATGCAAAGTCCAACTCCTGCAAAAATTCTTGAAAAAGTGTTACCTCATCTCACTGAGGCAAACTGCAGCTGCCTTTCAGGAGCCTAATTATATATGGATTTTCTGGGAATAAACAACATTGTCTTTTCCAAGATCTGTTTCGTTTGAAGGAAAGAGCATGCACTTTATTGCATCTTTCTGAAGAAGTCTTTTAGAAGTCTTTTAGACCACAAACGTTTTCCTCTCAAACAAGAGCTACACAAAAACTAAAATGTCCTGAAGACCAATATCACATTCTGCCTTTTTTATGAAATGATAGCCTTTGGTTCGGTTGCTCTGAATTGATGACAACTTTCTACGGTAGAGCACATATAAACAAAACAACTAGAGTCGTTTCCTGCCCTCCCCACCTCTCTAAACCTCCAATTGAAGAGACTGAGAAATATGTAAACGTAGGAAGCATAAAAGGAAGGAGGTGGCAACCTTTCAAAGCTGCATGCTGTAAACAACCATCTGTTGCACAAATTTCTACGGCTTATTTAATGCTTTAATACAAACGATTCATTTTTGAGGCCGTGCCAGAGCTGCATATCGCTTTTGTGCAACTTGGCTAGGAAATGCTCTCCCACACAACTTTGAAGGATCCAAATTGGTCCTTCAGCTGGTACTATAAATATTTCAGGCATGTAGCTTTAGTGTGAGGTTTTTGTTTTTTGTTTTGTTTTTGTTTTAAATCACACACAAAACACTGGCACTCTCACATACTGTCACCCCCCCCCCCCCCCGTGGCTGCCAACAGCATTATCTTCAGAATAAATCTGTGGGAACCAAAGAAGAGACATAAATAAAAATCACAACGAATTCTATGTGTGCATTTTTTCAATGTATCACTTGGATCTCTCTGTGTGTCTCTGTGTGTCTCTGTGTCACTCTTTATCTATCTATCTATCTATCTATCTATCTATCTATCTATCTATCATCTATCATCTATCATCTATCAAACCAGCTCTCTACTTGGGGATATAAAGGGCTGTTCATGAAAGAGGAAATAAACATTTTGTGAATGGAGAAACAGGACATGCCATTACTGTCATCTCTCAGATTCTGTGAAACTGAGTTAACTGCAAGTATCCTCATCACAGTCAGCTTTGAAACAATGATAAACTCTCTTTGCTTCCTCAAGCCAACCAATCCCATATACCCCTGTGCTGTATTTCTAAAACAACAACAACAAAAATCAGTACTTGTTTCTGAGCAGTCTGAGAAAGCACTGCAGCACCACTGCCTACACAGAGCACAGTGCAACACAGGTGTAACCAATGAACGTGTGGAGGCAAGAGCCAGGGAGTAAAAGTTTCTCCTGATTGGAAAACATCCCACTTTGAACTCTGTGTATAATGGATATGGGGTCACAGGGTATCCTGAAGCAGCACCAAAGCTTCATGGGGAAGTACCTTACTTTATTTCCATGCTGATGTGCCCTCATTTGCCCCCAGGTGCTGCTAAAGTAGTAATCATATAGGTTAAAATATAATTCCAGCATTACTTGCCTCTCATCTCATGTGTTTCTGAAAGAAGAGATTATTTCAAATTACTGAGTGCTTATACAACTGTTGTTTTCCCCCACCCCTCCCAGTTGTACTTTGTGATTTACTATGTCGCTTTTTGGTAGCTTATCTTAACAGTAAGGTGGAGCATCCATGCAATTATGACTCAGACCCAATTATGACCCACCGTAAAACTTGGTGATGTGTCCCCCACTACTACTAACCTCCCAAAAGACAAAAAATAAAGCAGCGTGAAACTTGCACACTTAGACAAAGGTACAAAAGATAAAATGAGATTAATTTACTATAGAAAAATTTACTATGTTCCTTGGGAATATAGAAGACAATAAAATATAAAAGCAGAATTGCATGTTCAAAGACTCGCTTTTGCAGTTAAGAGCCTTACTTTTGATTATTGCTACCCTCCAGATGGCTCTCAAAAGGGCACAGCTGGTTCATCCACTTGGATGGTCTCCATGGCACTTATTCTTATGTCAGTCCAAATCCTCCAGCTCAAGACAAATGAGTTTTCTCACTTCATAGGCAAATAATCAAGCCTGTGATTGCCGCTTTCCTGGGATGTGACCAAACCTTCGCTGGAGGCAGCTGGATGCTTCCTCCCCTGCATGGAGGCCTTCTCAGAGGATTCAGCTACTTCCAACATTTCTCATAAGAAGAATAGATTCTGATGGAGAAAGTGATGTGCAGAGGCCTATGTGTAACAACAGTCAGCAGTGGCGTAGCGTGGGTTGTCAGCACCCGGGGCAAGGCAAGTAATTTGCGCCCCCTAACCCGTGGATTTTAGCACTCGAGTCTCTTCCACTAGATTAGTTAAAGAAACCCTTACCCCCTAAGCACATGTATTGTTTGTTATGAAAATACTGATGGGTTAAAACAAAAGAGGTTAATTAAGTGGAAGTTAAATTGTTTTAATGAAAATCAAATGGTAGTAAATTACTTGAAAAGGGACTACTATTTAAGCAGACCTGGGGAGTGAGGTGAAAATCCAGAGAATAATTTATTAATATTATTTGAATTGAAATTAGCTACCTTCTGTGAATTTTAAAGGTTCTAGTCATTATTTCTAAATGCATGTAGATTAGCATGCTTTAATTTTGAACACCTTTGCTAAATGTGATATACCAAATTCTTTTTTGAGGTGACTTAATAATAATAAGTACTTGGGATCTTCTAAGTCCATAGCGATGTGCTCAGTTAGACTTTAAATGGCAGATGCAGTATTAAATTTTTAAACTTTTCCTCAAGTTAAAAAAGACAAATCCTTGACTAGAAATATATGATACAATTGTTACCTTCACTATATATCCTTTTTTTTTTTTTGCTAAAGTGGGCGGAACTTTCTACTTGCATTCTAAAATAGAATCTGACCTAGGATAGACTGAAGAATCTCTGCCATTTGTTATACTTAAAAAATTGTTCTAAACCTATTTTTTCTTCTGTCATACTGTATTTCTCTTCACCCTCATACTGCCTCCCAGCTATATTGTTGCTTAGTTAACTATCATGAAACTTTGAGGGTGTGTGTGTGTGTAGTCATCTCACTTAGAACAAGAATGTTTGAGAACATCATGATTTTTTAAAGTGATAAAACCTAAACCTAATTTGAACTTTTCCACTCTCTTCTTGAGGGAAGTTAAGGAGCCTGAATAAAACAGAAAGATCTTTAGGAAACCACAGAAAAATGAAAAGTTGAGAATTGGGAGTTGTAAATATCCAGCACCATCTATACATGAATTTTACCAAAACCAAGATATTTATAAAATATTGAGTGTTACATCACTGCCTCCGTGTGAGGCCAAGGATAATTTCAATCTCTTCTGCTCATCCCTCCTTTGCCCCAATTATTACCAGAGAAACTGACTTAAATAATTTCCCTCCAGTTCATTAATTCTTCAATTCATTTGGAGTTGATAGAAAGAAATCAAAGTAAGAGTAAAATGAGAATCGCTTCTGTAGTCAAACAGGTCTCTTAAGAGCCCTAGGCTCTTAAGACTACCATTTGTCCATATCTATCTATCTATCTATCTATCTATCTATCTATCTATCTATCTATCTATCATCTATCTATCTATCTATCTATCTATCATCTATCTATCATCTATCTATCATCTATCTATCTATCTATCTATCTATCTATCTATCTATCTATCTACCTACCTACCTACCTACCTACCTACCTACCTACCTACCTACCTACCTACCTATCTATCTATCTATGGAGGACTTCAAAAGAGCTTTGATTCTATGGGTTATAACATTTATATTAACAATTTTAAATATTTACTTGCACTACAGCTTCTTACCATTATTTGGTAGGTTTTAATGTATTATTTTTCAACCTATGTTGGCAAATAATTTTGATTGATTGATTGATTTGATTCTTGATCCCTGAGAAGGTCTTGGGGGATGATTGCTCCAGATCAAAACTGCAGTTATGTCTCCTCTCACGGGAGGCACATTGAGAGAGACACACCGCCGACGTTTCTTTCCCATTAGCCCCAACCAATGCCATCTGGGGTCAGGGGAGGCAGTTCCTCCATTCCCCCTTAAACACCAACCTTCTCCCACAAGGCGCTCCTCAAACATGATGTTAGGTGACAGATCCCATCATCCTCATCGGCATCTTCTTCATCACCAGAGTGCCCCTCCCTCGGGTTACAAAAGGGAGGGGCTGCTCACCACACTTTCCAGCACCCGATCTCCCAGGCAAGCGGCCGGGCGACTTGGCTCTTCCCTTTGGAGCCTTGCAGCCGCGGTCGTTTTAACTTCCGAGCCATGATGCGCAGGCGCAGGATTCCAGGGCCGCAGGATTTCAATTCTTCAGTGAGCCGCCGTGACGCCAGTGGCACCCCCCCCTCCACAGTGAGAGAGAGTGAGTGAGCCAGGCAGGGGCAGAGAGCTGCGAGTGTGAGCGCGCCCCCCAGATGTTGCGCCCGGTGCGGCCGGCCCCCCCTGCACCCCCCACGCTACGCCACTGACAGTCAGTAACAATGATATATGAAATAGGAGGAGGAAAGAGTATATATCCACTGCCTTGATTTACTTATAAAGTAATAAAGGTGGGATTAAAATCTAAATAAGTAAATAAATACTTCTATAGGTCCTATCTCAGGACATTGTGTGTGTGTGTGTGTGTGTGTGTGTGTGTGTGTATTCCACTTTTCCCTCTACCTAATGTTCATACAACAATACGTCATCTTGCTATTTTAAACAGCCTAAAAATTTAAAAACAAATTGTGGGTAAAAAAACCCCTTATATTAACTTTATTCACAATTAGCCCATATTTGGAATCATGCAGTCATGGTTGTTTTTTTCTTTACAGTAACACAGGGTTGTCAAACGCATGGCGGTGTCACCTGACATATTGGAATCGCCCCCTTTGCTAAACTGGGTGTGGGCGTGGCCAGCGCATGACGCATCCAGCCCACGGGCCAGGAGTTTGACACCCCTGCAGTAACACATGGCAAATCCTTACTTTCTTTGATTGGAAATAGGTTTTTAAAATTATAATCTCAGAATGAGTACAGATAAGGACACCAGTTTCTAAAGGTTAAAGTCAATCACTCATATGATGCTTTTATCTGATGCTTGACACATCCTTTTTATGAATATCAGGATTAGTAATTACCTTGAAAGTATAGTGTTCATAGTTAAATATTTTTTTTTACCATATGTGTTGTTTATACAAAGTATTCTCTTAGCTTCATAAGTGGTCAGATATAAGCAGATAACAATAAGTATTACTATTTACTGATTACTAATTACTAGTGAACAAGAGATACAGAATTGTTCTAATGCATTCCCGGTTTATGTCAGGGGTAGATTCCTGCCAGTTCTAACAACTTCTATAGAAGAGGTTCCACAAATCTACAGTGCCATTTAGAACCAATTCCAGCTCCCCCCCCACACACACATCATCAAGATGAAGAGCAAGAGGAGAAATTCTGGGAATTGACGTCCACAAGTCTTAGAGCTATCACATTTGAACACCCCTGGAGTTTTTTTCCTAAAGGGTTAGGGGTGCAAGGGTCTTGTAACTTGACAGCTTTAAGACTTGCATGCTTCAAATGCCAGAGTTCCTGAGCCAACATTAAGCAAGAGTGTTGTTAAGTGAGTTTCACCACATTTTACAAGTTGGCCACTCCCATCCAGTCACATGGCTGGCAAGCCACTCCCACAAAGCAGGCCACAGCTACAGAAGAGATTCTAAAAAATTTTGAAACTCACCACTGATGTATGTGTAGGTATATGTATATCTAAATATGCAAAAGTCAAGCAAAATGTATATACACATATTCACTCACACCTCTAGTCTTTAGCCTTGGAAAAGTCCCTGTTTTGTAGCATCATCTTTAATTAACTTCATTGGGACAATAACCACAGGTTTCTTTCTATGGTTTATGATTGCTTTCTGCCTGAAAAAATAGGTATTACCAGAAAATAAAATAAGCTATCACTCCCACACTATTTCTTTAGCTGGACCTGCACAATTTGTGACTCATCAGACTGAACGCAGCTCACTGATCAGGATGCCTCCTGCCATTTAATATCTACCATCAGCAGTAAAGCAACAAACACCAAATACACCCCAAACTAGCACTTGGTAGAACAGCTGTTTTGTAAAAGATATTCAAATGCTGTGAGCAGAATCATCAGACTATGGTAATCTCTGTGATGCTGTATGAAGTAAAAGTTGAACTTCAAAGAAGCAGAATTGGAAGAATATTGACACTTTTGAACTTTGACATTGGAGAAGACTCCTGAAAATACCACGACAGCCAATTAAAACAGATGGATTATCAATAAATCATCCCAGAGTTCTTATAGCATGACTAGGCTCAAAATAACCTATTTGGATTCATTTTGTGAACACCTAGCTCCTTATAAAAGACTCTAATGTTGAGAAAGGTGAAAAGAAACAAAAAAGGATGACCAAATTAATCAAGAAGAGAACTATCTTACAAACAAGGAGAAATTTTCTAACAGTGAGAAAAATTAACCAGTGGAACTGATTGCCTTCAGAAGTTGTTGGGTGCTTCATCACTGAAGGTTTTAAAGAAGACATTAGACAACTGTTTATCTGAAATGGTATGGGGGTCTTCTGTTTAAGCAGGGGATTGGACTAGAAGACCTGCAAGGTTCCAACTCTTGTTATTCTGTTATAAGGTGGATAGAATCAGTTACAGTAGTGAGAAGGGTATCATTGGAAAATTTGAAGTACCGGTTTAGGGCCAGATCACCATGGAGAAGACCTATCTATATGGTCACTAAGGGTTGACAATGACTTGATGACATAATTAATCAATCAATCAATCAATCAATCAATCAATAAAGAACTGCAAACGTTTCTTGTATTCAGGTGAATATTTACCACTTGAACAAAACAATTGTTTCTTGTGTATTCATCCTGGAAAACTTTGGGAAGAGCCCTAGCTGTATCATAATATTGTTGCAGGTCTTACTAGAAGGTCTGCATTTCTTTTAAATTTTGACTAAATGCAAATTTGATGGCTTCAAAGCCAGCATTTTTAAAGTTCCTGTTTTCTTTCCTCTTCTATCTTGCTAAATGTTTTGTGATTGAGAGCATTGGCGCTAACAAATTATTTACCTACCTACATAATTTGGAGAACTCAAAAGCTCTGTGAGCTTAGAGTTCTTGATACCTTGATAACTTTGCCTAATCATGGAAGCTAAGCAAGGTCAGCCCTGGGGAGTAATTGGATGAAGAACTGGGAATTTCATAGTCATTGGTTAGATTTTTAGATTAGAAAAACAAGACAACGTTCTAGAAAAAGATAATGCCAGATCGTTAGGATTCAAGTATGTTTTAGGGGTATCTTTATCTGCTTAATAAGAATTTCAAAATATAAGACTGTTAACTTTGTGGCGAGCTCAAACTCATGTCTGACACATGACATTAAGATTGATAGAGCATAAAAATGTAGGCCTTCCTTACTAGTTATTAGATGTCACTAAAACAAACCTCCTTTTGGACTGAATAATTACTGTTTGGAGCAGTTGAAAAGATGCACCCAGATTCTGGCCTAGAGAACAGCACACATACTCCAAGCACACGTTTTGAGAATGAGTCACAAATTAACTATGGAGAGGTTACCTATGGTATGACAAAATTAAAGTGAATGTTGATTTCAACAAACATTATGTTAGACATGCCATTCTGAGAGTTTGGACTAAATATAAAACAAGGTTTTCCACAAAGGTGACCCTTTGGGTTTCCCCACAGGAAGTGTTTTTTTTTTCTGAGAAAAGAAGTGGTGACGAGGCTGAACTGGTGGACATATGGTAAAACAATATCTTTCAACTTGGGTGACCTCAAGTCTAATGAGAAGCTACAATCAGAAGGTCATGTCTGCCATTGGTTTACATATCTACAATTGAAAGAAAGATTCAAATTAGACAAAAAGAATTATGGGTTTAACTTTTTGAAAATGAATTGGAAATCTTAATGTGTAGCCCCATGTGTACTCACAAATTCAGTGGCAAGATGAGATGGCTGTCTGAGGCCTTGGGGGATATAGAGAGGGCACATTGTTATTCTAAGGCCTGAACTAGAAAAGTGAGACTGAAATGCCTATTTGACTGAATTTCATATCTGGGCTGCGTTGGTTGCTATTCTCCCCTTCATCTCAGGCAACTAATCTCCTAAGTGCATATTGACACTTCAGAAGCAGCCATATGGAAGAGGAAAAAACATGCATGAATATTGGGTTGAATGTGGAGTCTGATCCTTCACTTAGCCTTCACAAATTCATTCTCATCAGGCTCTCAGGATTTGCTTTTTTGGGCTCCCGCCAACTTAATGCAGTTTTCTTTATCATAACAACCATTGTTTTTTCAATGCCCCTATTGCTGTGATTGTTATCTATGAATCTGTGGATAGTATTTCCACATGATTAAGAATTAAAATTCTAAAGCCAGTGAAAAGTATTCTGAGATGAGTAAGGAACTAAGTGGTTCTTCAGCCTGATTTTTCTCAACATTAGAAAAACACTTATCTGAATATGATACTTGCAAAACTGTTTGGATTCATGAGATTTGATGGGAAATAGCCCAATTACTAGCATATCTCATCTCTAACCTCTTGCTGAACAAGTACCAAAGTATTTATTTTATTCAAAAGATAGACTGTACCTTATTCATGTAAATGTTCAAGAACAGTCCCATTTTTAGCAGAACTTTAGTCAAGCTAGAGTTGGAGCATTAATAAAAACCACGGCGTTGTCAAACCACATAAATGGTTAAATGGCATGACTTTACAAAATATCAAAGCTAAGCAGGTAAAGAGGCTTGAAAAATGCTTGAATTTTTATTCATGGGGTAAGCCTGTTATGTTCATTCTAGTAACAGTGATTTGGCTGGCATATATTCTCTTTCCATGGAAAAAATGGTTAAACCACTTTGATAGGAATCCTCCCTGAGGTCCAAAAACTTTTCAGGATCACTTATTTAAAAAGCCAAATAAATAACTTAGAAACCCCAGAGTTAAAGCCTAATCCATATTCTACTGCCTGATCAAACATTAACCTGCCATTCTGAAAGTGGAAAGCTGAGGTGGCTGCCAAGAGAAGCTGGTTAATACAAGTTCCATGAATCATTCCACCAGCTCATCAGCTCATTATCCAAAGAAAGCCCTTGGCAAATTGACACAGAGAAGGGTGGTGGGGATGAAGAAGGGTGGAAGAAGAACATGACTCATTTCTCCAGCAGTCACCTCCAGGTTATGGAAACTGTTGTCAAGGGAAGCTCAAGGAGGCCATAAAGCATTCACGGGAGCAAAGAGAACAGTGATGATGCTAGATTGTAGGGTGTGTCCTGTGAACAAATATATAGGTCCATTCCAGTCTGTTTTAACATCCAAACTCTCCCAATCTCAAAAACCCCAAGGAGGAAGTAGGTGCGTGTGTGTGCGTGTGTGTAGACTTGTTTCAAGTTGAATTCTAGCCAACGTTCAGTCTTGCCATGTCAACTTGTGCCAAGGCTTATTGGAGATGTAGGGATTGTGCATTTCAGAGGCAACTATAATAGCAACAGCAGTTGGCTGAATTTATGTCAAGGATCTTACTTTAGGGGTTTAATTTCATTAGTGCTGAAAACTCTGGCATTCTGGGGACATAAAGAAAAACTGTCAAAATAGAATCATCAGTTTGAATGTTCTTTTATATGGAATGGAGGAGAACAGGAAAAAGCCCACTGCTGCTCATTTTTATTTACAATTAAATGCTGTTGATGTAGCAGAAGCTGGATGGCCATTTCTCATATTGTAGATGTTTTAATTTAGATTCCTCCTTAGAGGAGAAGTTGGACTTTGTGGGCTTTCTTCCAATGATTACTATGATCTTTAAAGCCTACATTACTAAGAGATAGTATATCTGGGGGAAAAAAAACCCTGATCACCACTCTCCTGTCTGGACAGGAGCTTCAGTTATTTGAGAAAGATTGCCTCTAGATTTCGATAGATTCTTACCTGAACTTTTCTGGTCTACCTGAAGCTCAAGTTGTTCATTGAGACAAACAATCTATACTGCTTTTAAAGTAGTTAAATAAATGGATTACATAAAAGGAGGCTGGGACAAACCTTTAGGGATTATGTTTCCTCTTTTTTTCCCTGCACCCTAGCCGGCATGTGTTAGGACTGTTAAGTGGGTTGTAAGGGCAATGGGTGGTTGACTGATCAGCAAACATCTAGTTTCATTTTCCAGCCCTCTCAGTGGACAAGTCATAATAGCATTCAACTGCCAATTTGCTTTGGCTGTTAGTAGTTCAGATTCTTGTAGAGTGCATGAGCTTGCAATAAATGTTTTTATGTATTTTAAACTGCCTGGAATTTCCTGTGCTTGGCATCTACAGTATAATATTACTAGACTGCCTAATAGAATTTGTTAAGGGTTCAAAAGTAAATAAATTAGGAAGGAAGGAAGGAAGGAAGGAAGGAAGGAAGGAAGGAAGGAAGGAAGGAAGGAAAGAAATCAGCCAGCAATCCTGCTGGATATCATGCTGTAACTCAATCAGATTTTATGTCAGAAAAGTATCCAGAATATGGTTGTGTCCTGATGCTTTTAAAAAAATGGCTGTGCTTTCATCTCTCATTAGTTTTAATCTCTATAGAATTTGCAGGTGACAAGAGTTTGATCTTCAGGTTTTGGTGGACACAGGCTTGTGATACCAGATTCTTTATATAATCAACCACCAGTGTTTAAGCATGGCAAATCTGAAATAAATTTATTTATATCCAGAACTCTCTTAGTTTTAGTTGAAGCACAACAAGTTCATGAATGTGTGAGATTCTTGCCCTTGCGTTGGCTGGACAATATGTATGATTCTCCTGGTTTTTTGGAGGAAACTCCCATCATTTATTCTTTTTTCAGGAAAGGGAGAAAAAACAGCCCAGTGCCCTCTTTAATCTCAAATAAGCCCAAAAGAATTTGAAATAATTACTAAAGCACTCTGAGAATTAGGTGGAGGGAAAAAGAATCATCTTCCAAATGTAGCTGTGTGCTCTTCTGAAGATCAAATCAAGACTCTTAATAATATTGTCTGAGTTATTCAAAACTGTATATATGTATATGTATTGAGTTACAACCCCTGGTATGCCCAAATATGGGAGGAAGCACTGGTTGAAATAGATCTATACTAGTCTCCCTTTATTTATCAGCACAAACGCAACATATATATATATATATATATATATATATATATATATATATATATATATATATATATATGTGTGTGTGTGTGTGTGTGTGTGTGTGTGTGTGTGTGTGTGTGTGTGTGTGTGTGTGTGTGTCTGTGTGTGTGTGTGTGTTGTATTTATGCTGATAAATAAATAAAGGGAGACTAGTATAGATCTATTTCAACCTATTTAGGTCTCATCAGCTAGCCATACCCTTACTGGGAATCGAACCAGGGCTGTATTGCATATTCGGCCGATGTACTTGCTACTAAGCCAAAGGCTCTCTTCCTTATCAGCTAGGCCAGGGAAATAGGTATGTATTTGTTACAACCCCTGGTATGCCCAAATATGGGAGGGAGCTCACTACTCCCCCTTTCTGTCCTTCAGCTCATTACAGAGGACCATCCAGGCAGAAAACCATATTTTTATTTTTAATGTTGCCTTTTTATATTTGTGTTGTATTTGTGCTAATAAATAAATAAAGGGAGACTAGTATAGATCTATTTCAACCTATTTAGGTTTCATCAGCTAGCCATACCCTTACTGGGAATCGAACCAGGGCTGTATTGCATATTAGGCCGATGTAATTGCCACTAAGCTACAGGCTCTCTTCCTTATCAGCTAGGCCAGGGAAATAGGTATGTATTTGTGTTACAACCCCTGGTATGCCCAAATATAGGAGGCAACATTAAAAATGTGTTGCCTCCCATATTTGGGCAAGGGGTTGTAACACAAATACACACACACACACACACACACACACACACACATATGAGGGGTTGTAACACAAATACATACCTATTTCCCTGGCTCAACTGATAAGGAGGCGAGCCTGTGACTTAGTGCCTAAGACTCCTGCCTAAGATATAATACAGCCCAGGTTCAAATCCCAGTAAGGGGATGGCTGGCTGATGAGAGCTAATTAGCTCGAAATAGATCTATACTAGTCTCCCTTTATTTATTTATCAGTACAAATACAACACAAATATAAAAAGGCAACATTAAAAATAAAAATATGGTTTTCTGCCTGCATGGTCTTCTATGATGAGCCGAAGGACAGAAAGAGGGAGTAGTGACCTTCCTCCCATATTTAGGCATACCAGGGGTTGTAACACAAATATATATATATGTATATATATATACATACACATGTATATATATATACATACACACACACACACACACACACACACACACACACACACAATCCTACATGGGAAAAGACCCGAATACAACAAAACCAGCATACCTACACCCGTGAAAATCTACAAAAATACATACATAATACATACATACATACATACCAGTGACGTGCAGTCAGGTGAGGCAGGTGAGGCACAGCCTCACCACTCTCATCATGAAAAAAAAAAGTAAAAGGAAAAAGCTGAGCTAGTTGCTGCCTCACCGTGGATGACTCTGCTTAACCTCACTGGTGCTCTCCCTCCCCAAGTGTAGTGACTTCCTCCCCAGGCCCCCATTCATTTCTCTCTCACACACACACAGCTGGATAAAACTATATAAAAATCTAGCCCAGCTTCACTGATTACAAGTTTGAAAAGGCAACGTGGCTCCACCTGCAATCAACTCTGCTTAACCTCACTGGTGCTCTCCCTCCCCAAGTGTAGTGACTTCCTCCCCAGGCCCCCATTCATTTCTCTCTCACACACACACAGCTGGATAAAACTATATAAAAATCTAGCCCAGCTTCACTGATTACAAGTTTGAAAAGGCAACGTGGCTCCACCTGCAATCAAACTACACTTGGGGAGGGAGAGCACAAGCGAGCACTGAGGAGACCACAGGAGGAGGCAGGAAGCCAGGCAAAGAGCCATGCTGTAGTACACACACTTCCCCCCCAGCCTCTTTCTTTTGGAAGGCTCGGCTCGGCTCCCCTCCAGCTTCTCTGCCTCTCCTCTCACCCCAGCCTGCCAGCAGGAGGTGGTGGGTGGGCTTTATTGTGTTCCAGGCATTTCCCACCCAGACAGCAGGCTGCATTTGCAATGGTGGAGGTGTTTGGGAAAGGCAGCAGGGGAATGGGGGGGGGGATGGCAGAGGAGCTGCTTTCAAGCCACTGGAAAAGATATCCAATCCAACTTTTGTGTGTGGGGGGGTTTGTTTGAGAGTGAGTGAGAGAGGGAAGGGGTAGGAGAGATAGTCCAATCCAACTTCTCTCTCTCTCTCTCTCTCTCTCTCTCTCTCTCTCTCTCTCTCTCTCTCTCTCTCTGTGTGTGTGTGTTTGAGAGAGGGGGAGGAAGGGAGAGAGGGAGGAAGGAGGGGAAGGAGAAGAAAAAGAAAAAGAAAGAAGGAGCAAAGGAGAAAAACAAATGCTGTCGCTTTAAATTGGAACTGAGCATGCCTGGCTGTGGAATTCTGGGAGTTGAAGTCCACAAGTCTAAAAATATTTGAAACCCAGCACTGTGTCAGTGCCTCACCAGTCATAAACCTCACCGCACGTCACTGATACATACATATATATGATTGAAAACTAAAGTGTATTTAACATGTGGTTATAAAGATATCTTTCAGGATATTTTAGAACCAATACAATACAAAACAATACAATAGCAGAGTTGGAAGGGACCTTGGAGGTCTTCTAGTCCAACCCCCTGCCTAGGCAGGAAACCCTATAAGGTTTCAGACAAATAGCTATCCACCATCTTCCTAAAGACTTCCAGTGTTGGGGCATTCACAACTTCTGGAGGCAAGCTGTTCCACTAATTAATTGTTCTAACTGTCAGGAAATTTCTCTTCAGTTCTAAGTTGCTTCTCTCCTTGATTAGTTTCCACCCATTGCTTCTTGTTCTACCCTCAGGTGCCTTGGAGAATAGTTTGACTCCCTCTTCTTTGTGGCAACCCCTGAGATATTGGAATAATGCTATCATGTCTCCCCTAGTCCTTCTTTCTATTAAACTAGACATACCCAGTTCCTGCAACCGTTCTTCATATGTTTTAGTCTCCAGTGCCCTAATCATCTTTGTTGCTCTTCTCTGCCCTCTATCTAAGCAATCTATTAAAGGTTGAAGTTGCAACTTTCTTCTTTTTATCTAACAGAGACTGATGAAAAAGTGTTTTGAATGATTTAAAAATAATTCAATTATTAATTAAAAATAATTCAATTACTTTTAAATTGTTAAATTATATTGTGTAATTAGGATAGTTTATTTTTGTTGTCCTGCCTGCTAGTCTGGAAGGCTACAGAGACAGAATATTTGGTGTATTTATTCATGCATTTTGTATCTGTCTGCATCTGCTGTTGGCATGACACATAAGACTGAATGAGATCCTCAGCTCTGAAAAGCTAGGCCAGGGGTCAACAACCTTAAACACTCAAACAGCCACAAAGGTCCTAACCAGAAGCCCCCTGTTCAATTCTGGAGCTGACCGGAAGTCCGGTTTCCCCATGATAGAGTCTCCTCCTAGCACAACATCCTTTTTCCTCTGCCAACAGGAAGACCGGTTCCCCCACCATAGAGTCTCCTCCTAGCATGGCATCCTTTTTCCTTTTGCTAACTTTTAACAGGGAGCCACAGCAGAGGGATGAAAGAGCCACATACGGCCCCAGAGCCGTGGATTGCTGACCCCTGAGTTAGGCCATTGCCTAATGTAGTAAAACAAAAAAAGCTATGAAATGTTTTGTTGATATGTTTTGTCCTTATGGTCTATTCATATTCATGGGTACAAGAATTATGGACGCATAGCAACCATCATTCCTACTATATTATATAGGGCCTTAGATCCAATGTAGGTCATAGTTTAGTCTTAGATCTAAAGTTGTAGTGCACTGTGGCCATATTCCTTTTTTCTCTCAATGGCACTTTCCCACATTTATGGAACACTCCTAAGGACAAGCCAAATCTTGCAACAGCAATTCAGACATTGCTGAATTGTAGCTCCAGGCGAACGTCTGTTTCTTTCTAACTGAATTTCTTCTCCCAATGTTTTTTCTCCCTATGCGTGGTGATTCACAGCCAGATGAATTGCAGCTGCATGCACATTTGGGCTTGAATAAGTTTTCTTTCAATGGAAGAATCATAGGATTCACTTGTAATGAGGAGAACAAATTTCAGCGTATTGGATCCTGATAGTCCTATTTCAAGTCTAGAGCTGCTTTTTTTGAGTCACAGAAAGCATCTGACCTCAATGGAGTCATTCACCTACAGTATCCACACCCCAAAGTACTTTACAAAACAGCCTAATCATCCCTCCATATGAAAAGAGATGGAATGTGCAATAAGATTAGTAATATTTATGTTCATGTTTCCCAGGCCTAGCATTTCCTGATCTGTCCTCTGCTTATGAATACTCTGACAACGACCATCTGCTTTTCTTTAAATCCACCCAAAGAGAAGGAGGATCTGAACCTTCTAAAGTGAGAAGACTTCATTTCTAAATGGGCCAAGTCGTCTCTGAGTCATTCCTGCCCTGGTTAAGTAACTTCATTATCATTCAGCCTCAGGCTTGTTCTGCTTAGATTATGTTAGCTCAGTGATTTTGGATTTACTTTTGCTAAATTTGCTGTAGTGTTTTAAGATTGGTGCAACCAGAATGTACTTTTATTCCTAGGACAATACATTGCTGAGAAGAAAAAGAGTGAATCAGGGATCTTTAAACAACATGTTGCTCTTCATTTTCTCTTTATACTAAACCTCACCCATATAGGCACAGACTGAACAACTCATTCAAAATATGGCACTTTAATAAGTTTGCAGAGCAGTAGTGTGTGTGTCTGTGTGTGTGTGTGTGTGTGTGTGTGTGTATGTATGTATGTATGTGTCCTGTGTATGCACAGAGGTGGTACGTGCGAGCGGAGGTGCCACGTGCGAGCTAAGGGAGTGCACACGCACGCACGCTCACATTTGCGAACTGGTAGCAAAGGTAAGTTGATTTCACCCCTGGTGCAAAGTTACTTCATGTTTTATTAGGTTCAGTGAGACTCGTTCCATAAGTGTATTTAACATTACATCCTTTGTCCTTTTGCGAAAGAACCAAGACAGATTCACACTCTCAATTATATATGGGTCCATGTAGAACAGGGGTGTCAAACTCGATTTCATTGAGGGCCGCATCAAGGTTGTATTTGACCTTGGGAAGCTGGGTGGGTGTGACCTGGGTGAGTGTGGCCAGCTCAACATCATTCATGTTGGGGGCATCTGTGGTGACCGGGGCAAGGCTGAGAGATCCTCCTGCAGCCCTCTGCCAGTGAAAAAGGAGCTCAGGAGCTCCTTTTTCCTGAGCTCCGTTTTTGCTGGCAGAGGGCTGCAGGAGGCCGTCATAGCTGAAAATGAAGTGCAGGGGAGCCGCAAGAAGCCCTTCCGGATGCCATTTTCACTGGCAGAGGCATCGCGGGCCAGTTCCTTCACTGTTTCCAGGGTGGCCCTGCAGGCCAAATCTAAGTACCCTGTGCTCTGGATTTGACCTGTGGGCCTTGAGTTTGACACCCCTGATATAGAATATGTCATTTATAGTACATATGTATGGCAAAGCATGAGATTTACTGAATTTATTCTGTATTTCTACCATATATTTCTACTGTTATTGGTGGGGTGGTTAAAGTGCTGGCCTAGAAAACCAGGAGAGGGTGAGTTCTGGGACTCCCTTAGGCATGAAAGTTGGATGGGTGACTTTCAGTCAGTCCAACCCAACTCACATGGTTGTTCTTATGGGAAAAATAGAAGGAGGAAGAATTATTAAGTATGTTTGCCACCTTGAGTTGACAAAAATATATGCAGTAAAAGACAGGATAAAAATACTACTAGTAGTAGTACTAGTAGTAGTACTACCAACAATATTGCCCTTATTCTAAAAGGATGCTAGTGATTTAAGAGATATGCTGAGTAGAGTTTGGATAATATAAATAAAGATCAAATTTCCTTGGTGTTCAACTTGATTCCTGGTGACTCTGTGGACACCTACACCTATGTTGCTTGCTCTTGCCACTTTAGGGCCATTTTCTAACTTCACAAATCTACTCTATCACCTAGGTATTCCTAGCAGTCCTCCAACTAAGTAGTAAGCCATGCTCAACCCTGTTTAGTTCTTTGTTCTTCAACTAGGACAATACTTAATATTCAGCCTTCACTAAGAGTATGTGAGAGAGGGGGGGGGAGGAGCGGAAGAGACTATCCCACTACCTTTGGAGTCATCAACTACCTTTGTGTTGAAGTAAAGTAATAAGGACATGTAATTGCCTCAACAATACATGGGTAATGTAAAAGAAGTTATAAATGACTGTTGGAGAACCTGCCAGAGGGAGAGATGAGATCTCATCACTTGTTGCACGTTGTTAGATTTAATCATATTTCTGAAGTTCTGCATAAAAAGCACACCATTGAAGAATGGTGTAAGTTCTCATCACAGTAGCAAAGGAAGTGAGATCACAACGCACCTTTGGCTTTACAGTCTGGATTAGGAATGCTGGAAGTTACATTTCCAAAACAATTGGGATGAGTTCAGTTTGGCTAAAGCTATTCCGTATAGATAACCCTATCCTAAAGGTCATACTGGGCTGAAATGCATCCTTAGTATGCTTTTTTATTCAAAATATGTCCTCTACTTTTTTTGAAGTTTGATTCTCCTGTAGAATCAGCTTTTGCTCTTTCATTTCATTTTAGGATTTGCCTTTGGAATCTATACAGCTTTTTTCACAATTGCTAGTTAGCAGGAGTGCTAAGATTGTCTTTTTTTCAGTTTTACATTTCTCCATCATCCTGCAGGTGCACAATATTCTGTAAAAGCTTTCTGTGGGCACCAGTAGATTTGACTTATCTGAGGAATAGATTCTGACTGGATAAAGAACTATTGTCTCAATAGTTCTTTTGTTTTTCCACAGGGAAAAACAAAAGAATCAAGCAATGAACAATACTCTAATCAAGGAACTATCAAGGAAAAAACCACCAATAAGGAAAGTTACTGTATATAAACAGAGAGCAAACTCCACTCTCTGCTATAACAGAAGAAGCTACCTAGATAGGCAATGAAATGTCTGCAAACAAACAAAAAATTTCAAAGGGTGCAAAATACTCTACAAAATCCAAAAGGGATGGGAGCTGTCTTTTTAAAGGTTACATGTTCCAGTTTCATTCTGTTTTCTCGCTGAGATACAGCGTAAACTGGCTCATATCCCAGAACCTATAAGGCCAGGGTCAAATAGAGGCTCTAAAGGTCACCAAATAATTTTGATTCTAAAAGCTTGGCTACAGGGTTAACCAATGGACATAAAATGCCAGGTTTTCTTTGAAGAATCATGGCTCTGACAGGGCGGCTGCACTAAAGATCCACAAGGAATGTGAATGGGGATTCTGTAGCATAATTAAGAGACCACAAATGAAAATTCTTCCAGCAGAATGTAAATAGAAGGCAGACCAACAGAAAGCCATTTGACTTTAAAAGGAGAGAAAAATTTCCTCTCCAGCATAATCAATCATTTGTATCCATACATGGCTCATCAAGAAAAGTACATCCAGGTAGATCTATGACAGTCCCTTTATACACATGGAAGCCAGGCATGAGAAATAAACAAAAAACAAACAAACAGATGAATAATAAAGAATTCCAGATGAATTCTTTTTACAATTCACACTGATCACTTTCACTGTCTGCTCATCTTTCAAATGTTACTTTTCTTGCCTTGTAGAACTGAGTTATATCCCCTAGAACCTGAGAGTTATCAGATAGTCAACAACTAACTTTTGAGTTTATAATTTAGCTCACTGATTATTTCTTAGCCCAGTACATAATTCTGATTCAACTGGGCTGAATACGTTAGGGTGAATAAGTAAGTGGTTTACTTATCTATTTGAACTCTAGAGACTAACACCCACACACAAAGTGTATTTGACTTCCTCCGGTTATCTTATTTTCAGGTATGACTGGGTAGTTTATTTCAACAACGTTTAACTGTCTTTCTTGACAAGAAGGCTTTATTGTCCGTAAGTCATAAACAAGTATTGTTTCTAAAGAAGTACTGAACTTCCCCCATGGTTTTTGCGGTGTGCTTTGCGAGAAAGTAAAACATTTGTTTGTTCTCAGTGTACCATGCATACATTAATTTTTAAAAAATGTGTCGTAAGCTGATTTTGTAAACAACTGAAATCACCCACAGTTCTTCATGGATTGTTTCACATGCCACTATCTTGCTGTAAACTATGGTATATTACAACTTCCTTTTTTTCTATAAACACTGGCTTTCTTGCAGCCCTTCCTTCCTTCTCTTTAAATTTAGGAGATGAACCCACTCTGGAGAACATACAATACTTCCTTGGTTTCTTCATTTAATTTATATTAGATGATATCCACCCAGCAGGCTAGCTGATTGTTCCCTCCTATTAAAATTTGGCTTGCTGTTGGCAAGCAATGGTCTATATCACACTGAAGAAAGATCCCAACTAATTATGCACATCACCGTCAGGGAAAATAATTAAAGGAGTTCCTGTTGCTACTTTGGCTTGGTCACAATTTGGTTAAAGTTTAGCATTTGCTATTAAATTTTGAATGGATTTTATACATGATTTCCCTTCTTCTTGCTGCTGCCACATGACCCCTTGTTTGCAGCAATCCAAATCTTATTTTGACTGGGCTTTTATTTTCTTTCCTTATTTTCTGTGGCCAGAATAAGCACAGCTGGCTTGGGTGGCTTGGAGTTGGGAGGGGAGTTAATGATCCGAATGGGCACATTATGTCTTGCAGAGATTTGATTCACCTAGTCTGCCCTTTGAACAAAATGGCGGCAAGAGGGGTGGGGGTGGGTGGGAGAGAGAATTGTGGCACTGAATGTAGGAATTTTTGCCATACATTTTGGTGAATGCAATCTAAGGACGTTTTCAGAAGAATCACAACATGGCCCCAACATGTGATTTGTTTGTTCCTCATCAGTGAAGTATTGAGAGTTCAACAGAGAGAGCATTTTCCATTCTTTCTACAGAAGCAAAAGCTGATTTTCAAGTCAGACCATTAAGATGGATTATATGCCCCAACTACAGATAGGCTGCTGAGGATGGAGGGCATACAAGGTTGACAAAAGGTACATGAAGGAAGAAGTGCATGGAGAGAAAGGCAAAGATGCAATCCAACTTGAGATGGAAGGACTCTGGAAAAATTACAGACTAGGGACATGCATGGTCCAGAAATGATTCAGAAGAAATCAGAGGTGGGTTCCTATCTGTTCGGTCTGGTTTGGTCGATCCAGTAATGGTATGCTGGCCTGGGTCACAGAACTAGCAGCTACCCAGGCTGGACATGCCTCTGAACCAGTTCCCCGGTAGCCATCATCACCGCCACTATTTGTTTTTGAGTTCTGCACATGCAGTTCAATTTCCATTGAACTGCGCATGTGCGCGCACAAGCAAACCAGCAGTTATGCTGGCCAGAACCCACCCCTGGAATCCTTTGGATTTCAACAGACTGCTTAGAGTAGCCACATTTTTTTCTGGGCTTCTGTGAAAGTCCAAAAAAGAAGGGCTGTGTAACAGAATAGCAGGGAAGCTCTGTGGGGTGTGTGAAAGGGTGGCCCAGTGTCTGAACCATTTCCTTGAAATCATTTCCAAGGCTTGTAGGATCCTACTGCAAATAAGCAAATGTTTTATCAGTGCTAATATCCAAATCTTTTCCTCCAAACTTTTCTTTTATGAATATTTCTCTAAACATTTTTCTCTCCCTATCTCTTAAATGTTCTGTACATGTCCTATTAAGTTCATTTGAATATTTTTAAATGAAGACTGTGTATCCTGTTTTGTGAAGTACAGTTTTTTATTTGTTTGTTTGTTTATTATGTTCACCCATCTCACTTTATTGTGACTTTGGGTAGTGCACACAGTTAAAATACAAATAAAATCAGTCTTCTACCATTAAGCAATTAAAAACAATTAAAAGCTGCATTTAAAAATAATAAAAAGACAGAAGACAGTGCTCCCTAACTATAGAATACAACTATTTAACAAGCTACTCAGTTCCTTGGGGTCCCCAAGTCTTCTGGTCCTCTGGAAGGCTGGCGGGATTGGGGTCAATCCCACCTTGTGAGAGAAAGATGTTCCAGAAAGAGGACATCAAGATTCCAAGTTATCAAACTTGGATTAAATGTAGAAATAAATAAGTCTAGTATAGGACCAGTTGTTTTATAAGGTTGGTCCTGAGGGAAGCTTTGGACACATGACACAAAGGACATGTGTCATGAACTTTAATCTTTCAACAAAAACTATGAAATATTATAGAACTGATGTGTGTGTAGCTCATTTTTATAATTCCTGCCCTTAGAGCAACAGTCTAAAAAGGAAGAGATAAACATATCTGTCCAATTCCTGAGGAGGTACGTATCTCAATAAGGAGGAACTCTCTAGAATTAATTGGAATGACTCACAAGCTGGTTATTGTCTCAAGTTGTATTTGTATTTGTAGAACAGTAATTAGATTAAATGTTTATAGTCCTTTGCATATTGATCCATGAATCATAGATTTATAGACAAATAACATTATTTTTGTCCTCCATATAGTCTGAAACTAGGGAGACCAGAAAAAGACAGCACAATTGTTCAACTTCTGGTGCCCAACATGTAATGTGGAGATGTGTCCAGACTAGGTTTCCTCCAAAGAGGACCTTGCTTTTTCAATTTTTACAATTTAAACAACATTTTACCAATTTAACAATAAATTTTTCCTCAGATTCATTATTGCATGTGGGCAACTGGAATGCATGATTGTATTATAATCAAAATAAAAATGGTTAACTAAAATATTTGTTTGTTAAAGGCATGCATAAAAAGCTGTTGGAACTTGAAGAATGGGGCTGTTTCTGACTGTTTTTGATCATTTCATAATATCATAGGATTGTTTCTGAGTCCATTTCTTCACCCACCCAATTTTTAATTGCTATTATTATTGGATATTGCTTCAAATGTGTTCATGGTATTTGGATGCCTGGATATAATTATGCAGATTTAACATTGTTCTTGACAAACTAATCTAAATTAAAATGAACTAAGTTATGGGAAATGAATAAAATTCTCATGGATTCAATGAGAAATGAAAATATATACTGTGGCATTCACATACATTAGGGACACTCAAGGCCCCACATATAGCATCTATACCTATAGAAAATCCAATGCTAAAATATTTCTTTCTCTTTAAAAGAAGAAAACAAAATGTGATCTGTTTAGTTTCTAAATGTCTTTCTTTTCAAAATCTCCATTTTTTCTTTTCAAAAGGGCGAAACATCCATATCCTGTCTGCTATCATTCCTGAGCCACTGCCATGCTCCCACAGAAAAGGTGGCTTCCAAAATATGCTCTTCTACAGGGTTGGGCTTCAAAAATTTCAGCAACGGGTTCTCTGCCTGGTTGGCATGGTGGGCATGGACTGGTCGGGCTCCTGCACCATAGAGTCCCCTTGTTTTCATCTTCCCCAGGCTCCAGAGGCTTTCCTTCAGTCTCTGGGAGGGCAAAAACTGCCTTCCTTGGGCTCCAGAAGCCCTCCGAAGAACAGAAGGCCCTCGAGAGGCGGGAACTTCTGGGAGGCCCATTTTTCTCCTGCGAGCCTGCACACGGCCCCTGCACCAGTGGTGGGTTGCAGGTGATACACTCTGGTAGGGGCATACCGGAGCCAGCCCGGAGCACCAGATACCGTTCTGGTACAGTGCTCTGGGGGGCTCACCCACCCACCTGAGCTCCTTACCGGTGTTTAAAGACTCCTGCACTTCCGTGCAGGCGCATGGCACATACAGCACCTGCGCGACGCTCCGCGGAGCACCTGGAGCATCGTGGAGCGTCGCGGAGGCACTAAGATGCATGTGGACGCCGCCAGCCCCGTTCCAACCGTACCGGTTGGAATGGGATTTAAAACTCACCATTGCCCTGCACTTACCTTACATCCAAAACAGGCCACGTGGAGACTCCTGGGAGGGGTGGGGTGGGCAGGGCCAGCCAGAGTTGGGATTTAGAGGTTCTCTGACCTGGCCATAAGGTTAGCTATGGGTTCTCCCAAACCTGGGGAAAGACATAGAAGCCCACCCCTGCTCTTCTCAGAAATATTCTTATCCTTTCTTGCCTGAAGGATCATCTTTCTTCCATCTCATATAGTATGTGCTCTTCAGTTGTTATACACTAGCATAGCAGTATAATCTAAGATGTGGTGTAAGCAAAGAAATCAACGTCACATTATTTCATATACTATAGCAAAACATCTCTTTTATTGATTTGGAATAGCTGTGGACTGAACATAAAATTATTGTAAAAAAGCTTTTCTGGTCCAAATTAATCATTCTTTTAGTAAAGGTAAAAGCTCCAGGAAGCCTATGAGTAGCGTATGAAAACAGCATTTCTCTTCAGGTTTTAATCCTAAGCAATTTAATATTCTGAAACATGCTGCTCAGATTTAGAGGTAGCAGTTATAATTAGTAGCTACTGACTACCTTATTTTCTCTAAAAAAATTCCGTTCACTCTTGATCTTTTCCAAATTGCTGAACTTCTCAACCTTATCATTGTGTGGAGACAGATTCACTGGATGACGCTAATATTCTGAGAGAAAAATGCTCCGTCTATGTTTCCATATATCAAGTTTGCATATTGGATTACTTACTTAACAAAAACCATTATTATTCACTTTAAACAGTATTGCAGTATTGCTGTGAATATTGTAGAATAACAGAGCTGGAAGGGACCTTGGGAGTCTTCTAGTCAACCCCCTGCTCAAGCAGGAAGCCCCATACCATTTCAGACAAATAATTGTCCAATCTCTTCCTAAAACCTCCAGTGATGGAGAATCCACTACTTCTGGAGGCAAGTTGTTTCACTGATTAATTGTTCTCTCCTTATTTCTAGCTTGCTTCCCTCCTTGATTAGTTTCCCGCCATTGCTTCTTGTTATGCCTTCAGGTGCTTTGGAGGATAGGCTAATCCCCTCCTCTTTGTGGCAGCCCCTTAGATATTTGGAACACTGCTATCGTGTCACCCCTAGTCCTTCTTTTCATTAAACTAGACATACCCAATTTCTGCTCTTCATATGTATATAGCCTCCAGTCCTCTAATCAACTTTGTTGGTCTTCTCTGCATTCTTTCTAGAGTCTCAACATCTTTTTTATATCATGGTGACCAAAACTGGATGCAGTATTCCAAGTGTGGTCTTACTAAGGCAATATAAAGTGGTACTAACACTTCACAAGATCTTGATTTTATCCCTCTGTTAAATATGACCCCTCTGGCTCATATTTAAGTAATTATCCACTAGGACTCCAAGATCCCACTCACAAGATCCCACTCCAAGATCTCACTCCAAGATCCCACTCACTTACTTATTGAGCTGGGTACATCCTCTTCTACACCTGTGTATTTGGTTTTTCTTGTGTAACTGTAGAATGATTTATGATATACCTTATGATTTATGTTTACTGATTATTTGAGGGTTGTATCTTATGATTTATATTGATTGTATTTAATGATTCTGATAATAATTTATCACTTGTTGCTTGTATGTACGCTGAGAGCTTATGCACAGCAGACCAATTCCTTGTATGTCTAATCACACTTGGCCAATAAATAATTCTATTCTATTCTATTCCATTCCATTCCATTCTCACCACTGAATTTCATTTTGTTCAAATCTATTGAGATCCTTCCATATCTTGAGCCTATCTTTTGGAGTGTAGGCTAACTGCCAGCTTGGTGTTGTCTGCATATTCCATACCTTAGCCCAGTGCTTCTCAATTATTTTCTGTCATGCCCCCCCTAGGAAGAAGAAAACATTTCGCCCCCCCCCCCGCGCGACTGTAAATAGTATAATTTGTCTATAAAATTGTTATAAGTACACCTCTGCATAACATAGCACACCGGTCTTTCCTCATCTCCCACCGTAGTCACATGCTTTCTTTCCTCTTTCCCTCTTACTTGTCTATCCTTCCTTCCACCCTCCCTTCCTCCTTCCCTTCCTTCCTGCCTCCCTTCCAGTTCCCTCCTTCCTCTTTCCCCCTGCCTGCCTGCCTTCTTTCCTCTTTCCCTATCCTCCTATCCTTCCTTTCTCCCTCCCTCCTTCCCTGCCTCCCTTCCAGTTCCATTCTTCCCTCCTTCCTTCTGCCTCCTTCCTGCCTGCTTGCATTCTTTCCTCTTTCCCTCTTGCTTGTCTATCCTTCCTTCCACCCTCCCTTCCTCCTTCCCTTCCTTCCTGCCTCCCTTCCAGTTCCCTCCTTCCTCTTTCCCCCTGCCTGCCTGCCTTCTTTCCTCTTTCCCTATCCTCCTATCCTTCCTTTCTCCCTCCCTCCTTCCCTGCCTCCCTTCCAGTTCCATTCTTCCCTCCTTCCTTCTGCCTCCTTCCTGCCTGCTTGCCTTCTTTCCTCTTTCCCTCTTGCTTGTCTATCCTTCCTTCCACCCTCCCTTCCTCCTTCCCTTCCTTCCTGCCTCCCTTCCAGTTCCCTCCTTCCTCTTTCACCCTGCCTGCCTGCCTTCTTTCCTCTTTCCCTATCCTCCTATCCTTCCTTTCTCCCTCCCTCCTTCCCTGCCTCCCTTCCAGTTCCATTCTTCCCTCCTTCCTTCTGCCTCCTTCCTGCCTGCTTGCCTTCTTTCCTCTTTCCCTCTTGCTTGTCTATCCTTACTCCCTCCTCCCTTTCTTCCCTCCCTCCCTGCCAGCAGCTCCTCCAGCATCCCAGCTGGAAGCAGCAGCACAACAGTCGCCGTTACCAGGGGCGAAGGGGTGGCGGTGGCAAGATCGGGCGACCGCCGCCCCTTTGTCCCTTCCCCAACAGCGGCTGTTGCGCTTCCGCTTCCAGACGGAATGCTTGCGGGTGAGCTGCTGGCGGGGAGGCGAGCTACCTGCATAAAGACGCCGCCGAGGGCATGGCAGAATATATCCCGGCTTGAAGTGGCAGCGCTGGGGACTGCTCAGAGACTCATCAGAGCCGCGGGCTGGAGCTGTGCAAAAAGTCTGCTTGGGCTGGGGGGGGGGAGGGAGGGAAGCCTGGGACAGCCATGCTTCCCTCCCTCCCACCCCCGCCCGAGCAGGCTTCTTGCACAGCTCCAGCCCGCGGCTCCAATGAAAATCCACAGTCCGAAGTGCTGCCACTTCCAGGCGGGATATATTATGCCTCGCCCACGCCGCCGACGTTGCACCCAGATGGAAAGGGAGCCTTCGCGCCCCCCTTTATGGAGCCTCGCACCCCCCCAGGGGGGCGCGCCCCACTATTTGAGAACCACTGCCTTAGCCTAAGTCATTTATGAAAATGTTGAAGAGTACCAGGCCTAAGACAGAGCCTTGAAGTACTCCACTGCATATAAATCAGAAAAAGTCAAAACGTATAATGTACTGCAAGAGAATATAGAAATATTCTCTATTTTTATTTGTTACAAGTTGCCTTGAGTGTTGGAATAAATAGAACAAATAGTTTTATGTCCTGTATCTGTTGATTGCCAAAAGAACCTGGGGTGGAAAAGGCTGGGTGCCTACTTGTTATTTGGTGGATGTAGGCCACAAAAGTGAAAGAGGTTCCATCAGAAGAGATTTATCAAGGCTGAAAGCAATCTGGCAATGTCTTGCAGAAGTATCTGGACCAAGCCATACGCAGGACGACCTGTTCCTATTCAATCCGGCACACACGATGAAATCATCCCCCCAGGCACCTTCTGCACACACACTTGACATGATTAATTCTGCTTTCTCTGTGGTAGGGCTCTTATTTTTAACAACCTATTGTTGGAGTTAAAGGCAGACCATTCCTGATTATGGGTTTGGAGGGTATTTGAAATATACTTGTTGGAATTTGAATTATTTTAACTCAACTTTTAAATTATTTTATAATTATTGTTTTAATAAGGTTAAAGGATGGTTTTAACTGTATTTTTGCCATTACCATCATAATTTATATATTCCTTTCCTTAAGGAGTGAAAGGCAATTTACTCAGAGGCTTCCTTGTAATTCCCACAACAATTTGGGAAGTATATTGGGGCAAATTAATGGAAAAAATTAACGTCAGTGTCACTCAGTGAACTCAAGAATTAAATCTTAACGTTTCTTCAAGCGTTCCCGCACCCATTATGATGACATCACAGCCCTCCAGGAATCTGCAGACCAAAGGTTGAAAACCACTGAAGTAATGTGCATAAATGTAATAGATAATATCTAGCCTATGAAAAGAGGGACACGGTGGCTCTGGGGCTAAGACGCTGAGCTTGTCAATTAGAAAGGTCGGCAGTTTGGCAGTTCGAATCCCTAGCACCGCATAATGGAGTGAGCTCTCATTACTTGTCCCAGCTTCTGCCAACCTAGCAGTTTGAAATCATGTAAAAATGCAAGTAGAAAAATAGGGACCACCTTTGGTGGGAAAGTAACAGTGTTCCATGCCCCTTCAGCATTTAGTCATGCCAGCCATATAGCCACGGAGACATCTTCGGACAGTGCTGGCTCTTCGGTTTTGAAACAGAGATGAACACCGCCCCCTAGAGTTGGGAATGACTAGCACATATGTGTGAGGGGAACATTTACCTTTACCTTAGCCTATGAAAATCTTAGATGGGTTTTTATATCCACGATCCTGCAGGTCCAATTCAAGGCCCAAAGTAAAACATGTACTTTGTTTCCCTGAGTGTGGGACTGTTTTCTGAAGTCCTACAACATGGCACTATTTCCTCTCAACTCCATAAGTATACATTTTAAGTCTCAGTGACCAGAGAATTTCTAGTTGGAAGGATATGAGAGTCTACTTTGCCTTCTTACTTTCCAAATCTGGGCAAAGTTTCACCTCTGAGAATGGATAATCAGAGAATGAGAATTTGGCTTTGAAGCCAATGAACATCAAATGTCTCTGGGCTCTTTTGTGGACCACTAGAAGCTATGATATAAGAAGTGTTCGCCTCATCTCGAAAAGTATATGAAAACCATGCTTCTCACATGGATGGAACAATGTGCTCTAGAAAGAAGACTGGGTTTCTGTTCAGCTAGAAATTACACTCTGCTGTTTCTAATAAAGCACAAATCTTCTCACCTGATGGCTGTTGTGCCATACCTCAAACAAAGGCTGGGCGAGTTCTGTTTACCTACTAATAATGACTCTCTTGAGTAACCCATCTCTGCTGTTTGCACTGTAATGAAGTCACCAAGAATTTCTCAAATGCAGAACCAAGTTTCTAAATAAACGGCTATTAGAGAAGCATCAATCCCTGTCTATCACAGCAGCTGCCCCACTTTGATCATAGGGAGATGCCCGGCTAGAGCAGAGATGAAGAAGAGAGACAAAATCAGCACTGTAAGACTTAACATTGGGGAGCTCCGTTAGCAATGCAAGTGGCAAAGGCTTGGTATCGCCTACACAATTCCATGCTGTTCCAGGGTGTGCCCCAATGGGTCTCCATCTGCCAACAAAGCACAACAGATCATAAACCCAGGAAGAAAGTGGGGAGTAAGCAGGGTCTTTTATTTTTGGGAATTGGCATACGGACCAGAGTTCAAGCTATTACATGGAATCCTTTAAAGACTGCCTTCTGAGTTGGAGCTTCTGCAAGAGCGCGCGCGCACACACACACACACACGAACACGAACACGGACCTACACAATAATCAGTTTTCAGGAGATGGGATGTCTTATTCCTGGCAGGCCATCACTGTCTGCTTCCATGTGGGCAAGTAGCCAACTGAGACAGGGAGCCAAAGTGCTCAAGCTCCTTGGTGAATATTGGGGCAGCACATCTTAATTGCTTCCTTCTCCCTCCCTTGAATCAACAAGGGCAACATGTGCAGATTTGCTCCAGGGAAAACAATGGCAAACGAGGGGAAAATAAATCACCACCTGATACATCCATTCTCACTCCCTTGCACTTTCTTCATTTGTCATTCACAAGTTTAACCATTGTTTGTATTACAGCAGCTCCTACAGGCAGGCCCATTGTGCTGGATTTATAGGAAGAAAAACAACCAGTTTTCCTCCAGGACATTTATATGAGAGAACAGAATCAGATAAGGACAGGGCATTAATATATAGATATATCAGGCAGCAGAGTGGTTGGGGAGGGGGTTATTTCTGTCCTGAATCAGTGTTATTATCTTACTTGAATTAAAACCTTCTCAAGGTTTTCTTTCTGTTAATCCTACACATTGTTGCCTTATTTCTGTTTGCTGCACTTTGGATGTACACCTTTGACCAAGGACGATCAAAAGGGAGACTACTATATGAGCACATCCATTCTACCTCTTCAGTTACAATTCATGTTGCCCAGGAATATTAACATGCTTTGATATGTTCTCAGACCCACACGTGCCCTCCCAAAAGCCATTGATAAAAAATGAACCAAAATGAACATTCAGGGTATTGTTGCATTTACTGTGTTTATTTCATTTTCCCCAAAATTAAATCACATCAAATTTAATTTTGCTTCTGTGAGCATACACTTTCTCATCACTCAAAAATCAGAAATTGCATTGCTCTATATCTGATCTACAAATACAGGAAGCCCTCACTAACTGACTGCTTGATTTAATGGCTGTTCAAAGTTTTGTTTTAAATATATTTCTGACTGTCACATTTATGATCGTCCCAGCATCCCACAGTCACATGGTTGCCATTTGGGCACTTTGCAAGGCGGGGTGCATCTACCATCATCACGGCATGCTGGGAACAAGAAATCACCATTCACATGCTTCACAACCACTTGTGACAAACAAAATTAATAGATGTGGCAGTAAAATGAAAGTTGCATTCACATGATATTTCACTTAATGACAGCAATAATTCACCTATCAACTGAAGGGGAAGTAAGCCTGTTGCAGTCACATTTTCTATTTAGTGACTGCAGTGGTTAGTGATCAAGTTGCTGGTCCCAATTGTTGTCATTAACCAAAGACTTCCTGTAGTTCACATTTTACTTCATAATGGATGGAGGAAAACAATGCCAGGACCAACTCTAGTATATTGGAGTTTTCTCTACTGCACAATCAACCCCTGAAATAATAAGAGAATAGAAATAACAATAAAACATAATTTTTGAATTGAATAATCTTTGAATTGTAGGGGATATAAATACATTTAAAATGTACATGGGAAACACATAAGAGAAAGACAAAGATAGTTTTAATTCAGTTCTCAGTCTGAACTGTTTCTATGACTTCTCACAAATTCAGAATTTAGTTCTTTCTAAAGCCTTTTTTTTAAATGGGAAACCAAATAATTGTTAGAACAGCAGAGTGATTGTAGAGTAGAAACATCTGAGTTCAGTGGACCTTTGTATTCCAAATGACAAAGAATAAGCCAAATATATTCAAATAAAATTAGATCCCTGGAATTCTGCCTGGTATTTCCAGGAACACACATAATTAATATTTTGTTGCTCTTGGGATGAAGGCCAAAGATTGCAAGATTTCAAAGATGAGTTAAACCTCATGTCTTCAGAATCAAGAGCTCTGTGCATAGGAGATAAGAATACTTTTGCTCAAGATGGCATGGTGAAAGATAGTTCAGCATATTTTTCAAATCATACCTATGCACACCTTCCTTCTTATTTCCCTCCCTCCCTTCAAAAGTAAACTTGGACATTCCACAAATTTTTTGTCTTTATATCTTCTTCCTTTTCCTGTTCACTTTTCATTTTGAAGGAAATCATTTTAAATTTAGAATTATCCTTTTAGAATTCATGTACGGGGAGCCCACAAGGATAAAACCATCTACATCCAATTCTGAAAAGTCATTTACTGAACAAACTGATAGAAAGAGCTTTTGTGGTGCAGTGGTTAGAATGCAGTATTGCATGCTACCTGGGCATTCCCACTGCCAGGAGTTCAATCCTGACCAGTTCAAGGTTGACTTAGCCTTCCATCCTTCCGAGCTCAGTAAAATAAGGACCCAGATTGTTGGGGGCAATATGCTGACTCTGTAAACCACTTAGAGAGGGCTATAAAGATTATGAAGCAGTATATAAGTCTAAGTGCTATTGCTAAGGAAGATAACTGCAAAAGAAAAGTTCTTAAATTTATTTACTTAATTATTAGGCTTCTATACCATTCATCATACGGATGCGGTGGCTTAGTGGCTAAGACATTGAGCTTGTCGATCAGAAAGGTTGGCAATTCAGCGGTTTGAATCCCTAGCTCCGTGTGACCGAGTGAGCACCCGTTACTTGCCCCAGCTTCTGCCAACTTAGCGGTTTAGAAGCATGTAAAAATGCAAGTAGAAAAATAGGGACCATTTTTGGTGGGAAGGTAACAGCGTTCCATGCTTCTTCGGTATTTAGTCATGCTGGCCACATGACCATGGAGATGTCTTCGGACAAGGGAGTTTCTAATTTCCAGTCATCCTCTTTCCCCCTTTTTTGAAACTCTCAGTTTTCATTTCTGATATGTGTTCCTTTTTATTTTAGATCTTTGTTAATCCTTTGGTATGGAGTTCAAGCTTCCACTACCTTCATTGTTTCATACTGTTTTTGTTGGCAAATGCATTTTATAAAGAAGCCCTTACCTTGAGGGTATTTTTTTCTGTGGCAGAGTAGAAATATCTTCATTAAGTAAGTAAATCAACGCCCCCTTTGCCTTCCAAAGTGCAGGACAGAAAATAAGGTATAGAAAGACCGATTTCAAATGAATGTAAGAGAAAACTAAGAATAGTTTGATTGTGGAAACAATTATACAGAGAGGTGATGAATTTCTTTTCAGAGAATGTATTCACCCAAGGACTGCTAGGCTGCCAACCTTCTGGGGTGCTTTAATTTGAATGGCTAAATCGAATAAGGGGATAAATTAGGTGGCCTAAATGGCCCCTTCCATCTCTGTATGGTATGAAATCAGATTTTCACCTAGCAGAAACAAACATAATTAATTCATGAAAAAATGCTGTGGCATCTTAAAGTCTAATGAGTGTATTAGGTGATAATAAATTAGATCATTTATAAAGTGCTGTATGACTCCTTACTCGGTTAGCAGTCAAAGGTTAATGTGGCTACCACATTCTAATCAAATTAAGCCACTCTAATAAGCCTGTGTGGTACAGTCAGAAACTGCCTTGTTATAAACTTCACAAATTCTGTTCAGCTCATCAAAATGCAATAATGATACAGTTCCCTAATTTGCTTCAGTTTGATAGTATATCTAGCAAATGGGCACATCCAGTAAATGGAAGGTGCTGTTTCACATGTACTGAAGTCTCTTTCAATGTTTTCAGAAGTGCCAGAGAAGGCAGGAGGAATAACAGCAACTGAATCACCGTGGTAATTTTGTTTCATATTTTAGATCAGGGTTATGATGATATTCCAGTTGGTGACTGAAGCATCATCAATGCAAAGAAATCTGTAAAGCTTGGCAGCACCCTACTTCCTAACATTTCCTCCTTCTCATATTCATAGAACATAGAATGGGTTCTGTGTTCTAATGTTCTATGTTCATCTTACAGTGCTCTGGAGGGCCCGTCCGCCCGCCCGCCTGCACTCCTTACCGGTATTTGAGGTTTTCGGGGCTTCCGTGCACATGCACGGAGTGTACGGTGCCGTTGAGCAACTGGAGCATCGTGGAGGCATCATGGAGCATGCTGCGTGCATTCATGTGGTGGACGTCCAGCCCCATTGCACCGTACCAGTTGCAACGGGATCCAGAACCCACCACTGATCCAACACCACTCCTTAGACTGATCCTTTGTGTTCAAAATCCTTTCTGGCAAAATTTCAGCCCAATCAACAAATATTTAAGAAACCACCACAAAAATATACTAAGTAAAAGCCTATGTCGCAATTATCCAATTTCAGCAAATATTAATTTGAACATCTCTTATGTAAGGCACAAGAGTAAATTAAACTGAATGTTGCTCTTAATCTTAGCATCTGATTGTTTCCATGGAGCAAATGGAATGAATTCCACTTAGTACTGCAGGTACATCAACAGTGCTCCTGGTTTTGCTTCTGTAGTTAGGGAAACTTAAACATCTAATTAAGGAGATAGAAAGGTAGAGAGTTAATTTTCCATTTTAACAAGAAGTTAAAACTTCTTGTAAAGCTGTGTACAGGAGTGGACTGATCTGCACAAATGGACTAACCATTTTTTTAAGAGGAGAAAGGCAGGGTATTTTATTTTACCCACCCACAACCCTCTGTATTTGGGTAGGAAAAAAATATGAGGAATAAGTACATGGCTTGGCTTGGAAATAATACCTGTGAAAGCAATCTGGGCTTTCTTGTCAATAGATTAAACATAAGCCCATGGTGTGATGCAGCTGTCAGCCTACCTGGTAGCGAGATTCCCACAAAAGACATCTCACAAAACCGGGGGGGGGGGGGGGAAGGGATCCTTCGACTGTAATTTTTCCCTCCCCAGATGCTGTCTCCATGGTAGACAGGCCGCATGTCAACTCTGGGGAGCCCAGAGGTCCGGGGCTGCCATTCAGGAGGAGGAGGGGGGAAACTGGGCCAGCTGCCAAGACTCAGGCTTATACCAAATAGAGATCTTCCTCCTCCACAAGCAGTCCAGCTGAGATCTCTACAAAGCTCTTCATGGTTGACTGCTGGGAGGTTTCCACTGAGAACATTCCAGAATAGATAACTGACTGAGAACAATCCATGATAGATTGCTGTGCGGTTTTCACTCTGGGTGATGAGGTGATGGGTGGGGTTTAGTCTAATTACCAAGTAACTCTAAAAGGTGATTGGGAGCACTGGACGTCAGCTCTAACAATTTATTCATTGCCTTAATGCTTTGTCGGTCAGTTTGTGCCATAGGATGATAAACTGCATTTTCAAACCATCTCCGTGTTTGGCTGTGTTCATTAACCTTTCAGAACCTGACAGTTTCTGCTAAAATAGGAAAATGAAGCATAGAACTGAGATCAGAGGATGTAACCGTATCACTCGGTTCTGCCTTGATCAGATCCATTTGGAGAATTGTGCCCCGTTCTAGGCACTACAGTGCAAAAAGGACCATAACAAATTGAAGTGATTTCAGTGAAGGACCATCAAAATGGTGAAGAGTCTGCAAAATAAATTTTATAAAGAATGGTTAAAAGTTTTGAGTGCTGTTAGCCTACAAAAAAAATTTGAAGATTGAAATGATTGAATCTTGACTACTATAAAGATTATCAAACAGATGAGGAAGTAATTTGTTGTGCCTCAAGTGAGAACTCTGGATTGATTTGCTCTATGAACCATTTATTTGTTTTCTTATTCATGGTGTTTTCAGGCCTGTTCTCCAACAATGTTCACTTCCATTGAGTGTCACATAGAAAACCATCGCCTGCATAATTCTTATCTGTGCACCCACGTCATGGAATCTGAATATCTGTTCCAAGGAATTCGTTATTATCAAAAGAAGGGCTATCAAACAATACCAGTCTTGACTGTTGGCTCCCTTAGGGTTGACAGTCAATCCTAAAAGGCAGAAGCTACCCACCATTTTAAAACTGTCATTACCATTTTTGAGGCATATTTGTTGTTATTGTTTTGGTCTTTTTTTTACATTTAATCTTAGTCCCATTTTCTCCACTTTGCAACTTGACTTTCATTATGGAACATCCAGTTCATTTGCATTTTCAGCTATGAGAGTCGTATTATTAGCATAGCATGGGTTATGTTCCCCCCCTCCCCCAGCAATGGTTTTTACCATCCTTCACAGAGAACAGCACAGCAAATATCAAGGCGTTACTGTTTGCATTCGATTTGGAAAAAGCATATTTCTTATTTGAGTAAAAAACAATTTAGTATATGTTGAAATTGAGCATGGAAAGAAAAGCATCGTTCATTTGGGCACCTCTTACAATTAAATGCACCTATTGAGGTAAGCACAACTCCAGGACATTACTCAGCCTTTGGATTACAGATAGAACATCCTTGCTATGCACTTGAAAAAACAAATTTTGTCCCCATAATATTCCTCAGCGTCAGGTTTCATTGGTTGTTAATTACAGCCCAAAGCACATGGAAATATTGCGGCATAAAACAACCATGAAAGAATCACTTGCTCTTTTTTCACTTACATTACGAAAATATGTCTACACATGACACTTAGCCAGTTGTATATCATTACTACTAAGCTCTCAAAGAATGTAAAAAGAGCCCCACTGGTTTCCTTTCAGATCATTATGGGCTTGTTCTTCCTGAGTATCAAACCAAACAGATGCCAGAACACTGAGTATGCAGCCTCTAGATCAGGGGTGTCAAACTCGCATCATCATGGCAGTGTCACATGACATATCAGGACTTTTTTCCCTTTGCTAAATTGGGCATGGGCGTGGCCAGTGTGCAACGCATCCAGCCTGGGGGCCGGGGGTTTGACAGCCTGCTCTAGATGATTAGTTGGCAAACTGAAAATCAGGCATCTTGTGTTCAGTAAGATATAACAGAATAACAGAGTTGGAAGGGACCGTAGAAGTCTTCTAGTTCAACCCCCTGCTCAGACCAATTTCAAACAAATTTGTCCAATCTCTTCTTAAAAAATCTCCAGTGTTGGAGCCCCCCTAGCTTCTGAAGGCAAGTCCCTAGTCTTATGCTCTGTTTTCTTAAACGATCCAAAGGGTTGTAGACCACGTGAAGTTTCAAAATGCTACCTTGAAAAAGTTCTTTGTTAAGAGCTTTTAATAAGTATTAAAATTCATTTGAATATTGATATATAATTACAAATGGACTCTTTTCAAATTATTTGAGTAAGAACATTTTTTTAAAAAATCCAAGTTTCTTTATTGGTTTTTCTCTTCACTGCAGAGTTTACTATTATTTTGCATTTCACTTTTAGTTCCTTTATTAATTAGTAATTAAATTCCAGGATTGAAATAGTATATAAATATAACAAATAATCCCTGATTTCAAGATCCTATAGCTATTACAATACAATCCCTTATCTGTAGAATGCACAGTTCACACCACAATTCCTGATACACTGTCAACTGCCCCAGTGTGAAACTACCTGCATATTAACCTCTGGTTTTAGTAAAATCTATGGAGATGCTGGAACATACAGTAGATTACATTTGATTATGAGATGAATAAGAAAGGATAAATTGACAGTAAATTTGGGGAGGTGCTGTTAGTTAAGAGAAAACAAGAGTCAGAGATCAGAATCAACTTCTGCAGGATAGGGCAACACATAACTTGAAAAACTGTTTTCTAGGAATCTTCATTGACTCAGTTGCTACTAAACAATAACAATATACTTACAGTAATTACCACTTTACAGTGCTTTTACAGCCATCTCCAAGCAGTTTACAGAGTCAGCATATTGCTCCCAACAATCTGGGTCCTCATTTTACCAGGTTCAGAAGGATGGAAGGCTGAGTCAACTTTGAGCCAGTCAGAATTGAATTCCTGGCAAGGAGCAGTGAGTTAGCCTACAATACTGCAGACTATTCTATTCTAACCACTGTGCTACCACAGCTCATAATATTAAGATTGCTAGTAGCAACTATAACAAGCAGAAAGTCAATCAAATCTAGTGATTTAGATGAAACCACTCCTTAAATAGTAAGATTTTCAACAGTTAATCATACCTGACTTCCATTTTAAATACTGCAATAGGCCAATAGTGTAAGCTTATGTTAAAAAATATCCACAGGATATTCATTTGGTGCAAAATGTGGTCACTGGCAACTAACCAATGCATGTTACCTATATTGAATATGATACCCATATGAATGGTTTCCAGCAGTTCCCCAGCTATAATTTTATGTTGACTGAAAAGGCCTATATAAGATTATCTGACTGACTACTTCCCCAGTGTCAACCTATCCAGATGTTAAGATCTGAAGGAGGGGGTCTTTTGAAAATTCACTCATGTTGTTTCCCCACAGAGTGGTATTGCACCAATGGTAATGTGACTCATACAAGATCAGTAAAAAAGACATAAGTAAAACCTACACACCACTTATCTTCCTGGTTTGTATGAGCTGGAATGTTTTGTGTGGATTGCCTGCAATTTCATTTTTTCCTTATTAAATCTATTTTCCTCAACTACTGCTTTTTTAACCATTCTTTATTTTAAGAAGGAAAATTGCTATGAAAAGTGTTCTTCCTGTATTTCTGACAGTGACGAAGACTTTTTTCTTAATTGATCTCAATATTGTGTTTTGGAAACATGCAGTGGTAGTTACATTTCCTTCCTGCAGGTTAGAGATTCCGTCTATTAACTCAGTCTATGATTTGGCTATTTCTTTAGTGAAATAAAAGCACAGACATACTTGATAAAGTGACACTGAACTCTACGCTGATGATCAGGGATGAGTGAATGAAAATCCTGAAATACTTCACAATATGAATCAATGTTACTGAATTGCAGAGGTGAAAGACCATTGGTGCTCACACAGTTTGATGGGCTTCATAATACACTTCAAAAGGAAGCTCAGATTGCCCATTTAAGCTTGCAGAGGCTTTGAAAATCAGCATGGTAGAAGCTGGAAAAATACAATCTGCCACATTTTTGGCCTTTTGAATGAGCACAATTGTTGCCATAGAGATTCCCCATATTTTTTGCTCTCTCACATGTAAATTATCAGTCAATAGCAATATTGTATTAAAATACCCTGGTACAACTTCTATAACTGGGTGGAAGAATTAGTAAGGGAAATCTGGAATAAGATCTTTACAATCACCCATTCAGGCTGAGGATTATGGGAGCCACATGACTGACTTTACTCATAACAAAGAATCATAGGAACTTTTGGATGGTTTCCATTTCCTATTATCCTTTCAGATGTGGCCTTTTCCCATCTGCCTTTGGATAAAATATGAACAATCTCTGTGCTTGGAAGAATAAAGATATGATGTCCTTTATAAGGCTGAAGAATGCATGGCCCAGTAAAGAATTGAACTCTGTTGTCACATGCTCAAACCCAAATGGGACAGGCCAATTAATAATGCATGATACGGGGTGACATGATAGCATTATTCCAATATTTAAGGGGCTGTCACAAAGAAACCTATTCACCAAAGGCACGTAATGGATGGAAATGTAGCAAAGAAAGAAGCCACCTAGAACTAAGGATAAATTTCCTGACAGTGAGAACAATTAATCGGTGGAATAGTTTGCCTTCAGAGGTCATGGATACTACACCACTGGTGGTTTTTAGGAAAAGATTGGACAGTCATTTGTCTGAAATGGTGCAGGGTCTTCTGCTTGAGCAGCAGGCTGGGCCCGAAGACCTCCAGAGTCCCTTCCAACTCTGTTTTTCTTCACCATTTTATTATATACTGTAGCTTGACTCATCTACTATTTATTCATCTTGATTGCTTTTCTCTCTCAGCCT
This sequence comes from Natrix helvetica, assembly GCF_964273705.1. Taxonomy (NCBI): domain Eukaryota; kingdom Metazoa; phylum Chordata; class Lepidosauria; order Squamata; family Natricidae; genus Natrix; species Natrix helvetica. The sequence continues at coordinate 300,761,760 of NC_138548.1, forward strand.
AATCATAGTTGAGCCTTTGTGTTACTGTGGCAGTATTGAAAGATTTAACATGTACTTTTGGGGGCTTCTGCTCTTTTAACAACTGGTTTGCGGGAAGAAATTCAGCAGAAGAGGACAATGTTGTTGCTCTGCAATGGCAGGAAAGCTTCATAGACTTGCACCTATGGAAGGCAATGAATTATGGATATTGGACCCAAGGCACTTCACAAAAACCCCTCCAGAAGCCATTCCAATACTTTTCTTTTGAGAGTCTTAAGAATTCAAGCTTTCATAAATCCCATTGTACTGATTTAGCACAATTATAATTTGATTTAACATAATCCTAATGTGCTTCTTGGTAACTTTTTTTTTGTTTATTTTCTAAGGCCCATAATTCCAGACCTGCCTGTTAGCATCACTGGTTTTCAGAATTATAATTTAAAATTAATAGCCATGAACCGATCCAAATGTTTGCACTTGGCAAAAATACCAGCCAGTCTTCAATACTGCATACATTTTAATACAATAATACAATAGTAGAGTTGGAAGGGACCTTGGAGGTCTTCTAGTCCAACCCCCTGCCTAGTCACCCTCTTTCCTTCTCCTGCCCTCTTAGCCACTATATTGTTTTACAAAGCTTTCAACGTGCAAGTTTAATGTATTTCATGTTACTGTTAAAATCTAAGTGAAACAGTTTTCCAGAATTCTGCCTGAAAGAGAAGAGATAACCAGAGACTGCTGTGCTGTAATAAGATCCCAATTTCACTCTTCCAGGACTTGGATATCCTGCTGTTGAGAGCCAAAGAAACAGCTCATATAAAAGGAAGTGAAAACTGTTTTTATTGGCTAGAGTTTCTGGATGTTTGAAAGAAAAATGAATATTTATTCACAGTGCAGAAGCTCAATATTTTGGCATTGTACCCCAGCAAAAATGCACACTAACAAACGTTAATATCATTGTTTTTATGAGAAAAAACTCCATGATTTCTAATGTTTGCACTTGCATCAATTCTTGGAGATATTAGTTTTATTCTTACTTTACAGAGAAAATTTGAGGAAAATTTTTGTGACATCATTGTTTTATGCAGATGAGTTGATTAATATAGGATTACTCATAATTTGATCTACTATATGCTGTACATTTGTAGCAGACTGAATGCACTTTTTGCCTCATCAGATATCTTTGGCAAACTATAGGATACGCAGGAAACTGCATACATCTTCCACTTAGTTCCCAAAATTCAGTGACAGGTGATTGTGCCAAATGGGAATTTTAGAAATCTCAAAATATCTGGAAAGTTTCAAGTTGAAATGGAAAAGGTTGTCATATGTTAGTCAATTTGCCTTGACCAGACTTTTCCATTTCTAGCAGCTGTGACCTAATAGCATTAAAACCATCATATTAGAATTATTAGAATTAGAATTCTTTATTGGCCAAGTGTGATTGGATACACAAGGAATTTGTCTCCAATGCATAAGCTCTAAGTGTACATACAAGCAACAAGTAATAAATCATGATCATAATCATCATAAAATACATTCATCATAAATCATAAGATAAAACACTCAGTAATAATGATAGGATACTAAATATGCAATCAACACAAATCATTCTATACAAGATACAAACAACACATGTATAGTCATAAGAAGATAAAGAAATAGGTAATAGGAAAGAGAAGAAGAATAGTAATACAGCTCTACAAGGTAGTTTGATAGTGCTGTGGGAATTAGTAATTTAGCAGAGTGATGGCATGGGTGGGGGGAACTATTCTTGTGTCTAGTTGCTTTGGTGTGCAATGCCCTATGGCATCATCTTGAGGGAAGAAGTTGAAACAGTTCGTGTCCAGGATGTGAGAAGTCTTTAGGTCCTCAATGGAAGGCAGGCTGGTAGCAATTGGTTTTTCTGCAGTTCTAACTATCTATGAAGTCTGTATCTGTCTTGTTTTGTTGCAGTACCAAACCAGATTGTTATAAAGGTGTAAATGACAGACTCGGTAATTCCTCTGTAGAACTGTATCAGCAGCTCCTTGGGCAATCGGAGTGTTTTGAGTTGATGCAGAAGGAATATTCTTTGTTGTGCTTTTTTAAATGACATTTTTGATACTAGGTGCCCATTTTAAGTCCTGAGATATTATAGAACCTAGAACATGAAGATTGCTACTGTTGATAATGTGTTGTCTAGTATTATAAGAGCTGGGAGATTGTTAGAATATGAGGGTTTCTCCTAAAATCTACAAGCTGAAGCCATCTGACCCTTCCAAAAGAGCATGAGACAGACGTGTCAAAGTTATATATCTTAAGAATATTGTTCATCTTAACTTTAATTTTGTTTTCTTAAGACAATTAGGAGCATAACTACATGAATAATTACAGATGCCACGTACCAATAATGTAAAATATTGGATAACAACACCACTTAAGCAATCAATCAACCAATGCAGCAGAAAGAAAAGTTGGGTGGTTTGGCCTAGTTGTTCTCTTTTAGTTCAACATATCTCAGAGGGTTATTGTGGAGGGAAATAGGAAGGTGTACTCTATATACCACCTTACCTCTATAAACCCAATAAATGAATTAAACTTTGGATGAACTCAGTTTTCCTTTATGAGCACATAACACTGAAGAGGTTGTGCCGTTCTTCTCCAGCCTGTTTCTCTGTTTCATAATGTTCCCAACACTTTCTTCATTCTTATTCTTATTATTAATGTATACCTTCATTCTTTCTCAAAGAGAGTGCCCTGCTTTTTCAAACATTTTCAACTTAATATACAGAACCACATTGTATAGTACCCAATTGTAATCTTTCTCAAATACACATGGCTCAAAGGTATGCCCATTAAAGGTTCCTAATTTTGTCATCTGTTATTTTGAAATAATATAAGTGAAATCCTCAAATATATTTAGTTTACGAGTTTCCTCCCTTCTCATGAAGATGAGATATGTTGACCTGAATAACAGACCACATCTCTATTAATTATATTCCGGATCTGTAAAAGACATATGAAGTTAATATGAAAAGGCCATCCTTTTTCAGCAAGACCCAAGTTAGCATAGGCTCAAAATGAGAATATAATATATAAACCCGGAATTACATTGGTCCCTAAAACTTTGAGCACCTCCCCCAGATTTCTTCAAAAGTTATCACTCAATTGTAATTTTGTCCCATCGTTTGAGATTTAGACTTCAAGCAAAGGGCATGCATGAAGACTAACAGCAATTGTTTCAAGCATAGACCACAATTTACTCAAGAAATGCTCAAATTTTAAAAATTGGATTATTAAGATATATCTTCTCAGAAGAGTGCTTATTGTTTGACATTAGAATTACATTTTGTAGATGTCCTATTGTATTCAGTTTCAGTTATACTTGACATAGAACATGCATTCATTTATGAAAATTATTTTTATAGATATGTATGTGTATATGAAAGCACAAATGAAAAAAAAAACTGTGAAGAACTCATATTTCTTGTGGTTATAACCCAATAATAGATAGTGGGGTATACTTTCAGAGAGGTTGAAAACTGGGATGACCAGAGGTGCAATCTACCTGGTGTACAGATGTGAATGATCTCCATAGAATTGAACTATTTCTAGAAGGTATCTGAAAGAAATTATTTGTTAAGGAAGAATAGTAAGCTGCATGTGACAAATCAACACATCAGAAAGAAAGCAAAAAAATATAATCCAATATTGTCCAATATGGTCCAATATGCAATGCACATTTGCAATCTCATAAGGAAGATATATCATATTTTTCGGAGCATAAGATGCACCTTTTTTCCTCAAAAAAGAGGCTGAAAAGCTTATACACCAAATACAGCACTTTTTGCCTCCCAAAGCCCCGCCCCTTCACCAAAATGGCTGTGATACCCTTATGGAGGCAGAAATGAGCAAAAAACAGGGTATTTTTGTCCCCCCAGCCCCCAGGAGCACTCTATAAACCTCCATAAAGCTTGCATGCAATGTTTTTGACAAAAAACAGGCCCATTTTTGCGAAAAATGGGCCATTTTATGCTTGTTTTTGTCCCCCCCCCCCGAGCACTCTGCAAGCCCCCCCAAAGGCTATTCATGCCTTTGGGGGGGGGAAACGGACCCATTTTCATGAAAAACAGACGGTTTTTGGGAGGTTTGCAGTGTGCAAAAACTTTTTTTTTCCTTTTGGAAAGTTCTTTAACTGATTGATGAGAATTACATTGATCAAGTGCTGTGCTAGCAGAAACACCTACCTATCTACTGTATCTCTCTCTCTATTTCTCTCTCTCTATCCCTCTACCTACCTACACACACACTCCCTCCCTCCTGTATTTCTCTCTATATATATTTCTCTCTCTCTATCCCTCTACCTACCTACCTACCTACCTACCTACCTACCTACCTACACACTCTCTCCCCCTACCTACCTACTGTATTTATCTCTCTCTCTCTCTATTTCTCTCTCTCTATTCCTTTATCTACCTACCTATCTACCTACCTACACACACTCTCTATCTCCCTACCTACCTACTGTATTTCTCTATATCTTTCTATTTCTCTCTCTATCCCTTTATCTACCAACATACCTAATTACTCTCTCTCTCTCCCTACCTATCTACTGTATTTCTCCCTCTCTATCCCTCTATCTACCTACCTAACTACTCTCTCTCTCTCCCTCTCTCTCCCCCTTTATCTACCTATCTACCTAACTACTCTCTCTCTCTGCCTACCTACCTACTGTATTTCTCCCTCTTTCTCTCCCTGTCTATCCCTCTATCTACCTACCTACGTTTTTTAAAAAATTGCCTCTTCAAAACCTTGGTGCGTCTTATACTCCGAAAAATAAGGTATATTAGGGCTGCAAAAATATTGCATAGGGCCAAGAGCCATGAGATTATTTTTAAATTGCTTTGTTGCACTGGCCTTGAATAAGTAGAAAATGGATATCTAACCATATTTGTGATTTTGCAAATTCTTTGAAGAGTAAACCCACAATCTGCTAAATATCTTGCTCTACAGTTCAAGATTTAGCATGGCATCATTTTCAAACAGAAAAATCCTTTTGTTTTCTAGAGGTGACAGTTCATTAGGGGTCTCAGGTTCTGAAGTTTATCATCCAGAAGATCATACATTGTTTACTTACCCATAAGTCATATTCAATTCAATGAGATGCTCACAAGAAATAGTGCTCAAGTCACCAGTTGGCAATGATTTCCTCAGCTTTTGATATTCCTGACCCACTGACCCTTTAATTAACATTTCCCTAAATTTCTCCCCCATCCCTCCCAAATTAGCTTAGGACTAAAGTTTTGACATATATAAACAATGGAAATCAGCTATCTTGAACAAGGGAGTTCAGTTGTTTACAACTGCTTAGTATCAAGCTTGCTGTATTTTAAATTATTTTAATAGAGTGCCCAGCTACCATATCAAAATATAAGCAAAGATCATGAGACACAGAAGTATTGAAATGTGCAGAATGGAATTTTCTTTTTGTAAAAACAATATTCCACACATTGATTAAACAAACCTTCCTGGTCCACTAGAGGTTCAGAATGATGACTTTCTATTTGCAATGGACAAGAGACTAACCCTGCCATAAAAAAATCATAGAATGTTGTCTTCAAAGTCCATAGAATGAGGGAATGAAATGAAGGCCACATTGAATATTGAGCAATGCAGCAGGATTATTTTTAAAATTCAGGGCTTTTCCTCACGGCCATAATAATGGACATTTCTCCCATCCTTGAGTTGACAGTAAAGTACACTGCAAAATTAGTGCTGCTTGAACACGTACACTCTCTTCTCTCTTCTTAAATGGAGTCCTAGTGGACAACCATTTAAATATGAGCCAGCAGTGTGCAGCAGCTGCCAAAAAAGTCAACACAGTTCTAGACTGCATAAACAGAGGGATAGAATCAAGATCATATGAAGTGCTAATACTACTTTCTAATGCCTTGGTAGGGCTACACTTGGAATACTGCATTCAGTTTTGGTCAACACGATGTAAAAAAGATGTGGAAACTCTAGAAAGAGTGCAGAGAAGAGCAGCAAAGATGATTAGGGGACTGGAGGCTAAAACATATGAAGAACAGTTGCTGGAATTGGGTATGTCTAGTTTAATGAAAAGAAGGACTAGGTTAGATATGATAGCAGTCTTCCAATATTTCAGGGGCTGCCAGAAAGAAGAGGGAGCCAAGCTATTCTTCAAAACACCTGAGGGTAGGACAAGAAGCAATGAGTGGAAACAAATCAAGGAGAAAAACAACTTAGAACTAAGGAGAAATTTCATGACAGTTAGAAAATGTAATGAGTGGAACCACTTGCCTCGAGAAGTTGTAAATGCTCCAACACTGGAAGTTTTAAAGAAAATATTGGATAACCATTTGTCTGAAGTGGTGTAGGGTTTCCTGCCTAAGAAGGAGGTTGAACTAGAAGACCTTCAAGGTCCCTTCCAATTCTGCTATTCTATTCTATTTTCCCTCAATGGTGAGGCTGGAGACTGGGGCTCTTTCAGGGTCCATATAGGCAACATTGGCTAACTCCCACTGGCTACATCTCCTCTTCCTCAAGCATTGCTTGCTATAGAAAAAAATGAAATAAGCACCAATCATCTTTATGTGTCATGAGACTGGTTTGGGTGATTAGATGGATAGGCAGGGCCTGAGAGAGAGGCTTTGGTCACTTTCAAGTTGCCTGAACAAAGCATGGAAGTTGGTGGGTCAGGGAAAGCCATAGACTTGTTTGTTTAAAAATAGATCTACGAGACTTTGGGTGTAGTGCTAAACCCCCATCCGTAAAAATTGTCTAGGGTAGACAGAGGCAGTGGAAGCTCTTAAGAAAGAAATCAATTGGTTCATCCTGCAGTCCTCCACTCTTATGGTCTTACAGCTGGTCATGAGCCAAAGGGGAAGGAGGGATCAGTAAGTGTGTAAGGGGATGTCAGCATTGACAGTGAGTTGCTGCATTCAACGTACTGCTCAACAGGAACTGAAAGGAGAAACAGATAGGACTTGGTAATTTTACCAGAACTCCCATAGTCCCAAATCAACAAACGTTGCAAGGAAATGATAGCTGGCCTGGGAACAAGTGGAGAGAAGCATACAAAATGATACCACAACTATTCCTGTGTAATAAAGCCAGGATGCACTGCTGTGTCTGCAGCATTCCAATGCTTCAGTCACAATGATGAAAGCATTGTTGCAGCATCACACTACAAACTCCAGCCCTTTTGACTGTTGAATGTTGCCACTCATGGAAAAAGGGGACAATGCTTCAGCTATGGTGCCACAACACCACTTAAATCAATCCAATTCCATCTCTTGCCTCTGCTCCTCGCCCCTCCGAAATTTCTGGTCTCATAGAAGCCCACATCAACAAAAGTAACACAAAAACCTTTGAAACATAATTTTGGGCAGAACTGGCAACAAACAGATCTTGGATTTCTTTTATTGTTTCTTTGTTTAAATTGACCAGAAAATCAGTACTTAAAAAAAATAGATTATTACAATACAATACAATACAATACAATACAATACAATACAATACAATACAATACAATACAATACAATACAATAGTAGTGTTGGAAGGGACCTTGGAGGTCTTCTAGTCCAACCCCCTGCCTAGGCAGGAAACCCTATACTTTAGGAAACCCTATATTAAACAGATAGGAAACCCAATACAATACAATACAATGCAATACAATACAATACAATACAATACAATACAATACAATACAATACAATACAATAGTAGAGTTGGAAGGGACCTTGGAGGTCTTCTTGTCCAACTCCCTGCCTAGGCAGGAAACCCTATACTTTAGGAAACCCTATATTAAACAGATAGGAAACCCTATATTAAACAGATCCTTAAAAACAAATCTAGTACTATTTCAGAAGCGCATAAGGGGTTCAGATCAGGCGGTTATGCACATAGATGAATCTGGAAAGGCAAAATGGCTCTGAGGGGAAGTGACCGATAGCCAGATGGGAGGCAAGGGCCTACAGTAACCTAAGCAAGCCAATTGGAGCTGAGTGGATCCCAGCCTTTGACTGTAGGACCACCAACATCCTCGCTAGGTCATTTCAGGTTGTGTTTATGGCATGTGTGCTGGAAGAAGGGACAACTGCTTTAAAACTACAAGAGTGAATGATAACTCTAAATTGCTTCTGCTGTGGGTAGCAGAGGATCTGCCATCACAAAATGTTTAGCAAGGTGCCTTCGTGTTATGGTTAGCAGAATGTGAGGATGAGTTTTTAGCAGCATCCGAGTTCCCCCCCCCCCTCTTTCTGTTCAATCATGGCATCCATCATAGGAGCATGCTAACTGGAATGCTAATTACTATCAAGTTGTTAACACAATTCTGGATTCCCATTTGGCTACTTACCTTTGAAAGAAAGGCAGTGAAATCATTACTAATGTGACCAAAAAGTAGTTTCTGCTGAAATTAAGAGGACTCAGAAGAAACTGTAATGTGTTTGGAGGTACTTTTGGCTAATTACACAGAAACCTCATCTCTGTCGTCTTCTCTGTCAACAGAGAGTACAAGGCATCTTGAGGTGAAGCAGAAAGAGCCTCTCAGGGTTACTTCCTCCCACACTGAAATTCTAAAAGCAGAAAGAAAGTGGTCTGCAATTTGTTGTGTTTTTCAACAGAGGACTTCTGCTCTGGCAATTAAATTATATCTCTGGTAAAGTCTTTCTGTTTGAAGCTTTGAAGAATGATGATGATGATGATGATGATGATGATGATGATGATGATGATAATTGTCTCAGATAATTTCATAGCAATCCTCACGTCTTGAATTTGGAAAGGGCATGAACTTGTTGGCACAAAAAATAACGACCTTGGAAAACTTCAGTGGCTATTAGTGTTCTGGGTTATTGGTATGGAATTGCATCTGAAAGACTTTCACTGTAATTGACGAAGCCATTTTATTGCTGCACAAAGATAAAACCTGTTCCGTTTAGCCGGCCTGGACCATTCATAACCTTACTAAACCTCCTGGCAGATATATTTTAACTGGGTAATTTTAATTGGGTATTTTTAGGATTGTTGATATATGGTTTTTATCTACTTTACTTTGTACAGTGTCTTATTGCCTCCTCTTCTATGTTTCTATGTTTGTATTTTGCATTTTATGTGTTTTATTTGACTGTACACCGCCCCGAGTCCCTTTGGGGAGAGGGGGCGGTATAAAAATCGAAATAAAAGTAAAGTAAAGTAAAAGGCCATCTTTTGACAGGGATCGAGCAGCTACCTGTGCTCCACGTTAGTTCGATTTGTTTGTGTTTGGTGCTGAATCTTGCTACACTGGCCTTTATGCACTACTGGTTGTAAATATGTTAATCAACAGAGTGTAGACGATAATTTTTAAAAGAGCTTAATGCTAGTTTTAGAGATGTATCTTTTTTTTTTTACGCAAGTTCCACATTTTCCTTTCATCAAGAAGTGCTCTGTTGTGGGTGTTGTTCTTTCTTTAAAAAGAAAAATGCATACACATTATTTACCATGAGTGAAGATCAAACAAGTCATAGATTATAAACCACCTCTCTCAAGTCACTGTAATTTCTTTTTCAGGAGTCAACAAGAATCAACGGGAATTAGTAAACAGGGGTTGGGTTTGTTTTGTCTTAGACTGGGACCTGCTATAGGGAAATAAAATGTTTGTGAATAGCAGACTGTCAAATGGAAATAATTTATGCAATTCATTCTATATTTTTTACTGTGTGAAAATGAAATATAGGAGAATATGTGGTCAATTCGTTATTTGTATAGAGTCTTCATTTTCCAGCAAACAAAATTATTTCCAAAGTGACCAGAAGGTAAAGCAACCATCTTTCTATCAATCTGTGGATTCTAAGCAATAAAATTTAGAGTTAAGCAGAACACTGAATCCATTGTTAAATATTGGAAATTCTAGATTTGACTTTGAGAAAATTTTATGAGAATTTTAGGATCAATGTGAGTTTCAAACCAATATGTGTCATTGAAGGTATCAAATATGATTAGTCTGAATATTCAATCTTTGAATCTACTATGAATTATTTGGGGGGGGGGAAACCCTGAAAATTAATGTCCACTGTCCAAAAGTGATAATATCTTGGATAATGAGGACAGTCTGTCACTTCTGAAAACTCTGTACAAACTAAGTTTTCCCAGTTAGCTTTTCCTTGTAATTGTTTGTGTAATGACTAACAGAAGTCTCATTGTCTAAGTTGGTATCCTGAGGACAGAAATGTTATGAGAGGGAGGCAAGGAATTGCCATCTAGTCCACAAAATGAAAATAACTGCATAATTGTTTCGAGATAATTTTAATTCCAGGATATCATTCTCATGCAAGGATTTTTACACAAAGAAATGGTAGCGAAAAAGTAGGGTGTGCACTAAAATAAATTGTGGTACCGGCGCATGATTCATAATATAAATCTATTTGCTTGAGATGATTTGAAGGCAGTCTGATTCATTTCCAAGTCTCAGTTTGAAAAGAAATGAAAGGTTTTGTGGTTCCATTTACTTTCAGTGGAAGTCAACGAAGGGTTACAACTTCTTAGGCAAAATTGACTAACATTTGCAAGCAAAGGACAGAATGGGGCAATTCTCTGTGGCCAACTCGCCACAGCCAATTTGCCATGGCACAATTCCGCATGAGGTAACTCAATGAGATAAATGTTATACAATACAATACAATAGCAGAGTTGGAAGGGACCTTGGAGGTCTTCTAGTCCAACCCCCTGCCTAGGCAGGAAACCCTATACCGTTTCAGACAGATGGCTATCCAACATCTTAAAGACTTCCAGTGTTGGGGCATTCACAACTACTGGAGGCAAGCTGTTCCACTGATTAATTGTTCTAACTGTCAGGAAGTTTCTCCTCAGTTCTAAGTTGCTTCTCTCCTTGATTAGTTTCCACCTATTGCTTCTTGTTGTACCCTCAGGTGCCTTGGGGAATAGTTTGACTCCCTCTTCTTTGTGGCAACCCCTGAGATATTGCAACACTGCTATCATGTCTCCCCTAGTCCTTCTTTCTATTAAACTAGACATACCCAGTTCCTGCAACCGTTTTTCATGTGTTTTAGTCTCTAGTCCCCTAATCATCTTTGTTGCCCTTCTCTGCACTCTTTCTAGAGTCTCCACATCTTTTTTACATCGTGGCGACCAGAACTGAATGCAGTATTCCAAGTGTGGCCCTACCAAGGCATTATAAAGTGGTATTAACACTTCACGTGATCTTGATTCTATCCCTCTGTTGATGCAGCCTAGAACTGTGTTGGCTTTTTTGGCAGCTGCTGCCCACTGCTGGCTCATATTTAAATGGTTGTCCACTAGGACTCCAAGATCCCTCTCACAGTTACTACTATTGAGCAAGGTACCACATATACTGTACCTGTGCATTTCGTTTTTGTTGCCTAAATGTAAAACTAAATGTTATCCATTATTATTTCTGCGGCATGGCGTGTGATGCTAGTTCGCCTCCTCGTGGTGCACCCTGGATAGTGTGAACCAAACAACTAGCAACAATTGGCAGCCAGACTACATTGAAGAATTGGCAGCTAATGACAGTTGGCAGCCAGATATCTTTGTAGAAGCCCTGACTCTCTAAATACATGGCAACGGATAAAGAACTACTATAAGTCCATGTATTTGCCATACGCTAAACAAACAAATCTGTGACATCATTTCCATTTTTGTGGGAAAGGACATCCATGCACTTTTCTTAACAATAGTACTCAGCTCTCAGATTTCCTAGAGAATGTAAACATTGCAAAAAATATCTTTACAAGCCTACTTATCTGGACAAGTATCCTAGCTGATTTTGCAACTAAGGTAAATGTTTAAAAGACAGATGCAGAGTGAGGGTGAGGAAAAGGAAAGAAGCATTCGACTAGGTTAATAAAACAGTTGGCAATAAATGGAACTGCTGTCAGTTACCAAAATATGTAATGCCCCCAAGGAATACAATTAAAATGTTGCACCCCAGGATCTAAACCCACATAAAACCCATGTTTCCAGATGGTGGCGGGAAAATGCGGCATGCAGAGGCTTAAATCTGGGTTGCATCTGACTCATTCTTAAAAAAGCAGATTTGAAACTTTAGCAGCGTTCATTAGAACTCCTTACTTGGTTGGACTAGAGTTGCTTCTCTTTATTGCTAGGAGTAGGTGTTGCTAATGCTTTCGGCATTAGCTCTATTTTGATCAAAACTGTCTACTGTGAAAGGGTGTTCAGATGGAACTGCTAAAAATGTGCCTCGTTTCATTTAATTAATCATACTCAGAAAGTTACTGCGTCCTCTTTTGGATTATGACAATGCTCCTCGGCCTGCTGCTCACTAGTTTATTGGACTTTACTAGGACTTTACTAGGACTTTACTCACTAGTTTATTGGACAGAATTCCCAGCCACACTACATACCGTACTTTATTACCTTCTGCTTCTATGAAACTTAGACACATTTTGTGTTTTTTGCTTAAACCAATGTCTGGTTTAATAAAATCTAAGGAGCCTGGATAAGAATGAGTAAGTGTAGGACACAGGTCTAAGTACAGTTATCTGACATGTCCCAGCTGATTGTCTACCCAAAAGCAGAACTGGGTGAGTGGGTGACAAGATGCTGAAGTCTATTTCAGAAGACAAACTCTGTTCCCCTGCACATATACTTATTATTTTCTTTCCAAGTGTCTTGCCCATAAAAATAACTTTTACTAACACTCTAGTAAAACTATAGTAATATATTATTTACTCTCTGCAGTGCAAAGATGTCTTTGTCCCACACAAGTTCTATTCTGTTTGTAGTCACCTTCTCAAAAATCCTGGTTCTTTTTCTATTCCTTCAGAACTGTGGTTTGTATGTGAAAGGGGCTTTTCTCAGAACCCTTAATCTGGTGGTGTGTGCTATGATCCATGCAAGCTTGTTTGTTAAGAAACATGTTAGTCTTTAATTTGCCACAAAACTTTTATGTGTATCTATAAACGGTATCTCTCTCGGAAACTTAGGCAAATAGAAGAGCAGTCCCCATAGCAATTCTGCAATGTACTGTATACAAGAGTTTTTATTTATTTATTTATTATTCACACTTATAGACCGCCCCCTCTCCCGGAGAGGACTCGGGGCGGTGTACAGTCACTAAAATACGTTGTAAAATACATACATAAACAGTTAAATAATTAAATACGTAGGTGAAGGAGGTTGTGAGACTGTAATAGAATAATAAATATAATACGTTAAAAGCCTATTAAAACCCCAAACCCAATTAAAATAAATGAATCCCGGGAGGTAAAACTAAAAAAGTGCCAGGCCAGCTGATTGAAATAGGTGAGTCTTTAACTTTTGCCGGAAGGAACGGAGGTCGGTGGTAGTTCGAGTTCTGTGTTTAGCATGTAATCTGACATTTTGAGAATCTCCAACTTTAAAACAAAACATCCAACTGTTATAGTTTTATTAGAAAAAAAGTTGTAAAATGAATTTGAATCATGGAATCATAGTCGGCTTTACTTTACAAAAGGTTTACTGTATAGCTGGGGCTACTATCCAAAATAAATTCTACAAGAAATGTATTGCAAATTTGCTTCCAAATAAGTAGCAATATAATTCCAGCCATGTTTCTGTAGGGTTCTGATTAGGTTGAGAGTTCCACAAATGAAAATGATCGGAAGCCTTCTTCAGACCTTGCTGTTCAATGGAACTAGGCCAGGAACGGAGAGTTTGAGTTATGGGCCTGTAAACAAACCTGTTTAGTACACATACGTTTAAAACTGAATTTTGCTGTAGGCTTTGGCAAAATTCCAAGCCCTAACATAAAGCCCATTTTTGCAAAGCTAACATTCTAAGGAGATTTCAGTCTACACAGTTCTCTTTAGGTGTGGGAGCAGACCGTACGAGAAGCAGGGAACTGGGTCCCCTCAACACCCCACCTCCCGCAATAAATTACAGGTTGTCCTCGTTTAGCTACCACAGTTGGGATGTGCAACTCAGTCATTATGCAAAGTGGTCATTAAGTGAAACAGCACAATGTTACAATCTTATTTCAGCTTTCCTTTACTTGACAGACCAGCAAAGGTCATATATGTAATCCTCAATTTATAACCATTTGTTTAATTATAATTCAATTATGATGATCTTGGAAAAAGTAACTTAAGGCTGGTCCCAGAGTCACGCTATTACAATTAGGGCATTTGGCAACTGGTTCACATTTATGTTTAAGTATATTTATTTTGTTTTGTCATAAAAAGTAAAATACAAAACAGAAAAACAAACAAACAAAATAAAACAAAACACACGTCCAGCACTAACCGTATACAAAAAAAAAAGAGAGAAAAGCAATCCAAATACAAAATAAATTTTGTACTCCACCCCACCTGGATGCTGAAAAAAATGGGGAAAATAGTAAATTCTTCTCCTCTTTTACATATATACACACATATACATACACATATTTACATTGTAAAAAAAAACAGAAGAAAGAGCAGTCAACAGGTTAAGCTAAATATTATACTAATCATCAAATCCCCCTATTAACCATCTGTTATTGTATTTGGCACACAGAAAGTCCCCAAATGGTTTCCAGTCTCTTATAAAGCTGTCTAGTCCATATATCAAAGAAGTTAATTTTACCAGCTCTGCTGATTCAGTCAATTTAAAAATCCATTCTTCAACAGTTGGCATCTACTTGCAGTGTCCTGCAGTCAACATGGATTCACATGATTTGCAACCTTTTTAATTTTTTGCTGATATCTAGCAAAAAAAAAAAAAAAACCACCCATTGGGAAAGCTAAATTCATTTAACAACCTTGTGATTTACTTAACAACTACAATGTTCCATTTAACAACTGCCCTAAACATTATTGTTAAATTGGGTCTGACTCAATTTATGACTCCAATGATTTACAGACAGAATTCCAGTCTCAATTGTGGTTATGTCAAGGACCACCTATAAATGCAAATACTGTTGTGAAGTTACTTTTTCATTGCCATCATAATAGTGAATAGTTATTAAACAAGGACAGTTGCAAAACAAGGACTATCTGTATCTCTCTTTGAAGAATGTTTGTTTTTGTGCAACAGCAGTTCTCAAACAGCTTTTATATTTTCTTTAAGCATTTATTGAAGACTTATCCTTCTTTATCATTTCCTTCATTAGGCATTTGTAGTTTATGGCTTAGAGCACATGTCTAGATCTTGTTGCCATCAAGATGGTTTAATATATAATTCCCATCAATCCTGACATATTGAGAGGAGAAAATATGATAGCAGTCTTTGGATACCTAACAAGGTGTCATATAATCCCAGAATGGAACAACTTGGGGGGCCAACTTGCCACATCCAACTCATTATGGCCAACTCACCTTGGCAACTCACTATGGTCAACTCATTGCAGGACAATTCTCCATGGCCCCTCCATGAGAGACAACTCACCATGGGGCAACTCACTGCAGGACAATTCAACATATAAACCACCCCAGGTACTCCATAGTATTAAGAGGTTAAAATTGAAAATTTTGATAGCAAAAGGAATCTATTGAAGGTACCAACCAGTACAATGGGCAGAAGCAAGTAACACATTTCTTTTCAGTGGTGATCTTCAAACAAAAGTTGGCTAACCATTGGTCGAAAATGCCTTAGTAGATACTGCACAGTTCATGCCAATTCTGCAATACTATGAGCAATAATTGGAAATTATAACCCAAAATATCATAAGGGAATCGATCATGGAAAGGCTTCTTTATAGAATTACATTTCCTCTTCAGCAATTGGAATTTGGGGGAGTTGTACTCCACCCTACAGGAAGAAAATATTAAACTGCAGAAATATTCACTAAAAGTTCATATCATTGCTGCATATCCACATGATTGCTTTAAATAGTTGCCAAGAAATAAGAGTGTTGTTTTCCCATCTGCCTAATCTTTGAAGAAACAAAAGAAAATGTTTGAACATTTTAAATACATAATGTCAAACTAAATTAAATTAAAATTAAATTAAATTTTGGGAAAAAAATCCACATACACAGTCTGAATTAACATGGGCATGGCCAGCTCAACATCACTCATGTCAGGGGCGCCTGTAGCGGCCCAAGTGCTCTGCCAGTGAAAATGGGCTCCCGCGTTCCATTTTTGGCTGCACGCAGCCCTCCTGAGCTCCATTTTTGCTGGCAGAGGTACTGCAGGTCAGTCCTTCACTGTTTCCAGGGCAGCCCTGCAGGCCAGATCTAAGCACCCTGCAGGCCGTATTCGGCCCGCGGGCCTTGAGTTTGACACCCCTGATCTAAAAAAATGTTAATCCTGTGGATTGCAGTCCAAATCCAACAATACAACAAATCTAGACTGTAAGAACTCAGTTACTACAGTTGCATCTCCAGCAGCCAAATGATTGCATTTAGCCTTAAACACTCTCTGAAGTATCCAGGATGCATACATCCTCGTGTACATACACACATGGACACACAGGCATACACAGTATAGAAGAAACTGTTGTATTAATTGCACTATACGATCAAAAAAGAATTAATTTGACTTTCCTGAAGGCACCTTCCATTGGCTCACAAAATCAGAACACTGAAGTTCACATAAATAGTTAATGTCAGTTAAATTAAAGTTCCTTCAATTTCTTGCAAAAATATGTTACTGTCTTAGAAGCCTGTGTATAAATTATCTAAAAATAGGAGCCTTTTTCCTCATTTGTCTGATTTTTGGAGAAATAGTTAAAATGAACATTATGCCAGTTAGATTTCTTTTTAAAAGTGACATGAAACAGAAGTTCAGTTTGGACAGTGAGCTTTTAGATACGAAAAGGAGTGGAATTATTTTTTTGCACATTCCCACTGTATCTAACTCTGAGGTTTCCAGCCGAAGAATAGGTGCTCTATATTACCACAGTAATCAAAATAAAAATGGTTAAATATGATTTTAAATGAATATTTATTAAATATAAGGTTCTCTACTCCTTTAAAAAGGCATAGATATTTCTTCCGAGGAATTTTATCCTTCTATTAACCCTGTAAGGGAGATTCACCAGAAAACTACTGACAATCTCAGCTTGGAAAAGACACGCTTGACTGACAAATGGCAGGGTATGGGATATTAAGAAATCAGGAAATCTAGTCCGAGATTGTTTCATAGGCTTTATGGCTGTTAACTTTATTCCTTTCAAGCTGCTTCTATTAGCTGTTCATATCCTTAATGCTGTTATCTAAAGGAACACGGGACCCACGTGGCTAGAATACTGGTCTGACAATTGGCAAGCTCACGTCAGAGATCTTGTTGCTGCCTCATGGTGGAGTGAGCTCCCCTACCATGCTCTCCAGCTCCTGCCAACCCAGAAGTTTGAAAGCAGACAATCATAAGTAGATAGATACTACCAGTGGTGGGTTCCTACTAGGTCAGACCGGTTCGGCCGAACTGGTAGTGGTTTGGTGACCCGGATCGCTGGAACCAGTAGCAACCCAGACCTGCCATATCCCTGAATGGGTTACCCGGTCGGTGCCACCACCTTGTTTTTCAGTTCGGCGCATGTGCAGAACAATTTTAATTGCAGTGGGCATGCACGTACAGCACTCATCAATCATGCACGCAAAACACGTGCACGAGCAAATCAGCAGTAGTGCTCACCAGGACCCACCCCTGATGGCTACCACGTCACCTCAGTGGCCAACTTAACAGGGATGTGAAAGGAGCCCCCAACTGGATATCCTCCAGGCAATGGTGATATCACCAATTGACCCTTTCACCACAGAAGCACTTTGGTGCTTCCAACATGGAAGTATTGTATGTTGTTATCTGAAAATTATATTCCAACTTATAAAGAGGTTTTACTTTGGGATGCTCAATAAGAGCTATAAATTCTTTATTACAAAGAAATCTATAATCCTTTATTAGATTGTAGTTCATTTAACATTAAGATAATAGAAAGCAAATGCTGGATTTTAAATTGGGATGGTGCATGAAGAAAGAAAAGTATTTCTTCTCTCTCCTTCAAAACATCATCTAATAAATATTTCCAATATCTCCTTATATTTTTAAGAGTTCCTACGGCCAGAAAACATTGTGCAAAATTCAGTGATTTGCATATTTACGTCATCTATGGGGAGGGCTTTATAAATGACAATAGTTTA
Organism: Natrix helvetica; assembly: GCF_964273705.1. Lineage (NCBI taxonomy): Eukaryota > Metazoa > Chordata > Lepidosauria > Squamata > Natricidae > Natrix > Natrix helvetica. Next base: position 300,779,822 of record NC_138548.1, read on the forward strand.
TTCTTATAACCAGGATTCTTTTCACCTTTTCAAAGGTTATGGCTTATAGTGACGCTCTTTTGTATAAATAGCAGCCCAATGTTTAGTTGCAACCTGGCTGTCTCTGATCAAGATATGATGATTTCTTTGCAAAGGGCCCCTTCATTTTATTCTTGTGATTTTGCCAAGTTCCCTTTTGTAGGCAATCTTGCATTGAGCATGTTATTTTAACTAGGAAGGAATCCCTCTTTCTATACTCAAAATAGATGACAACAACCGTAGAATGATAAGCAGCATTTTTTAAGAAAAAAAAATGCTGACAAAAGCAAAGCACAGGAGCGCCTTCCCCCTTTTTATTCAAGAAAGCGTCTAGTTATATGAATGAGAGGCAGTGCCTCATTTGCAGGTTGGGTGAATAACAGATGGGGCAGACAATGGCTGCAGAGCAACTTCACAACCCTTAAGAGGGGGATTTAACTTCTTGTGACTTATCTGTATGTGGCAGATACAGACACTGTTCTATTAAATGTTAAGGAATTAGCGAGTCTAGTTATTATATTTTTGAAGAGCGTGAATGACGGCAACAAAGACAGCAAGATCAACTCCAGCAAATGTAATTTTCTGAATTGTGGTCAGAGGCTGGCTAGAAAACTCCCTGATCTGTGAGCTGTAAAAAACAATGCACACCGCCTTTGATCATTTCCTCTTGTGGCTTGCAAAATGTGTTGAATGTTAAGCAGGTGAGGAACTCTTTTGATCTCAGCAAGCAGGAAGCAAACATGCTCAAACATTTACCAGAGATTGTTTCAGCTGCATTTTATTAGGCCTGCAGTGAAACTGATGAATGTTCCGTAGTACTAAGCTTATATATAAGACTAAGGGTGTGTGCTGAAATACCTTCAATGTTGCTTCTTTCATGTAGGTAGGACATTTCCACCTTAGCATCAAATATAATGCAGGGTAACATATAGTACAACTTCTATGCTTCTCTCTTGACTAAGCATCAACTGGTCCTTATCATTAGATAAATACTACAGAAAGAGTCTACCTGTCTCAGTTCTAGCAAAAAGATTCTGATCTGCTCAAAACCTTTCCCATAACTTCTTGAAAAATGACAAAGATAAGTGAAATCCTACAAAAGAGAAGAATGAGTTCTTCAAGAGGCCTGCCAGATGGGAGTGTTAACGTCCATACTGTAGCATGTGTCTGCTTGTAGAAAGCCATAGAATCTATTGTCATAATTATGTATACTCTCCAGCTAAGTTCTCAATTGTTGTGTTATGTCATCATATGTGAGGTTCACATGGATTTCCAGCCCCACAGAGGAGATAAATTTCTCTATTTTCACACAGTGCATGACCTCCATGATGATTTTATTTTACACTGACTACCAGGAGTGCCTGATTTCAACCCGCCCATCAGATCTATACAGCTAGACCTATCTATGGGGTTCAAACCAATATTGCTGTCTGCATTCTGATCTCTCAGATTTACATAGTTCCATAGACTTCCCAGAACTGAAGTAGCCCATTATAGTGCTAAGGACAAGTAGATGTAAAGCTGACTTTTCAAAAGAGGTAGCTGAAAGCAGGATAGCTATTTTAGAGGAATATTGACTTTGGCTTTTAGAGCAAGGAAACCATTTGACTTTGCAAAATATTCATACAGTCTCAAAATCAACATATTTTCAGACCTTCCTGTTTTTCCTTCCCTTCATTTGTGGAGCTGTGCTTCTTTAAATGTATGAATGGACTGCAAAGTGTTCTTCAGCCTTGAAGTCTCTGTTTCCAAAATTGGCACTTGCACCTGAGCTTCCAGGAAAGGAATTTAACTTTGGGGTGACTGTCTACTTTTGTTGAAAAATGTCACTAAATACATTTTTCACTAGATACATTTAAAGGGAGATAAGTCAGTTCACTTTCCACTTGTACATTCTACCTGTTCTTTATTTTGGCCTCTACCTCACTTCTCCAGTTCTCTGGAGTTACTGTTGGCCAAAGGAAAAAGAAAGGTGTTACAACATATAACTCTAACTCTGACTCTAACTCTAAATCTCCCAGTATGTATGTATGTATGTATGTATGTATGTATGTATGTATGTATGTATGTATGTATGGTGTCACAACCCCTGGTATGCTCAAATATGGGAGGCAGCATACTGCTTCCCTTTTCTGTCTTTTGGCTCACCCTAGAAGCCATCAAGGCAGAAAGCCATTTTTTTATGTTGCCTTTGCTATGTTTGTGTTGCATTTGTGCTGATAAATAAATAAAGGGAGACTAGTATAGATCTATTTCAAGCTATTTAGCTCTCATCAGCTAGCCATACCCTTACTGGGAATTAAACCTGGGCTGTATTACATATTAGGCAGATGTATTAGCCACTAAGCAATACATACCTATTTCCCTGACTTAGCTGATAAAGGAGGAGAGCCTGTGGCTTAGTGGCTAATACAACTGCCTAATATGTAATATAGCCCAGGTTCAATTTCTCCTCCCGCCCGTCTGCACCATGCTTGCCCCACCCACCGCTCACTGATTGGCTGGCTCACCAATCGCCCCTCCCGCCTCTAAGAATCCTATCTAAACCTTAAAGTCTTAAAGCTGTCAAGTTTGAACATCCCTGGGGTTTTTTTTCTAAAGGGTTAGGGGTGCAAGGATCTTGTAACTTGACAGCTTTAAGACTTGCACACTTCAATGCCTGAGTTTCTGAGCCAACATTTTGGTTGCTAAGCAAGAGCGTTGTTAAGTGAGTTTCACCACATTTTACAAGTTGGCCACGCCACCCAGTCAAATGACTGCCAAGCCACTCCCACTCGGTCACATGGCTGGCAAGCCACTCCCACCCAGTCACATGGCCGGCAAGCCACTCCCACAAAGCAGGCCACACCTACAGAAGAGGTTCTAAAAAAATTTGAAACCCACCACTGATGTATGTGTAGGTATATGTATATCTAAATATGCAAAAGTCAAGCAAAATGTATATACACATACACACTCACACCTCTAGTCTTTAGCTTTGGAAAAGTCCCTGTTTTGTAGCATCATCTTTAATTAACTTCATTGGGACACCAACCACAGGTTTCTTTCTATGTATATAGTGTGTACTGTAACAAGTCAGATGCAAGACTGCTAACCCACTTAAAATTTTCTATCAGTCGCTCATTCATTGACTTCCTTTATAAATTCCATGAAGACTCTTTAGGAGTAGCTTAATGTGAACATACTAGCTAAGCTAAAGAGCACCATCAAAGCAGCATGACCAGGAACCAACTTGTGGGAGTTCTAATTGAAAACATCAAGAGGACCCGAAATCACTTTCTCTGAAAGAGCAAATACAAAGAAATGCTCAAAGTTGCTTGGGGGCAGGAAGAGTGAGGACATTTACTTCCAGGAATTGCCTCCCCCATTTTGTGGTATTGAATGTCAACTAAACTAGTGTTTTCATTTGCTATTTTACCAACTTCTGCATTAAAAAAAAGAGCAAATGTCCTTCTGTACTCATAATCCTGCCCACCTGCTTGAAATGGGTTCAAGTTCATATTGACATTTTGGCATCCTGTAACTTAGGGCAGAGAAAATTATATAATTACTAGTTTGTGGAAGGCAGAAGTAAATTTGGATCACAAATGAAGGATCATTAAGAGATGTGCTGTCAGTGGTGATCTTCATTTTGGTATATGTGGTAGACCTACACGATGGTTATATCTTCTAATTTTGGCTTTGATATACCAGAGATGGATTTCCCTTGGCTAAATAAATGAATCATTGCCACTTGGTTTCCTGTAGCTTCATAGGAAAATGGGGAGGAGGAAAAAACAATCTTTTTCTGTATTCTGATTTTTTCCCTAGCTTTTTGTCATCCTTAGTAGGTACTGAGCACAAAACCATAGCTATGTAGTATAGGTTTTTGGTGTAAAAACTTCAGATAGCTTTGCATGTTAGTTTATGGTAGCCAAAAATCAGAAGGACTCTCCTAGCAGTTTTCAGACTAATAAATGTTCTTAATACCCATAAGCTTTTGTGTGCTGCAGCTCACTTCATCAGATGAAATGGAGTGGTTAAATTGATATAGGATTTAAACTGGGATGAGACCAAGAGGGAAGGAGGAACAAATAGATAGGTGAAGAATACATGTAGATAGATAAATCATTACAAGTATCATATCAATTTAACAATTTCGATGTGTTAAAAAATTATTTTGTTTGTTGAGACAATGGATTATTTAAATTCTGCATAGGTTTAGCCATTCCATGGCATCTGATTAAGTGAAGTATTGCTTGTGCCTTTTAAAAAATGTCTTAATATAAAAAGGTACTATCAGATTCCTTGGTATCAATACAATTGGAAAATTACTATGAAGGTCCAAACATATGCAATATGATTTTTTTACCTGAATTTTTTGCTTTATTAAAAAGCAAATGAAATATGAAGCATTTAATAACATTTGTTGGAAAATATTTAGACAATATTTATGATGGAGAACCTGAACAGAATATGAAGTGTATACTTTAGATCAGTGGTGAAATTCATTTTTTTTACTTCTGGTTCTGTGGGTGTGGTGTGGCTTGGTGGGAGTGGATTGGTGGACATGGCAGGGAAGGTTACTGCAAAATCTCCATTCCCACCCCATTCTGGGGCCGGCCAAAGGCGGCATTTGCCAGTTCTCTGAACTACTCAAAATTTCCGCTCTGGTCCTCCAGAACCTGTCAGAACATGCTGGATTTCACCCCCTGCTTTAGATCCATTGTATAGGATTGCATGGTGAATTTGGTGGTTTGTTATTGGAGAAGTTTTAATATAAAGATTATTGTCAACAGAGCAGTGCCAGTACCTTCAATTAAAACATCTTTCCTATCTTGTTACCAGCCAATAAGCAAAGATTTATTAGAATTATATTGGCAATATGAAAGAATAGTTCCCTGTGAATCTTTACCAGATGTCTGTCCTAAAAACACATCTTAGGTTATGGGGGCAAACCTAGTCCCTGTGAGGCAGTGTCCTTGTATTTAATTCTCTTCACATTGAAGAGAATTTTCTCTTCACTGTGTAAGTTCACTGTGTAAGTCAACTGTGTAAAACTGGAGCAAATCAAACATATGAGCTTATTAAATATCAGAAAGCCGCTTATTCTAAACCTTCCATTGCAAAAAGAGATTGCATTTTGATGCCTTGGGATCACACATAATATTGGAGAATTGAGGTCCCAATAAATGAGGCACTGAAGTTGTGTCATGTTTATGAATAAATATGGGATTTTCAAACATTTGGGTTGAGATTTTTGTTAAACTACATTACTCATACTTAGGACCACAAGTTTCATACATTTCCTGTCACACACAAAAAAATTGTCAGGAAGACATACTACCATGTTTTTAGCAGTTGCACAAACTGAAATTCTGCAGCACAATCAGAAGGAGCTTTAACAGCCATTTCATATAAGGGATCACCTCTGATCTTCAATCATAGATTGGCCCTTCTCTATTCTATTAGATGAAGGCTTCTTATAAGTAACACAGTTGTTAGCTGTACTTGAACAATTTCAACATTTCATTTCATTCGATGACTTTTTGAGATTTCCTTGAACAGTTGGCAGATGAAAGATCACAAACCATCCAATACCAATCATTTTCATTTTCAGATGGAACAATATTGTATGGTCAGTGGGTTATAATTTAGAAGACTATATATAGGATATAACAGAGGATTTCTTTATGCCCAATGACCTGTTGAATATAAATTGTGAATAGAATAGAATAGAATAGAATAGAATAGAATAGAATAGAATAGAATAGCATTCTTTATTGGCCAAGTGTGATTGGACACACAAGGAATTTGTCTTTGGTACATATGCTCTTCAGTGAACTTAAAAAGACAAGATACATTCATCAAGAATTATAAAGTACAGCACTTAATGATAGTCATAGGGTACAAATAAGCAATCAGAAAACAATCAATATAAATATAAATCGTAAGGATGCAAGCAACAAAGTTACAGTCCTGCAGTCATAAGTGGGAGGACATGGGTGATAGTAGCGATGAGAAGACAAATAGCAATAGTAATGCAGCCTTAGTGAATGGTTTGACAGTGGTGAGGAAATTATTTGTTTAGCAGAGTGATGGCATTTGGAAAGAACTGTTCTTGTGTCTAGTTGTCTTGATATGCAGTGCTCTATAGAGTCATTTTGAGGGTAAGAGTTGAAACAACTTATGTCCAGGATACGCAGGGGTCTGTAAATATTTTCACGGTCCTCTTTTTGACTTGTGCAGTGTACAGGTCCTCAATGGAAGGCAGGTTGGCAGTAATTGTTTTATGAATTAAGAGCCATGACAATTTAAACTCCTAACCATTTATCCAAGAAAAATTACAATTATTTGTAATGAAATTATATAGTTTCGGGGAAAAAAATTATCTTCATCCAGTGCCCCCTCCTTCTTAGAATGAAATATCTTGGATATGTCTGTGAACACAACACAACCTAGTCTTGAAAAGATAATGTTGCCTTCACAGTGTAATTTAGAAGTCTTCTTATATTGCTTTCATGAATCATGCTTGGAGTAGTACCATTTATTCCTTGAAAATAAGGAATTTAAGAACTTTAGATATGAAGTATATGTATGTAAGCTTAAGTCATTCCTCATTTGCCATGCTTTAGTGAAGTGTATTTTCTTTGTTGTTGTTAGTTTCAAAGTTGTGTCTAACCATTGCGACCCTATGGACAATGTTCCTCCAAGCCTTCCTGTCCTCTACCATCCTCTGGAGCCCATTTAAGCTCATGCCTACTGCTTCAGTGACTCTATCCAGTCGCCTCATTCTCTGTCATCTCCCTATTCTTAATTGGCAATTAATATGGGGAAGGTGGAGTATGTGCCAATGAAAAGCTTTTTTCTAATGTTTAAAGCCATGTGAAATAGTGACTTTCACAAAGATTTGTTTGAAGGTTCTCTGTCCATCCTCTGTGATTCCACTAACTATATCAAAAAAGAGAAAGATAGGAGAATCAATATGGCTACTGCAAAACGGAATCAATATGGCTACTGCAAAACGGCTACTGCAATATGGCTACTGCAAAACTCAGTGATGATAATATTGCACCTTCAATTCTTGATAACCTCATCACACAGTTATATATATATTCCAGGTAAAGTATTAGACATCTCTTAATATGAGATATGATAGAATCAGGTGCTCTCCCTAGCTACCTGCCTCCTTTACAACACCTTACCTCTTGATATAAGAATGGTCTCTACCCTTACACTTTCTGGAGAATAGTAAAAAAGTAGCTGGAGGAAGAGCCATTGTTACTGTTCATGGTTATTATTGCTTTTTAAATTATATTATGCTTTGTATTATTTGACTTTGTATACTACTTAGAGCTTCCAGAGTACATTGATTTATAAATGTTATAAATAAGTAAACAAATATTTCATAATATGAGGCACAGAATAAGAATTCTTAGTGCTTCATGAAATAAATGCAAAGGATCATACCATAGTCTCTCAATAGTATCTTCTGGACTTGATAATTCATCTTGGCTAATATTTTCTTTGCAAAGTTTATCTTGCTATTCTTCAGTTGTTTTAATTTAATTTTATTATTTTTCTGATTTATAGGGCTGCCCATTTCACAGCAGTGTGTACATGGGTATGTAATTTCTATAGAGCTTAATGTTTTGTTTTAGATTCAGCCTGAATTCAGAGCAGATTATAATGTGGAAATATAGGTTAGCACTGCATTAATAAGTAACTGATTACTCTGTTTTATTATCTAGGTAGCAGTGGGTTTATGTCACCTACTTTAGGCATGGATAGATCACCTTGTTGGAAGGAGAGTTCTTATCTAAAGAGATTAGCAGGCTCTTATCTTTAGAGATACACTCAATTAATCATGCATTTGTTCTGACCTGCCTCTACTTGCCCCTCCAGGCTGTCGTGGATGTTTGTACATGAAGGCGTGTTCTACTCAATGGTTTGGACTCTTGGTAGTGGAAAGCTGGAGGAAAAATTGAATGGTAAGCTAATAAATCATAGTGTCACAAAACAAAGGAAATGGAGGTGTGTTGCTTTACCTTATAAATCTAGTGAAAAGGGAAAGTGAGCAAAGAAAATCTTTTAGTCAATAGCAGTGAATTCCATCTGAGTTGTGAAACCAGAATAAAGCATTTAGAGGATCAAATGAAAAAGCTGGACTTTCTATCACCATCTTTCCCGATATGGTAGCTTTGAGATGTGTTGATAAGAACTTCCAGAATTCTCAGTCCCAAATTTTGTAAAAGTGTTAGCAGCAATGGTGGATTGGAAATACTACTTGCCTGCAAGCAAGAATTGATGGGATTGCAAAATAAATAAAGTAAGAGAAAATGAAGAAACTAAAGGGTTCTGTGACTATATAACACCCCAGTCTTAACCATTGTTGGTGAGAAAGAATGATAGTCTGGATAATAGAGGTTGCAATATTTGGAAGCAGCAGAACAGAAGAGAAAGAGCTGGAGAAAATCACAAAATATAAAGATCTCCAAAAAGAATAAGTATTGCAAAAGAAAACAAAGATAATGCCAGTAGTAATATGCCCTTAGATGCAAACCCCAAACCACTGGAACACCACTTGAACACTATTGGCATTGACAAAATCACCATCTCTCAATTGCAAAAGGCAACTTTACTTAGAACAGCTTACATCTTGCAACAATACCTTTAACGCCATCAAACAGCAATATCTGCCTATCCCAGGTCCTTGGAGGGACTAAACAGGTGGACAAAAATGCCAAATGCTATCTAAACATCTGGCTGAGACCTATCATCATAACCATCCTAAATATTTTTAGAAATGTGGAAAGATTTGATCTGGATTGGATTTCTCACACAAAATTCTAGAAGCCCTGGCAAACTATAACAGACCTTTGCTGATTTATAGTGGACAAATTAACAGAGGCATCAAGGTTGATTCTAGAGGAAAACAAGAATGAAGAAACTTATTTCTGATAGTCCTGGAAGAGAAAGTGATAGGTGAAACAATAATGAGGTCTGGTTGTGAAGGCTGGATTTGGTTATGAGCTGTATTTTGGCTCAGGCAGAAAATGTTTGGGCCAGCACTGACAGCAATTGTGGTTAAGCAGAGACTAACATCAAATAACTTTGAAAGAAGAGGGAAAGAGAGCACATAATAAACCGAAATATTATAAAAAGCAAGTGAAATAGCAGTCCCAAATCAAATTTTAAAATAGATATAACTCTCTAAGAACTACACAGTTGCATAATCTCTATACCATTCTCTGTTATTTATAAGTATATCTGTCATTTTTAGTAAAGTAGAGACAATTCTTCACTATTTGCACTGGACAATACAATATTCTTTTTGCCATCAAATGTTTAAAAAAATTCTATGTTGGAAACATGGCTAAATATTTAAAATTTCATATGAATTTCTTCAGATGACATTTTAAGATCTGGGTATCCTTATCTATATTGGCTGCCCGCAAATGGATTTCTTCCACAATTTTTTTTTAAAAAATCACAATTCATTTTCACAATCTTTATGAATAAATGTTGATAAACTGTTATTAAATATTAAATAAGCTGAAGAAATTCTTTTCCTAAAGAAATCAACTTTCAGCTTTTGCCACTGAGAAATAATATTTAAAATTTCATATGAATTTCTTCAGAAAAGATTAAAATATGAACATACAGCTTGAACCTAACTTTAAAAACAGAAGTTCAAGAGTTCTTCTGATAATATTTCCTGTAACCAAAGAAATGTGGTTGTTAACTTCAGAAGCTATATTCGCAGCATTATATTCGCAAAGTAGTATTATTGTTGTATTTTGGGAGTATGCTTCCTACACACTTAGATATGGATTTCAATTTCTTGTACATGTTATAGAGTCTTTGCTCAAATGAAATAGAGAGATGAGGCAGCTATTTGGGAAGAAGGAAACTGGTATGAGCAATGCTTTAAAAAAATAGGATCTTGAGAAAATATTCAGTGCTTCACAATTTTTTGTATATTGACATTTATATAAAACCCTGGGGTGTTGTTGTATGTGCACATGGAATATAGAACTCAGTTGGGATACATATCCCAACTATGAATTTGTCTTTTGTGCAATAATATTTGGTTAGGATCCCCTTTATTTTTCCACTATAGTCGTCATCATCATCCATCATCATCATCATCATCATCGCAAGAGTCATGGTGGTGCAGTGGTTAGAATGCAGTAGTGCAGGCTACTTCTGCTGCCTGCCAGCTGCCTGCAATCCAGCAGTTCAAATCTCACCAGGAAATGAGTGGCATAATGAAATTTGGAGTATGGCAACAAATGATAAATTAACAATGGAAATTAAATTTTAAAAGGGATGATCAAAGCAAACAATTATAATGAAATATGGAGGGATTTTATAAAATCTGTGTTGGTTGAAGGCAAAGGGAATAAACCTACTCAATAATATCTTGGAGGAAATAAGGGCACAATTGGAATATATTGTATATTATTTAGTTGTTATAGAAGAAGAAATATAAGGGGAAAATAAGGTCTCTGGGAGGTGAGGATGCACTGTAATATTAGTTTTCCTTTTCCTTTTTTTATTTAGACATATATATCTATGTTTGTATTATTTGCATTGGGGAAAAAAATCTCACCAGACTCAAGGTTGACTCAGCCTTCCATCCTTCCAAGGTGGGTAAAATGAGGACTCAGATTGCTGGGGGAAATATGCTGGTTCTGTAAACCACTTAGAGGGATGTAAAACACTGTGAAGCGGTATATAAGTCTAAGTGCTAGTGCTATTTGCAAGAAGAAGAAGAAAAGTTAGGTATGATTGGCTGCAGCTCCTTTGGATTTCTAGCCACCGGCCATGCTAACTATAGAACAACGGGAGCTCTAATCCAAAAGATGTGGAGAACACCAAACTGTATCCAGAAAGAGGTAGAGATCAGACCATAACAAGCCTTTGGAGTAATTCGTTATTTGCTTTCTGGTTTCCACTCTGGCCTGGTGAATGACTGACAAGTGAACAGACTGCAGATTACTATTGTCTGTTCAAACAGTGTCATGAGGTGGGGGAAATTAACTAACGTCAAGTATTGGTATCTACCTGACCTGGTGAGAGTTTAAAGAGCTTTCTCAGGAAGCTACTCTGATCCTTCCATATAGATTCTTAAAAGATAATGCCAGGGATTTTTAATGACAATCTTATGCTCATAGAGAAACAGCCCCAAAATAGGCCCAATTCTTGCATTGGTAAAAATGCTAAGTTCAGTTGAAAGCAACAATGTCTAGTTAATGTGTGTTTTCTTAGTTACTGGATTCTTGCAGCAGATCCATTTCCCTAGACCTTGTCCTCTCTCCAATTGTCATAACTTATCAATTCTTGTAGCCTGACCTCAGTATTTCTCACCTCCTGGCATTGACACGCTGCCTGCGTTGCCTCACAAATACTGAATTTTCTGGCAATTTCCCCAGTGGAAATCTCCAGAACTTGAAGCAGCTGATAGCCTTCTCTGACCCCTTTTCTTCATTTCTCTACCAAGCACTTCTAGGCTCTAAATTTGAAACTTCTTCCTGGAAAGCTGGACACTGAGAGCAATTGGGTTAGAGCCAAAGCCCTGTTCTTCCAGCACCCACCAGGCTGAAGGCAGCAACCATTACAACGCACACTTGACAACATGGTAGGAAGTTCTCTGCTTCATACTGCTTCGGGGGAAGCTGTACTCAGAGACATTTCTTAGAAAAGAGGGTTGCATGTATTTGTGTTTCCATGTGAACTGGCAGAAGGAAATCTACAGACACCATATGTGGTTGAGAAATAGTAGGTGTTTTGTGTGTTTTTTTTTAATCCCTGTGTCTGTATAATCTCTTGTTTCTGGTATGCAGTAAACATTCCACATACTTGATAGAACCTCCTACGCAGCTCTAGGAAGGGCATTCTTAAAATGAAAGCTTCCTGCCAAAGCATTGGTCACTAGATTTACATGTAAACAAGCTGGTACTTTACTTCAGTTGCAGCTGGCACACATGCACGCATAAGACACACACACACACACACAGGGAGAGAGAGAGAGTAGGGGGGGAAAGACTTTCTGATAAAATTACATGTTTTTCTCCAACTCCCACACAGGCACCTAGCGTTGACTATGAGAGCGATGTCTCCAGGTGCTGTCTTCTTCCACTGGGAGGGGTGGGTGGGAAGAATAACAGCAGCGAAACATAGGCTACCTTAGAGGGAGCCAGATTGCTGTTGCAATACCCAGAAGTGCTTAAAAGTCAGAATAACAGAATTGGAAGGGACCTTGGGGATCTTCCAGTCCAACCCCTGCTCAAGCAGGAAATCCTATTCCAGCGATGGCGAACCTTTTTTGGCTCACGTGCCATAAGTGGGGGGAGGGCAGGGGGGTTGTGTGTGGGAGTGCTGCATCCATAATGCAATGCGCAACCCCCCCAGTGCGCATGTGTGCAATACAGGCACGACCCCCCATTTTTTGCATGCTTTTTTTTGCCCTCCCCAGGCTCCAGAGGCTTTATAGGAGCATGGGGAGGGCAAAAACAGCCTTCCCCGTCCCCCCCGGAAGCCCTTCGAAGGCTTGAGGGACCTTCAGGACGCTTCCCTGAACCCTCCGGAGCAGTCAAAATGAAACTCCGAGCAAACTGGAAGTCTGTTCCCGAACTTGCGGTTTGCCCGTAGGGCCGTTTTTTTTGCACTCCAGAGGCTTCAGGGAAGCTCATGAAGCCTCCGGAGGGACTTCGGGGGGGGCGGGGGGGCTCTTTTCACCCTCCCCAGGCTCCTAAAAAGGCTCTGGAGCCTGGGAAGGGCGAAAAATGGCTTTTAAAAAGGGTGAACTCAGCTGACAGGGCAGCACCTCGCGTGCCCTGACAAATGGCTCCATGTGCCATAGGTTTGCCATTACTGTCCTATACCATTCCAGACAAATGATTGTACAGTCTCTTCTTAAAAGCCTCCAGTGATGGAGCTCCCACAGCTTCTGAATGCAAGCTGTTCCGTTGGTTAATTGTCCTCACTGTTAGGAAATTTCCCCTTAATTTTAGGGTGCTTATCTCCTTTCGTAATTTCCATCCATTGTTTCTTATCTTGCCTTCAGATGCTTTGAAAAACTGACCCCTCTTTGTTCTTTTCTAAGTCCCACCGAGAGTCAAACTGCTACAAAAGCAGTTTGAAAGAGTTTGGTGGAACTCTTTGAAAGGGTTCCATTATATTAAATTCAGCAAATTACCTTACTTTGTAATATAAGCATATTTTCATATTGACAATCTTGAATATTTAGTTAATAATTAAAATATTCAACAAGTTTGCTGGGATGGGGGCAATTCTGATCCAGCTTTTCACAACAAGCCAGAATTCCCCCCTCTCCCGAATACGTAAACATACACAGCAGAGGAAGAAAAGATGAAACATGGTATGTAACTCATCCCAAATAGTTCTTTTTTATTTTTCATGAAAAAGAAGCTTTGGGGAGTGCAGTTTTTTTTACAAAGAACTGGGGAGGAGATAGTTGGCACTTCTCTTGCCAACTGATTTTGCTGCTCAAAATTGCCTCCAACCTGCACACGCACAGACACAAGTTGTTCTTTGCATGCAAAGAAACATCTGGATCCCCAAAGGAGGGGGAAACATCTTTCAAGCGAAGAGATAATTTGGAACAAAGAATTAACAACAGCCAGAAAATTATCCAACGTTCTCCTCGTAGTCTTTCCGTTTTTCTAAAAATAATTTTGTTCAATTAATTTGGGTATAATGGATACTTTCTTTTCAGGCATCTGTAGTTTTTCCTTCTGCATCTAAACCTGTCACAAACTTTCTCTGGCAACATCCTTTATCTGCTGAGTCCCCATGAGATTCCCTGCATCTCATCTCCAACATAAATTAGTCAAACTTTAGGTCGCCCTTCATATAATAATAATAAATAATAAATTTGGATTTATTAGCCGCTCCCTTTCCAAGTAGGACTCGGGGCGGCGTACAATGGAGCATAAAACATAAAAAATATATAACAACACCAAACGTACATACATACACAACATACCTACATACATACACGGAGGAGGAAACAAATTACATCAATAGACAGTTAAAAATCAACTTTAAAATACCCCAATTGTAAAAACCCAATAAAAATTAATATTTAAGGACAATTTAAAAACAGTTTGGAGGAATGGGAAAATTACGATTGCGATTGAGCCAGGCCGGATAATTGAAAGAGGTGGGTCTTCAGCTGTACACGGAAGGAGCGGAGATCGGAAGTAATCCTGATGTCACGGGGGAGGTCATTCCACAGGGCTGGGCCCATCACAGAGAAGGCTCTGCTCCTGGGTGTCGCCCCCCGACACTGTTTGGCGGACGGCACCCGGAGAAGTCCCTCTCTGTGTGCGCGAATTGGTCGTAGGGATGTGTGGGGCAGGATGCGATCCTGCATATAACTAGGCCCTGTGCCATGGAGCGCTTTAAAGATCATAATCAAAACCTTGAAACGCACTCGGTAGACCACAGGCAGCCAGTGCAGCTCGCGCAGGAGAGGTGTTACAGGGGAGTATCTAGTCCTCCCCATAATCACCCGCGCGGCCGCGTTCTGGACCAACTGTAGTCTCCGAGTGCATCTCAAGGGAAGCCCCATGTAGAGAGCATTGCAGTAATCCAGGCGAGACGTCACTAGCGCATGGGTGACTGTGCGTAGGGCATCCCGGTCCAATAAGGGGCGCAATTGGCGCATCAGGCGAACCTGATGGAACGCCCCCCTTGCCACGGCTGTTACATGGTTATCCATGGACAGCCGGGCATCCAGGAGGACGCCCAAATTGCGCACCTGTTCCATGGGGGCTAGTTGGACGCCCCCGATGGCCAGAGATGGGAGCACCTGGTTGAACCGGGAGGCCGGAAGCCACAGCCACTCCGTCTTGGAAGGGTTGAGTTTTAGTCGGTTGCCATCCATCCAGACCCGTACGGCCTCCAGACACCGGGACATCATTTCGACGGCCTCATTGGGGTGGTTCGGAGTGGAAATGTATAGCTGAGTATCATCAGCATACAGATGATATCCCACTCCAAAACCACGGATGATCTCGCCCAGCGGTTTCATATATGTGTTGAACAGGAGAGGCGAGAGCACCGATCCCTGTGGCACTCCACATGTGAGTGGCCTCCGGGTCGAACTCTGCTCCCCTGTCAACACACGTTGCGTCCGACCAGAGAGGTAGGAGCCAAATCACCGTAAAACGGTGCCCCTGACTCCCAGCCCCTCTAGCCGGTGCAACAGGATACCATGGTCGATGGTATCGAACGCCGCCGAGAGATCTAATAGGACCAGGATAGAGGAACAACCCCTATCTCTGGCCCTCCAGAGATCATCAACCAATGCGACCAAGGCCGTCTCCGTGCTGTGCCCGGGTCGGAAGCCGGACTGGCGCGGGTCTAGATAATCATTTTCCTCCAGGTGACGTGGGAACTGCTGTGCTACCACACTCTCTACAACCTTCGCTAAAAAAGGAAGGTTGGAGACTGGACGATAATTGACTAGGTCCGTTGGGTCCAGGGAAGGCTTCTTGAGCAGGGGCCTCACCACCGCCTCTTTCAAGGCGGCCGGTAGAGACCCCTCACCCAACGAGGCGTTCACCAGGCCCAGGAGCCAGTCGCGCGTAACCTCCCAGGATGCCAGTACAAGCCAGGAGGGACACGGGTCCAATAAACATGTGGTGGGTCGCAGACGTCCACGCAACCTGTCCAAATCCTCGATGGCAACCGAGTCAAACTCCTCCCAAAGCGGTCCCTCAAGACTCGCAACGGGCGTCTCTACTGAACCACTGAAAGGGGTCCATCCCATCCGGATTTGAGCGACTTTGTCCTGTAGATAATTCCCAAACTCCTCTGCTCTGCCCTGTAGTGGGGCTTCCCGTGGTCTCTCAAACAAGAGGGAACGGGTCACCCGAAACAGGGCGGCAGGGCGGTTATCTGCAGACGCAATAAGAGCGGCGCAATGTTGACGTTTGGCCGCTCTTAATGCCACAAGGTACGTCTTCAAATAGGCTCGTGCCTGTGCTCGGTCAAATTCGGAGCGGGAGGATCTCCAACGACTCTCTAGGCGTCTCTTGTGGCGTTTCATCACCCTTAGCTCCTCGGTAAACCAAGGTGCCAGGGTGGTTCGTCGCCGCAGGAGAGGCCGCAAAGGCGCCACCCGGTCTAGGGCCCCGGCAGTCGCACTATTCCATGCGACTACCAGGTCCTCCACTCGGGGGCGGGTCAGGTCCACAGGAGGTGGCCCAAGTTCCGTCTGGAACCTATCCGGTTCCATCAGGCGCTTGGGGCGGAACCATCTAATACCTTCCAGTTCCGCCTCCTCGCGGCGGGGGGTAGCAGCAGGGAAGTCCAGCCGGAGAAGTGAGTGATCCGACCATGACAGGGGAATAGTGTCTAGATCCCCTATTCCCAGATCACTCGTCCACTGGCCAGAGACAAAAACAAGGTCCAGGGTGTGGCCTCCCTTGTGAGTAGGGCCCTGAATTAACTGGGTCAGGTCCATGGCTGTCATGGAAGCCATGAACTCCCGAACCCCCTCAGACGCTTCTCCCATCGACGGCAGATTAAAATCCCCCATCACTAAAAGTTTGGGGGTCTCAACCGCCACCGATGAGATCAGCTCAAGGAGTTCGGGCAGGGCCGCTGAAGTATAGCGAGGAGCCAGGTATACTATCAGCAGGCCCAACTGCCTCCCTGGGCCCCATCTCACGACGAGGGACTCACACCCGGATGTCTGCGGCACGGTGAACTCTCTCGGCTCTAAGTCTTCCCGGATAATCACTGCTACCCCACCGCCCCTTCCCTGGGCCCGAGGCTGGTGAAATGCTCGATAACCTGGCGGGCACATTTCCACAAGGGGTAGACCTCCCTCGTGGCCCAACCAGGTCTCGGTTATTCCGGCGAGGTCCGGGTCCCCCTCCAAAATTAGATCGTGGATGAGGGGGGCCTTATTGACAACGGACCTCGCGTTGCATAACAGCAGTCTCAGGCCTTGGGTCTGTAGATCCTGACCACCTAGTATGCAGGGGTTGGTGCAGACGACCGGGAATGACCAAAAACCCCGGTCTCCCAACCGACTACGCGCTCTTAAACTGTCCTCGCACCTGCCCCTCCCCACGACTGTTGGTATTAAGAAGCCCTGCACAGGAATGCTATATATTGGTGTTAAAATAGCAGTTTCTTCTTTAATCCAACACCATTCGAGTGCAGCCCTAAGGTATATGAAATCAGTTACTCTTTGTCAATTCTTGTCCAGGAGGAAAGAAGCAATGGATGAAAACTAATGAATGAGAGAAGCAACCTAGAACTAAGAAGAAATTTCCTGACAGTTAGAACCATTAATCAGTGGAAACAACTTGCCACCAGAAGTTGTGAATGCTCCAACACTGGAAGGTCTTAAGAAGAGATTGGATAACAATTTGTCTGAAATGGTATAGGGCAGTGATGGCGAACCTATGGCACGCGTGCCACAAGTGGCACACGGAGCGATTTGTCAGGGCACGCGAGGCGCTGCCCTGTCAGCTGGCCAACGCGCATGCGCGCGCTGGCCAGCTGAGTTCACCTTTTTAAAAGCTATTTTTCGCCTTCCCCAGGCTCCAGAGGCTTTATAGGAGCCTGGGGAGGGCGAAAAGAGCCCCCCGCCCCCCCCCCCGGAGGCTTCAGGGACCGTCCCTGAAGCCTTCGGAATGGTTAAAACCACCCTCCGAGCAAACCGGAAGTGACTTCCGGGTTGCTCGGAGGGTGGTTTTAATCGTTCCGAAGGCTTCAGAGACCATCCGAAGCTTCCCTGACGCCTTTGGAGCGCTTAAAACCACCCTCCGAGCAACACTTCCGGGTTGCTCGGAGGGTCGTTTTAAGTGCTCCAAAGGCTTCAGGGAAGCCTCCGGACGGTCCCTGAAGCCTCCGGAGGGCCTCAGGGGGGTCGGGGGAGGCTCCTTTTGCCCTCCCCAGGCTCCTATAAAGCCCCTGGAGCCTGGGGAGGGCGAAAAAAGCATGTAAAAATGGGGGGGTTGCGCGTTCTGCCCGCATGCGCACTGGGGGGGTCGCGTGTTGCATTATGCATGCGGCACGCCCGCACTCGACCCCCCTGTGCTCCCCCACTTGTGGCACGCGAGCCAAAAAAGGTTCGCCATCACTGGTATAGGGTTTCCTGCCTAAGCAGGGGGTTGGACTAGAAGACCTCCAAGGTCCCTTCCAACACTTTTATTCTATTCTATTCTATTCTATTCTATCCTATCCTCACGATCAGGAAGTCAGATATCCCAGTGTTCCTGATCATGTTGAAGTCCTTCATAGGTTTGACAATAACACCCAAAGTCTTTCTCCCTACAAAGAATTTCTCTCAATGCCCAAATGTATGCGAACAAAGCAAGGTGGTTGGAGCAGAATTTTGTGGCCTCTGTTATATGCTTCCTTTAATTACATTGGACTTTTCTGGTATTTGCCTGATCATGTAAGAGTTGAACTGGGTAGAGAATGCGGCCACACTTGCAAGTCCCACATCTTAAGTCCTTGACACCGCTCTGAATTTTCCCTTACTTGTATCATTCTAATTTCATAGCTGGCTATGGAATTCTGGGAGTTGAAGTCCACACACATTCAAGTGACCAAGGTTGAGAAACTTTAATCCAACACATCTGGAGGATACTAGATTGGGAGGTGAAAGTTTGGCTCCCTCAAAGGAAAGGGACCTTAGGGGAGGAGAGGTGAAAAGGGTAAGGGGGGAGACTGGAACCTCCAGGGGCAGGTAACATGGGTTCTGAACACAACCCTTCAAAGAAGCAGTAGAGTTAAGACCACGCTGCATTCCTTGTGTTCACTATTAATCTTCATAGACAGGCAAGGACTAAATGAAGGAGGAAAAAAATGAAAGTTATACCCAGATAAAACAATGATACTACTTGTAAAGTGAAAGCTGAACTTTTTTGGGATTAAGGTGGTATCTCTTGGATGAGGTTTCACTCCCCTAGAAAGAACAGGTTCACAGCTTGGGAATACTCCTGTCACCAGAATTGCAGGTGGCCATATTTGCACAGTTTTGATGGACGCAGCTGCTGCAACCCTGCCTGAGCTAAACTAGTGATAATTATCCACAACTTGGTTACTACTGCAGTATACTGTATACTGCAATATATGGGGTCACCCTTGTAGACTCTTTTGAAATTGCAATTGGTCTAAATTGTGGCAACTAGATCTTTGGCTGGTATACAATATGCACAAATGATGTCTATATAGCAGAAGATCTGCACTGTCTATCAAAAGCCTATTGGGATCTTTAAGCACCCAAATAATAGAAACGGCTGATTCTCTGCCAGACCTTCTGTTCTGCTATGAACTCTGATGGAAAAATCACCCAGCAAAATGCCAATCACTGAAGAGGATTGTGAAAACATGTTATTATTTCAAAGCTAGCAGGTCACAGAGACCTGTACTACAATCTTACCTCTTGCATTCAGTAAAGTCAAGATCAAAGTTTATAAGATTACATAGGTCGTATATAGAATATCGATAAAATAAAGTTTAAGAATGGACTCATTTTATAAAGATCTTAAACACAGGCAATAATGATACAAGATAACAAGAAGTCCCTGTGGGGAGAGGGGGCGACTAATAAGTTCAAGTAATAAATAAATAAATAAGAAGGCAGATACAGGTAAAAGGGTAATTCAAAGTACATACCTCATGAAGGCACATCAGCAGCATAATGCAACATCCAGGATTAATTATTATTCTAACAAGCTGATTTTATACAGCATTTAACTGTGGAAGGAGGAGAGAGAAGAAAGTACTCACTACACAACCTTGAATCCACTACAGTGCACTAAAGACATACGTTCTGTATACGTACATTTATGGGATATTGACAGAACATTAGTACAATTATAAAGAACCCTACTGCTAAAATAAGTAATTAAAGAATACATGTCACTTTAGTTACAAAATATAAAATTAACTACTATTTCCTATTAAATCTTATTTCATCTCTTTGCTGAACTTGCCCAGATATATGGAAGAACAGGCCTTTCTAAAGATCCTGCTGTGCTACAAGAATAATTATGGGAAATTTAGGGAAGTACTTTCTCTGCATGGCTACCAAACTAGAGATTGTACTTCCTAAGAAGTTTTTGGGTTCCATTCTTCCAGTTTAGGAATAGGTTAAAAAAAAACATTTATTTTCCAAGTTTTAAAATGTTTACTAGTTTTAAGAGTAATGTCAATGTTGATTTTACTTTTGTTATAAAATACATTTGGGGAGGAGGGGTCTCATCTTATGTATAAACAGTAAGGCAGGATAAAAATTCATGGTCCCATTTACACTCGTATGCCAAAGTTCCATTTTCATCAGCGGCCCTCTGCAAAATCTGTTTTGAAGGTGCAGCAAAAGTGGGACATGGCTGACTTGGATTGTAAAGTTTCTGAATTTGCAGCACTTTTAATTATCTCAGGGGCTGACCAGGTGCTCCCGACGTGCCTGAAAACCTCAAGAGCCCCAAAGCTTTAATACTTTATGTGCTGTGGAATGACAACAATGCACAAAGTGGGTTTGGGAGAATGTTTGTGGTCTGGGGCATTGTATGAACAGCATTAGTATGGTTGGAGCTTGTTCTGTCTATGGATTCTTTCTTAATTACAAACTGCTCCTATGTTCATGCCCGTGGACATGTGAGAGAACTCAGTAAGTTAGATAGCCATGCTTTATAACAGGAATCGGGGAGTGGGGGGGCAGACCGGGAGCTGGTGTTTTAAAAAGACGTCTGTTTCAGCCTGTGTCTCAGTGGGTAGGTACAATGCCAACTAATAGCTCAATTGAGAGGCTGTGAATGAGGGTGAAAGAGTCTTTGAGACCCTTCTCATTTCTAAGGGGAAATCACTCCAGTTGTAGAAAAGGAAGTGAAAGAGATTATACTTTGTGAGAAGAGTAACATTGTGCTCCTTGGAGCTGATAACGGATCAAATGAAACAGAGCATAAAGAAGCCTTTCCCATTCCATTGAGGCGGTATTTGACCCTGAAGCTCTGAGAGAATTGTTCTCAGCCAGTGATGGGATTCAAAAAATTTTAACTACCAGTTCTGTGGGTGTGGCTTGGTGGGCTTGGCTTGGCTCGGTGGGCGTGGCTTGGTGGACATGGCAGGGGAAGGATACTGCAAAATCCACATTCCCACCCCACTACTGCGGGAAGGATACTGCAAAATCTCTATTTCCACCCCACTCCAGGGGAAAGATACTGCAAAATTCCCATTCCCTCCCTACCCCACCTGCTTTCCCTCCCTAACCCATTCCCTCCCTAACCTACTTTCCAGCTCCATTCTCCTATGCAGGGCAACAAAAGAAGCCGATCAGCTGGGACTCAGGAGGTAATGAATAGATTGGTAGCGGGGCCAGCCAGAGGTGGAATTTGCCGGTTCTCCAAACTGCTCAAAAATTCTGCTACCGTTTCTCCAGAACCTGTCAGAACTGACTGAATACCACCTCTGTTGCAGTAAGGACCTGGTTGCTTTTTAAGTACTTGCAAACTCATGGTTTGATTCCCTTTGCTAGAGATTTTTTTCCCCAGATATTGAGGGTGGGCTGATTGGTCTCTACTTTTCTATTCCATTTTTTTCTCTTTTTAAAAGATTCTAAATTTTTTTAGCTCTTTTCCAATTTTCTGGTTTTTCCCTGCACTCAAATAGTCCTAAGATTGCACCCTCCAATTTCTTCAACATCCAGTAATGCTGTCTATCCATGGCTGGAGACCTGAATTGATTCAAAGCATCTAGTTGATCTCTCACCAATTCCTTACCTACTTTGACTTGAATTTCCCTTCTGCTCCTCCCCCCACCCACCCACAATAATGAGACTTCCCACAGGTTGGACCAGATTGTGACTGTGGCTGTTGTCAATTGTCTAAAGCAGCTAAGATTTTGTTTCCTTTATCTTAACAAATAAACAATCGGCCCATCAGATAGAAATTCTTAGCAGTTCCAGACTGGTATTTTTGCCAACAACATTTTGGTGGCAGGTTGCTGTTTGTGCTGCACACAGCAAGACCGGGCAGCTTTTCCATCTGGCAAGCTATTTAATGTGGCCTGGGCTGCCTTACCATGATGATTAAATTCCAGCACCATTCAGCATATGTCTGTGATGCTGCTGGTTGTTTTTATAAGCAAGTTTAGTGAGGGGAGGGAGAGGGAAGGGTGGACACTATTTGAAAACGTCTTGTTTTGGTTTTTTTTAAATTGTATTTGATGCAGCTGTTCTTGTTTTTGTTATTAGCATTATCACTGCTGGTAGAAAGAGCAAGTCCACCATCTATCTCAGCAAGCCCACACAACTCAGAACCCTTGGTTTTCTCCATCTATGAGAAGGATCAATGTCAGGCCTGCCACAATTTTTCAACTGATCCTCAGGGCGAGGCAATTCCTCTGTCCTCAAAAAAAAAAAGTCCAATGAATTAATCACTCACCTTTTGTCCTTTGCAGCTCAATCATTTTTCTCCCAGATATAGCTTTGCTTTGAGAGAAGGGTGGAAAAAAGTTACACCTTTGCCAGGGTCCCCCCCCACACACACACCCAACTGTTTAACTGTAATTTTTCAGATAAAGAACTGGTCCACCATAAAAAAGTTTTCAGCATTTACTAAACCTCTTTCATCCACCAGCGCTTAGGTTTTTGCATATCAGTGGTGGGTTCCAGGTGGTATGGCCCAGTACGGGCGTACCAGTGGCAGCTTCCCTCTATTTGAGGGAAATGGGCCACTTGCGCACCTGTGCACAGTGTACGGCGCCTGCATGACCTCACCAAGCATCTGGGGCATTGCAGGGCAGTGGTGTGCATATGTGTGGGCAGCACGCATGTCTGCATTGAACACCTGGATCCGTTGCACCGTACCAGTTGCGACAGGATCCAGAACCCACCACTGGTGCATATATCACAGCTGAACACAAACAACCTTTTGAAGTTCGTCATCTAATGGTGGAGATAAACTGGGAGGACCATTTCCCCCAACTGAGCTAGCCTGAAATTATTTTTAAAGTGCCATGAAGAACCTACATGGAAATGCCTTCAGCAGGTCGCATCTGTGAGAATTTCACCAAAACTCTCTTCTCCTTTGAAATAATTTATAAAATAACTTACTTTTTAATCCTGTTGAATCAGTCCTGGTAAGAGAAATATTCAGAAGAATTTCTCTGCTCAGCATCTGCATGGATTCCACAAGGCAGGAGATAAATATTTCAGGATGTCTTTTGTGACCATAGGAGAAAAAAAACAGATTTTATTGGAACATATTTTGTTCTCATAACTTTTAAAGAAAATCTGCTATGGATGAAATCAGAAAGGTAGATGTAAAGGTCCAAAGTTGTAATTTCCCTCTCTCTACTCTTAAGTGTCAGGAGCCATGTGGTACCGTAAACAATGCAACTGTGTCCTGCCTATTCAGAAACAAATCCTATTAAGCTCAATGAAAGTTAATGGTTGGCAAATGGTTGGCCAAAAAAGCCAACACAGTTCTAGGCTGCATCAACAGAGGGATAGAATCAAGATCACGTGAAGTGTTGATGCCGCTTTATAATGCCTTGGTGAGGCCACACTTGGAATACTGCATTCAGTTCTGGTCGCCACGATGTAAAAAAGATGTGGAGACTCTAGAAAGAGTGCAGAGAAGAGCAACAAAGATGATTAGGGGACTGGAGACTAAAACATATGAAAAACGGTTGCAGGAACTGGGTATGTTTAGCTTAAGAGAAAGAAGGACTAGGGGAGACATGATAGCATTATTCCAATATCTCAGAGGTTGCCACAAAGAAGAGGGAGTCAAACTATTCTCCAAAGCACCTGAGGGTAGAACAAGAAGCAATGGGTGGAAACTAATCAAGGAGAGAAGCAACTTAGAACTGAGGAGAAATTTCCTGACAGTGAGAACAATTAATCAGTGGAACAGCTTGCCTCCAGAAGTTGTGAATGCCCCAACACTGGAAGTCTTTAAGAAGATGTTGGATAGCTATTTGTCTGAAACGGTATAGGGTTTCCTGCCTAGGCAGGGGGTTGGACTAGAAGACCTCCAAGGTCCCTTCCAACTCTACTATTGTATTGTATTGTAAAGTTGTGAAACATTTCCAACAAAGACTGATGAAGTTGGAAGGAAAAATGCTATATACAGTTCAAAGCTCCCTTCTTTCCCCACTGTGAATAATAAGACATTTTAGGCACAATAGCAGTTTAGAGTTGTACGTGATGAACAGCTCCCCATTGCGCTGTACCCACAGAAGTGCCATTCCCCCAAGGCAGTTGCGGCATTGTGTCCCAGCTATTGGTTCCAACAGAAACACCAGAAGACAGGAGGGCAAAATGCAGACAATCAACATTCGCAACTTCAATCAACGACCATTGTGTCATTGCCAGATGCAGTTGTCCAAAGAGCAGAAGTACAAGTCTTGGTTTGATAGAGAGGGAGGGAAGGAGGGAGAGATAGAGACAGAGAGATTTTTCAAAGGCTATGAATTAGCTTCAAGCATTTTTCCCCTCAGACCTAATGCTACAATATTCTGTCAGGGTTTCAAATAGCACCCAAAAGTAAATCAGAGTCCAAGGCAAAGAATTGCTCAAAGTTCCAATTGATTAAGAGAGCCATGTTGGCACATCTGGGAAAATCCAAATCTCAAAGCTTCCAGGTTTTCCCCACCTAGTTGAAAGTTCAAAATCTTGCCCCACACCCACAAATCTATCACATGGTCCAATCTCCCACTGCCATGCTGGCAGTTCCACCCATCCAGTTCCAGTCAGGTGCAGAGGTGCAAAGACAAAGGGTGACCTTGGCTTTCTAGAAAGAAAATTGTTTTGGCTACGCAATAAATAACTCCATACAATCCCCCCTCCCATTTTTCCACAATAGAAAATGCATAGTAGAATATTAGAAAGTCTGGCAGGCCAAAGATCCAAAAGAAAGATGGCTGCAGGCCTGACATATTCATTCAGCCTTCTTCCCTGGGAAAATGTTCAAGGGCAGTCTTAGGTCTAATGCAGACACTGATTTCTAATTTCTTCTACATTAGTAAAACCCATCTTGACTACTGCTCTAGATCTGAGTATTATATTGTAAAGATAGCAAGAGTCTTATTTATGAAGACTAACTGACCCCTATTGATAATATGGCAAATGATTATTAGATTCTGAAGATTGATTGTTATTGACTACCAAGAGTTGGGTTCAGCTTCTCTTATGAATATCCATCATCATGTAAAAATAAGCCCCACTTTTTGAATTGTCTCCAGAAGTATTTATGTTAGCGAAATTAGTGGACTTATCTCATGTTAAACTGCTGCCTGATACTTCAGTACAGCTCTACTGAGGATTCATCAATGTCTCTTCTAACACTTCTTTAAAACTAAAAATCCTAAAAATATCTATCATAGTTTGAATTTGGAATCAAGATGCAAATAATTATAAAGAATTATATCAGAAATTATGTCAACACTTGCTGTTATAAGAATCAAAAAAGCAATAAAAAATAAATGTGATACGAAAAATTAACACTCTTAAAAAATACATCCAGGAATAAAGTAAAAATAAACAAAATCATCCTTTCCACTAAAAACATGGTTTAAAATTTGGTAAGTTTTTTTGTTCATTTCTAACAAAACAGCTTTGTAAAATTGTAAGCTTTTGTAAAATTGTAGAGATTTTATATATATTCTAAAATATAGTTATCAAAAGTCTGTGGCATATATTCTTTCTTACCCAATCCTAAATCCAGTGACATTGTTTCTTTGGGTTCACCCAAATTATTTTACCATTTTAGGGAGTTGTAGTACCACAAAATCTAAAAAGCTCCAAAGTCATTTGAACAATACAAATGATACAAAGTTAAGGACTATTAATGTAGTTAAAAGATCTGGAAAGTGCAGGTCATATAGTTTGTTGTTGTTGTTGTTGTTGTTAGTTGCGAAATCGTGTCACGACCCCATGGACAACATTCCTCCAGGCCTCCCTGTCCTCTACCATCCTCTGGAGTCCATTTAAGCTCACGCCTACTGCTTCAGTGACTCCATCTGGCCACCTCATTCTCTGTCGTCCCCTTCTTCTTTTGCCCTCAATCTTTCCCAGCATGAGGCTCTTCTCCAGGGAGTCCTTCCTTCTCATTAGGTGGCCAAAGTATTTGAGTTTCATCTTCAAGATCTGGCCTTAGTTAGCTTGCCTCTAAGCTCCTTTTGTGAAAGCCACTATTTTTTTCTTTCTTTTATATGCTGTGAATTGATATTCTGTCTCCTGACAATTCAGACTCAAAATGTGAGTGATTCCTTTGCTATGACTTACCCAGCGAGGATAGACATTAGCTTAGTAGACTTACTTACATTTACATTATTTGAATCCACTGTACTACAACCAATAATAGTAATCATGGTAATACCCAGTAGAATCATAACATGCATTAGCTAGTAATTAGCTGGTGGGATAATGGTCTTAGCAAAGACTCCAGAGTATCAGCAGCTATATCAAAAGGAATAGCCTTTTCAACCACAGCAGCAGAGCTGAAGTGCAGTAATATATTGGACAGGACAGATCCAATGCTTACGTTATCTTCCTTCCTTATCACTCAGTCAATATTTCTAGTGGATGGACTGAGTTAACAGCAGTGGCCACCCCAAGCTGCAATTAAGGGAAAGCAGTAGCTATATCTTTTTACCATGTTTTGTATTTATATCCGCATATGAAGATTTCATAAATATAGGCATCTAATAATTTCACTTACAACAAAAACCCCTTGTGATCCTAAAATAGTAAGTGCAATAATTATTGTTATTCTTCTTTGTATTAATTAAGTGTATTTGTGTAGACACATAATTTGCCACATGTACAAGAGAATATGGCAAATGAGCAGCCTCAAGGAATTAACTGGAAAATATTCCTGCAGGAACAAATGACAGTGAAAATTCAACCCAAGAGTGGCAATCAAGAATGAGTCCTTAAATGGGCTTCCCAGTTTTTCTGGAAAGGGAGATGTAGCAACTGTCGCTTCAGAAACTCAATGAAGATTTGGCCAGGAGAATTTAATGTGTATGGGTACCAGGAAGAATAGACAATTAATGGACTCACTAGTAAAGAGTGTTTTCTTATCTGTACGTTTGGTAGATGGTATATTGATGGTGCTTGAAACCTCTTACTGGAATTATTCTGGATACTTTTTTGGTTAATTCATTGTTAACTGCTCAATGTCACGGTAGTGAAATCAATGACCATAAAACTTTTAGGTATGTATCTACAAATACTTGTATAAATAGGGAACATCCTGTTTTGCAGAGCTATTGTACTACTGAAAAAGCACATGGCAAGACCATAGGGATTTTCAAGTAAGTAACAGAGCATAAAGAAACCCCCAATATATATTTCCTTTGAGACATGGAGATTGCAGAAGACAGGTGTATAATTCTAACAACAGTATCTATTGTCTGCCTTATTCCCCCCACTTTTTTGATGAGTGGAGGTGGAGGAGTATTTCATTTAGTCTGCTATTTGAAGCCGAGCGCTTTAATTCATGCAAGATGAGCTGCCAACTGCACATTTTTTTCAGTTTTGCAATTGGATATGAAACGAAATAATAAGGGAAACTGTACACAAAACACGCATTGATTAAGAATGTGTTGTGCAAAAAAGGCCTGCAGTAAAAAAAAAGAAATCATTTGCTAGGGAAAGTTATCTGTGAAAATCCGTATAATGTTTAGTGTCTTTTTTCAAAGTTAAGAGCAACAAGGACTGATTTAGAAATTATAGGCACATGATTGATGAAGTTGATTCAGGGTGAAAATAGATTTATTAATCTCTAATATCTGTAAATAATTCAACTCATGTGAAATACTTTGGCATGATTAGCGTGACTTTATCCGGGCTACAAAAATCCAAGCACTTTACAAAATGCCAGCAAAGGAATATTGAAACTGCCAATTCTTTGATGCCATCTAGAAAACATTTGGATAATCCCCATATAATAGATCTAGGCACTATTAGCATAAAGTGCTGTCAGTGCTAACATTCAAGCTATGCAAAGAAAATGTGACCACAAGGTAGGCTTGGAGGACAATTTAAAGGTGCAGAATAAGCTTGAGAGTGTCTTGTTCCATTAGATAAGAAATGATAGCAGACTTAATTCTGAGATGAATGGTACTGAGGCCGGATTCCAAGACTCATATTGCTGTCATAAAGATAAACAATAGAACAACCTCATCAGAAGAACTTTCATTATGAAAAGTAAAGAAATAGACTTTCATTTCTTTACTTTTCAGAATGGAAGTTCTTCTGACAAGATTCCCTTTATTAAAGGCTATATTCTCACCACAGAAATTATGACTGAATTCAGTGTTCCAACTGAAAGGTTTACTGAAACGACAACAAAAAATACAACCCCAAAAGCCACCTTGTAAATTCTGAACATTCTGATGACAAGAATAAATGAGGCAGAGATAATATCCTACTTTTTTCTTCTTTATCAGTCTAAAAACAGTGCTGCTGAAGAATAATCATCAATAGTAATTTCTGACATCGGTGCTGCTAAGGGTTGTTTGGGGGCATTTCCAAAATGAGGAGATCATGGTAATACCAGGTGGAAAACTTCCAAATCTCATTCAATTGGATAAAGAAGATTTTGCATTAAAATATTTCAAAAGTGAAGCAATACTTGTTCCTCAAGAGAATCCTTTTGGAAAGATTTTAAAAAATTATCTTTATTATTATAATAATATTCTACATCCAGCCTTCCACATAATCTTTTAGCATCTGAAGCTAATAAAATTTGAATAAAATGCAATGCAGGTATTCAGTAAGACTAATTTGGATTTGGAAGATGATAGATAGATAGATAGATGATAGATAGATAGATAGATAGATAGATAGATAGATAGATAGATAGATGATAGATAGATGATAGATAGATAGATAGATAGATAGATGATAGATAGATAGATAGATAGATAGATAGATAGATAGATAGATAGATAGATAGATAGATAGATAGATCTAAAGGGAGCTAGAAGGTCCATGGGTGCTGCTTAATCTGGATTTCTTTTACAAATATGTTTATTATGGTCTCTGATCAGTCTTTACAATAAAATGAGTGGAGTAAAAAAGAGAAATAATTTAACATAGCAAGTTATTATTGAGAAAAGGAAAAAAAATTGACAATAAAACAACATATCTAATTAAAAATGTTGCACAGTTTATGGCTTTGCGAAGATATATAGTCATCTGATATGTGAGGTGGCATTAGTATCCCTTAAAAATAATGAACATAAAAATTATCTGTGCAGCCCTCATATTTGGAAACCATTGGTTTCCAAATATGAGCACATATTGGAATATTATAAAAAGGAGACTGTATGAGCGAAAGTTTCTACCTCCCAGGATCCACAAGGGCAAAAGTCTCTGCAAATAAGGAGTACCATGAAATCTTCCATCCAGTAGAGCTGATGAGAAGGCATAAAAGTGGGCTCTGAAAAAGGCCCATCTCTATTTGCTTAGGGTTCGATCAGGGGTGTCAATCTCAATCCCATTGTGGGCCATATCAGGATTTTCTTTGCCCTTGGGAGACTGGGGGGGCATGGCCTGGTCATTGCGGCTGACTGGGTGGGTGGGGCTGGGGTGGACTGTGGCCGGGGTGGCACAAGCCAGCCTCTTGTCATCTTTGGGATGACCCCACAAGACAACTCGCAGGCTGGATCTGCTGAAGAGGGTTTGTAATTCTCTAACATTTGACAATAGAACTCAATGGTATCATTTCAATGATTCTCTATTTTACTATTGATTTAGCCTTCTCCAGGGTTAATTGGCCTAAATATTCAGAAGAGAGACCAAGATTGCAAAATTTCTGCTATATGCAATATGGTGCCAATAAGGTTGCTAATTGTGTGACCACAGCAGGGACCTCAGGTCGGTAGAGTCAATCATGATTCTAAATCCTGAGATTAGAAACCTAGTCTGGACCTGAGCCTTAATACTTGGCACATTGACTTCCAGCCTCAATACTTCCTTGGAGGTGCATTTTGGGATACCAAACAAAGTCCTGAGAAAATTTGATTGAATGGCTTCAAAAAACTTTGAGTTTGTGTATGGGCCAAGTTGTATGCCATATACTGTATTTTTCGGAGTATAAGACGCACTTTTTTCACTCAAAAAAAAAGGGCTGAAAATCTGGGTGTGTCTTATACACTGAATACAGCATTTTTGGCCTCCTAAAACCCCGTCCCCTTTGCAAAAATGTCCATGCCTAGCCTTTAGGAGGTTTAGGGGACTGGGGAGGGCAGAAATGAGTGAAAAACAGACTGTTTTTGACCACTCAGCCCCCAGGAGCAGTCTACGATCCTCCTAAAGGCTATGTATGCCCCTTTTTTGACAAAAAACGGGCTGTTTTGGGGAGGTCTGCAGAGTGCAAAAACTTTTTTTTTATTTGCCTCTTCAAAATCTTGGTGCGTCTTATACTCTGATGCATCCTATACTCCGAAAAATACGGTAATAGTTGCACAAAACTATTAACAAAATGTGATTTGCCTCCTGTTGCCGATGAAATTTAATTACGACTTGGGCAATACAAGTGGCACAATTTGCCTGGCTGGATTTCTTCTTGAATGCACAGGTGTTGATTTGGCCAGATATCCCTTTACTTTGAAAGTTAACTTAACAGTTTCATATGGTTTGTCTCATCTTGGTTACATTCATCCAGTCTTGGGTTCCTACCAGTTCGGCCTGGTTCGGCCAAACTGATAGTGGTTTGGTGGCCTGGGTCGCTGGTGAATCTGGCTTCCCTATTGACTTTGGTTGTCAGAAGGTCACAAAAGTTGATCACATGACTCCAAGACACTGCAACTGTCATAAATTGCCAAGCATCTGAATTGTTATCACATGAGCACTGGTTGCTGCAATGTCATAAGTGCAAAATGATTGTGTCACTTTTTTCAATGGTGCTGTAACTTTGAATGGTCACTAAGCAAAGTGTTGTAAGTCGAAGACTCCCTGTAATAATGCAGTTGGGAAGGCCATCATTGCTCTTAACTCCAAAATTTGTGATTTTCCTCTCTTCTGGATAAACAAGATTTGAATTGGATCAGAAAGCAGTAACCACCTACCATGGATGACTATTATGAATCCAAGCAAAACATCTGTATAAGATACTCTTCAGATATTTCAAAAATACCACCTCTCACTTCCAAAGAGCCTTTTTCCTATGAATGGATATTATTTTCATTTCCATTAACAATCTTATGAAATTTACAAAATAATTGACTATTGGCAGACAGACAAATTGAGAGATATCTTGAACATACGAAGACACCTACTTACCTACTAAATTGCTGCAGTGTGAACAGTGATTATTTCATTAGTACAGCAAGATTCAAGAACAAGAAATTCTGCCCATAATAACTGGGACACAATGACCCGACTGGGATACAAAATGTGCTTTCCCTTTCTTTAGTAAAAAGGAGGGGGGGAAAACCCCAAGCCTAGTTAATGTAAATAACTGCTTACCTAATGTCTAAAATGATGTATAATAAAAACATTCTATAACATTTGACATTCTAATAGCAAGGATCATGAAGAAAACCCATACAATTTGAGAAGTGCATTAAAACTGAGCAATGATAGAAAACAACATTAAGCAGTATTAAATGTTCAGTGGAACACATCAGTATTTTCTAGTCTTTTACAAAATGTAATGAAGGACTTAGTCACCTCTAATTTTAAAAAAAAAACCTGAACTGCAACTTCTTAAAGAGCTCTGTGTCAAGTGCTCAGTTTATTTATACTCCTATAGGCTGCATTCCTATATAACCTAGATCAACCTTTCTCAGTTGAGGTTCTGTGAGAGATCACTAGAGGTTCTGCAAGAGATTGTGGTTGGAAAACAAACAAATCCCATTTTTTGAATTTTTTGTTCCACATAATACTATTTTGCATGGTGACTAGGCTGCTAGACTGCCACTTCACTGCTGTTATAAATGTTGCAAAGAATGGGATGGGATGGAATGGAATGGAATGGAACGGAATAGAATAGTGCTGGAAGGGACATTGGAGGTCTTCTAGTCCAACCCCCTGCTCAAGGAGAACCTATAGCATTTCAGATAAGTGTCCATCTAGTCTCTTCTTAAAAACCTTCAGTTGATGGAGCACCCACAATTTCTGAAGGCAAGCTGTTCCACTGGTTAATTGTCCTCACTGTTAGGAAATTTCTCCTTAATTCCAGGTTGCTTCTCTCTTTGATTAGTTTCCAATAATTGTTTCTTGACCTGCCCTCTGGTGCTTTGGAGAATAATTTGACCCCCTTCTTCGCTGTGGCAGCCCCTCAAATACTGGAATACTGCTATCATGTCACCCCTAACTCTTCTTTTCTTTTGACTAGCCAAACCCTAAAACAAAACAAAAGGATGGATAGTATGGTTTAGAAGTGAATTGTAGTGTGAAATTTGCATACCTTTCTGCATACCTGCATTGTTATGCAGGAGTTCCCCAAGACTTTTTCAAGAAAAAATAATCATCCAGATTAAAAAGATTGAAATGGGCTGCTCTAGATTATGGAATGTATAAGAGGCTTTTCTAAGATTAGCCAGACTGGTGGACAAGGAAACACGCCTCTAGCACTAGTTTGGGTAGTGAAACATCTGCAAGAAAACAATGAAGATCAGAGAGCACCAGGGACAAATATTCTCCTGTATTGGAAACATTCCTCCCTCTGATAGTTTTGCTCCAAACTTTAAGAGTTCTGTACATTGAAACCTTCACCTTGAATTGTACACAGAAATGAGCAGGAAGGCAAAGAATTAGAAGTCAGCTAGGATGCTGGAAGCTAATAATGTTTTAAATATCTCCCTGTTATTTTGAAGAGGCAGCAACAGGGCCTTAATTATTCCTTCCATCCGCCAGCTCTGTTCTGACTTTAATGAACTATAATGAAAGTATGGTATGTGGCAGAAAATGCACATACTATTCCTCAAAGCAGCACAAATGGCATCACACAATCAGAGTGGACAGTAAGGCAACTTGCAAACAGATCACAGTGAGATTTTTTGTTAAAAGGCATCTCCTGATTTCTCTGGGATAAAGAATATAACAACTTTTACAAGACATACAAAACAATTTCAACAATTTGCTGAGCTTGAAAAAAAAAGGTGCCACTGTTTTAAGAGGTGTTAACTTTAACGAATTCCCATTTCTTTCCAGATAAACATGGAAGTCTTAAAAAATGTGCTGCTTTAATAAATAGCATGAGTTCTCCATCTCTTGGAATCGTATAGTAATCCTGCTAGGTAGTGATCTATTTGGGATAGCAGAATTCTTTTAAATTCAACTATAGTAAAATGATTGTGTGACTTCTTAAATCCTACAGAAAGAGACATCATCCAGCAATACAGGAAAAGAGATAGATTAATAAACAATCAAGGGAATCTCTTGTCTTTCATTGCTATAGCAGTTTACCCAGCTGAAACTTGGATACTATTAAGCAAAATATTTGAAGAAGGAGGAAGGTTCACAATAGTTCACTGAAATTCATAGACATACAGTATGTGCATGGGATTCGCAAATGACAATGCATTGCAATATTGCCAGACATATTGCTACATAACTTAGAGTGGGTAAAAGGTAATGGTAAAGATTCCCCTTGCACATATGTGGTAGTCGTTCCCGACTCTAGGGGGCGGTGCTCATCTCTGTTTCAAAGCCAAAGAGCAAGCACTGAAGACATCTCCATGGTCGTGTGGCCAGCATGACTAAATTCCGAAGGCTCACAGAACGCTGTTACCTTCCCATCAACTGTATTGCCCAAGTCGCAATTAACTGCTAGGTTGGCAGCAGCTGGGACAAGTAACTCCATTATGGGGCGCTAGTGATTTGAACTGCCGAACTGCTGACCTTTCTGATCGACAAGCTTAGCCACTGAGTCACCACATCCTTTAGAGTGGGTACTTGCATCCAATTTCAAGACACAAGTGTAGGAGGATGAAGTTTGCCCCATAATACGTTTTCTGATTTTGCATTGTGGTTTATGCTGGCTATTATGATCAAGCTCCTCTTTTTTTCTCATCCAATCTTGTCTGCTACTATATTTGAAAGTAACCATACCAGGCATAGTTGAGTCATACTGATCCTACCATCATAGTTCAACCAAATGTCTTAGCACTTTCAGTCCTAAATAACTGTGTTCTCCCATGTCACACAGGCCAGGCACTGAATAGTAGTATCACCGTTATAGTTCTAGACCAGTGATGGCGAACCTTTTTTGGCTCGCGTGCCACAAGTGGGGGGAGTGCAGGGGGGTCGAGTGCGGGCGTGCCGCACCCATAATGCAATGCGCGGCCCCCCAGTGCGCATGCGCGCACAACGCGCGACCCCCCCACATTTTCACATTTTTTTTGCCCTCCCCAGGCTCCAGGGGCTTTATAGGAGCCTGGGGAAGGCGAAAAGAGCCTCCCCTGACCCCCTGGAGGCCCTCCAGAGGCTTCAGGGACTGTCCGGAGGCTTCCCTGAAGCCTTCGGAGCGCTTAAAACCACCCTCCGAGCAAACCGGAAGTGACTTCTGGGTTGCTCGGAGGGTCATTTTAAGCACTCCGAAGGCATCAGGGACGGTCCCTGAAGCCTCCGGGGGGTGGGGGAGGCTCTTTTTGCCCTCCCCAGGCTCCTATAAAGCCTCTGGAGCCTGGGGAAGGCGAAAAAAAGCTTTTAAAAAGGTGAACTCAGCTGGCCAGTGTGTGCATGCGCGCTGGCCAGCTGACAGGGCAGCGCCTCGCGTGCCCTGACAAATGGCTCCGGGTGCCACTTGTGGCACGCGTGCCATAGGTTCGCCATCACGGTTCTAGACAATAACTGGAGCAGCCAAGAATCTGTGGGTTGGGACCAGAAAGAGAAATGGACACAAAATATCTCCTCCTCCTTCTCTTTGCTGAACCATTTCTGTTTTCATAGAATAGTAGTATTCATTTCATGACTTTTTGGTTTTTAGACCTTGCTTTCGTATGGAACACAAAACCAAAATGTTGCTTTTAATATCAGTAGATTTTTCATGGTAGAAGATCAGATTTCAAATCTTACACTTCTGTCTGCATGCTTCCTAAATTGTCTTGGCATGGTAACTGCCAACCTATAAGTAATCTACACTGCCTAAGACTCCTCCAATTTCTACTTTGCATCCTTGGAGCAAATCCCAAAAGCTTAGTGTTGGCTTGGAATCTTTCCACGCAATTCTTTTGGCACTTAGCAAATAAAAATCTCATTCCAAACATGTCATTTCCATTTCCATTTCACACTGTGGACTTGGGCTTAAGCATATGACTACCAGATCTAGGCTAGGAAAAAGTATTGAAAACCAGAACATTCTGGTTAACTCTTTGCTACCAAAGAAGGGTGACCTTCGCAATTTCAGTCTAAATCCAGTTTATGATTGCATTTGTTTATTTGACTGATGAAATGGCATAAAAAATAGTAAAGGTGTTAGATACTTGTTCTAACTGCAGTGGTTTCCACCAAGGTCCTCTGTTCCGGCGGGAACAGAGGTTTAATCCTATTGGTCGAAGGGTCTGACAGCTCCCTATAAAAGGGCTGCTGTCAGACTCACCCTTCACTGGATTGTTCTCACTTGTTGTATTTAATAAAGAGCTGTTGTTACCGTTAAGCTTGTGTGTGCCTATCCATTACCCAATCTAACAAAAGGGAAAACCTAGGATAGGCATCACAACAGTTTACACCACACTATCTGAGGAGGAGGAGGACAAAAGCATCTGTAGCCCAAATCTGTGTTCGATAAAGACACATTACCTTTAGTATGATTGCAGCCCACCTTCCTGTTGGCAAGGTTTCCTGGATATTCCTTACAGCTGGTCACATCTTGTTTAAATCGTTTCTCTTAACATTCCAAACACACTGATTCCCCCCCCGCCGCCGCCCCTTGGTGAAAGTAAGTTATCAGGTGACCATCTGTTTCCTCCATCTCCCATAACATTGGCTGGCTTCTTATTTCCCCCTGCAATTGAATTAATTGGAAAAGAAGAATAGAATCATCCAGGTTACCCTCCAAGAAGTTGGCATAGAATTATAGTTTTAGATATAGGCTGCCTAGTCTAAGCAGGAAAAATAATTGGGGTCATGCTATTAATATTATACACAGAGATCACCATGGCAATCATTATACACATATCTTTTCTGGTCTAATCATTGACATCCCCATCCCTTTTTGCAGTGTGCTTTGTACTTACAGAACTTTGGAAATACAGGAAGAAAGAATAAAATCTAGTATTATCTCCCAACTGCCACTTGGGCAGCCAAATTGGTGGGCGCTTTAAAAAGTTTTAAGAGAAAGGTTGGGCGGAGGTCGCAAAGATCTGAAAATAGGCTGAAATGTGTTTTCAAACGGCAATTTGAAACTTTTTGAAGGGATGATATTTAAACTGTGGGAATGGCAGTGGGAGTCCTATGTCCATGCTTAATTTTGGAAGAAACAATATCAAGCTTTGACAATTTTGCTACTGGATTTTATATGTATGTTTTGCTTTTGCTTTAAAGCTGGACTTTGTGGTCTTTGTTGCAATAAGCTGCCTTTTACAAAAAATAAGTATGTGATGGAGATTTGCCAGGAAGCTCATTGGACTGCAACATTCAGTCTGGTCTGTGCTACCAATTGACCCAACACGTCCTGGTATCAACTGCCTTGTCTTCTGTCTTTTAGGAGCATCAACCCACAAGGAGCAGGCATTCAGTGCTATACAGGTAGTCCTCGACTTACGATCACAATTGAGTCCCAAATTTCTGTTGTTAAGTGAGACATTGGGTAAGTGTGTTTTGCGCGATTTTACGGCCTTTCTTGCCATAGTTGTTAAGTTTATTGTTGCAGCTGATAAGTTAGTAACCCAATTGTTAAGTGAATCTGGCTTCCCTTTGTTTGTCAGAAGGTCGCAAAAAATAATCACATAACCTCGGGACACAGCAACGGTCATAAATATCAACCAGTAACCAAGAATCCGAATTTTGATCACGTGATTATGGGGATGCTGCTAAGGTCATAACCATGAAAAGATCATAAATCACTTTTTTTTGTGCCATTGTAACTTGGAGCGGTCACTAAATAAATTGCTGTAAGCTGAGGACTACCTGTACAGTGAAATTGTGCCGTCTTGTGCCATTTGATCTCTCAGTGACTTTTGATGTCATCAACTAAGGTATCATTCTGGATTAATTTGGGGATTAGGAATGGGATAAAGTCAGTAGTGAAATTCAATTTTTTTTACTACCTGTTCTGTGGTCATGGCTTGGTGGACATGGCAGGGGAAGGATACTCCATTCCCACCCCATTCCAGGGGAAGGATACTGCAAAATCTCCACTCCCACCCCACTCCGGAGCCAGCCAGAGGTAGCATTTGCCAGTTCTCCGAACTACTCTAAATTTCCGCTATCGGTTCTCCAGAACCTGTCAGAAGCTGCTGGATTTCATGCCTGGATAAAGTGTTGCAATGGGTCATCTCCTTCCTGAGTGGTTTTATATTCCTATGTATTCTCTAGACGTTATTGGAACATAGTATAAATCTTAGTAAGGCAGGTCTTTTGATTTTGGATAGTTTTGCAAGTGTCTTCAGACAATAATGCTTGTAAATCGCCTACTCTATTGACTGTGGATAGCCTAGGCCCGTAGGGATATTCAGTGTGAAAATTTGCATTTTCTTGCCACCTATACAAATTGGCCTGTTCATGCAACTTAATAGCTATAAACCCACTAGGCATTCACTATTTTCTGCATCTCAGCTATTCTCCTACCAATAATAGTAGAATGGTCCTACCTTACATTGTAGAGCTGCTGAGAGCTAGTCAATGTGGAACCAACATTTACACATTATAAATCATTATTTTCCCATGTTGATATAATGAGGGGTGGGGGATGACAAATGAACAGTACATACAGATACAGATGAACAGAGTTGGAAGGGACCTTGTAAGTCATCTAGTCCAACCACCATCACCACCACCGCCCAAGCAGGAGTCCTTACACCATTTCTGACAGATGGCAGTCCTGTGTCTTCTTGAAAGCTTCCAGTGATGAATGTCCCACAACTTCTGAAGGCAAGCTGTTCCATTGGTTGATTGCTCTCATTGTTAGAAAATTTCCCCTTATTTCCAGGTTGAATCTTTCCTTGTTCAGTTTCCATACATTATTCCTTGTCTGGCCTTCAGGTGCTTTGGAAAATAGCTTGACCCCTTCCTCTCTGTGGCATGAGCTTTGTGCTGGAGATGGGAAATGTGGCAACAAACCAACAAAAGGAAGACATTTGTAAAGTAAGCTCAGGGAATGCTATCTTTAAAGAGCATCAAGCCTTTAAGTATTTTACCAGGTAGATAGCAACGGTCCCAATCAAAACGGAATGCCATAGGTTTTGTATCTCTTTCTATTCCATTGTCCTACCTGTAACCCCTTATCTTTCTACTACTTGGCAAAAACTGCAATATTCAATTGTGCTGAATGAGTACTCCAGTTCAATCCTTTGTTAAAAACAACGATTCACACTTGATGTCTAAAAGTATTACATAGCTGAGCAAACTTCACAGTTTAGGATTCCGCAGATTTTTTTTTCTAGCATTCATGGCATATTTTCAAGGCTTCACAGTTTTGCTTTAAAATTAAAAAGAAACAGAGTGACTTAA
Source organism: Natrix helvetica (assembly GCF_964273705.1). Lineage (NCBI taxonomy): Eukaryota > Metazoa > Chordata > Lepidosauria > Squamata > Natricidae > Natrix > Natrix helvetica. The sequence continues at coordinate 300,818,457 of NC_138548.1, forward strand.
TTTTAGCAAAGCAAGGGAATTTATCACATGGCCCACTTCAGGTTCTAACAAAGTATGCTGGCTCCTGTGCTATTCTAATGCGATATTGGGAGGAGGGGAAACATGGGGGAGGAGGAGGAGGAGGGGGAGAAAGAGGAGGAGGAGAAAGAGGAGGAGGAGAAAGAGGAGAAAAAGAAAGAGGAGGAGGAGGGGGTTGGTCTCTGCCAGACATTCATAAGAGTGAAACAACAAAGCACAGGATGACTATGCCTCTGAGATTAGTATTTTTAAAACAATCAACTGAACACAAAATGTAAATATTTTAAGCTCCGGTGATAAATGTTTCATCATGTTATCCTTATTTGGATCCTAGGCACTGTAATGGAAACAGCAATTACAGCTACCATTGCTGGGTCTCTCTCTGTGATCTATGCAGCAGTCTTTGATCTGGCACAGCTGTGATTTCTATCCAGTCTAGGAAATCTGGAAGCCTTCAAAGGTTTGTCATTGGTTCTTTTCTAGCGGCAGCTTCTCCAGTGCTACCAATATTGTCTCATAATGGAAGTGGCTATGTTGTTGCAGGCAGGAACTGCATTTTTTCAGTTTTAATGAGCATGGGGTGGGGGGAGGCAGGAATGAGTAAGCAAAATAATGGTAACAAACATAGTGCAGACTTACCCATCTATTTTTAGGCTTTCTTTTTTAAAAAAAGATCAATGCATTCAAATACATGTGGGGGGGGGAGGTAGGGAATCACACCATTGAAATTGGCCCCTGGATTTCTCTCATTAGGTGGCCCCAGAAAAACTCACACAGTTCCTGGGTCATGGAATGATCATTCAACGTGTGCCTCTTCATGGAGTGATAGCTTGGTCCTCAAAGGCTGACTGCCTTTACATGAACCATATGCTCAGTGAAAGACAAGTAATGGAACAGGGCAATTCCAAGTATTATTGGTGGAGTGAGGTCTGTAAAGGAAAGGTCTGGGATTCAGAGTCTACTAATTGGGAGTTCTGTTAGCAAAGCTATGACTCTTGAGCCTTTTGTGAATAGTACAAGAGAATAGGTGGCTTTGGCTAATTCGATAGAGGAAATTGTACAGATATTATTGAAGAATGGATGTTCTCTGCTCGTAGTTGTAGATTTATATGGATGGAATTCTTGGGAGGTAGAAACCCTGAAGATTATGGGCCTGAAACAGCCATTTTTCTTGCCCGGAACACCACTATTCATATACATAGAGGCCTACAAGAGCCAGATTTCATGAAACTATAGAATCTTATAAGATTCCATCAGTCATAAGTATAATCTTTATTGTCATTGTACTTAAATACAACGAAATTGGTTTGAGCTGTTAGTATCTTTATAAGAATTACATGACCTTTCTAATTTCATAACTGTTGAATCTTTTTTGTTGTTGTTGTTTCTTTTGTCAGGACGTTGATGGCTGATTTGGCCTATAAAACAATAGCAAGGGCTTCTGCTGTAATAAAATAAAATAATGTATTTTGTATAGTATGTTATTGTATTATAAAAGAGCTAGTCACACTATTCTGGACCAATTATGTATTTACCAGATTCCTCCAAGTACATGACAGTTATTGATAATATGTAATATTAACCACCATGCAAATTTCTGCTACTTCTTTTTAAATTGCTTTTCTTTTAAGTTGACAGTTGTGTTAGGATGCATAAAAAGGTAAACCATAAGCCTGTATCACTAGTGCTATCCATCATGGTTCACTGTTTTCCTTCTCCTTCTCCGTCTCCTTCTTTGGGTCTCCTTGTTGCAAATTCAGAAATAACACAAGCAAATTCTGAGTTTGCTATTTTTGGCACTGCCTTCATCAAGAGAGAAAAAGAGGGAGAGAGAGAGAGAGAGAGAGAGAGAGAGAGAGAGAGAGAGAGAGAGAGAGAGAGAGAGAGAGACTAAACTATGGGTATTCAAGCAAATTGGCAGGAAGGTCACATGGAAATTCCAAGACCATATGGTTTCAATGATAAGGCCTCATCATGCCAAGGAAAGAGTTGCAATTCCAGAAATCAGCTTGCTCCTATTACTGATCCCAAGTACCCAAAAGATGGAATTTCTTCAATTGGACCTGAGGAGTAAAGCCATGGATGATAATACTGTCTATCATGGGTTTTCTTCAGAACACAGACTTGGTTGTCCAAAAGTCAATTGGCTATTCTGTAAAAGGAACTGTACATTGTGAAAACCATTCTCCTAGTCCCATGTAAAAACAGACTATTTGGATAAGAGGAAAAACACCAGTTTTTCTAGCTGGCCAGAAGAAACTCCATCTATTAACAGCTCCCAGTCTGACTCATTATGAAACGTTTTTCAAGTTGTCAGTATATGGGAGGTTGTCCTGACTCTTAAATACAAGAGAACATTAAAATAGTTGAACCCAATTCTTCTGCATGCACAAAAACACTAATGCCTGAGAGTATCTTCCTCAATTGGAGGCCTTATAATGCTGCTGCAAGAATAGAAATTTAATGAAAGGTGAAAGGCTTTTTTTGATCCAAAGTAAAATACAAATAGAAATGTGAAATGTAATCTGGACCAATCATCTTGATGCATATTGTAGCCCAGATAAGTTGCCTAAAGGTCTGAACATCACTGATGATGAGTACGTGCCCTTAAACCGTTGGCATCTGCTGACAGCAAGCAGGCACACCTAAGAGCAGTCCACCTAGGAAAATGTTATGTTCAGTGATGTCTCTTTGCAAGTACTTCTCAACTACTATGAAAACAGGAATCCTAAGAGGAGCTACAAGAACGATCTTGGGAGGGCAGTGGAGCAGAACTAGCTGGAGTGAATTTGCCCATTTTGGTGCTGAAAATACTAAGTACCATTGTATAGTTATGAATATGAATGTGATCTGGTAGAGATATCTGTTGTTATGTATTGAATGTATATAGCTGTGTTAAAATGAACTAAAGTGAAACTAATCTTTAGATGACCCTCACTATTAGCTCCAACTCTTCTGGAGGGAAACTTTGAACATTCATATTTGGGTGGTTTTTTCAAGCATTATGACTGGTTAAGACCCTGTGGGCCCATAGTATAAATTACATGCATTTGCCTACTGTTCCTCAGTTCCAGTTTTGAATCAATAAATGCTGTTGTAGCTGTGCTAGTCTGGCTCTTGCCTTCTGAAGCCCAGTGCACAATATCTGTCCCCCATTGACTGCCAGAAATGACTAATAGGGATCTCTTTCCTCCCTCATTGCTCTAGTGTATCCCTCATGAGGCTGCATACTTAGGGGGAGAGTATCACCAAGGGGTACATGAGATGTGTATCCTTCTGCTAGAATCTCCAAACAAGTTCATGGTCTATTAAACATCAGGGAAGCTGTCCTACCAACTTTCTGATCAATTTTTTAAAAAGTTTGCAGGGCAGAGGGTGACTCCTCTGAGGTGCACAATTCTTTCTTTGTATTGTTTCAAGGTAAGTAAGGTTTCATGTGAAATTATTAGATTAGCACTTCTCTGACTAACATATTAACTGAACTTTTGCTTGTAAATTTCTTGAAGGACAATATTGGTTAAGAGAGCTTCTCAAGAAGACCAAACCGCAAACAATAGAGTGAGAAGTCTGTAGCTCTGGCCTAATTACAAAATCCCCTTGCTGGGAAGAAATTTCTCTATTGACCTTTTAGATGAAGGAAGGGAGAGAGAAGACATTTCCGAATTTAAAAAGGACTTCTTTCCATTGAATATGGTGGTGGAGTGTAAGAATAAAGCAAGATGGCAGAAACAGCTGTGCAATGCAATCCGAATCCCTTTCGAACATGCATTAGTGTCACCACACATGTACAAAAGTGTTTGAGCTTGGATCACAGTGTGACTTCTTCCCTTTCTCTAAAAGTTCTCTGAGTTAATAGATCACAGTTCACACGTTGCTTCTGGAAGAGTTACGAGAAATATTGGTGTACTGTCCATAGCCCAGTACCTGCGAGCCAAAGAGCTAACAGAGCAACTCCATCCAATTTTAAATACTGTACCTCTGCTGCTTGCACACCTATCAGCAAAAAGTTGGATTAATTATATAATTTGTGAATAATACCCCCCAAGCATAGATGTTCCAGACCCATTCATCTGTGACTTTGGGTTTGAACCTCAATACTGTTTGTTAGTCTGACTTTCACTTCTGAAAGCCAGGTCCTTGACACTGCCATCACATTTGCCTTGTAGCCATTTTGAGCAGGAATCCTACCTTGCATACCAAATTTGCACTTCAACTTTTTTTTTTTTTGCTCTTTATTGGTTTGAATACCAGCCTTTGATTTATGTTATACCAGCTGGCTTCCAGTTCCTGTGTCATTTACTGTAGTCAGTGGCTCACCGTCCAACTCTAAGAAGTAGTTTACTTGCAGAAAGTTATGATTTTCTGTTGCTTCATTTTAGAGTTGATAATCTCCCTATGGCTGTCTTGCTCTCATAATTGCATAACTCATTAGATGTGCAACCTAAGTTAGTTGAAATTAAAGTAACAAATAGGCAGGTGGTATTTATACTTGAAAAAGAATTCATCTGTTCATTGGGATAGGTCAGGGGTGGGTTCTGCCTGGCTTTACTGCCGGTTTGCTCGCAAGTGCGCACTGGATGTGTGCTGCGCGTGCATGCGCAGTTCAATTAAAATTGTTCTGCACATGCGCAGAACTAAAAAACAAGATGGCAGCACTGATGGCGCCAACCGGGCAACCAGTTCAGGGGTGTGGCAGGCCTGGACCGCTGCCAGTTCCAGCGACCCAAGCCGCCATACCACTACTGGTTCGGCCAAACTGGGCCAAACAGGTAGGAGCCCACCACTGGGATAGGTGCTGTTTTACATATTTAAATGTATGTTCAGACCCATTTTTGTATAAATCAGCATTCGTGGTTGTGGATAAAAAGGAACATTCCCCTGATTCAGCTATTTTCTCTTTTAACCTTACACTCTGTCATGAAGTGGTTTAAAGTGATGAAAAGATATTTTGTGGAAAAGCAAAAGTGTTTGCAAAATTTTAACTCAGCACCAGCTGGGAAAATTTTACAGCTATATTTTAAAAACTAAAGGTGTGTAAGATCTTTTGTGAACAGTTTTAGAGATAATTTTCAGTTTTAATTTGTTACAGCATTTGTTATTGAATTTGCTGTATTTTAGGATATAAGCCACTGGGACCTTGATTTCTTGGATTTCTTAAAAAATACCCAATTCTGTCTTGCTGACAAACATTATACTTGCTCAATAAATTGCTTTTAACTTTTGTTCATTTTTTGGCATTGAACAAACAGGTCTACGGCAATTTGCCACAGCCAACTTGTCACAGAACAACTCACTGCAGGACAATATCAAAGACATGATAGAATAGAATAATTAAAGAAAGGATGCAAAAGGAGGGTCAGAATGAAATGTGAGTGACAAAAATTAAAATATATGTATTTATTTTAAGTAATCAAATTTAACTGTTAAATTGTCCCGCAAACAGTTGGCCCTGGTGAGATGGCCATGGCAAATTGGACCATTCCACAAATAAACACTGTCTTTGAAAATATTTATTTATCCCATAAGCATCAAGAAATGGTTTATTAGTATTTAATGAAAGATCATGCATTTGCTCTTTAAATCAAAGCATGGCATTTCTACATTGGTCTTCTATCATTTAAAAACTGGGTGCCCTAGAAAAGTCTGTGATTTGATGATATAATGAAATATATCTTGCAAAATGCCAAGTTACTGGCAATCACATATAGCTCGCTCTCTCTCTCTCTCTCTCTCTCTCTCTCTCTCTCTCTCTCTCTCTCTCTCTCTCTGTGTGTGTGTGTGTGTGTGTGTGTGTGTGTGTGTACACGTGTGCTTTTAAGTTACATTGACTCCTGGGAATAGTACTGAAAGCAAAATTGTACAGAAGAGCAATAGTAAAACAATTTTAAGAGTTCAATGGATGCTTCTTTTTAGCCCTGAACAAAATTAATAACAACTAATTCATTTCAAGGAATGCTTAGAACTATTATTTTCAACAGAATAAACACCATGTATGTAAAACGTTAGGATCTGATGAGCTCAAAGCTTTATCCTTTTATTATTTTACTTTTTTGTTTGTTGGCAAACCAGTGTGATTGACTGAAAACACTTTATGGACATTTTGCTGAAAATGGACAAAAACAAATATAGGATTTGGAGATTTATTGATTAAAGAGCTATATTTATGGGAAGAAGGGAACAATGGTATGTAATTTGGGAGGGTGGAGATTGTAAAAACTATGTTCAAAGAACATCAGAAGACACTTTGGGTATCTTTCTTCTTTTCCCACTTTCTGTTGCTTTCCCCACTTTCTGTCAATTTTTACCTTTCTTTAATTCCTTTCTTATTTCCTTCTTTTTTCAATTTTACCTTTTATGCTTCTATAGTTTTGTAAGTGAATGTAAAATATTTTTAATAAAAATTGCATTAAAAAAGAAAAAGAAAGTGTGATTATTACTGGCTACTAGTGGATTTAATCTTCCTTTGTATGATCATGGCATAGTATGTATTATTTCAAGTAATAAAAAAGGCAATGCTTTAAAGAAACGGGCACAAATGACACCAATGCCCTAGGTCTGGATTTTAAGGTTGCAACATTTGAAACCTGAAACCTTCTCTTTGGCACCTGTAACCACTTTGGACCCGGAATCCACTGTGCTTTTAAGCTGTCTTTTGTTGCTGAAGAGCTAAAGGCATTTAGTCTTTCCTGGTCCAATACATATGGAAAGTATCAGTTGGGGAAGATGAGATAAACGTCTTCTGTTAATATAAAACAGTTTCTGAAAAACAGACCTGAATTAAATAATGTCTGTGCTTGAACTTGAGCAATCCAACTTCCACATTTTTTACTGACAATGTTTAACGCACAATTCAGAATGTTGAGCTCAAGTTTTAAATGTTTACCTTGTTGATATCTTTCAATTGTCACTGCGATTTAAAGAGTTATCTAAATATTGAGTAATTGGATAACATCAGTTTTCTATTTAATGTATAGGAACTATAAACTAGCAATAGGGATCACCTCTCATATCCTGAACGTAGTCCATCTTGTGTATATGATCATGAAAAACAATCTCTATTTGAGAGCTCAAATCTGTATCTTGAAGATTATGCCACGACCTACACTGAGGTTTTCATCAAGTCATCAAGCAGCTCCTATTTGCAGCTGTCATTTTATATAACTTCCAGCTAGAAGAGAAGTCATTCAAAACTAAGGTATGTAAACAAACAAAAAAAGGCAGGCAAGGAAATTGAGGAAGTTTAGCTAAGCAGAATGAAGTCTAGGTAATCACTCTTAAGAGATCATGTCCAACAGGGAAGAATCTCTGCCTCTATCAAATGACAAATTAATCCCAGAGTACTGGGATTAATGATGTTGGGCTAGCATTGCAACTCTGAATTGCTTTATCCAGAGCAGGAATCAAGAGAAAACCATGCTAGATTAAGGAAGTGCTAACTGCATTTCTAAATCCTGTTCTTCCTAGGTGAGAAAGAAGGACAGGGCATCTATCTGCTGTAGAATTGTGAGAAGGAGACAGGTGGGGTAGGGAATGCTTTTTTTCGTGGTGGTTACTGGCAGCAGGATATCCACAGGTCTTCTTGGCAGCAAAGGAACTGTTTTCACCTGCATTAGTCCCCCATTTTATTCCTGCCACTGATGAGTTAAGAGATAGTTGATTACAAAAGTGCCACTTCCAACATAGTACAGCTACCCTTCACTGAGAGCATCTATCTGACAGTCTAGACCCGTGATGGCGAACCTATGGCACGTGTGCCACAGGTGACACGCGGACCCATTTCTGAGGGCATGTGCGGCGTTGTCCTGTCAGCTCCAGCATGCATGCTGGCCACCTGATTTTCAGCCTTGATTTTCAGCCTTGATTTTCAGCCGTTTTTCGCCCTGAAGCCTCCGGAGGGAGAAAAGCGGCCCAACGGGCAACCTGGAAATCCGTTCCCAAACTTCCAGTTTGCATGTTGGGCCATTTTTCACCCTCCCCAGAAGTATGAAAGCCTCTGGAGCCTGGGAAGGATGAAAAACAGATCTACCGGGCCCACCGGAAGTCAGAAAACAGGTCATTTCCGGCCTCTGGAGGGTCTCCGGGGGGATGAGGGGAAGCAGTTTTCACCCTCCCCAGGCTCCAAGAAAGCCATGTGCCCATGCACACATGTGTGGGGCAGTGGGGCGGGTGGTCACACACGCATTATTATTTATTATTTATTATTTATTTCTTCGCACTTCTACACCGCCCCCTCTCCCAAAAGGGACTCGGGGCGGTGTACAGTCCACACAGCAAATAAATCATCCACAATAAAATTCATTAAATAGATAAACAGATGAATAAGTGAATAAATATAAATAAATATGGAGGAGGTTAAAAGAACTAAAAGAACTGTACAGCGAGAATATAAATATGCATGCATATTTATATAAATACGCATGCATAGGGGGCATGGCACAGGGGGGCGGGCACATGAGCACGCTTTTGGCATCTGAGGCAAAAAAGGTTCGCCATCACTGGCCTAGACAGAAGGCAGTAGATTTTGAATAAGACTGCTGGGCATGTATAAAATGTCCACCCCCTTCCCTGGTAGGCAGGGGGAATAAGGAAAATGCTCCAAATGGAAAATGTTTATGAAGGTATCACTCCTTCAGTTAAGTGGATCTTCTGCATGAGGAAATTGGTCTGGCTTCTGTGGGTGGAAATGGAGAATCGGGTCCAAAAATACTCGCTTCCTTCTTTGTCCCTTTTGTGAGGTCTCTTTTGGCAGGGAATGCTGGCACCTCCAAAATCCACTTCTTGCCCTTCTCTCCCCATTTCTGCCACCTATAGGTCAAAAAGAAGAGTGGGAGGGGTGGCCTTTTGGAACAATGAAGAAACCTGACTCTTCCATGTCAAAGGCTCTGAACGTTTGTGGCCAGAGAACTATATCCACTGTAGAGTCAAAGCCCAGTAAGAGAAGATTGGTCCCTAGGCCTGACTTGTGTCAGCAGAAGTAAAAAACATTATTTTTGTGGGGGGCGGAGAGGGGGGGAATACAGTTGAAGGGGACATTTGCAGTGGGTTGAGGGTGGGTTTACCCATTCATAGCCTTTATAAATGGTTAGCAGGACATCTTTGTACTGGGGCAAATAAAATGTGTGGCAATCCCTTCACCCCACTTTCCCCATCTTGGCTGCCTGAAGGTAAATTTAATAGGGGAAAAAACTACATGGAAATTGTGGATGGATAAGAGGTAAACACAAAGTATTTGGAGTTACCAAGAATTCTCTAAAAGAAAAGCCGTGGAAGAATGTGGCTATTTCAGATCTATCTAACACTATGGGCTTCCTATCTCCAATGCAGCAGTGAGTATTTTTATATCTTTCTAGATGAGAAATGTTGGCTAAGGCAAGGCACCTGACCAGTAGCTGTATTTCTACTCCTTATGAAAGGTGAATTACATAATTAGTATCAGCATCAAAGTAATTTGCATGGAATAGGTTTGCGACAAAATGTGGTTGCAAAAAGCATGCATTTCTGTCCTGATTGAAAGTTCTTATTTTGGGCACCTGAAAGAAGAATTGGATCAGCTAAATGACACTTTTAGGGATAGAACGAAAAGATGAAAATTATCGACCAACTGCTGACTTCTCTGACTTTTCATCCGCTGGATCCATTTCCACATGCATTTGGGATCCAAACACTTTCCAGAAGCTCCTGCTGCTGCTGACAGAAGCAATATGTCTTAGGATTTCCCCCCTCTTGTACAGTATGATTAAACTCCAGAAAGCACTTTGATGCTTTGAAATATGGTCTCATTCACTATAAATCTCAAACTACAGTTTGCAGGGCTGGTTCAACCATAAGTCCTCATCAAGAATTTTTCTCATTAAAATTCTATATTACGGAAACACCTTTGCATAGTAAAAAAAAAAAAAAAAAGCAAAATAAAACCTGTCGGTATCTATATATTACACCTCGTGGGTAGAACTTTCTTTAAGTAATATACTGCATACCTTGATTAGCAGATAATTTAATGATGAGCATCTTTTCAACAGAAAAAAAGCATAAAATTAAAATCTTTTTTTAAAAAAAATCACATTATAAACCTTCCCCCAGGTAGTACACCAGTTTTGTTCTTCTTTTGCTAATTATTACAAACACAAACCAAAATTATATAAAGTGATTGATGGCTGAGTTATTTTAAGGCTATTATTTTACACAAAGTATCAGGTCAACACCTGTAGGAAACTTCATTTCCTGGATGCATGTGCACTAGAGCAGGGGTGTCAAACTTGCGTAGTCACAGCATCATCACATAATGTATGACCACTTTTCTCCTCTCCGCTAAACTGGGCCATGGGGCCTGAGTTTGACAGCCCTGCACTAGAGACAGCTAGAGACTATTTCAGAAGCTTCTATGTCAGTCTTCCAGAGGTCACTTTAAAAAAAGTTATAAGAGCAGTTACTTTTCTTTTAAAGGAAAAGAGTTTTGCAAGAATCTAGTCCAAATGGGAATATTTTAAAAAGATTATAAAAAAAATATTAGTGGAAGGAAAGCATCCCTTCTCAAAGCATTAAAACCGTTAAATTATCTAAAATTCTTATATGCCTGCTTTTCTGAGACTATCCTAGATCAGTGATGGCGAACCTATGGCACGCGTGCCACAGGTGGCACACGGAGCCATTTGTCAGGGCACGCGAGGCGCTGCCCTGTCAGCTGGCCAGTGCACATGTGCATGCTGGCCAGCTGAGTTCACCCTTTTTAAAAGCCATTTTTCGCCCTCCCCAGGCTCCAGAGGCTTTATAGGAGCCTGGGGAGGGCGAAAAGAGCCCCCCCCCAGAGCCCTCTGAAGGCTTCATGAGCTTCCCTGAAGCCTCCGGAGCACAAAAAACCAGCCCTACAGGCAAACTGGAATTTCGGGAACGGACTTCCGGTTTGGTCGGAGGTTCATTTTGACTGCTCCGGAGGATTCAGGGAAGCATCCTGAAGATCCCCTAAGCCTCCGGAGGGCTTCTGGGGGGTGGGGGAGGCTGTTTTTACCCTCCCCAGGCTCCTTTAAAGCCTTTGGAGCCTGGGGAGGGCAGAAAAAGCATGCAAAAAATGGGGGCTCGTGCCTGTAGTGTGGCATGCACACTTGGGGGGTCGCGCATTGCATTATGGGTGTGGCACGCCCGCACACGGCCCCCCTGTGCTCCCGTCACTTATGGCACACGAGCCAAAAATGGTTCGCCATCGCTGTCCTAGACTGTCTACAAAGACATGGGCATCTGGGAATTAACTTTCAGATGGTGACTTAATCCAACATTCATAGGGTTGTTCCAGAAGTCCAGAAATGCCACCATAAAGACTACTTTATAGATCCTCAATTTTTGTAAGCAAGCTGCGCTTCACTGAATATGTATGCAATATAAGCCGAAACACTATAGTTTCTAGTTTTTCCAGCCGGCATGGCTATTGGCTATACTATCTGAGAGATATGACACCTGTATCCACCACACTCCTCTCAAGGATGTCAGGTTGATAGGGCGTTGATGTCCGTGCACTGAGTCCAACTCCAGTTCTGCATAGTCCTGCTGAATCATGCCTTTGCCCCAATAAAGAGTAACAATTATACTAGGGGCAAGGAGTCTATTGTTTTAGATATAACAAGATGTGTAGGGGAGCATATCCTTCAGATACTTTAACAGATTAACAGAGCTGGAAAGGACATTGTAGGTGATGTAGCCCAGGAGACCCTACATCATTTCTGCCAGATGGCAGTCCAATCTCTCCTTCAAAGCTTCTGGTGTTGAAGCTACCCACAACGTCTGAAGGCAAACTGCTCCATTGGTTGACTGCTCTCACTGTCAGAAAATTTCTCCTTCTTTCCAGGTTGGATCTTCTTGTTGAGTTTCCATCCATTATTCCTTGTCTGCCAGAAAGATTCATGCAGATAATAGAAGAAGTCCAAATGCCTTGAAAATATTTACCCTCTGCTATAGTTTGCACTCTCCAAATCCCAAGAAATCATTTAAAGCTGATTTGTAGTTGTCTTCCCTTCTGCTAAGTAGAATGGCTGACTGTAAGTCACTTTGGTGAGATGGACAGTACAGAAAACAAACAAACAAACCCCATCCTGTTCTGGCTCACACATTTCAGCAACAGAAGGCACCTTAGTTCATCATGAAATATAGCAAAATTTAATACAAAACCACATACTGGCATTTCATTTACTTATTTATAAAATCCTCCATTAACATTAAATCCTTATATCCTATTCTAGCTAAACATCCATAATATTTAATAACAAAGTTTTCTAATCCTCCTTTCCAAATCGCTGTTTACAAGGACGTTTAAACAATTATAGTCAAATAAAAGTGGAGATATGATGATGGTAATATGGATAAACATTTGAGTTAAGATACTAGAGTTAATATGAATTATACTTGATGACGGTAGAAGAGATGCACAGAAACCATTTGTAACCAACTGATACACTTTCTACAGGATGTAAAGAAGGAGGATTTTTTATGTTTGTTTTGAAAATTAAAAATAAATAAAAAGGGTTGGGCAAAAAAAAAGCACCTTAGTTCCACTCTAGGCAATAAACAACAACAACAATCCTGAACAAGAGAAAAAGAATCTAGAGCTTGTCAAACAGGCAAGCTAGCCTTCTACAGAAGAAAAAAGGGTAGCTGATAAGGCTTTTTTTTATTTTGGAGCAAAAGAAAGGCTGAACACTAAAGAATTGAGGCCTTTGAACTGTGGTGCTGGAGAAGATTCCCGCGAGTCCCTTGGACTGCAAGGTGATCAAACCAGTCAGTCCTAGAGGAGATCAACCCTGACTGCTCTGTAGATGGCCAGATCCTGAAGATGAAGCTTAAATACTTTGGTCACCTAATGAGAAGAATTGACTCACTGGAGAAGAGCCTAATGCTGGGAAAGGCTAAGGGCAAAAGAAGAAAGGGATGCCAGAGAATGAAGTGGCTGGATGGAGTCACTGAAGCAATAGGCATGAGCTTAAATGGACTCCAGAGGATGGTAGAGGACAGGAAGGCCTGGAGGAACGTTGCCACCATGGGGTGGCAATGAGTTGGACATGACTTCGCAACTAACAACAAAAATTTTGAACTGGCTACTGAATATGAACTGGCCTAGCTAACATTTCTTTCACAAGGCCTGAAGCACAGAAACTAGGAGGAGAAACATGGTGACAGTTCCCTCCAGCAGGGAAATGGAGCTACAGTGATTGAAAAAAGAAAAGGTTTTGCAAGATCTTGTAGCGGTTTCAATTAGACCACAGCTAAGCTAGAAATAAATCATCTTGGCTAACTACCCGTGCTGATGTCATGGGAATACAGAGATCCAGAACTATTTTCATTCTGCTGCAAACTCCTCACGAATGCCTTCAGTGCCAATTTGGTTTCCAAATATAAATATTTAAAGAAGAGAGTGGTGATGCCATTTTCCTGACTGCTCAGAGTACTCATCCAAACATGCTTCAAAAGGAGCTTTCTGGGCAGACTCAAGGAACTAGAGGTGACTTATCTGATCCGTAGTTAGTCTCTTATAAGAAAAGCACTTGTTTCAATCTACCGCTGTCAGAGTTCACAAGTTTATTCACGCATCCCTAAATCCTTGGGAGCTGAGCTCCTTTGATGAAATCTGAATGTTTTCTTTCAAATGGATGGCGTTTGCCTGTTCATAAGTTTGTTTATTGTCAGACTATAACTTTTCTGCACTGGCTTGCCTGATGTCCTTGTCGAATGAGAAACCATTTCAGCTTTACAGTGTACCAAATAGGCATTAGTAACTGAGGAAACTATATCTTGGATGAACATTAAAAACTTCTTGTTATGGTTTAAAGCTGGCTTACATAAATCCTAAAAAGAATTGTATATAGTAAAAACATTGGAAGAACAGAGCAATAGAGAAACCACACAGATAAAAAAAAAGAAACACAACCTGAAGTGCAATTGATGTGTTTCAGCTATTCAGTTATGACTAGGGAACAGCTGCTGCCAATAGCAATATTATTTCATTTTCATTCCTACTAGAAAGGCTATATAAAGACAATGGTTTATTGTAAGTGAACATAGATGGCTTTGGGACCACGTAGTTGGCCTGTGTGAGGCGGCACTGATTTACCTCAATGAAGCATTATAGGCAACGAAAAGGGTGAGGTTCATTTCGCTGAGGCAATTTGCTTTGATAGAGCACTTTATGCTGCCACACAGCCTCAGTTGGCACTGACAGAGGCTGGAAGAGGGTTCTGACGCAGTGTTGCATAAGCCCTGAAGTCACTTCTGGTTCCTTCAACTGCCAGAGGCAACAGCTGGAGCTGGAGCGAAGCAAGAGGCCCTGTTGCTTTTGGAAGTGGGGAAGCCATGGAGTTTCATGAGACAGTTTTGAGGGAATGTTCCAGTTGAGCTTTGTCAAAGGGAACCATCTCTTGAAGTCCTGTGCCAAGGTTTTCTGATTCTTTTGGGCTAGAACAATTTTGGCCCTCTCAGGCTTCATCTTAGACAGGGCAATAAGTCTTTGCTCTCCACAAATTCATTAACAGCTAAAAAAAAGAAGCTTCTCAGACTTGTCACGGCTACATAAATTGCTTTAGCAAAGATAAGAAATAAGTCATGCATGCACATCTTCAGAAAACAGGGATTTGTCTGTCCATCTGTCTATCTAAAGCCTTTCCTCCCATCTTTTAGCCATCTGACTTCTTTCTGCTGCCTTTGATGTTGAAGCATCTTTTCCATGTTTACAGTTCTATCCACCCTCAAATTTATTGGCTCATACATCACCAGCTGCCGCGACAATGCCAGCAAGGTTATTTATTTAATTATTTGCAGACAGGGCAGTAACTTGGTATCAGAGGATTGCTAATGCTGACCAATACGGGAATCACATTTGTGGCATATTCTGCCTCATTTGCTGGATGAACTGGTTCATTTGGCTCACAGCTTGGTACTGATATTGAAGCAAAGCATTGGCAAACTGATTTACGGCCAGCACGGTTGAGATACATATAATATACTATAGTTATATACACTCTGTATACCTGCATGTACAGAAAACACATGCATACCAGCCTAAGGTTTAAATCCTAAACTTTTCCCTTTCTTTTCTGAGATAGCATATGTTTTCCTAGCCATGAATATCAGAGACACCTCTTTTCATGTTTACATAATGGTTCTGTCTGATCAGGACCTTGTTAGTTCTCACCGATTAGCTTCAGGCCAGATGTGAAATTCAAAGGTTTTTTTTTTTACTACCAGTTCTGTGGGCGTGGTTTGGTTGGCATGGCAGGGGAAGGTTACTGCAAAATCTCCATTCTCACCCCACTCTGGGGCCAGCCAGAGGTGGTATTTGCCTGTTCTCTGAACTACTCAAAATTTCCACTACCGGTTCTCCAGAACCTGTCGGAACCTGCTGGACTTCACCCCTGTTCAGGCCTTATATGCCCTAACCATTTATTGATGAAAGGAGAGAAATAGGCCCTTGAGGAGTGGGTGTGGGGAAAAAGGCAACTAGCCTGGAAGATGTTCAGCATGTGACAAGGAGACTTTCGAGGGCACCACAGGAACCTAGCACCTAACCTTGGAATCCCTTTCAGAATGCCAAAATGTTTCCAGGTTGGTGACCTGCCGGCTAAAAAGCTACAAAACCACACAAAAGCCTGTCTCCATTATTTTGGTTCCACTGACCAAAACCCTTGTCTCAATCATGACTCTCCTCCTCAGCAGCCACTGACCAACACTCTCGCCAAGTGAGTCCAAGAGAAATAAGCCAATAGTGTTGCCTTTCCTTCTTCCACATGCCTCCCCTGGCTGAAGCTCTTGAACAAATGAATCGCCTGAAACCTACCAACGCTGAGGAACCAAGCCCTGACGTTTTCCCAGTTGGCCAGCTTTAATGGGTATTGTTGGTAATCCTGCCATGCTCCACGAAGCCTGTCATCCTGGAAAATCTTCAGCACTTTCTAAGAGAATTCCAAGTTGGGTGGCTTCAGTGAGCAAAGTGAAGCTGCTCGCCCAAGAATCTCCTCTAGAGTGCTGAAGATTTGCTAGATTGAGTAGCTTCAATGCTCACCAGGACAGTCTTAAAGCCACTCAGCTTCAAAGAATTTTGGTCAATGTTGGGACAATAAAGTAAAAATGCCTCCCCCCATCATTGAAATGATTTGAGATTCTTAAACTGTTTTGTTGAGATTAAGTGGAAGTGGAATGGGGAAGAGGTTGACCATATTGCTTCCACAGCATAAATTTGTTTATCCAAGTGAGTCTTGGTGGCTTCACTTAAGCATAAAATAAGAACTTGCTGGAGATCTTTCTGACCCTGAAGCTGTCCATGAAGTTTGGAAAATAGAAGGTCAATGGTCTTACCTTCCCTCAATGCTGAATTTAATTTGATGCATACCAGATGAGGCCTGGGATCATAATAAAAGAGAATCTTGGTTGCATAATTTAAATTACATTTTAAATGTTTTCATTTGCTCTAAAAGGATTAAGAATCCAAGAGTAGAAGCATCCAGTCTCTCATGGTTATTATTTAATCAACTTTCATATTATTTTAAAAGAATGTACAGATTGTCCTGAATTCACAAGATTTTCTCATAAACGAACAATCCACCGTTCTTTGAAGGGGTTAAGGAGAAAAAGAAAATAAAGGAAGGGGAGAGGGGAAGAGCTAAAATAAGATTTTTTTCCCTTCCCCATCTGCTAAAATATAGATCCGTGGCAGGAAATAAGGTTTTGCAATGTTACATGAGCCAAAATATTCACAGTAAAATATGTAGTCTCCAGACTCTGCACAACTTGGAATCAGCCAAGTAAAAATGGAAAAAACATTATGCAACCTTATCATAAATTTAACCCTAATGTCTAGGAACTCTTACCAAAAGGAACTTTGATCTTTCCATTTGTGAAGGGTATCCTGGACATTCACTGTATAACTCCTGCTATATCATAGCTAAGAACCAATTTGGTATAGTGGTTAAGGCACCAGTCTAGAAATCAAGAGAAAGTTTTGAGACTAGTCTAAAGCTGCTGTCAGCGTCTGCTTCGCTATTTGCTTTCGGCTGCCATGGAAACAAGGAGGGGGGCATGATATTTGGGATGGGATGGGAATAATTGGGACAGGAGTGATAGTCAAAAGGGGAGTTTAGTTCTCACCATCTTCTGTGCATGCTGATGGCCGATGTTTGGAGTTGGTCAAGGCCAACCGTCCTACATACCAACCTGATGATGCTTCTTGGAGATGCACCCACGTGATACCTAAGGGATTTGTAGATTGGGCAATGGGATGGGGGTTGTTGGGGGGGTTGGGCAAATGTTTGATATGTATGATTTTGTGCGTTTCTGCCTCAGGCCTTGCTTTACTTCGCTGCTATCTTTTCATAATCAGTAAAAGTACTCTTAATTCTTCAAAATGGAGTTAAGTGGTTTCTTTCTTGGTTGCTGAAGGAGGCGTGCTTGACAGCTGCCATACCTAAAGATGATGCAGGCACAAGAAGGAGGGTGGACAAAACCAAGGAATCTTGTCTAAAGATATCTCCTGAAGCAGACAAAGAAAATTGGGCCTGAGTACATGGGAAAGCCCTCCTCAAGGTCCATCCACAGCTACTAGACTTCAGAATCAACAATGGAGGAGTGTGCTGGGGGATAAAGCAGTCCTGAAGCCCACCTACTCTTTGAGTTGTATTTGATTCCAGATGTGGCAACTTCTGTCCCTCTGGGCAGTTGAGAAGGAAGTGGATAAGTGTGGATGAGTTTGTGTGTGAATGTGTATGAAAAAGAGCAAATGTATATATTGTAACCAGTAAAGTTTTGCTGTTATTTTAAATTCACTGGCTCTCTGTGTATTCTAAAGATCTAAGACCAATGATATTAACATGCCAAACCCTGACAGGCTTACAGCAGCATCCACTTACTTTTGCCAGCACTGAACTGAAGCCTGTAAATACGTTGACAGGTTCACTTGGTGCATCTTGTGGTTGAGATGTAAACTTAATGTCATCAGCCTGGCTCCACCAAACATCATCAACAAACATGACAATGCTGTCTCTGTATTGTACCCTGGTTCTTAAACCAGACTGAAATGGATCCAGATAATCTGTTTCTTCTAAGCTCTTTTGTAGCTGTTTTCCAAGCATCTTTTCCATAATTTTCCCTGCAAAGAAAAGATGTGGCTGGTAATTATCCAACTGGGAGGGGTTTGGTGATGTTCTCTTGAGGAGGCATACCCTTTAATAACCCATAAGCAGCCAGGGTTAACAACAGGCAATTGAACTGTCAGAAGGATCTTGTTATTCCTTGGGTGTGCAGAATTAAATTCAGCCCACTAACATCACAAGACTGTGCCCTAGGCAAGTTCAACTCCAAGGAAATCTGAGAGACTTTGTCTACCAGATAGCATGAATATTTCTCACCAGAGTCCTGTAAATGATCCTTTGGCCAAGCATTCTCAGGTGGGCGAAGTCACTCTAAACAGGGCTACTATCAACAGATGCAATAATGGCAGAAAAATAACAATTCCTCACCATTACATTTCTTAATACAATGGCTTGATTCAAATTGATTATGTGCCATCAAATCAGTGTTGACTATTAGCAACTGCATAAACCAGTGGTCGGCAAGCCGCGGCTCGTGAGCCACATGCGGCTCTTTACACACTTTAATGTGGCTCTTCTGTGTGCCGGGCGCTCCCCTCCCTCCTCTCGGGCACTTCAAAACAAGCGCCTCTTTCCCTTTTTTCTTTTCGATCCACAATGATTAGGGAGGATCCTGAAGTCGGGCGGGGACGAGAAGCGAGGAGGCAGAAAAAGAAACGGAGGCTAAGGAGCTTCCCCCCCGCCTCCTCCCAGCAAAAATCTAACCGGGGAGCCGGGCGGGCAGTAGCAAATTAGCCGATCACGCCACGTGATCAGCTAATTTGCTACTGCCCGCCGGCTCCCTGATAAGATTTTTGCGGGGGGGGGGGAGAAGCTCCTTGCCTCCGTCTCTTTTTCTCCCTCCTCGCTTCTTGGGGCTAGACGACCTCCAAGGTCCCTTCCAACTCTGTTATTCTATAAGGTCATTGCAAATTTGATGCAGGAGAAGTTTCTGACAAGTGGAATGACGAGAAGCGAGGAGGCAGAAAAAGAAACGGAGGCTAAGGAGCTTCCCCCCCGCCTCCTCCCAGCAAAAATCTAACTGGGGAGCCGGGCTGGCAGTAGCAAATTAGCCGATCACGCCGTGTGATCAGCTAATTTGCTACTGCCCGCCGGCTCACTGATAAGATTTTTGCGGGGGTGGGGAGAGAAGCTCCTTGCCTCCGTCTCTTTTTCTCCCTCCTCGCTTCCTGGGGCTCCACCAATGGGGGAGCAAGGCCCGCCCAGCGCCAGGCTTTGGGCTAACACAGAGGTCTGCAAAGGTGGCTGTTTGCAGACTGGTGGACTTCAATTCTCAGAATTCTGGGAGTTGAAATCCACCAGTCTTAAGAGCCAATTTTGCAGATCCCTGCCTGGGCTAATATGATTGATGCCCTTGGTGGACTTCAACTCTCAGAATTCTGGGAGTTGAAGTCCACCAGTCTTAAGAGCCAATTTTGCAGATCCCTGGGCTGATATGATTGATGCCCTTGGTGGACTTCAATTCTCAGAATTCTGGGAGTTGAAGTCCACAAGTCTTCAAGCTGTCAGGTTTGAAGACCCCTTGGGGGTTTTTTCCTAAAGGGTTAGGGATGCAAGGATCTTGTAACTTGACAGCTTTAAGACTTGCGTGCTTCAAATGCCAGAGTTTATTGAAACTAAAAACAGTGTACCATCCTATGTATTTTCGGTTTTAAAAGTGTGGCTCTCAAAATAAATTTCAATCGTGGTTTTGGCGAGATTTGGCTCAGTTGAAAAAAAAGGTTGCCCACCACTGGCATAGACAAACCTTCTCCAGGATATGTCCTCTACCTAGCTTTTCAGGGTTCCTACCTGGCCCTTTAAGTATTCTAAAAGTGTAGCATTCATCTCTGTGTAATCAACTGATTTCTTCTTTCATTGGGTTGAACTTTTACATGTTTGTGCTTCTTCCATTCCATGTTCCCGCTGTGTTTGGATTTGGACAGGTTACGTGGACGTCTGCGACCTACCACATGTTTATTGGACCCGTGTCCCTCCTGGCTTGTACTGGCATCCTGGGAGGTTACGCGCGACTGGCTCCTGGGCCTAGTGAACGCTTCGTTGGGTGAGGGGTCTCTGCCGGCCACCTTGAAAGAGGCGGTTGTGAGGCCCCTGCTCAAGAAGCCTTCCCTGGACCCAACGGATCTAGTCAATTATCGTCCAGTCTCCAACCTTCCTTTTTTAGCGAAGGTTGTAGAGAGTGTGGTGGCACAACAGTTCCCACGTCACCTGGAGGAGAATGATTATCTAGACCCGCGCCAGTCCGGCTTCCGACCCGGGCACAGCACGGAGACGGCCTTGGTCGCATTGGTGGATGATCTCTGGAGGGCCAGAGATAGGGGTTGTTCCTCTATCCTGGTCCTATTAGATCTCTCGGCGGCGTTCGATACCATCGACCATGGTATCCTGTTGCACCGGCTTGAGGGGCTGGGAGTCAGGGGCACCGTTTTACGGTGGTTTGGCTCCTACCTCTCTGGCCGGACGCAACGTGTGTTGGCAGGGGAGCAGAGATCGACCCGGAGCCCCCTCACATGTGGGGTGCCACAGGGGTCGGTGCTCTCGCCTCTCCTGTTCAACACATACATGAAACCGCTGGGCGAGATCATCCGTGGTTTCGGGGTGGGATATCATCTGTATGCTGATGATACTCAGCTATACATTTCCACCCCGAACCACCCCAATGAGGCCGTTGAAATGATGTCCCGGTGTTTGGAGGCCGTACGGGTCTGGATGGATGGCAACCGACTAAAACTCAACCCTTCCAAGATGGAGTGGCTGTGGCTTCCGGCCTCCCGGTTCAACCAGTTGCTTCCATCTCTGGCCATTGGGGGCGTGCAACTGGCCCCCATGGAACAGGTGCGCAATTTGGGCGTCCTCCTGGATGCCCGGCTGTCCATGGATGACCATGTAACAGCCGTGGCAAGGGGGGCGTTCCATCAGGTTCGCCTGATGCGCCAATTGCGCCCCTTATTGGACCGGGATGCCCTACGCACAGTCACCCATGCGCTAGTGACGTCTCGCCTGGACTACTGCAATGCTCTCTACATGGGGCTTCCCTTGAGATGCACTCGGAGACTGCAGTTGGTCCAGAATGCGGCCGCGCGGGTGATTATGGGGAGGACTAGATACTCCCCTGTAACACCTCTCCTGCGCGAGCTGCACTGGCTTCCTGTAGTCTACCGAGTGCGTTTCAAGGTTTTGATTATGATCTTTAAAGCGCTTCATGGCACAGGACCTAGTTACATGCAGGATCGCATCCTGCCCCATGTATCCCTACGACCAATCCGCTCACACAGAGAGGGACTTCTCCGGGTGCCGTCCACTAAACAGTGTCGGGGGGCGACACCCAGGAGCAGAGCCTTCTCTGTGATGGGCCCAGCCCTGTGGAATGACCTCCCCCGTGACATCAGGATTATTTCCGATCTCCGCTCCTTCCGTGTACAGCTGAAGACCCACCTCTTTCAATTATCTGGCCTGGCTCAACCGTAAATTTTTTCTTATTCCTCCTGACAGTCCTTTTAAATTTTTTAAATTTTAAATTTTAAATTGTGTTATTATAATTGGGGTATTTTAACGGTGATTTTTAACTGTCTAATGTGATGTAACTTGTTACCTCCTCCGTGCATGTATGTCCTTGTATATATGTATGTTTATGTGTTTGTATATATGTTTTATGTTTTATATGTTCTATTGTACGCCACCCCGAGTCCTATCTGGAAAGGGAGCGGCTAATAAATTCAAATTATTATTATTATTATTATTATTATTATTATTATTATTATTATTATTATTATTATTATTATTATTATTATTATTATTTCTGTCCTTTCAGCTTCAGCTTTTTTTCCCTACATGGTGACATCAGCAACTAGATATCTCAAAGGTTTTAATCTAACTACATCATAAACACTATTAGTACTCCAAAGGGTTCTCAGCTCTTCTACAATAACAGATTGGTTGAGTGCCAACCAATCTGAAGAATCTATCATCAATTATCATTATCTTGTTTATCCATGTGGATTCCTCGATGAAATACAGGAATGGTTTGGCATTGCCTTCTGTGGCATAGTATATAGGCAACTGCTTGCTTTTGCTGGGCTGCTGAGATGAAGCTCATGCCTGGAAGACTCTGCAGAGAGTGTGTGATCTTGATCTACCCTCCCAGCATTCATTGCTTCATTGTTCCACTTTGATAAGGCAGCATAGCAAGACTTAATGGGTGATAGTGTTTTAGACAGCAGGCTAAACAATGGCTACACACACACACCCAGTCAAGTGTGTTGTGAGTACAATCAGAAAATGTTTGCTTCTGGTTAAGTGATATAGAAAGATCTTGATTGTGGGAACTGCCACTGAAGGCTAAGAGTTTAATATAAAGTCTATGCCACTGAGTTAACTCAGCTTTCATTTGATGGTGGAAAACCAGCCTTGAAGGACTGTGGTCTGGAAGGAACCTGTTTATAATTAGTGATGCCCCTTTATGATATTTTTTAATTGCCTAGGCAGACTGAAGGAAACATTTTTCTATCAGAAGTCTCTTTAAAAATGTTTTCATTTTTGCTTCACACACAATAATCCACTTTGATCTATCTGCAGGTAGGGGGCAACTTTTTATCACAGAACCCTTTAGGCCAGGGGTGTCCAAACTTGGGAACTTTAAGATTTGTGGACTTCAACTCCCAGAATTCCCCAGCCAGCTGGCTGGGGAATTCTGGGAGTTGAAGTCCACAAGTCTTAAAGTTCCCAAGTTTGGACACCCCTGCTTTAGGCAGTTACTGCCAGAGGCAATTTTGACTTTGAGCTCAAATTCAATTTTCTGTGCAGACCAGACACACCACAAGCCAGATTTTAAAATAACAGTGATAATGAAGCGTGAAAGTGCAGCAATGAAGATGTGAGTTTCATAGAAGCAGGGACAGTTGCCTGTTCTGCTCAAAACGGCATATTCAAGTGGCACATAATAATCCAGTATCTAATTGTGAAACATCTTCCAATTTATCTGCTCTTGGGAAGTGAGTGACAAGTAGGAAACATAATTGTTTCTTCTTTCCTGGAAACACTTTGCAGTCATCCTTGCCATCCACACAAGTCTACATTGATCGGTTCACTTAATGTTGAACCAACATATTGTTAGTAGCTGTCAGCCAATGACAACCAATGAAACCAAATGTTTTCCTTCCATCCACCTCTTCAAGAAAGTCTCAGTTTTGATGAACCATTTTATTTTGCTCACTCAGAGAACACAAAAACAATTACATGGGTTTCTCCCCACCACCACCACTACAAGGTGATTCTGACTGATGGGACAGAGCTTTCTGGCCTGAGAAAGGTATGCTGGTCTAAGCAGGGCCATTGGCTGAGAATGAGCCAACTGTGACAAGGAAGGAAATCTCATATGCCCTCAGAGGTAGCATAGAATGAATAATCTGGATTCTTGTTCTTTCAGAACTGCCTAGGCAGACTTTCAGAACAAGAATACATTTTAAAATATTGTAGTCACTCAAACGTTTTTAAACAAAGGCATAAAATGGTTGTGGCTGCTTGAAAGAGTTGTAAAGAGATGCTAATCTATGCTCTTATGTATTCCAAAGCACCTTTTTACAATCAAATCTAAAATGCTCTGTTCCACATGCCTAAGACATTGTGTACTAAAGCACCAGTTCTATATTTAAATCCACTCTTTTCCTAATAACATCTTGTACAAAACTCTTTGGCCACTTCTGCACAATGTGCTAATATAGAGAGTAGCTAGGCTTACCACGCTAATTGTACCCAGATTATTGGGATAGCTTACAGTCTGCAACCATAGCTTATTAATAGCATGTCTTAATCATTGTTCAATATACAGTATGTCCAAACCCAGATTAATGGCTAATTTACAACTGAGCAACCATTAGTTCTTTAAAAAACAACAGGTTATTCCAAGGAGGAGTAACTTAAAATACGAAGTATCCTTTCCTATTCTTCACATGGTGTCTTTGATTTGGCCACTGTAAACTTCTTCTTTTTTTTGTTAGTTACAAACAATGATATTTAATATGAAAATACAGAAAGCCTAGTACAAACGTAGCTGGAATATCTGGCTTTAGCAGCAGAGAACGCAAGAATTACTGCCAACATAGTTAACTTGATTACCTTGAGATGACAGATTAGTCTGTGATTAATGGTAAGTATAATTTAGCAAGTCATGAATGGGATCATGATGTAACTTCAACATCTTTGAAAAATTCTCTCTTCCAACTGAAGCATTAACCTATGACAGAGTGGAAAGGTTTGTTCGAAGTTCTAATTCCATATGAAATCATTAAGTTTACCAGAAGCTGGAGGAGAAAAGAGGTCAAATTGCTGCTTTCAACATAATCTTCAAAACATCAAATTTTGTTTTTAAAAATGTTACCTAAGGATTAATCGGAGGAATGACTCTTTTGCAAACAAAACTTAATTTTCCCCCTCTCTGATTTTCTGTTTGTTCAAAAACATTTTCTTTCCTCCTTTTTACAATAACCACTTCTTTCTCATGTTTTTCCCCCTTCTGTTGGGAACTGATTTTAAAGCTTCACTTCTTTAGATGCACCATGGGATATTCACAATAATAATTCCTTAAGATCTTTCCTGTCTTGAATGACTGGTTAACTGCCATTTTTCCCATGGATATCAGTGTCATTACTTTGTAGTATTTTGAGAATACAGATGAAAGAAAGAATATAATTCTTATACAATTTTAAATTAATGAAAGCAGATCACAGAGCCATAATTTGAATCATCGTCTTCTTTCTTCTTCTTTCTTTCTTCTTTCTTTTTTCAAACATGAAAAACTTTCAAACAACCCACTTGGGTACTGCCTGATCTATGCAAAGCTTGGTGAGGGTTGTTTTTTCACCCAATAGGCTTCAGATGTTGCTTGTCTTCAGTTGCCTATGGAGATTCTCAGTCATCCAGGTCACGGTTGTCCCAAAGGTGCTTTTTCAAAAGGTAAGTGACTTTGTTTTTCCTTGAAGACGTTTCACTTCATGTCCAAGAAACTTCTTCAGTTCTTCTTTAGTGCCTTCAGTCACAATAAAACTACAAACTGAAAATTATTTATGAGCTTGAGGTGAGTTCTGTGTTATGTAAATGTACTGGTTCAACACGTTAGGGAGGGAGGGAGAGAGAGATGTATATAGTTAAAATCTAATGAGAATTAGCTATTCAAATTCCTGGCTGTAAATTATAGACATAACTAGTCACTAAAGAAGACTTATTTTGGAGCCTGACTTTACAATAATCTTTTCCAACTCTCCTGGGATTACAGTTTTCAGATTTCACATGCCTGCAAATAGCAGAAACGAAGTTATGGTGATTACAAAAATGAGAAAGTTAAATTGCACCTATTTGTATTAGCCTATGCTTCTAATTAAAATTTTCCTGTAGCTACCTATACATGTAACATGATTTTATCAACATTGTGCACTGTTTGCAACTCTAATACCTAATTAGATCCTAAATCAGCAAAATGGAATGTATGGATTGATGCTGTGGACATCCACATGCAGGTTAAAAAATGTCTGAGTGGGACCGACCCTTTTCACTTGTGTCACACATCAACATACATTAAAAAAGGGATAGAGCCTTGAGCCCACTTTCGGAGCCCCAGAATGGCACCCCAAATAAATAATCTGAGAAGGATACAAAGGTAAGAGGAACACACTATGTTTTATTAAATGTTTGTTTTTTAACCTAGGCAACACAGTTCACTTTCTCCCTTTTTACCCAGTAATAATATCCACCCTGGAAGAAAAATGAAGTCCATTTTATGCATGCAACACAGCTCCTAGCCAGCTAATGCTAATACATGAAAAAGACTGCAGCACTTACACTGTTCTTATCAAAGATAGCAGCTCCATTGAAAATAGAAAAATGCTGTTATTTTTAGCACCAGTCAGCAAATGAATCAAACACCTCTGTTTGAAGGACAGCTGCAGAATAGGCAGCATAAAGTTGAGAGACTGTGCAGAATGTTAAAGTCAAATTGCCAGTGCATTTCATTATAATAACAAATTAGTATGCTGCCTAGTTGCTGGACATTTGGACAATATTAAACATTACAATAATGGAGCATAAAAATACAAATGTCAGGAAAAGTATATCATCCTCCACTACCGTCGATCACTGAAGACCACCCATTCCAAAAGGTAAAGGTAAAGGAGGCCCTGCAGATTTTACTCCGCTAGTCATTGCTGACTATAGGGGGCGATACGAAACTCCATTTCAAGGCCATTCAGCAGCACTGTCCAAAGATATTTCCGCCAGCATGATGTCACAGAACACTGTTATTCCATTCCAAAGCCCTATGAAAAGGGAGTGCTTTCACTCCCTTCCTAAATGACAATGATCCTGGGGGCAGGATGCCACAGGGAGGGGCTACTTCTGAGAATGCCTTTTTACAGGTTCCTGGTGTCTTCATCTCATGAAGGATGGGAACCTGTAGGTCACACTGAGTGGGCAATTCCATCTGGAACAGGCAGTCCTGGGGGTAACAACAGTCTAAACCACGGGTGTCAAACTCACAGCGTCACGTTGTCATCACGTGACATTTCACGATGTTTTTCCCCTTTGCGGAGCTGGGGTGAGCATTACCTGCGTGTGAAACTAGTTTGACACCCCTGGTTCTAAGCAGTGGCGGGATTCATCCAGTTCACACCATTTCAGGAGAACCGGTTGTTAACTTTCTGAGCAGTTTGGTGAACTGGTTGTTGGAAGAAATCATTAGGGCAGAGAACCGGTTGTTAAATTATTTGAATCCCACCACTGGTTCTAAACCATAAAGAAGGCACCTGGAAGCCTAATGGAAACCAATGCAGCTCTTACAAAATAAATACGTTTTTCAAAATGGTTAATAATAGTTCATATACAGGCAACTAACTTCTGTGCTATCTGCAACTTCTAGGTCATCTTCAAAGAGCTCCAGAGGGAACCTAGAGGGAACTATAGTAGTGTAACTAAGAAATGACAAGGGCATGAGCTCCTATCCTCTGTATCTTTTGATCCAAGGAGGACCATAAGTGGCAGACAGTCAAAGTTGGACAAAGGGTGTCCTGGCCGCCACCCCCAGTTCCTGCTCAAGCTGTGGTCAATCCTCTGGAGAGGTGAATCCAGGAAAAACCCCTAATTGTGTACTCCTTCAAAACCAGTGTCACACCATCAAGGGCAATATATCCAGGAGATTACTGTATTAACCACCTTGATTTTTACCCACCGTAGGACACTCTTATTTGGTTGTATTTTTCCACAGTTGAACTGACAGTTATAGCCAACCCCAAATTTTGCATAGTGATTTCAAATCGTTATTTAAAAAGTACATATTTTTAAAATACGGAGGAGGAGCTTCCAAGGATGATGGCGGGCGTCTCTTGAGCTCCAAGAACACCATGGAGTTCCCGTCCGGATAAGGGTTGCTGCCGGCCCTCGTATCATCTGAGGGGGCCGAGATTTCGATAGCCTGACCACCCAGGCATGCTTCGGGCTTGTTTCGGCCCGCCAGGGTGATCGGGGAAGACCGGAGGGAGAAGAGGACTGGAGGGCTGCAAACGGTCACCGGCATAGAAAGAACAATGGCGATGACGTGGTGTGGCTGCGCCGGCGGCGCTGGCACCGAGAAACGCCGAGAAATGCCAAAAAACCCTGAAAGAGCTGGAAAGTCGAAGGAGAGTGAGAAGAAGGGGGTGAGAGGCTCCAGAGGCATTGGAGGCACCAGAGAGGCCCCTGGAGAGACCCTGGAGACATCGAAGGGTCCAAGGGAGAGAAACAGAAAACATCTGATAGGTGAGAAGGACTGGGAGGCAGCCGGAGGCGGCTGGAAGAGACAAGGGGAGATGGCTGCAGCGATGGTTGAATGGAGGAAGCTGCAGCCAGGGACCCCTTGGGATATTTTGTCATTTTATCATTCCTGGCCATTTGTTCCTGGCTACTCCCTTTTTCCTCCTGGGCCCCTGCTGACTCGAGTGGGCTAACACTGGGAGCCAAGCAGCTGGGCCAAGAATGCCCCCCCCATCCATCAGGGGGGGGCCACATCCACCTGGAAACAGATGAATGGATCTATCACCTATCCTTTGCCACCATTTACCATCTTTGCCTTTCCCACACCACCTGGGATATCTAATCATAGTTTGCTCTCCCCCACCCTTTGTTCTCCAAGTTCCAAGTACCACCTGGACACTGAAAAACCCTTCGCCCTCCATTGAGACTCTAGCCCACTGGCTTTTAACTATTAACTTTTATATCATCTGCACCCCTACCCTATTGGGATGGTCAACAACTTACCAATTTACTCAAGGACAGACCTGCTTCGCCTGCGGGAGGCCCCTCTCTCGCAGGTATGGCCCTTGGCTCTTTCAAGGGCCAGCCTTGATGACGGGTTCGTGAACCCCGAGAGGTGGAAGAAGAGGAAGCTGAGGGGCTTTTTAGTAAAATGTTTTATATTGTTTTTAGGGGGCTCTGGGAAGGGAGGGGGGGATAACCAGGCCAGGAGGGAAGCCAGTGCCACACGAACAGGTGAGTCTAGGAGGAAAGTGAGCGGAGTGGGGGGGAGAGGGAACAAGCTATTCCAATAGAGGGTTGTTCTATTACAACGGTCGCGGGGAGGGGGGGATGCGAGGACAAGAGAAGATCACAAGGTCGGTTGGGAGACCGTGGCTGCTGGCTACGCCCGGTCGTTTGTACCAACCCCCGCAACCTAGGTGGTCGGGTTCTACAGAGACAGGGCCTGCGGCTGATGCTTTGCAATGCAAGGTCCGTGACCAACAAGGCCCCCCTCATTAATGAGTTGATCTCTGAGGGGGAGCTGGACCTTGCAGGAATAACAGAGACCTGGTTGGGTCACGAGGGTGGTTTACCCCTCGTGGAAATGTGCCCACCAGGTTTCCATGCATTTCATCAGCCTCGGGCCCTGGGTAAGGGTGGAGGGGTGGCGGTGGTTATACGGGATGGTCTAGAGCCGAGGGAGTTCACTGTTCCTCAGATACCCGGGTGTGAGTCACTTGGTATGAAATGGGGCCCAGGGAGGCAGTGGGGTCTGCTGATTGTATACTTGGCTCCTCGCTATACGTCAGCAGCCCTGCCCGAGCTCCTCGAGCTGATCTCGGAGACGGCGGTAGAGATCCCCAAACTTTTGGTTATGGGGGATTTCAACCTGCCGTCGACGGGAGCAGCATCCGAGGTGGCTCGGGAGTTCATGGCTTCCATGACAGCCATGGGCCTGACCCAACTAATTCAGGGTCCCACACATGAAGGTGGCCACACACTGGACCTTGTTTTTGTATCTGAGCAGTGGACCAGTGATCTGGGAATAGGGGACTTAGACATTACTCCCCTGTCATGGTCAGATCACTCTTGTCTCCGGCTAGTCTTCCCTGGCGCTACCCCCCACCGCGAGGAGGCGGAACCAGTGTGTCCAAGCTGGTACCGCCCCAAGCACCTGATGGAACCAGTTAGGTTCCAGTCGGAGCTTGGGCCGTTACCTGTAGCCCTGACCCGCGCTTGGTCGGAGGACCTGGTGGCCGCCTGGAATAGGGCGACGGCTGGGGCCTTGGACCGGGTTGCGCCTTTGCGACCTCTCCTACGGCAGCGACCCACCCGGGCTCCTTGGTATACCGAGGAGCTGAGGGTGATGAAGCGCCAGAGGAGACGTCTAGAGAGCAGGTGGAGGTCCTCACGCTCTGAGTCTGACCGAACACAGGTAAGAGCCTATTTACGGACTTACCTTGTGGCATTGAGAGCGGCCAAACGTAGACATTGTGCCGCTCTTATTGCGTCTGCGGATAACTGCCCTGCCGCCCTGTTTAGGGTTACCCGCTCTCTCTTGGTGCAAGAGACGCGGGGAGCACCCTTACAGGGTAGAGCAGAGGAGTTTGGAGAATATCTGCAGAACAAAGTCGCTCAGATCCGGAGTGGATGGGCCCCCTCCAATGGTCTGGACGGGCCGTCAGCAGTGAGTCTTGTGTGTCCACTCTGGGAGGAGTTTGACTCTGTTGCCCCTGAGGATTTAGACAGGTTGCGTGGAAGGCTGCGACCCACCACATGTTCATTGGACCCGTGTCCCTCCCGGCTGGTACTGGCATCCTGGGAGGTGACACGAGGCTGGCTTCTGGGCCTGGTGAACGCTTCGTTGGGTGAGGGATCCTTACCTACCGTCTTGAAAGAGGCGGTGGTGAGGCCCTTACTCAAGAGGCCTTCACTCGACCCAATGGAGCTAGCTAATTATCGTCCAGTCTCCAACCTCCCTTTTCTGGCAAAGGTTGTTGAGAATGTGGTGGCGCAGCAGTTTCCACGTCACCTCGATGAATCCGATTATCTAGACCCACGCCAGTCCGGCTTCCGACCCGGGCACAGCACAGAGACAGCCTTGGTCGCGTTGGTTGATGATCTCTGGAGGGCCAGAGATAGAGGTTGTTCCTCTATCCTGGTCCTATTAGATCTCTCAGCGGCTTTTGATACCATCGACCATGGTATCCTTTTGCGCCGGCTGGAGGGGATGGGAGTCGGAGGCACCGTGTTACGGTGGTTCGACTCTTACCTCTCCGGCCGGATGCAATATGTGTTGACAGGGGGGCAGAGATCGACCCCGAGGCCACTCTCTTGTGGGGTGCCGCAGGGGTCGGTCCTCTCGCCCCTTCTGTTCAATGCATATATGAAGCCGCTGGGCGAGATCATCCGTGGTTTTGGGGTTGAATACCATCTGTACGCTGAAGATACTCAGCTGTACATTTCAACCCCAAACCACCCCAACGAGGCTGTCGCGGTGATGTCCCGGTGTTTGGAAGCCGTCGGGGTCTGGATGGGGGACAACAGACTCAAACTCAACCCCTCCAAGACTGAGTGGCTGTGGCTTCCGGCACCTCGGTTCAGCCAGCTGATCCCATCGCTGGCCATAGGGGACGAGTTACTGCCCCCTGTGGAACGGGCGCGCAATTTGGGCGTCCTCCTTGATGCCCGGCTGTCAATGGATGACCATGTGGCAGCCGTGGCAAGGGGGGCGTTCCACCAGGTTCGCCTGGTGCGCCAATTGCGCCCCCTACTGGACCGGGATGCCCTACGCACAGTCACTCACGCACTGGTGACGTCTTGCCTAGACTACTGTAATGCTCTCTACATGGGGCTTCCCTTGGGATGCGCCCGGAGACTGCAGCTAGTCCAGAACGCGGCCGCGCGGGTTATTATGGGAAGATCTAGATTCTCCCATGTAACACCGCTCCTGCGCGAGCTGCACTGGCTACCTGTGGTTTTTCGGGTGCGTTTCAAGGTCCTGATTACTATCTTTAAAGCGCTCCATGGCTCAGGACCTAGTTACTTGCGGGATCGCATCCTCCCACATACATCCCTGCGGCCAATCCGCTCTCACAGGGAGGGCCTTCTCCAGGTGCCGTCCACTAGGCAATGCCAGCGGGCAGCGCCAAGGAGTAGAGCCTTCTCTGTGATGGGCCCAACCCTCTGGAATTACCTCCCCCCCGACATTAGAACCACCTTGGATCTCCGCTCCTTCCGACAAAAATTGAAGACTCACCTGTTCCGATTAGCCGGCCTGGCATAATTATAATTATAAATGTTACAACTGTGAACTCCTGGTAGCATACTCTCACCTGGTTATTTTAAGGGTAATGTTTTAATTTCTAATTGTTTTTAGGGCTTTTAGACCCATATTTATTCTTCAGTACAGTACTGTTAATTTTAACCTCCTCTACATATATATGTATTTTTATAGTTATATTTATATTTGTATTTTATCTTTATTTGTTGTGTGGACTGTACACCGCCCCGAGTCCCTTTTTGGGAGAGGGGGCGGTTTAGAAATATGAAGAATAAATAAATGAAGAATAAAAGTATACAACAGTAAAATAATACAGTCCACTTTCAACTCATCATCATGTAATCACTGGCAATGCAAATGACTCTAATTGTCAGGTGAAAAGATTAGGAGAGAAGCACGAATGTACATCCCCCAAGATAGCAAATAGACTGTTTTCTTAGGAAATTTAATTAAACTCCATATGATTGGCTGCTATGATATAAATATGAAATAATTCTGCATTTGTCTTCAACTACTATGATTCACTTCCTGTTTTCTCTTCAAACCCAAACCTAGCCTGCCTTTTGCTGTTTTAGTGCATGAGCACAAGTTCTTCTCCTTGCTTAACCAAGTTAAATATCTACCTTCGGTCTTAAATCTTTCCATCATCTTCAGCAAGCTTCTATGTCTGCAGCTGTGAAAACAATGCTAAGCTGCATGTTAACCCAACCAAGACGCAAGGGCAAGAAGGAGAACCAACATCTGTAATTCTCTCCCTTAAAAGTACCAATGGGAAATGAAACACACCAATAGATAAAACAGGGAAGCAAATGCCCAGCAAGCATTTGTCAGGATTTGATTGGGGGGCCTAGACTAGCATCGGGAGACTGAAATTTACTATGTAATTGTCAGTGATGTTCTTTCAACTTCCAAAGGTGAAACTCATGAAAGGTTGTCTTCTTTGACTTCAAATTTAAAGAGATACATCTGATTTTGCTATATATAAAAAGAATAGGAAAACTGAATGCACCACCTGCCAAGGACTACAGGAACTTGATGAATTGCACAAGCCAAAGTGTCATTAGTCGCAATGCTTTCTTCTTGTGATGCTAAAGAGTAATCTGGGGCATGCCTCCTTCAAAATCCAAGAAAGGAAACCCCCAACTCCATTGTTTTAGAGAAAATGTACTTTTACTGGATATGAAGTGAAAATAGCAAAAGTGAAGCAAGATCTGAGACAAAAAGGTGCCAACTTGTGCATATCAAAAGTTTACCTAAATCCCTCCTCCCAGTTACCCCGGCCTAAATGTCCAATCTCCAACCCCCCAAGGGTGTCATGTGGGGTGCATCTTCAGGTGGCCTCATCCAGCTTGTATGCAGAGATGGTTGATCTTGACGAAAGCCAAACACAAACTTTCAGCAAGCACAGCAAGATGATGAGAACAAAACTCCCGCTTTCTAGATGTCTCCACCAACACAATTCCCCTCCCAAATACCATGAACCCCCTCCCTCTCCATTACTATGGCAAACAAGTGATATAGAGACTGACATTATGGGTATGAAATGAATCTATTCAGTATGAAGATCAGCTCGGCTACCCAAAAGCATCCTATGGCATGCAGAATGGGAACTGTTGACCATTTAAGCATTTGGTAGCTCTGAAAACACACTATTATTGAAAAGCTTTGTACTCAAACACTTGGAGGTAATATTGGTGCCCAAGGACTCAACTGTTCCCCTTGTAATCAGAAACGGTTCCCTCCTTGAGTCAGAAGCATCCCAAGGACAGACCATTCATGGTTGGTGGGCAGACACTGAAAAGGCTGGGGAGCAGGAGCTGTTCCAGACTTGGGAGAAGAAGACTCTTTTCAGCAACAGGAACAAGGGGGACCTGCAGGATGTAAAAATAGGTTTGCTCAGTGGCACAACTGAATCAAAAAGGGAAATGCACAAAACTCTTGCTTCTCAGAATTATTTTCTGCTTTTATAGGTTCATTTGAAGCTGCTTTTAGGAGCCAGTTTAGTTTGAAAGCATCAGTGGAATTGAAAGAATTCCAGATTCTTCCCACCCAGGTTTATAGTTTGCCATGCGTTATTTCCTGTCTTCATTTCTTTTTTTAAAAAAATCATTAATGTAAAGATGTTGTTTAATCAAAGTTATTATATTCCTCTTCATCCTGAAAAATGTAGAGCTGAAGCATACATTATCCAGGAGTCCAAACTTTGCCATATGGATAAAATTACCATCTGACACAGACATCTGAGTCCAGGTTTACTCCTTTTCCCCTGGCCCCTGTTTTACCTCACATTTCCCCCATTGTATTACACAGGAAATGAAGACATGAGAGAAAAAGCAGCAGGGACTGCCTCAAGGGGGAACACATGAGTGAATAAGGGAGAACTTCCTATTGGACCAGCTAGTTAGCTGCTGCCAAGAAGCTCACCCAGACCAGTGGTGGGTTTCAATTTTTAAAAAAACCTATTCTGTAGGTGTGGCCTGTTTTGGGGGATTGGCTTGGCAGTCATGTGACCAGGTGGGGGTGGCTTGGCAATAATGTGACCGGGTGAGAGTGGCCAACTTGATGTCACTCAACAGGAGATGTCATGGATTGGGTAAAATGTGGTGAAGCTCACTTAACAACGCTCTTGCTTAGCAACCAAAATTTTGGGCTCAATTGTAGTCATAAGTCAAGAGCTATCTCTGCCTTCCTCTGCATGTCAGCCTTGTCCTAGTAAACTCCTCCTTTCTGGCAATTTTCCTCTCTGTTAGAGGCACCAAAATAATCCATACAATCCATACAATGTAAGGGGCAAAACTCACTTAACAAATGTCTCACTTAACAATGGAAATGTTGGGCTCAATCATAGTGGTACATCAAGGACTACCTGTAAATGGGAATGAAGGAAAAAATGGAAGAGCAGCTCTTCTAGTTCCTTTAATAGGAAAGGAAGCTGATGATGGAACTCAGCAGGAAAGGTGGAGTCATACAGCACTTTCTATTATTGTCCTATAGTTTGTCCTCAGGTGTAAACGTGTTAAAATATGATTCAAGTTGATTGATATTTCATTTCCCAAAGCAGAATTGTGTTGGGTTATACAATGCCTGGGGAGCCCACTCACCCCACAGGAATTATCTGAGGAAATAATTGAACTCTCTGACTCTGAGGAAGCAGGTTTGGAAGGATCTGGGCGTGTTGCCTCTTTTGCAACATCCCCTCCCCTCGCAAACATGCATGCTGAAACTGTTTCTAATAACTAAATTAATTAATAACAAGTAATAACCAAGATTACAACATAGTTGGAAATATGGTTGCCTCACATGGAAACAGAAGATCATAAGTTTGCCCCTAGAACCTTTTGCTGATCAGGGAAGCAGTAGAATAGAAAATGTGACTGAGTCACCTGTACTTCCAGTCCTTTGTGCAAAGTGTTATGATATTTGTTGGCATGGTCGGGGGGGGGGGGAAGGTCACCTAGAATGCCTAGTGGCACTTCTATTTTTTAGCCCCGGTGCACATATACACTTGTACAAACAGGAACAAGAGAGTAACAGGTGCGGAATAAGTAACTAACCAATGTGGCAATTCATCATTTGCGGCTCCCACAAATTAACTGAACAGAAAAGGTCCCTCTTTTCTGAGTGATTCCCATCCCAGAAGTGAGATTTGTGGCCTCCATTCTGTGAAGACACACAACAGAGTTGCTGTAGCTTTCAGACTGCTTCTTTCGCTCGCTCAGGAAAGGTCACAGAGAACATGAAGTGAACTCCAAGGGCCTGTTTATATGCTGTTCTCAGAAGCTGAATACTGCCAGCTTACAGCGTTGTGTTGCTCCAATGTAGCATGCTTTGAGTGGCTCTTAAGTCATCCCAGTCTGAGTGATTTTGGAGTCTGTGGTTTTTCTCCTGTTCAATTCTAGTCATGTAACATGGAAGTGTGGGAAAACCTAATCCTTGCCATTACTTTCTTTTATGGTTCTGGCTAGAGATCACATATGAGTCCATGATCCGTGCATGTCTGCTTTTTCCCATATAAACTTATTCAAAGAGCAATCATCTGTTTTTCAATCTGGTGGTGTTGCTTTCAAATATGCATTAGGATTTATTTTCCAGTAAAAATGTTTGCAATTATGGCTTTTCTACTTCACTCCTGGCCAAATGTTCCTTGACTACACATCTTCTATCAATTAAAGACAAATCCTTCTCTTTCTAAGCCATAATCTATTTCTTCCTCTCGCTTTATGCACACAGGTAGTCCTTGACTTGGGAGCCTGCCCATTACAGTCATAAGTTGTAACAATCCTAAAGTAAATCATTGCACAACCAATCTGATTTTTATGACCTTTTTCTGGCAGTTGTCAATGCGTTCACTTAACATATGGACTCACCAGTTTGCTATGAGGTCTTTTCACCAAAGACCAAAAATAAATCCCACGTTTTGGCAAAAATGTCATAAATCATGGTCATGTGATTATGGGACACTGCAAAGAGCCATACAGTAAATGCTGCGTGGAGCACGCAAATGCGTGGAGCACCCATGTGACTGGGTTGGAATTTCAGAACCGGATCAGAGGGGGGTTGCTCCTGGTTCGGCCTGGATCAGACGAACCGGTAGTGGCGGTGGAAGGAGGCTCCACCCACCCACCTGGACGCTTCTGCGCATGCACAGAAGTGTCTCACACACATGAGCGAATCCATAGTAAACAAATGGAAACTCACCACTGAACTCGATCGTAAGTACCTTATGGGAAATCCATCACAATGTCTAAGCAATCAGCCATAAGTCAAGGATTACCTGTTGCAGCAATTGTTTATTGCTGACTATTTCTTCACAATGTTTGTGATCATTCTGTCTTCTATGCAGTGTTTGTAATTGTTACTGAAGTGAATAAAAAAAACATTTAAGGACATTTTCACAATCAGATTTTGCACTGCTCCAGAATTTGCTTAGGTTTTCTGTGTTCTTCCCTTATCATTGCATTCACCTGTTGAGCTGGTTTATATCTGTGTCAGTTACAATTTGTCTTAGATGACGGTGCACAAAATCTTGTGGACTGTTCTCCCATTTTAATGATAGACTTTCATGTCTCTCCATGCTTCTCTATTCCTGGACTTCACCAAATAGTCCGTAAAGAGGAAAGAGATGTTGATGGCTTCACAGTTCCTCCTTCACAGCCACTGGTCCCTCTTTTTCCACTTATTTTGCATGTAACCAGGTAAATGCCCACCTTCTTTCACATTATATAGCAGCCAGGCTTGAATGAGTTGTTTTGACTGCTTGGTGATCCTTGTCGCTTTCCCCACGTGTATTATGGTCCAGGTAAAGGGAACTGGGCGAAATTGGTAAGTATTCAGGCTGTTTTTCCCTTCTTTTGGCAGCAATCAACCAGCTAGAGGTTTGTTATTTTGTTCCAGTGCATGGACAACGTGTTCCAGCAATTTCCTTTCTTTCTCTTTCATGCACATGGGGGAATGTGAGGATTCTGGCTTTTTCGTCATCCATCACAACAAGCAATTTCAGCATCCTGTTCCTATCTTTAGACATTATTTAGAATGTCTCTTCCCCTCTTCTTCACTTCAGTCACTGTAGCAACATGCAACCATAGTTACAGATGGGGGAGTGGAGGGAGGCTTGCAAAACTGTTCGTGTGGTACTCATTCCCCCTCACAGCTTAAAAAGTTTTTAAACACGAAAACTACACGAAATCCTGTAAACAGAGTTGTATAACTCTAAGTCTAAACAGAGGCATAGAATCAAGATCACATGAGATACTAGTACCACTTTATAAAACCCTAGTAAGAACCACACCTGGAATACTGCAACCATTTTTGCTCACCATCCTACAAAAACAGTTCAGAGAAGAGTAACTAAAATAATCAAAGGCCTGGAGACTAAAACATACAAAGAACGGATGCAGGATTTGGGTCTGGCTACTCTAAAGAAAATAAGAATTAGGGGTGACATGATAGTGGTATTCCAGTACTTGAGGGGCTCCTGTAAAGAAGAGGGGGTCAAATTATTATCCAAAGCACCAGCAGGCAAGAAACAATGGTTGGAAACTAATCAAAGGGAGAAGCAACCTGGAACTAAGGAGAAACTTCCTAACAGTGAGGACAATTGACCAGTGGAACAACTTGCCCCCGAAATCATGGGTGCTCCAACACGGAATGTTTTTAAGAAGAGTCCAGACAGTAACATATATAAAATGGTTCTCCTGCTTGAGCAGGGGTCTGGATTAGAAGACCTCCAAGTTCGCTTCCAGCTCATTCTATTCTAAATGCACACAATATGTTCTGAAACATAGATGGAGTAAGGTGGAGTTGCAATACATTTTATTACTTTTTTGTTGTGGAGCAACAGTGAGGAAAGTTTTGTTGCTCCGAAGTCTCTCATACTGTAGTCTGGTTGCTGTTAGCTGGTTGAATGATTGGAGGGAAGTCACTGATTTGTTCAATGTTTCTCTGCATTTTGAAAAGAATTAAAGAATTAAAGTTGCTTCAAACTGGTCGGTGAGGGATTGGGGATTGGAAATGGGGTGAAGTTAGTTTTCTACACTATTACAATAATTAAATCTCCAATATTTATTTAGCTAAGATTCCATACCTGAATAATTTTAGGTGGGTTAAACAAGCTCTTGTCAATGATGATACAGTACCTATTTCCAAGGGGACCAAAGAATATATGGAAATGGCTTTTCCCAGATAATGTGAGGCTGATCTTCATTTGTTTCATAATCTCTGTCAGTGGCTCTACCAATTGGCAAATTCCAATGAACATCTTGTGCTGGTAGAGATGTATCAGATATCTTCTATCCTTCTGTTTCAGCATTTTTGTTCATAATTTAACTTTTTAATTCTCTGTTGTTTCTATTCTACTTTAAGCAAATCTCTTAGGACTAGCTAGATAACATCACAGATTATCATAACCCAACATTTTGTTTATTATTATGGCCAAGCAGATGCTTCTGGGGTGCTCACAAGTAAAAGATGAAGACAGACCATTCTCCCACAAATATTCCCATGTAGCTTTTATTCGGAGGTCTCCTGACCTCAACCAAAAGATAACAAAGAGAGCCAGTTTGGTCTAGTTGTTAAAGAAACCAGGGAACTATGAGTTGCAGACCCTCCTTACGTATGAAAGCTGGCAGGGTGACTTTGAGCCAATCATTCTTTCTCAGCCTAACCTATTTTCACAGAGTTATTGTTGTGAGGAAAACAGAAGCAGGAAGGAGTATTAAGAATGTTTGCTGCCTTGAGAGGTTTACAAAAATAAGAAAGGCAGGATAAAAAAAAATCTAAAATAAAATTTAAAAATAATATTAAATCTTCAAGATCAATAGCTCTTGATAGTCCTATCCTTCCTGAATGTATTCAGTCACTTTTATTTATTGGAAATGCTCTGATCACTATATTAATCTTATATTTTGTATATGTATGTGTATATATGTATATATAAGTTGGAAACGTGGAAGAGGCCTTTATCCTCCAGTAGATAGACAATGGCTAAAATAATGGTGATATATATTTAATGTAAGATTTATACCTCAGTTTTCCATTACAGAAACTCCAAGGTGCATTGTCATTTAAAACATCTGACTCAGATATTATATTGGATATCAAAATTCAAGATCTCAACACATACAAATGACATATTAATGTGGTACTAATAACAGGCAATCATGTTGACATGAGAAATAACCACGTCAATCATGTTCCTCCTATTTCCAAATTATTGTGTTCCATATATTTTTCAAACAGTATGCAAATATCTATGATACAATGTTTCCATTACTTCACATTTCTAGTGAATCAGACCAAAGTCTGAAGCAATTATATTTCCCCCAACTTAGATCTGTGCACTATTTGATCTCTAAGGCTAATTGTAGGGCATTCACCATTTACTGTAAATACCAGATCCTTATCCATTTCCTTGTTTTAATATCCCAGGTAGGCAATGGTTATAAATTTATTGCAACCTATGAGGCCTGCATTCTCTTGGCGTGAAATGGAGCCCAGGGAGGCAGTTGGGCTTGCTGATTGTATACTTGGCTCCTCGCTATGCATCAGCGGCCCTGCCCGAGCTCCTCGAGCTGATCGCAGAGACGGCGGTTGAGACCCCCAAACTTCTGGTTATGGGGGATTTCAACCTGCCGTCGACGGGTGAAGCATCCGAGGTGGCTCGGGAGTTCATGGCTTCCATGACAGCCATGGACCTGACCCAACTAATTCAGGGCCCCACACACGAGGGAGGCCGCACGCTGGACCTTGTTTTTGTCTCTGGACAATGGACGAGTGATCTGGGAATAGGGGATTTGGTTATTACACCCCTGTCATGGTCTGATCACTCATCTCTCTGGCTCGACTTCCCTGGCGCTACCCCCCACCGCGGGGAGGCGGAACCGGATTGTCCTAGATGGTTCTGCCCCAGGCGCCTGATGGAACCTGATAGGTTCCAGATGGAGCTTGGGCCACTTCCTGTAGCCCTGACCCGCTCCCGGATGGAGGACCTGGTGACCGCATGGAATAGTGTGGCTGCAGGGGCCTTGGACCGGGTTGCGCCTTTGCGGCCTCTCCTGCGGCAACGAACCACCCTGGCTCCTTGGTTTACCGAGGAGCTAAGGGTAATGAAATGCCACAAGAGACGCCTAGAGAGCAGGTGGAGGTCCTCACAATCCAAATCTGACCGAACACAGGTAAGAGCCTATTTACAGACCTACCTTGTGGCATTAAGAGCGGCCAAACGTCGATATTGTGCCGCTCTTATTGCGTCCGCAGATAACCGCCCTGCCGCCCTGTTTCGGGTGACCCACTCCCTCCTACTACAGAGGCCGCGGGAAGCCCCCTTGCAGGGTAGAGCAGAGGAGTTTGGGGAATATCTGCAGGACAAAATCGCTCAGATCCAGAGTGAATGGGCCCCCGTCAGTGGACTGGGAGGGACGTCGGAAGCGAGTCTTGAGGGACAACTCTGGGAGGAGTTTGACTCTGTTGCCCCCGAAGATATGAACAGAGTGCGTGGACGACTGCGAGCCACTACATGTTTATTGGACCCGTGTCCCTCCTGGCTTATACTGGCATCCTGGGAGGTCACACGAGGCTGGCTCCTGGGTCTAGTGAACGCTTCATTGGGTGAGGGGTCCTTACCGGCCGCCTTGAAAAAGGCGGTGGTGAGGCCCTTACTCAAGAAGCCGTCTCTGGACCCGGAGGAGCTAGCTAATTATCGTCCCGTCTCCAACCTTCCCTTTTTAGCGAAGGTTGTAGAGAGTGTGGTGGCACAACAGTTCCCACGTCACCTGGAGGAAATTGATTATCTAGACCCGCGCCAGTCCGGTTTCCGACCCGGTCACAGCACGGAGACGGCCTTGGTCGCATTGGTGGATGATCTCTGGAGGGCCAGAGATAGGGGTTGTTCCTCTATCCTGGTCTTATTAGATCTATCAGTGGCTTTTGATACCATCGACCATGGTATCCTACTGCGCCGGCTGGAAGGGGTGGGGGGCACCATTCTGCGGTGGTTCTGCTCCTACCTCTCCTACCAGACGCAATGTGTGTTGGCAGGGGAGCAGAGGTCGACCCTGAGGCCGCTCACTTGTGGGGTGCCGCAGGGGTCGGTCCTCTTGCCCCTCCTGTTCAACACATATATAAAGCCACTGGGGGAGATCATCCGTGGTTTTGGGGTGGGATACCATCTGTACGCTGATGATGCGCAGCTGTACATCTCCACCCCAAACCACCCCAACAAGGCTGTCGAAATGATGTCCCGGTGCTTGGAAGCCGTTCGGGTCTGGATGGGGGACAACAGACTCAGGCTCAACCCCTCCAAGACGGAGTGGCTGTGGCTACCGGCGCCCCGGTTCAACCAGTGGACACCATCGCTGGCCATTGGGGGCGAGCAACTGGCCCCCATGGAATGGGCACGCAATTTGGGTGTCCTCCTAGATGCCCGGCTGTCAATGGATGACCATGTGGCAGCCGTGGTGAGGGGGGCGTTCCACCAGGTTCGCCTGGTGCGCCAATTGCGCCCCCTATTGGACCGGGACGCCCTTCGCACAGTCACTCATGCGCTGGTGACGTCCCGTCTGGACTACTGCAACGCTCTCTACATGGGGCTCCCCTTGAGATGCACCCGAAGACTGCAGCTGGTCCAGAATGCGGCCGTGCGGGCTATCATGGGGAGTACTAGATACTCCCACATAACACCTCTCCTGCGCGAGCTGCACTGGCTACCTGTGGTTTTTCAGGTTCATTTCAAGGTGCTGATTACCATTTTTAAAGCGCTCCATGGCACAGGACCTAGTTACCTGCGGGATCGCATCCTACCCCATACATCCCTGCGACCAATTCGCTCTCACAGGGAGGGACTCCTCCGGGTACCGTCCACTAAGCAATGCCAATGGGCGGCGCCCAGGAGTAGGGCCTTCTCTGTGATGGGCCCAACCCTCTGGAATGACCTCCCCCTCGATATCAGAACCACTACTGACCTCCGCTCCTTCCGTAAGAAACTCAAGACCCACCTGTTCCAATTAGCTGGCCCAGCCCATTTATAATCCCATTCTTATCCTCCTGGCAGTTATTTCAATTCTGGGGTAGTTTTTAGGGGTAGATTTTAATGTTGTTTTTAATTTTAATTATTATTGTACAGTTTGTATGTCGCCTCCTCTATTTATATTTATATGTATTTATATCGTGTTTTTATTATGACTGTACACCGCCCCGAGTCCCTTCGGGGAGAGGGAGCGGTTTATAAATTTAAATAAATAAATAAAATAAATAAAATTCACAACTTGGTGAATCACAATCTTATGGGCATCCATTCAATTGACGCATTTAGCTGGTATTTCTATGCTCCAAGCCTAATTGGCAGGATTCTGTCAATCATAGGCATTCAGGAGTTGGTATCACTGGAACATACTAATGTTCAACCAGTATTCCATAGTTGGAGACTAAGAAGCAAAAAACAACAATCTTGCATCTTGGAAAATCAAGGATGGCTCAGAGGAGAGGTGACAGGAAAAGGGTGTGTAAGTCATAGCATGCTGATCAAATGAGCTTATTTCTGGAGCAGAAACCAATCGAAGATTTTGGCCACATAGATGTAAAGGTATTTTTAGTTCTTTGCAAAGGTGAAACATAATAATTAAATGAAATAATTCAAGAGAAAAGCAAACCTGCCATCTGAC
The DNA here is from genome assembly GCF_964273705.1 of Natrix helvetica. Taxonomy (NCBI): domain Eukaryota; kingdom Metazoa; phylum Chordata; class Lepidosauria; order Squamata; family Natricidae; genus Natrix; species Natrix helvetica. Next base: position 300,861,287 of record NC_138548.1, read on the forward strand.
TTACCTGACAACTGGTGAAACAAGCAACTTTGAAAGTAGTTGACAGACCTGTTTATTGTAAGAGAAAATCCTACATGGTAATCATTTTGTTTGGATCCTCTGGTAAGATTTCTTGTACCTTGTTAATCTGCACACATGTAATAAAGTTCAAAAGGACTTGAAAGGCTGGATTAGGGTTGAAATGGTTCACTACAAAGGGAGACTTTGTCAGACTATGGCCAAATCCTAATTATTTTGGACAAACATGAACAAAGATGCAGTATCAAAGGAATTATAATAATGTTTCCATTCAGTAGAATTATACTACATTGGTTGTCTACATCACAAGGTATCTACAACGACAAAAGTGTAATGCTCTATATGAAAAGAAAAAAATAATTCAGACTCCTCTGTTTCAACGATATGTCACTCCCACACATATCTGTTAAATATCTACCAATAATTTTCTTCATTCTGCATCTTCTTTCATATACAATGCAGAATAATGCATTAATGAAATTTGTCAAATAATAAGCCAGGAATGTAACAAAACCTATCACTTTAATCAAGTAAACCTCTTCCAGTGACCAATGCAGAGAAATGATAAGAAGTTGGACGTTAGAAACAGCTAACACTAAAAGTCAGAGATAACCATTTAACAAATGCTTGTGAACTACTACCGGTAGCTGCTACAAAGCAGACATTTCTTTAAGAAATAGTCCTATGTTGTTTTTGATTTGTCTCAGATCCTTGCAAGGAGCCAGCTAAGTTCGTCAGGACTAAAACAGTTTCTCCTACACTTAATGAAATCACATCCCATATCTTTTATTGTGTGAAAATTTCTTCCATGTGCGCAATGCCAAAACAGGGTCAAAAAAAGAATTTTTTTTGGAAAATTTCCAAAGCTCTATTCCAGTTGGAATAATAGAGCTTGGAAAGGACCTTGGAGGTCTTCTTGTCCAACTCCCTGCTCAGGAAGGAAACCCTATACCATTTCAGACAAATGGCTGTCTAATCTCTTCTTAATTTCTCAATTTCCACTCATTGCTTCTTGTCCTGCCCTTTCTGCTGCTTTGGAGAAAGCTTGACTCCTTCTTCTTTGTGGCAACCCCTGAGATATTGGAACACTGCTATCATGTCACCCTAGCCCTTCTTTTCATTACTAGATATAATTACTAGATATACAATTCCAGCAACTGTTCTTTATATGTTTTAGCCTGCAGTCCCCATATCATATTTGTTGCTCTTCTCTTCACTCTTTCTAGAATCTCACCATATTTTTCACATCAAACTGGATGCAGTATTCCAAGTGTGGCCTTATCAAGGCATTATAAAGTGGTATTAATACTTCATGTGATCTTGATTCTATCCCTCTGTTTAGAACTGTATTGGCTTTTTTGGCTAATCAAATTCATATGATTAGTTCATAAATTGTTTGCTTGCTTGACGTGTCTTGATGCTATAGATCACCTTTCTCATTCTTTAGCATCCACGTTCCTAAGCTGGTAGCCATGCTGGCTGGAGAATGATAAGTGTTCCAATTAACACATCTGGAGATAACCATGGAGAAAAGAGACTATAAATGAATGGGTACAACATTTGCACTTATACAATTATTACTCTGCACTGGGATCCAAGGACATAATTCATACTACGTAGTTTTGCATGTGATTTTTTTACACCCTCTAATACTAGATTGACCTCAACGGAGATTCTCACTCAAATAATTATTCTGTTAACTACATTTCAACATTATAGTTTTCATCTGAGCCCTAGAGCAACACAAACTACACTGATACACTTAGTAGAATAAACATGCCATTAATAGTATAATCTCCAGATGCCAGGCTAGGAGGCTAGAGGGCAACAAGAATTCCCCTCTATTGTATCCTGTTGTGTTATCTATCATGGCCAAAGCTAGCAAAATTTAAAGAAATAGGTGTACTGTAACAAAGTGATTAATCACAACAACTTAGTGGTGTGAAGATACAATGGGAGGAGCTTCTGTAGAAAAGGTAAAATATAACTGCAATAATAAAATGTTGTTTATGCATTGCATAAGGTACAATAGAGGCAGGGCTTTTTAAAACTTTGCAACAACTGATGGGGGAGGGGGATGTTTTTCCTGCAATTCACATAACTCCTGAAAGATGCGTTGGTTGTATTAGTAATGTACAATGCCAGCAAACTGCTATTTGACTGCAATTTCGATATATCATTAGTAAATCTCTTGATCAGACTTTCAAACCTCGCAATAATAATTGTGTCACACTTAGCCACTAACTGCTCTTTGATTGATTTAATCCTTAATCAAAATTAAGACAATTTTCCTTTCCTGGTGTGTTCTGTGTTAGACTTATAGAACCCCAAATTGTCTATGCTGACTGAGAATACTGGAAGTTGTAATCGAACACAAGGGAAGTTGCCTAGTTAGGGAAAGCTGACAGAGATCATCTGTTGTTAGTCAGAGAACTACAGCCAGAAGTCTTCTGTCTGTCAGAGGGATTGATATTAGCCCACCCTCTTCTGTACATACGGAAAATAAGATGTATCAGAGAGGCCCTGCAACATTAAGCTCTACGTATTGCTTGAACTGTCTGTAAGGTGACTTTGACCAGGAGTAATTCCCATGCCCTCAAAGGTTGTTGATCTATTTTGGAACAGATAATATCTGTCTCTCTAGGCAGTGACGATTGAAATATAGGCTTTAGATGGAAGGAATCTATGACAGAGTTCCTTCACAGTGTGAGAAGCAGGAAGAAGCCTGAAGCATTTATTGATGTTCCCACAAAGTCACCTTCTCAGTGAGTAGCAGTGTTCCATGAATAGCATGAAAGACACACAGTTTTCTCTCACTGATATTTGTGAATGCTAGCGTCTTTAGAGTATGTTTTTTTTAAAAATATTTTTTATTCATTTCATATTAAAATATCGGATACAGTTCGACCTTCCTGGCGTTATCTCCACTATACACACTAAAATATAGGACAAATATCATATACCTTACTAATCATACCTTACTAATTATATACAATTATTCTGCCCATTTATACTAATTTGTATTTACACATATCAAATCACATTTCGGGTCTACAAATCCTGTTTATTTCTTGTTCCAATTTACAGCTGAAAACTTTCAGGAGCTAATCCTTTCACCTTTGTAGGACAGTCAAGGAGTCAGCTAGCAGCCTCTCTGCCCTCATGACAAGCTTCTTATTTTTCTTCCGTTTCTCCGTTTTAAATGGCCTTGTTTCCTTTTTCTCATGAGCCTTGGCCTGGATCTCCTACTGGAAAAGTTGAGGCCTCTGCGGTGTCATCTGATGACACTCATTTTCACTGATGATGTTTACTTTCAGGACTGCCATCTGAATCAGTCAATTCTTCCTGAAATGAGTTTCAGTTGTGAGCTTTCCTAACAGGAACTAAGGGATATTTCAAACCTCAGAAACACCACACTTCTAAATACAGCCTGGGGGGAGAGAGAAATAGAAATAACTTCTCTGGTTTTTTTAGAAGATGCATTTGTTGTAAATAGTGAAAATAATGCCTGGGGAGAGAAACAATAAAGTTAGAAATATAATTTTCAGAAGACAATATTCTTGAGAGTGGTGTTTACAAGAAAGGAAAGAAATGCATCTTTATTTAGATAATAACGTAGTGATGGAAACCAATATTACTAAATCTTTCAGTTCTTGTAATAGAACTCTTCTCCATTACTGAGAAAGAGTTGGTCAGTGAAGAGCCTGACCTTGACAAATCAGAATCAAAAAAGGATGAGAACTGGACTAAGAGAAGAAGGAAGTGGTAAAAGTCCTGATATAACCAATAGGGAGTGTCACATAGACATATGCAAAGTCCTTTACGCACAGAAACAATTTACTGAACTGCTTTTACATCTATTGCCTCAGGACTCAGGAAGGTTATATGGGTGGCATAAAGCAAATGATGCAGTTGAATTCCAACACTACAAACTTACTTGAGGTTACTATTGAGAACTATGGCTGATTGCCCTTCATTTTTTGCTTGCTCCAGCCCATTATTCACCATTTGTAACCCACTGTCCAAATAAAATGGCTTCCAGAAGTTATTTCCTACACAGTTTTTGCCAAGATAATCTTCAGTCTCCCCAGACTCCATCCTTACTTCTCCCTCAGCAAATAAAATGAGGATATTTTGGAGATATTAAGCGAAATGAGTATAAAATCTGAATTAACACTTCCAATTCACGGGTGGGGAAAAATAATGAAGTCACAGAACATGGGTATGTATGAAAAAAAATGAAATTGGAATACATGTTAGAGTCAACACTGGATCCCCAAAGGCAGAATCTCATTGTATTTAAGTACAATGACAATAAAGATTATACTTAATAGTGGCCCCAAAGTTCAATTGCTCCTGAATAGAGAATTGATGAATAGTGCAGTACAATGTCTAAGTAACTATGAGAGAAGTAAAAGATTGTAATAAATTGCATTAAATTAATTGGCACAAGTTAATTAAATGAAGGGTTAATTCATTTCTCTATCTGATAATAGGGAGCGGTCCAAAGCAAGTGGTTTTTTTGGTTTCCAAACATTCAGTATAGATACTGTAGGAGGAGAGTTGTGTTAGTGTATGATGGCAAAACGATGCATCTAATGAAGAGTTGCAGAACACAAAAGCATATGCCTTTTAATAAAATGTGTTAGAAAAGGTGCTATTAAACTCTTTAATTCCTTGCCATTTGATGATTTTTTAAAAAAATAACCCATCTTTCTTCTTTTGGGGAAGCAGCACTTATTTCCTTAAGCCTGTTTACGCTTTATCGGTTCTCTAGAAAATTTCCTTACACAGTACAATCTATTTTAATCAATTTCATAATCCTTTCTGGTCAGTTTCACAGTGCCTTCTGGGAACTCCTGGGACTGGTTCTCTTTGGATTGTGTAAATAGTATATATATTTCCCCTGCCGGTATTTCATAGATCAAGTTGAGGGCATTGCAGCTTTCCAACATTGTGCATAGAAGCTACAGCACACCTCATGATAGAGGGGAAATGTTTCAAGGATGGGTTACAGCATATGTCACCTATGACATGTATTGAGTAATCGTTACAATGATGGGATAGAATGCCACTAAATGGTTCCCTTTCTAGATCACGCTTTTATTATTGTTTTATAATGTTTATATTTATAATTATTGTGAATTATTGTAAATGGCGTGTGGGTTTCTTTAAATTTTCTCTCCTTGTGTTGATCTAGTCCCAGTTCCTTCTTATATCCAGTGATTAATACTTGTACAGAGAATTCTAGCTTTTTTTTTTTTGAAAAAAGGATTTTACTGAAATGTCAAGAGCAGCATTACAAGCAGAGTGCCTCTTATGTTGTTTACGCTTCCAAGTTTTCTCCCTTATTTATAACTTTTATAAGTCCATCTATATTATGCGCTACCTTTTAAACTGCATTGTACTCTAGCTGCTTCTTCAAAGAGGCTTGAAAGCATTTAAATGCCAGCCTACTTTTCCATGCGCCCTTGTTATCTATGAGACACCACACACGCACAGCTTTCCTGAAAGAAATTCTAAAGAATGTGAAAGAAGAACCTTATTATCTTGGTTTTTTTTATTTTAGAAGAAAAAATGTCATTAACAGTGTTCTGACTGTCAGCCTCCAGGTAAAGTAAACAAAGATGCATTCAGCCAGGCATCACACCAAGGCAGAGAAGGAAAAGGAACAAGAAATGATATTCAACGATTTTTGGGTTTGCGGAAATACCACCCCAAGAAAATATAAATTAAGAGCTAGAAGAGACACCTGCAACAATAGAAAAAGAAAGGAAGAGAGGGGGAGAGGAAATGAGAGGAAAAGGAGAGAAGGAAGAGAGAGGTGAGGAGAGGAAGATGGAAGGGAGAAGGAGAGAAGGAGAGAGTGTAGGAAGAGGAAGGGGTAGAGAGAAGTAGGGGAGAGGTAAGGGAAGAAGGAAGGGAAAGGAGATGAGGAAAGAAGAAAGTAGAGAAGGGAGGGAGGGAGAGAAAGGAAGAGAGGAGGAGAGAGGAGAGGAAGAGGAGGGAAGATAGAGAGGAGGAGAGGAAGATGGAAGGGAGAAGGAGAGAAAGAGAGAAGGGGAAGAGGAAGAGAGGACGAGGGGAGAGGTAAGGGAAGGAGGAAGGAAAAAGAGGAAGGGAGGAATTAGAGAAGGGAGGGAGGGAGAAAAGAAAGGGAGAAGGTGGTGTCAAAACAGGCGAAGGATGGTAAACAAAGCAACCCAAATGGAATATTATAATTCTATAAATGGAATGATAAATTTATAAGAACCATGAATGTAAAAAAAGAATAATAACTATGTGAATGTATACCTATAATTGTATATAGAGAACAAAAAATAAAAAAAACTTTATATTTTAAAAAAAGGCAGTTTCCCTGTCAGGGTTACAGAAGAAGCGTTCCACTGCCCACATAGGAATATTTTTGACTTCATGTTCTTACCTAGGGGACTTTCCTGCTATTCCCTGAACCTGCTTAGCTTGCAAGCCCAGGAAGATGCAAGGTCAGTTAGATGCTGCCATGTTTTGAAACTGAGTTTCCAGGGGATGTCAAAAAAACTGGTGTTTGGGGTTATTAGAGGTTACAGGCAGTGGTGGGATGCAAACATTTTTACTACCGGTTCTGTGGGCATGGCTTGGTGGGCGTGGTGTGGCTTAGTGGGTGTGGCTTGGTGGGCATGGCAGGGGAAGGATACTGTAAAATCTCTATTCCCATCCCACTCCAGGGGAAGGTTACTGCAAAATCCCCATTTCCTCCTGATCAGCTGGGACTCAGGAGGCAGAGAATAGATGAGGGAAGGGCCAACCAGAGGTGGTATTTACCATTTCTCCAAACTATTCAAAATTTCAACTACCAGTTCTCCAGAACTGGTCAGAACCTGCTGAATACCACCTCTGGTTACAGGTTATTGCAAGATCTCTTAATTTGCAGCAATGAGAGCCAAATTTGGTCTAATGGTCTAAGTCTAAGGCACTGAGTTAGAAAGTGGCCAACCATATATTTCAAGTTGCACCTTAGCCATAAAAGCCAGCTGGTTGACTTTGGACCTGTCACTCTGTCTTCGGCCAACCCAGGTTGGCATTGTGGGAAAAACAGAAGAAAAGTGTGTTGGATATATTCACAACCTTGAATTATTTGTAAAAACAATAAAGGCAGGAAATAAATAAATAAATAAATAAATAAATAAATAAATAAATAAATAAATAAATAAATAAATAATATAAATATTTTAGCTTCATCTCATTGTGTTTTCAGATTGCTAGTGTGGTGTCGTGGTTTGGGTGATGGGTCACAAATGAGATCACCAGGCTCAGGGCCAGCTTACTATTGGGAATTCCTTGTGGGACTTCGATTTTCTCATTCTCTCTCAAGCTCACTTTTCTCCCAGTGTTGTTGTGGGGAAAAACGAACCTAGGTGTGTCTCCTTAATCTCCTGAAGTAGGATGGGAATCTAACTTGCTGACCAACACATCAAGTGCTCTCCTGACACTATTTGTGTCTCTCAAAATAAAACCCTGCTTTTTCACAGGTGCTACCTATAGAGCAGGTTAAAACCAAAGAGAAGCCCAGAGGCACATGATGAGATTCTTGTTCATTGTCCAATAAAATATCTGTAGATTCAGGCCCATGTTTTCCTCAGTGTTAGACAGGGAGGTGGGATTGTCCTGGGTTGTCTGCCTGCTTGTTTGTTGGTTTGTTTGTTTACTTACATTTAAAACCATGGTGGCACAATAGTTAGAATGTAGTATTTCAGGCTCACTCTGCTCACACCAGGAGTTTGATTCTGAACGGCTCAAGGTTGACTCAGCCTTCCATCCTTCTGAGGTCAGTAAAATGAGGACCCAGATTGTTGGAGGCAAGATGCTGACTCTATAAGCTGCTTAGAGAAGACTGTAAAGCACTTGAAGTGGTATAAGTCTACGTACTATTGCTATTGCTAATAAGTATGCTGTTCTTCTCACCATCAAGCAACTCTGGACAGCTTACTTTTAGACTGAAGGCCTGGAGTTCCAGGGAATCAACAACTGGGAAATTAGTACTGCTGTGGAGATCTGCCAAGTGATTGCATGAAAAGCGGTGGCTGCTTTAAAAAGCAGCTGCTAGTGTGATATGAATTTCAAATTATCTTTTGACCTTCAAATTCAAATCATAGCACACCCTAGGAATTAGTAGCCCTATTTCCAGGATTTAAATTTTCAGAGAGAATGACTACATTTGTGTTAGGATGTAGGACACTTTCAGCTGTGAAATATCTATTTGTTTTCAGCGTTATACGGGAACTGTATAACAAAAACAGTGTTCTCTATTTCTATTATTATTAATAATAATATCACACAATGCATACCCAGTTCTTATTTCCTGACAGGCAAATGTAGATGTAGAATGTGTGCACATTCATAAATATTTGGATGCATGCCAACATATACAGAGGGTTCTTTTTAAAATTATTTTCTCTCCCTATAATATTACGGGAACAAAATTATAAGACACAACACACACACACATACAAACATACAGATGTTCTTTGAATAGCTTAACAAATCGTTTATGTCCAATGTCCAGCACCTTTGCAAAGGGGCAGAATGCCAAATGAGATTTTGGCTCAAGTTCAAAATGTTTCATTAGCATCTTGCCCAATTTTGATTTAGTTTTTTCAGAGATGACTTTTTCTTTTAGACATAGTTTTCCCATAAACTGAAATGGCAACTGAGCTTCCTGCAGACACTAGTATATCTCTTAATTTTCCTTTAGCTCAGATGTGTCTACGTTTGTAACTGTGGGAATGGAGCCATTTCATGAAAGCACATTCCAACATGCTGTCCATAGCAGCTTCTTCATAGGCCATGTGTTATTCTACATTTCCACAATTATCCTCTGCACAGGCCATTACCATGTTTATTAGAAATCTCCAGAAGCTTCAGAAAAGTCCTTCTAGATGTGGTAGTCCGCAATATATAGAAGCTCTGGGCAACCACTAGAATCATTTGACTTCTTTTGGAGGGAAAAATTGAATAACTTAAAAAAGAAAGCGGAATGCTGAAAAATCAATGCCAACGTACTTTGATTTTTGTTTCCTACGATGCATTTGGATGCTACATAGGCCCCATAAATTTGATTCAGAAATAAAAATAATGGGTGACTGAAGCTTAAGCCTTTTTTAATGAGAGTCCATCTGCCAGAGAGAGAAAACTCCAGTCACCCTTGAGTTGATGGAAAACTCAGCTAAGACAGACAGCAAGGAGCTTGAACCAGAGGCTTGTCTTTACTCAGCAGCAGCCATCTTACAACTACTTCCTGCCCCCAGATCACATGACTAAAAGTGTTAACTGCTTCCTAACATACATAAAGAACTGGGCATAACGATTGAACTTAAGATAAAACATAAAACATACACATCATTACATCTTCCCTCTTAAGTATAAGGCATCTAATATGATGTAAAGTCTTTCCATATTTTTGGTTTAATAGCTCGACCATAGCGAGAGAAGGCAACCGCTGTCTGATCAGCAGTAGGATTGCTGTCAAATTGAGAGTCACTCCCAGCATTGTCACATGCTGATATGCTTACGTTATCCTTGGTGTCCTCGATAGACTGTATATCTGTGTTCAGGTGTTTTGTGCCATCATATGTTTGCACTTCATTTTCCTTGTTATTTGCTTCTTCTGATGAAGTATCAGCAGCAGTGTCTGGACGAAGATGACGCCTGTTTCTTCTAAGTTGCTGTCCACACTTGGTTTCAACTACATATGATTTTGGTGAATTGGCTTCTCTGACAATTCGAGCAGGTTCCCATGTTCTCCCAGTGACTCTGTGTCTCACAGCTTGCCCAGCACACTGTGGACTTGGTAGATTTATCAAAATACAGTTTTTGCTTTCTCATATTTATGATCCTCTGAGCTGTTACCTGCTCATGTGGGATAGAATGAGGCTCCAATTTATGTGGCGCAATAGGCACTGTGGTCCTCAGTGTTCTCCCCATTAGCAGCTGTGCAGGTGAGCATAAACCCTCAATGGGTGTTGCACAATAGTTTAACAGGCCTAAGTACACATCCTGCCTTGTTAATTGTGCTTTCTGTATAATGGATTTGGCTATGCCAACATATTTCTCTGCTAGGCAATTGGCCTGTGGGTGATAAGGGCTTATGGTTTTGTGCCTGATTCTCCATTCACGCAGGAATCACTGGAATTCAGCACATGAGAATTGTGGCACATTGTCAGACACAAGTTCTTCACACACTCCATGTCTTGAAAGTATTGTCTTAAAACTTCCCAACTGCACTAGTTCAAAGTATTTGCTGTAATAGTCTACTATCATCAGGTAGTGGATGTCTTCAAAATGAAAAATATCTGTAGCCAGTCTCTGCCACGCCCATGAAGGAGTATTCCACAGTGTAAGGGGTTCTTTTGCATTGTTTTTTTTTAAATGTCTGGCAGGTATCACACTTCTTCACAATTGTCTCAATATCAGAGTCCAAATTAGGCCAATACACCAACTCCCGTGCTCTGCGCTTACACAGAGTAATGCCCAAATGTCCCTGGTGAATTTGTTCCATTACTTCTGCCTGCTGTGATTTAGGAATAAGAATACAGTCACCCATTAATATGATATCCTCATGAATGGATAGTTCATCTTTCACAGGCCAGAATTCCTGCAGCTCAGGACACAGTTTCTTGCATTTTTCTGGCCAGCCATTGCACATGACATGAGTTAGTTTTGCTAGTACTTTATCCTGTTTGGTGTCTTGTCTTATCTTCTCCAGCCGTACATCTGATATTGGCATGTTCACTAGTACTGTATGTACCTGCTCTTCCAATTCAGGTTCATCCCTGGCTTCATGTCCTTCTGGAAACACACCCTTGACAGACTGTCTGCCATTGGAATTTCCTTTCCAGGCTTATACTTCACAATAAGATCATACTGCTGTAATTTCATAATCATTCGCTGCAAGCGTGGAGGTGTAGAAGCTAGTGGTTTTTGTAATATGTACTCCAACGGCTTGTGGTCATTTCCACAAGTACTAGGCAACCATATATGTATTGGTGAAATTTTTCATAACCATTCACAATGACCAGCATCTATTTCTCAATTTGAGCATAATTGGCTTGTGTCGTGGTCAGTGCATGCGAAGCATATACCACAGGATGTCCTTGTTGAGTCAGCATAGCACCTAACCCAAACTGGGATGCATCCACTTGGAGCACAGTGTCAGATTTTGTGTCAAAATATTTCAGTATTGGCCTGGAGGTTTAGTGATCAGCTTCTTCACTTTGTCAAAAGTCTTTTTCCTTGTTTGCATCCCAACACCAAATAGCATCCTTCTGAAGCAATGCACGTAGTAGTGCTGTCTGTTGAGCAAGGCCCTGAGAGAATTTGGATAGATAGTTGAAAATGCCCAGTGATGTCTCCAGCTCCTTTCTGGAGGTTGGGGCCTTCATGTTAAGAACTGCTGTAATCTTCTTTGGATCAGGCTTCAAGCCCTCTTTGGTTAGAAGGTATCCAAAATATGTCACTTCTCCTACCCCAATTTGCATTTTATTTGGATTGAGTTTAAGATTTTTCTCACGACATCAATTGAGCAAAGCAGTAAGGTTTCTGTCATGCTCTATTCAATCCTTTCCATAGACCAACAAATCATCAACTATTACTTCAACACCCTGTAGACCAGCAATCAGTTCGTGTGATTTCTTTTGAAATATTTCCTGTGCAGACGCTATGCCGAAAGGTACTCTTGTGAAGCGCCATCGATGCGCAGGGGAGTTGAAAGTGGTGAGGTAATTGCTGGCTTCATCAAGACGCAATTGCCAGTAACCAGACTGGGCATCTAGTACACTGGACATTGTTGCTCCTACTAGCTTGTGTGCTATGTCCTCCATGGTGGGGGAGTTTGTAGTGTTCTCTCATTATCACTTTGTTCAAATCCCGTGGGTCAATGCATATGCGAATTGCACCTGTTTTCTTCTTCTCTACCACAGCCATAGAACTGACCCATTCCGATGGTTCAGTCACTTTCTTTACTACTCCCAGCTTCTCCATCCTAGTAAGTTCCTGTCTAACTTTATCCACAAGAGCTAGAGATATTTTCCTTGGGGCATGAATGACAGGCTGTGCACCCTCTTTTATACATATGTGGCTTATACCTGGAAGGCACCCCAGGCCCTTGAATAGATCACAGTACTCACATTTAATGTCAGCCTCCATCAGATCTCTATGCCCATCATCCACAGTCATTATGATCTTCACAAATCCAATCTCTTTACTTGTTTTGAGACCTAGTACGGCTGGGGCTTGCATTTCTATCACAAACAATTGTAAAACTTGTTCAGATCCCTTGTAAGAGCATTTTGCATGACAGCGACCCATTACTTTCAGCTTTTCTCCACCATATCCCATTAGTTTCGGTAGGCCCAGACTCTCTAAGGGGGATTCATTCCTGAGTATATGTGGCTTGGCACACAATTTACTTGTGCTCCAGTATCTATTTTGAATGTGACTGGAGTTTTGTTAGCCCCTATCTTTAATGTTACATTTGCTTCATTTGCAAACTGATGTGCTTTCTGTACCGCTGCAAGATATATCAGGGAGCAGTCCGAGTCTGACCCTGCATTGTCATCATTGTCCTCTATGGTATGTACAGCCCATGTTTGTAATCTTCCAGTTTGTGAAGACAGTTTACACACCCTGGCAAAGTGTCCTCTTTTCTTGCATTTATTGCATATCTGCCCCCTTGCAGGACAGACACTGTTTTTATGATGCATGTTTCCACAATATCCACAAGCTCCTTCTCTGTTACTTGTCCCAGTGCCATAGGTGCCTTTTGTTCCTTTGTGTGCTCTTTCTTTCTTTTTTTAAAAGAATTTTATTGGTTTTTAAACATTTATGGGGAAAGGTAAAAGGGTACATAGAAAATTTTGGCAGCTCCCATGCTAGTGGTAGAAATCCCTCCAAATCTCACAATTTTAAAGACAAATCTCACAATGTTAAAGACAACTGTTAAAAGATAAGCAAAAACAGAATTTTGTTCTAATTATATCAACCATGTGTTCAATCATCTCTTTTTTGTCACTTTCTAGTATATCAACAATTACAATAATATTTCAAATGCATTTATTTTTGTGACCTGAGCCTTTTCGATATTGCTCTCTCCTCCCTGTTCCCAGATGGAGCCACAGCCCCTCCCTCCTTCATATCTTGTACATTACTACCTTTTTCACTACCTCCCATATTTTTCCTTAAGATCTTCATTTTCTGTCTCTGGTAGGTTCTGGAATCTGAGAAAAAAGGACATTCTTTCAAGTTCTATCTTTGCCATAAAATTTTCCAATTCTAAATTCCCCTTCCGGACTGCCTTAACCTCCTCCCCCAGCCCAGCCTCCCCCCCCTCCAACACCTTTATTCTTTGTTTGTTTTCTGTTATATGGTGTTGTACACCTCTGAGTTCTTCTTTGAGATCTGTCACCTCCTTTTTCAGCTCATTTTGACCCCTCATAATTTCCTGAAACATTTGGGTAATGGATAAGTCTTTTGAGCTCTCTCCAGTCCCTTCTTGTTGTAACAATGAAGTAATTTTCATCTGATGCATACTTGGGCTGGAGGTGGCAGATGTGGGAGCCGAGAATGACTTGCCCGTTGGTGGTTTTTTGGGCCCCATTTATCTGAGTTCAGAGATGGTAAAATCTTTTACAAAAGAAATGGCGTCAGTGGAGTGCGCAGCTGTGCCGATCCAAGGAGGCAGGCAAATCTGAAAGTGAAAAGTTAGTTCTCCATCACAGTTCCAAGGCACGGAGGCACACCAGAAAGGGGAAAATCAAATAATCAAAATCCAGGAAGACCATATAACAGGAGAGGTCCAGGGGTCCTTTTGGGGGGGGGGGGGTAATAATACAATGCCAGAGATTTTTTCAAAGGTAGTTTCAAAAGGCAGACTTCATTTGTAAGTACAAAAATGAAGACGGAGGGGAGCCATCTTGGCTCCTCCTTTCACATGGAGAAGAATAAAGATTTTCATAAAGTTTTTTTTCCTTTAAGAAAACAGCTCAGCAATCACCTCTTGCAGTTGTGATATGAATCTTTCTCACATAGTTAATACAGGTGACAAGTCAGCCTTTATTCTCTCTCCATTCCGATATAGAGACAGATAATTCAAATGCCGCTTTATCCGAGGGAGGTAAAGAGAAAGAGAACCCCCCCCCCTCTAATCTTCCAGCTTCAAATAGATTGAACACGAATTTACACTAGTCTGCTGCTTATGCATTAATGATAATTAAGGAGATTAGGACAGATCTCTCGCCACCCGTATTCCAGCCGCTTCTCCTTAATTAACTCCTTCCTCCAGGAGCCCATTCAGCAAAAGGGCAGACAGCCAAATGCTGTTCCATGCCCCCCCCTCCATTCCCCAGCTCCTGGGGCGAGGCTGGAAACACCCCTGCTAATCCGGGGGGTTTCAGCAAGCCACCCTGCGGCAGGTGGCCCCTCCGAGGCCCCCTGTTCTCCTAAAAGGAGCCCACCAGAGAGACAAACAGTGGACAACAACGTCCGGCGCCTTCAGTGACCGGAAGTGATCTCCTTTGTGTGCTCTTTCTTGACCATATCTACTGCTTTGAGTTTATATAGCATTGATCTGGTGCTGTGTTCCTTCCAGCACCTGCATGTTCTTTCTTGACATTTCATACGCTCTGGCAATCCTTATGCTTTCTCAAGATTTAAGTCTTCTTCCTGCAGCAGTCTTTCCTGAACTTCCTTAAACTTACTGCCCATCAAAATACGGTCTTTGATCATATCTCCAGCATCATGAAAAGCACAGTCTTTGACAAGCAAGTGCATCTGTGTCACCCATTCATCCACAGATTCACCTCCACACTGGTTCCTCTCATGAAACAGTTTTCTCTGCACTGTGGAGTTTTTCCTTGGGTTGCAGTATGCTTCAAACTTTGCAAACAGTACCTCTGTTTTCTTTTTGTCCTCTGCAGTGATCTCCCCACTTGCTTGCCAGGCTCTGCACACATCACATCCCTTCTGTCCCACATATATCAGAAAATGTGCTGCTTTCTGCTGATCAGTCCACTTGTCTGCATCAGCTCCCTCCACTTTGACCAGTTTTCAGATATGTTCCCTGACTCCAAATCCAGGGAAGGAATGTTCTTTGTGTTGCTGTTTGCTGCCATGCCTGTTCTCACCCCACTCGTGGTACTATGTGATGATTTAATACAAATAAAGGCAGATAGCAAGGAGCTTGAACCAGAGGCTTGTCTTTACTCAGCAGCAGCCATCTTACAACTACTTCCTGCCCCCAGATCACATGACTAAAAATGTTAACTGTTTCCTAACATACATAAAGAACTGGGCATAACAATTGAACTTAAGGTATAACATAAAACATACACATCATTATACCTGCTAAGAGCTCATTGGTTTTAGACTGTTAAAGTTGCTAGCGTGAACATTAATCCCAGTACAGGTAAGGATAACTTAATCCTATCTCACTGGTGGATTGGAGATGAGATGAAGGCAATGACATGCAGACAAGGCAAGAAAAAAAGTGGTTATTGAGGTACGTTTGTTATCCATTTGCAAACGACCACCCTTCATTTTCCTTTAATCATCAAGCCAAAGGCAAAATAGAGAACAGAAATAGGGCCATAATCATTTGGATGGAAAATAGGGCTATAATCAATGTATGCGCAAGCGACCTCAAAAGGTCATGGAAGCAGCTATATTCATCATGCTTTATGGGGAAGTTGCTTTGAGGATTGGTGTTACTAATGGCTGAAAAAGCCTTTTGTCAAAAGTATGGCAAGAAGCAATCTTGTTACTTTGCCTTCTGTTAAATGGAAAATATGCTACATGGTAACTGTTTTATGAGGGCTTTTGTGACGCTTTCATATCAAATATGCTGCAGTTCTACTTCATTAGGATGGAATTGTAGATTAGCAAAATAAAAATAAAACCCCCAGTGAATAAGGGTTGAGTAACCAAAGCAAAACTATGGTTATGTTAAGAAGCAATCCAAGGAAATCTGTGTCATAATCAAAATATAGTATCACCTCTAAAATATAGGGGATTTCTGATGGAAACCCCAAATTCCATGTTCCTTGTAAGAAACCTCCCCCTTTCCCCCAATGTAATAACCTTCAACTATATTGGAATGAACTTTTCCAGAATTCTAAGCCATTTTGATAAAGCCCCAATAAGTATACTACTCTATAAAGCCTTAGTAAGACCACACTTAGAATACCACATCCAGTTTTGGCCACCATATTATAAAAAGATAGATGATACCCCAGAAACACTAGAAGGCAACACAAGAAACAATGGATAGAAACTAATCAAGGAGCGAAGCAGAATTCTTTAGTTCTCCCAGAACTAAGGAGAAATTTCCTGACAGTGAGAACAATGAAAGAGTGGAACAATTTGATTCAGAAGTTGTGGGTGCTCCATCACTGCGAAGCTTTTAAGAAGAGACTGGACAGCCACTTAACTAGAATGGTACAGAGTCTCCTGCTTGAGTAGAGGGTTGGACTAGAAGACCTCCAAGGTCCCTTTCAACTCTGTTATTCTGTTATTTAAGACAACAGTTTCCTAGCCAGCATTTTGTTAATTTACAAGGAGGCAATAATATAAATCATGAATTGACAGTGTTTATTAAGATCAACTTGGACTTGACATTGACCTGAAACAAACAGAAATTTAATGTACAGCAAGGAGTTCATTACTCTCCATAATGTGGATAAGTTCAAATTTTGGTAAATGCCAACTTTCCCATAGCCAGTGTTAATAATAGGAAGGTACCAATTGAAAAATATTGATTTAAAGCTACACTGCTGGACTTGAAGATTATGAAGAACATTTTTGAAATCTGAGAGGCTAAATAAAATGAGCAGAGTTCATTATTTCCATGCTCAGTATTGTTTCTCCAAGATTTGAAGCCTCTACTCCTGCTGAAGTAGTCTGAGATTGTATTTACAGTATCTCTTTTTCCCACACTGCTAATACATACTCAGTGAAACAATAAATAACATCATTCTAATGTTTTTCCAAAAGTATTAATACCAAACTAGGTATTCCATAACCTATCTGTACATTTGATTACATTCATAAATGTACATCTCTTTATCATTGCCTATGAATATTATGTATTACTTTTAAACCTGTTCTTTAGCCTATCAAAATCATTTCTTTTAATTTTCCATAGAGATAAACACTTGTAACATAAGCTGATTTACACTTGACACTATGAAAGTACCATGTTGCTTCATTTCCCTTGCTTAGATTCTTGCAGGGAGTTTTGTTATTTTAAAAAGTGTATTTAGGAATGTTACAGTGAGGAGAGATTCTAAACCAGCGATGGCGAACCTTTTTTGGCTCGTGTGCCATAAGTGGGGGGAGCGCAGGGGGGTAGTGTGCGGGTGTGCCGCACCCATAATGCAATGCGTGACCCCCCAGTGCACATACGCGCACTACAGGCGCGACCCCCCCCCCATTTTTGCATTTTTTTGCCCTCCTCAGGCTCCAGAGGCTTTATAGGAGTCTGGGGAGGGCGAAAACAGCCTCCCCCCTCCCCAGAAGCCTTCCAGAGGCTTGAGGGACCTTCAGGATGCTTCCCTGAAACCTCCGGAGCAGTCAAAATAAAATTCTAAGCAAACAGGACTTCCGGTTTGCTCGGAGGGTCATTTTGAGTGCTCCGAAGGCTTGGGGGCCTTCAGGACGCTTCCCTGAAACCTCCGGAGCAGTCAAAATGAAATTCTAAGCAAACAGGACTTCTGGTTTGCTCGGAGGGTCGTTTTGAGCACTCCGAAGGCTTGAGGGAAGCTCATGAAGCCTCCAGAAGGCCTTCGGGGGGCAGGGGAGGCTCTTTTCGCCCTCCCAGGCTCCTATAAAGGCTCTGAAGCCTGGGGAGGGCGAAAAATGGCTTTAAAAAAGGGTGAACTTAGCTGGCCAGTGCACATATGCACGCTGGCCAGCTGACAGGGCAGCACCTTGCATGCCCTGACAAATGGCTCCGCGTGCCACCTGTGGCACGTGTGCCATAGGTTCGCCATCACTGTCCTAAACTAACACAGTTCCTCTCAAATACATTACCATCGTAAAGCCTATTAGCCTAATGTCCAGGGGGTGCAATTCCTAACTATTTATGTATCAGTCCCTTCCTTCTACTGTTCCCCATTAATTCTGTTGCCTGAAACGGTCTGCTCTACTTTTCTGTGCAATGTCAGAAGCTCTTCCAAGATGAAATAATGTTGACAGGGGACAAAATGGCAAGAAGGGTCCCCCCCTCCCAGGTGATTCAGAGACAACGCACTTCAAAAAAAATACAATGGGATCTTATTTAAATCTGTAGCAAAATGAAAACTTCCTTAGGAAGAACAGATGTATGTCATGGAGATAGTCATCCACAGGTACCACATGGGCAGCATGACTAAGCAGGTATGCCACAAAGTTGTTTAGCACTAGCAGTAATACTTAGACTTATATACCGTTTCACAGTGCTTTACAGCCCTCCCTAAGTGATTTACACAGTCAACATATTGCCCCCAACAATCTGGGTCCTCATTTTACCCACCTCCAAAGGATAGAAGGCTGAGTCAACATGAGCTGGTCAGAATCGAACTACTGGCAGTTGGGAGAATTAGTCTGCAATATTGCATTCTAATCATTGCACCACCATGGCTCTTTATCACATTGTAGCACTGTAGGAGAACAATTACGTTTCTCTTTGGTGCCCATATGAACGTTAGTCAATGCACATTTTATTCAGTTGTCTTTCCTTTCCTTTGGCAATGCAGTAACATCTCTCCTAGTCTAGTTCCATCCCGACTGCGCAGATCAATGTTCTTTGATGGGTTCAAATACTCCAGAAAGGAACAACAGTCATCCTACTTAGAAAGCTTAAGTATTCCCTTGAAGTAGACTCTGCTGAGGAAGAGATGTCAGGACAGAAATCTAGTCAACCGTTTGTTACATTAAGGCTAAATTGATGTTTAGGCTGATGTCCTTAATTGGGAGCAACAAAGCCTAAGAAATCAGTGTGTAGTTGGCTGAAAAGAATTAGCAAATTTAGACTTCCAGTCACTCCTCTAAGAAGAAAACAATTAGCACCAATGCTTCTCATAGGCTGGGCTGTCACTCTTGTGTGCTTTGAATATATTTATTTGTTTAGTGATTTGTTCTTAAACTGTGTTACCTGCCACATGGCTTAATGGGCTCTTCGGGTGCAGTTTATCACTGAAAGAGATTCAACAATTTAGCAAATGTGCATCAATAAATTGAGACTGAATGCAGAAAGAACAACATCACCAATCAAAAAACCATAATAATAATAATAATAATAATAATAATAATAATAATAATAATAATAATAATAATAATAATAATAATAATAATAATAATAACAATAACAACAACAACAACAACAACAACAACCTGATATGTGTGATTTTGCAAATGAAATGGGATTTTATTGGGGTTTTAGAGAATCTAAAGAAGGCACAGTGTGTCAACCAAAATGGAATAATTAAAAAAGTAGTATAGATCACAATGATATATACACACACTAACTCCTTGACTCCTGATGGGCAACCTTTTTAGAGTGCTTACAGTATTTTGAAAGAAATGAACTATTTGCCAGCTGGAGAAACAGGTGGTATGTATTTTTGGCTGTAAATTTACATTGACCTTTTCTCTGTGGAAGAAAAACACTATTTCAAACAATGCAAACATGCCCAGATCATTTTGATGGAGCTGCATGGCTTCATCTCCCAAGCAACATGTCGAAATTAATCAAAAAGGCGTGGCTTTAGACAGATGCTGCAATAATACTTTGGCACTTGTAACTCTGTTAGTTCATCACCAGTAGAGTGCAGTGCAGTATGGTGTGTTTATGTGCGTGCTTGAAGTTGTACAATAAATTATTTGATCCTGTTGGGTTTTTGTTTTCTTTTGCTTTGTTTTGAATTTTTTGTTTGCTTTGCTTTCCTGCGTACAAGTAATCATCATTTAAGGACAGTACAAAATTTTGCAATGATGAATTGGTCACTTTATGACCAATTCTCATATTTATGACCTTTGCACATCTGTACAGCAAAGGAAATCTGATGTAAGATTGTAAGCACAATCATGATTTCACTTAGTGACCATTTCTCTAAGCTGGTCTCAATTGTGGTGGCCAAACAAGGGCTGTCTAATTCCAAGCTGTTGAATGTATTCCAATGTGTACGATCATATCTATCGTTCAATTCCTTTTTGGGACAAACAATGCTATGAAAAGGCCATAAAAGAAATAAGAAATGCCCAAATAAGAAGAAAAGGAAACCAAGCTAAACATACTTTACAGCAACACAAGGGGTCCACCGTGATGATACTGTAGCAACCCTTCCTAGGGACATGCATGTAGGTTCCTTCCTACATCCTGAGGTCAGCCGAAGACTGAGGCTGCTGAGAATAGATTCATCTACTTGCCTAGGTCAAGTAGGGCCTTTATTCTTACAGCAGTTTGAGTTGCTCCAAAAGTAAACATGGGATGTATGGATGTGCCTGAAGGAAGCACCTTGTCCTGAGGTGTTTAGCAGCAGCAGCAATCTGGTGGTTCTTATTTGTTCTAGTGCTGCCCTAGATCTCCTCTTTCCTACAGATCCACGGGGGAAATCGGTGAATTATTCAGACACAATAATCCCATCGGCAGTGGATTAGTTTTAATCAAACTCTGAGGTTAGCTTTAACTCCAAACTGCCCTAGATTTGTCTGGATCAAATTACCCTAACCCAGTGAAACATACTGTGTGAATACCTTAATTTAATCAGTTCTAGGTAGTTTGCAAATCCTGCCTCTAATCATCTGTTCTACAAGGGAAAGAGCAAGCAATGAAGAATGGCTGAAGAAGCAAGGTTGCCCTATTGCAGGATACACAAAGCAGAAAATATTTCTCCCTAGTATGGACTGCCTACAATATACAAGTCAAGTCCCTGTCCCATTTGGCAGGGACAAAAGAGATATTTTGCTGATGCAACAGTAGCAGGCATTTCCTTAAGGAACTGGATAAGTAGTTCTGACCCACTTTGTATGACTGAGTACAGCCAGAACAATTGAACAGAATTAGTGACTATCAGAGTATCAGGCTAACATGGCTTGGCAAGTATATATTGGGGGGTGGGGGTGGAGAGAGAGAAAGAGAGAACAAGAGAGAGAGAACGAGAGAGAGATGCAACCAATATTATGAGTAATAGTACTGCATATAATCATTGCTATGTAATATTAACTGCTAATTAGTGAGAATCTTCACAAAGGCCTATGATTTATTGTAATTGTTGCAATTATAATTAATTATCAGCACAAACTGAAATTCCCCATTAGTTAAATACAGTCATTGTTTAAACACTAAAGCTGATTGAATTGCAATTGTGGTTAGGGCACCAAGATAGAAACCAGGAGAATGTGAGTTCTAGTCCCGCCTTAGCCATGAGAGCCGGCTGGATGACTTTGGGCCAGACACTCTTTCTGCCCAACTCCCTTCATAGGGTTATTGTAGGGAAAATAGGAGGCAAAAGATGTGTTGGATTCGTTTGCCACCTTGAGTTATTTGTAAAAATAATAAAGGTGGGGTACAAATAAATAAGTACAATTAAAGAATTGAAAGCAACTACAAATCTACCATACAGACACCTTTATTCTATACATAAACACATACACACATATATACACACATACACACATATATATACACACATATTTCAGTTTCCAATTTCTTATTTACATCTTCAGTTTTTAAAAAAAATCCCTTAGAGCATTCAGGGTTACCTACTAGTTGTTCCCATTAACCCTATTCACGTGTCTTCCTTGCGTAGTTATCAATTAAGAGAAGGGAGAGGAGACTCCGCCCATGCGTCATTGACTGCGTTTATCCAAGAACAAAACCCCAAAGCAAAGATAGACAAGTTGAAGCGACTCTTAAGAATCCAACCAGAGTGTCTTTAGACTGGGGGAGGCCAGGTTTCTGTCTTTCTCAGATGTGCTGTAAGATAGCACTTAGCACTTAAGACATATATACCACTTCACAGTGCTTTACAGCCCTCTCTAAGCGTTTTACAGAGTCAGCATATTTTCCCCAACAGTCTGGGTCCTCATTTTACCCACGTTGGAAGGATGGAAGGCTGAGTCAACCTTGAGCCTGGTGAGATTCGATCTGCCAAAATGTTGCCAGCCAGTGATCAGCAGAAGTAACCTGCAGTACTGCACTCTAATCAGTGTGCCACCGCGGTTCTAATATAAGATATTAAATAAATGTTCTCAATGAAATTAAAAAGCATTCTTTTTGTTTCTTTAACACCTCATACCAGCATTCAACTCCTGTATGGAGTTGAAGTCTATACAGCTTAAAGGTGGTGAAGATTGAGGAACACCAGGCTAGGGAGTGAAACAGCTAAAAAAGGTTTTACGATTAACAATTCCAGGAACTGGCCTAGTGAAGAGAAGGACCAGGGGAGATAAGATAGCACATCCATAGCAGTCTTCCAATATTTGAGGGGCTTTCACAGAGAGGAAGGGGTCAAGCTATTTTCCAAGGCACCTGAAGGCCAGACAAAGAACAATGGATGGAAACTGATCAAGGAGAGATTCAACCTGGAAATAAGGACAAATTTCCTGACAGTGAGAGCAATGAACCCATGGAACAGCTTGCCTTCGGAAGTTGTGGGAGCTTCATCACTGGAAGCTTTCAGGAAGAGACTGGACTGCCATCTGTCAGAAATGTTGCAGGGACTCCTGCTTTGGGGGGGGGGTTGGACTAGATGACTTACAAGGTCCCTTCCAACTCTGTTAATCTGTATTATTATTCCTATATTTTGCACAGAGAGAGGAAGTGAACACAAAAAGGATGTATTAAGTTTGTACCAAGCTTAGGTTTCCCAAATCTCAAATTTCAAGCAATATTTAAATTTCCTCAGTTACAGCCCCTGCAGCTCTCTGATGCTGAAAACATTCTGAAATTACCCCTGGTCTGTCTTTCCACACTGGCTACCAATGTCTACTGATCACATGTGGAAGAATAGCTATTTTATGATTTATTTTATTTTTATTGTTCTACATAGGAGCTGACAATTTGTTATTTTTCCATGGTATGTAATAAAAAGTTCCATGTCTCTTGGAAGCTTGAATACGCTTTGGTGAATGCTGATCCAAAGAAAGTTTGTTTCCTATTTTATTTCAAGGGAAAGCACATTTAAGGTCTCAACAGGATTGAATAAATATATGGCAAACAAAATAGAACCTATGGCCCCTTCAAAACATATTGAAAAACATCAGCTGTTCTGATTTCACTCTCCTCTCTTTTAATCTTCACAAGAATAATAAAAGATGGCTAAAGAACATCAACTGGTGGAAACATGGTTTCCTCGGTGAGGAATATGGACTACATTTCACGGAGGCTTTCTGGAATTCAAAATCAAGAGGCTGAAGGAAAAGGCCCCTCTGGCAGAATGGAGAATCTGCCAAAGGCCATAGGTTATCCTTAATGTATTAGGAGAATTATACAAGACTGTTGTCGTTAATTAAAATTAGTAGTAAACAAAGCAAAGTTTCAGCAACTAGGCTTTGGGCCAAATATTGGTGTGAAGATGAGGAAATGAGTTTACAAAGTCTTGGATCACCTCCAAAATAGATGCTTAATTGCCAATTCAAAATTACCATCACTACCCCATCCCCTCTAATTTATTCAGCCGTCTTGGTGTTTATGAATTTTGGGAAATGGAATCCCAAGATAGGACATGAGGATGGGAAGCTTGAATGAGTGCCATCTGCATTCAAGAAGGGAACTGATTAGGATTATATAATTTGTGAAGAACACTTCCAAATATCCCTTATTGTGTTTGTCCCTTATTTTCTAGTTTATGTAATTGTCTCCTTCAGATTCCTTTAGAAAGGCACATCTGATCATATGTGTAGGTCTTTGGTATGAAGCCTTTTCAGTCACAGCTTCTATTCTTTAAATTCAAGACTCTAAGGCAGTTTTTCTGTCTCTCATTTGTAAATTTTTGAAGTATTTTTATTTAGTGATAGGTAGATTTGTTTTAATTCATAATTCTGCCTTTTAATGTCTATGTTAAAGTCTCTCCCTTTAGAGAAAACTTTAGAGAAATTACTTCTGCTCACAACAGATACTGTGTATTTGGTTTCATTTGTAAAGGAAACAAAATAACAACTGCAACATATTTCATATTTAACATTAATGTTAAATATTAATATGACATATTTAACCTATAGTAAATCTCTCACTTTCCTGAGGTTTCCTGAATATTCCTGAGAAAGAATATTCCCTTCCTTTTCCCAAATACGTCTACATCCTCCACTGGAACTGAGAAATTATATCAAGTAAATTGATGAAGGTTTTCAGGCATCCAGGTAAGAGTTATCTGGAAGTTAAGTCATGGCAACAATTTCTTTTCTTGTTTGGTTTGAAAGGTTTTGCTGATTACCCAGGTAGTTTCTTCAATCAAGTAGTTATGTCAAGTAACTTTTCCAGAATAAAAATACGTACTTGTTAAAGAAATAAGGGGCCAAGTCCCATTGCTGAGTTGAAGTGGCATGAAACTGACTAGTCCCAATGCTAATCCCTTTGGTGACTATAATCTCTGTTTCAAGTCACTTACTTCCTTTTAAAGAAATGTAACAAAGCCTAAGAATTTTTACACATCTCAAGGCTGTACTTGTACTGTGTTTGAATAAAGGAGGAAAAGACTATTTTAACAGTGGAACAGTTGAGAACAATTTATTTTTACTCTTTCATAGCGGTTGAGAACAAGATGAAGGACCCATCATAAGAACTCCAGATGCCACAGAGGGGCGGGGGGGAACATTGGTAGAAAATGCTTTTACATCAAGTAGAGTCAAGTGGTCTCAGTTAGGCAGGTTGCCCGTTCTAGAACTCTTCCACATATCTTGCAACTACAACACCTCAATGGCCACAGGAGAGAGCTTGAACAGAAAACACCCCAGAGTAGATGCAGCCTGCAATTGTCCTCTCCTGATCTGTTGTGTACTGAGCCGGTCCACCAGTAGGTGGCGTGCGTAGACCTTCCTTTCATTGGCCCATACATCCGGCGGGAGAATCCTGATTACCCTATTGGTCCCCCGACTGACAGCGTTTGTATAAATTGCTGTCAGCCGGGGATTGTGTATCTTGGCTTAGTCAGTTACTGTTGTTTTTTTTAAATAAAGATTAACTTCTAGCAGCCGTCTTTTACTCCTTGCCTTGGAACACAAAATGATCTATTTAAAAAGTGGTGTTTTCTGACTGTGAAAGTTCTTTGCTGTGCTTTAATTTGATCATGGCTATGGCTAGGGTTTTATTGGGCACTGTATGGAGTTGCTGATATGCAATTTCTCTTTTGGTCATGGGTTTCTTTTTAGGGCAACTTGGGAGATGTCTGAGTCCAAAGAAAGGGATCACGCCACTGTAGTTTGCAAGACAGAACTCAAGCCTTATGGGTTCCTTTTATATCTCCAAGAAGCAGGGTCCTGAAGCACTGTTTCACTCATTCCCTTAAATGCATGCAACCAGAATACCAATGAATAGAGAAGTAAAAGCCAGCTTGAGAAAATGAATGGACCACTGGACATTTTTTATTCCAACCTTGAAGGCCAGTGAAATCTGAGATTCCCCTTTCTTTAATCACATTAAAACAATAAAAGTTCTGTCAATTTCCTTTTTTAGCCAAGTGAACAGAAAGAAAGGTAAAATGGAGTTTTCTTCCCTTGATTCACTAGTGAATGCAACTGTGATAGGAAGCTGTCAGGAAGGATAATGAATGGTGATTGCTCTCCTGGATGAAATGGGTGAAGAAACAGGCTAAGGAGCCATAGTAACCACCATCTGAAGAACATCTGAACAGCATTGTTGCCAAGTCTACAATTGCTTAGAGGAATTGCTTAGGCCAGCTTCATTTCCAGTTGCTTTAAGCACAAGGGACAAGTAGCTTAAGACTGCTGTCAGAAGAGACTTTTTGCTCACATAACTGTACACTCAGAGAGATTACTTCTTAATAAACATATCAGGCGCGATTTAGCAAATCAGTTTTATTAAAGCATTCAGAATTGTGTTTGGATACAGTGCCTATGTTAAGGTAAGGTGAATAGATCTGCAAAGCACCAGAAGTAAGAATGTACTCAATGCACTGACAAAATAATGGATTTAGACCTCAGGCGATCAGGATAGGCAGACTAAATTCCCAGTCCAATATTGCTGTGAAGTTCACTGAATATTTACATTTCAATGTGCATGCTGGAGATTTTTTTCCGGTCCTATAAGTATTTTCTTTCTCGGCTATCCTAATATTAGCTGTCCTAATTTTTTTTAAAGAATATTATTGATTTGTTTTTATAAGGAGAAAAAAGAAAAGGAAGAGGAAGAGAAGGAGAAGAACTGAATAGAACTGAATTACATAACCTGATTGATAATACGATAAATCTCAGTGGAAAATAAATGCAATAGCAGGTGTTGTCCCCAAGAGACGAAAGGGGAAAAGGAAGGCCACTGTGGCGCAGTGGTTAGAGTGCAGTACTGCAGGCTACTTCTGCTGACTGCCAGCTGACTGCAATTTGGCAGTTCAAATCTCACCAGGCTCAAGGTTGACTCAGACTTCCATCCTTCTGAGGTGTGTAAAATGAGGACTCAGATTGTTGGGGACAATATGCTGACTCTGTAAAACACTTAGAGATGGCTGTAAATCACTGTGAAGCGGTATATAAGTCTAAGTGCTATTGCTAAGGCTTGAAAAACAATAAAGATTCAGGAGAGCCGAGACAAATCTCCAATCTCATTTCTTCCACTATGCAGCCCTTGCTTCCAAATGTGGCAAGAAAGCCTAAGATAAGACTCTCTTGCCTTCTTTGTTTATCTAGCTGCATACTAGGTTTGATCTCCTTTCAGTCTCTTTTCTCTCTTCCTTCCTTTCTGCACATCCAGGCACGGAGTGGTGGTGTCACATGAACACAACCAGCTGTTGGGGAGCTGCAAGTCCACGCTAAATCGAGAGAACTGGCTTTCTTCTGTGCTTCTCCACCAGTTCAGGAGTCATGTGAACGAGAGTCAATTCCTGCAGGACTTTAATTTTGTTCTGGATATATCTGAATCATAAATCATCCCATTCTTATTTCAACAAGACCAATATCAATGAATCATGGCCGGAACAACAAAAATCCAAAAAGAGGTCAGTGGGAGCAAAAACACTAGGGCTTCTTTCTTCTGGCCATGTTTCTAAGCAATGCAATGCAAAGGACAAATAACTATGGATACATTCGGTGTAAGTTTCCCTTTCACACTCCCAGAAGAGACGGAGCATTTGCAAGATGATTCTTCTTAAGTAAAGCATTTGTGAAGCTCCTTGCGTAAAGCATAGGAAGAAAGCAAGGATGAATATAAAATGAGACTTTTAGTTCCACCAAAATAAAAGGCAGGCTGATTTGCTGTAGGCTGCAGAAAAATAAGATCACAGGACAAATGTAGTCGATGGGGAAACAAAGGAAAAGGGAAGAATAACAATAAAGGAAAACATTGCCAAGTGAAACACTATCAGAGGCAACATGGAGTTCACAAAAAATAAATAATTCTCATTTTTCCATTCTTGAAACTTTCACAATAGTATGTTCCCGTTCACACAAAATCATTTTTCTTTCTGCAATGAATTGACCCTCCCTTTTTGGTATGCAAATCAACACTAACTTATTGATACTAACACTAACTGAATTTCAAATTGTACTTCATCTGATATAATTCTTCCTTATTTTCAGCAATGATTTATAGAAATCAGCCCTCATATCTTTGACATGGAGACTCAGAACTAAGAGAACCTCTCCTGATCTCAGGGAAGATTCTCCTAAGACTGCAATTCGAGCTTTTCTGTTAAATGTAGTACCATTCATTATTCCCCATATATCAGCAGAATCATTTTTATCTTCCTTTCTTTGAACTCTGGTTATCTCTTTTTATATAATTTTATACTGTATCTAATCTTTGAATCACAAAAGGGATGCCTCCTTATTTTGTGCATTCATGATGCTCATAAAATTATTTTACAGTAATCAGTAATAATTTTCTTTCCTTTAAAAGGGCTTTAATAAAGGAAAATCCATATTACTTTTGTGCTTTGAAAGCATATTTCATGCACACACACACACACACACACACACACAATGCTAACTGTAAAGAATGTCACAGAGAAAAATTTTGTAGTCAAAGAGCAATGTCTTTTTTTCATCCCTCTGGCCACAGTTCTGAGGACAGCTAATGAAATTATCAATAGAAAACCAAAATTAAAACAAATCAAATTACAGGCAGTTTAAAATCATAAAATATAATGCAATATAAGCTGCCTTACTCTGGATTCATATATCACATTGTAGGAAGTTATCACCCAGCCCTCTCCCAGAAAAATGAAATATCATAGGAAATATTGAAAAGGCAGAATATTATATTTTCCTGGATGTGAAAAAGGGAGAAACACATTTTAAACACAAAGTAAATTCCTGCAGCTCCCTGCCCATCCCCACTTTGTCAATGGGCCATTAAGAAGGCCAAGCTAGTCCACTTTACATAATAAAGAGTTCTCCTCTTCAGCTCCAGAGTAATGGGATTAAGGCAGGATAATATTGCCTTTTACTCAACTGACCACATGGCATCTGAGAACTCAACCAAACCTGGATTCAAAACTCAGCCTTGCACGGGCCCATGGGAGTCCGGCAACCAATCAGAATACATTTCTTACACAGGAACAGGAAACAGATAGGTGGGGCTGAACAGATTATAAAAAGCCCTGCAAGCCCTTCTTCAGGGTTCTCTTTCTCTTCTCTTCTCTTCTCTTCCCTTCTCTTCTCCACCAACATTGAAGCATGTGATCACCTTTTCTGTTCAGGAACTAAAGTCATGTGGTCCTGTCCACCATTAAAACCATCTTTCCAAGCAGCCTCCATGTCTCCAGTGTCTTTTTCCCCACTTGGAGCCGAACCCAGAAGGACATTTCTTCCAACAACATTAAACCAGGATTTATTTAACTCGCTTGGTTTTAGTAATACTTTTACGAAAGCATTGTGTATAAGAACACAGTAGTTCACAAAATGTCCTAAACCAAAATTAAATAATTTGTATGATAGTTTCTTATATTTATATATACACTTGGACCTGGATCTTTCTGGGGCTGGTCTAATGGAGAGCTATGCTATTGTGGCTCTGGTCTAAACTTGTAGAGCTCTTCCGTTTGTCAGAGCAGATTCTACTGTGCAAGACCGTATGATAATTCTTTTTTATTAGTAGTATAATTTTTGTTGAATAAATTTTAGCTAGGTTAAAAACAATTCAAATATTATAAAAGAAACTACAAAGAAAATGAAGAATACAGAACATGTAAGAAAGAAAATAGAAACAGAAATAGAAGTAGAAATAGAAAACAAGCCAATCAAAGATTATAAATAAGCAGGCCCAGACTTTTTGACAGTGCTTATAAATGCATATTTATATTTTACCCTTTCCCTCTAAGGTTGCATTATATTTTCCTTCTTTCCATAAGCTATTCTTTCTAATCTTCAAACTCATAAATCACAAGTTCATGTCTCTCTTTTTTCAGAAAAACTACAGAGAGGGTTTCCAGTCACTGATAATGTGATCATTAGTTCTTAATTACTGATTTAGTACAATGCAACTAACTCAAAATCAAACAAGCCCCTGACTCCCAAAATGGCCTCATCTAACCCATCACAATGTGCTTTGACAGCAGCTTTCTGTATCTTAGATCAGAGGTTCTCAAGCAAGCATGGGACCCTGAAGAGTGAGCCACAGGGTATGCTCTTCAAAATGTAATTGAGGTGGAACAGAGCAATTTCACTCAACCAAGTCTCAGTCAGGTTATATTAGCTCCAGCTATGTTGTTGCTTCTATTCCTTTTTTCCCCCTTCTACTCTTCTATCACCAGGATTGAAAAGTAGATGTATGTGTATGTGCCTACTTACTATTAGTCAGAGCTTGATATGTTGCAGCTGAAGATGTGTGCTGGCACAGCAGGGCTTTTGTTTCCCATACAATGCATCAACACAGCAACTACCACCCCAAGTGGTAAAAGATGCAATGATGACTGGCTCAGCAAGCTAGCAAAACTGTTTCATGGCTCTTCTAATGTGCCTATCCACTTTTAAGCCTTATGGAGGACAGACTCGGTCCTAGTCTGATCATAATCATGACTCCACCGTGATCAGAATGAGCAACCAGGATGAGCCCTTTCTTTGTTAAAAGAAAATTATTCATATTGAATGCGAGATAGTTTGTGTATGTGTGTGTGTGTGTGTTGTATTTGTGCTGATAAATAAATAAAGGGAGACTAGTATAGATCTATTTCAACCTATTTAGGTCTCATCAGCTAGCCATACCCTTACTGGGAATCGAACGAGGGCTATATTGCATATTAGGCCGATGTAATTGCCACTAAACCACAGGCTCTCTTCCTTATCAGCTAGGCCAGGGAAATAGGTATGTATTTGTGTTACAACCCCTGGTATGCCCAAATATGGGAGGGAGCTCACTCCTCCCTCTTTCTGTCCTTCGGCTCATCACAGAAAACCATGCAGGCAGAAACCCATATTTTTATTTTTAATGTTGCCTTTTTATATTTGTGTTGTATTTGTGCTGATAAATAAATAAAGGGAGACTAGTATAGATCTATTTCAACCTATTTAGGTCTCATCAGCTAGCCATACCCTTACTGGGAATCGAACCAGGGCTGTATTGCATATTAGGCCGATGTAATTGCCACTAAGCCACAGGCTCTCTTCCTTATCAGCTAGGCCAGGGAAATAGATATGTATTTGTGCTACAACTCCTGGTATGCCCAAAATTTCTGCCTGGATGGTCCTCTGTAATGAGCCGAAGGACAGAAAGGGGGAGTAGTGAGCTCCCTCCCATATTTGGGCATACCAGGGGTTGTAACACAAATACATACATACATACATACATACATACATACATACATACATACATACATAATCTTTAAACACTCAATAAATTTTCTGAGAATACGGTACTTTCCATCAGCATTATCTCAACTAAAATATGGCAATTATCTGTAGGATAATATCAATATGTATCTATTTATTTATTTTTAGATTTTTATCCTGCCTTTATTACTTTCAGAATGACAGAGTTGGAAGGGACCTTGGAAGTCTTCTAGTTCAACCCTCTGCTCAAGCAGAAAACCCTATGCCATTTCAAACAAATGGTTGTCTAATCTCTTCTTAAAAACCTTCAGTGTTGGAGCACCCACAACTTCTGGAGGCAAGTTGTTCCACTGATTAATTGTTCTCACTGTCAAGAAATTTCTCCATTCTAGGTTGCATCTCTTCTTGCCGAGTTTCCATCCTTTGCTGCTTGTCCTGCCTTCAGGTGCTTTGATGAATGAATTGTTCCCCTCTTCTTTGTGGCAGTCCCTTAGATATTGGAATACTTTGTAGGTAACTCAAAGCAGTGAACATTACTAATACACCTCCCTCCTCCTATTTTCCCCATCACCACAACTTTGTGGAGTTTTATACATTGGTCAGAGAATGGCCTGTTTAATCATCAGCTTTCAGAATCCATTCAGAATGCTGAAATCCAATACTGAATGGCAGCTAGAAAATTATGAGTGGTGTGGAGGTGTTTTTTTTTACTCAAGTCCCAAATGTAGTTTATGCTCCTAAAAATGTATGTATTTCTGCTAGTGCTACAAACTCTATAATTGTTTTCTCTAATTTAAAATATCATTTTGTCCACATTCGCTTCCTGTGTCAGAAAGAGATTCATGTGTTTCCTGCAACTTTACCCCTCCCATGTCTCTTTTATTAAACAACTAGGCAATTGGACAAATAATGTTTCTGTACACTTTTTACAGCACCCAACCCTCTTCCAAGTCTACATATGTGTGAATAATTGACAACAATCGTCATTAGAAAAAAAAACTATGTGGCAGAGCAGAATATAAATGAATACTGAAAATAGAAAGGAATACATCAAATTAAAACTATTGCTGTTCTTCAGGAGCCTGGTATTCACACAGTAGAGGAAGAAAAATGGAACCTTCTGGAAAAAGTCAAGATAAAACATTTCCCCTTCCAGCCATCTAACCGAGAAGCAACGATCTTGACCAGACTTGCTAGAAAGAGATAAGGGCTACTGTTCTCATAACCATGCTTACGCTCATAGCTTCATTACTGCTATTGATCAGATGATGGTGATTAGTTGGGCAGCAGAGAAAAAATAATTGGAATTTCTGGAGTGAGTAAGAATCCCAAGTGGCCCATGGGATGCTCATACGAGTTTTAGAAAGTAAGCATGGCAAGTGACCAGGACATAAGACATTTGAATGTCCAGAATTATAAATCCTTTGCTCATACTATTAGATTATGGTAATTCCAAAAGTGTTTGTAGTAAGTAAATCAGGTCATAATGCAATTTGACCTGATACCAGCTGGAAAAAAAGCCTATTGACCTCAATAATCTTTTTTTCTTAGTATATATACAGAGAGAGAGGGAGGGAGGGAGGGAGGGAGGGAGAGAGAGAATGCACAGACCATGTCTTTCCACTGTAGCAGCTTGGCTGTCAAAATAATGAGCTATTTGTTGCTTTAGTTCCTCTTAATGACCATTAAACTCTTCCTTGCTACCCTGCTCCAGTAATAAACAGAATCTCATCAATGCGATGCAAAAGAACAAATGCTAGAGGATAATGAAGTGTTCCTTGGAATACCCACACAATCACTGCAATCAACAAATCCCAAATTAAATTATCCTTCACCAGAAGACAGGGAAAGAAGTGGTAATACTCCCAAGGAACAACATTACCATTACAATCTTAATTAGGCAAGGAGATGTGATTAAAACAAAGGCAGGCCTATGTATGCAAGGGACTAAATAATTTACTGTGAAATCTGTGCAAGAATCATGGTGAAATATCACGGCATAATTATTTTTTAACTAACCTATGAAAGTTTGGTTATATGCTTCCCAATTTGTATTCCTTGATAGTTTTGGGGACTATTATTACCGAAATCAGTTTTCACTCATCTACCATTTTAATTCCCATGCTACATTTCACTAGCTTCTTGACTGTCAGTACTGAGCTGTCCCCATTAACTCTGCTTTCACAGTTTTCAAAAAAGCAGATTGATACATTGTCAAACAGGAACTATAGTCAATGATTTCCTGTTTTGCAAAATAAATACTTCTCTTAGATCCAGTAAATGATGCTTCCACTTCCCTTAAAACCCTGGGAATTGCTTGGACTGTATATTTGTATCAAATGCTCACAGTGTTTTCGCTCACAGTATTGCCACTGTCAGAAAAACAGTCCTCAAGTGTATTAAATGTTCTGTCGTGTCAGTTGAAGATAATGTTTGTACAAACAAACTGTAAATAAATATGACAGTTATCTACAAAATTAAATTGAATTTGCAAAATATCTATCAAAGATGGTTTATTCACCCATTACTAAAAACAGAAATAATCAAGGACTGCTTCTTAGGCACACCCTAAATGAACATAAATGAAAACAAATCTAACTGGTATTCGAGCAGTTCAGACAAACTGTCAAGTCGGTTAATTTTTTTTGGGCAGAAACAGGAAATAAGTACGCCTGATTTACCATTAACTGGAATCCCCTCTTGAATATCTCTCCCTGCTTTCATAGGAGACTATGGGTTTTCCTCATCTCCTTTGAACTGTAACACAAAGATGCCTCAGTAGCCATTTTTAAGAGGCATCTCCTCATGACATCTCCTCTGATTCATCTCAATGCGCTCCAGAAATAGTCTATAGCAGTGTTTCACAATCTCAACTACTTTAAGAGGTGTAGACTTCAATTCCCAGAATTCCTCAGCCACTTTTCTGGGAACTGAAGCCTACTTATCTTAAAGTTGATGAGGTTGAAAAACACTGCTGTAGACTAATAGCTGTTGATTGCTGTAGAGTCATATTTAGTTGGTTTCCACCCAGACGCCTAAATATGACTCTAGGCTATCTCTGCAGTGCATTGGGATGAATCAGAGGAGACATCCCTAGTGTTTTCTTTCTTCTCTCATCACTAAACATATAATACAGGCTATTTATGGCGCCTCAGGCATGAGCCTAGGATTGGCAATGGTCAAGAACAGCAATTTGCTCAGCTTCTATGGGCCATGTAAATCAATTGTTGGCACTGTGCCTTTTCCAACTAAACACTGGGCAATCTTACTAGCGTTATAAGAAGCCACTCAGCCAACTTCCATAGTTTTGTTTTTTGGTTTTCCAACAGGATTATCAAAAAGGGAGGGGGAATTTCTTTCTCAGAATGGAATACAGCAGGGGTGGGATTCTACCAGTTCATACTGGTTCAGGTGAACTGGCCGCTCTGATGATCAGCTGGGAGCGAACCAGTTTGCCCCAACGATCAGATGGGCCTACCTGCCTGTCCATGCTATTTTCTTACCTTTATCTTCTCAGCTTATTCACGCAGAAGAGCGGACTGCCACCCTAATCAGCTTTGTTACTCCTCCGAAAAAACCCGGAAGTGCAGATTTCTTCAAACTGTGCATGTGTGCACTTGCAAGTTGCGCAATCATTGAACCGGTTGCTAAACCGGGAGGATCCCACCACTGGAATACAAATGTACTCATTAAAAGTTCTAACTAATGGTTTTGCACAAATTAAATTCCATTTTAACAAGTCTGTCAATCTTCTACTAAATTACTATATTTCACATTTAAATTGCCAGTGGTAAGCAGATATGCTGTTTTAGTACAGTTTTCATATATTCTGTAAAGTACTTCCCCGTGGTCTGAAGCATCAAGGTGTTTGTTTATCGCAGTTTTACTTCAGTAGTGATTTTTCACCTAATTTTTAAAAACTTTAAACATTGGCTTATCCATCTAATGGCTGTTCATTATGTTTCAATCGTAAAAGTGCTTCTAGTTCTGTGAACAGAGGTAGACTGATCAGTAGTGTTTTGGGGACAGTTTTCCATTCCATCGAGTTGAATGGGGAGAGGTGAGGCAGCATTTTATGTTCCACTTCCTGGCCCTAAGAATCACGGAAGTAATTTATAGGCCACTTATTCCAGCCTCTTTCGGTTGCTATGGTTCCCTAGTGCTGTGGAAGGAGTATCCCTGAAAATGGAATAGATGGGCACTTTGGACTTCTATGGTACTTGGATAGAAGGTGACGTTTCTAACATCAGCATCTGCACTCAGCTGGGATTCAAATTAGAAACTGGATAATTCTGCTCCTTAAACTGGCAGCTGAACAATGCATAATGAATAACTAGAGCTATATGTTTTGGCAAGCCAAGCACCACATACAGAACCCATGTTTTCAAAATGTTGGCAAGGCCAAATTACGTTTGATTTCATTTCAACTCCATTAAAAATCAACCAGTTGCAGCTAATGCAATCAGTTCCCAGGTATTTAATTATTTTCCTCTTGTTACACGTATAGCCTCCTTGCCAGCAGATCAGCTGAGAAGAAAAAGCACACATCTTTATAAGGGGAGAAGTTGTCTCTGCCAAGTAGGCACAGAGAGATATCTCCAAACTCTCCCTTGGCTAAAGATAGAAATAATATGCTTTTAAAAAACAAAGAACAGCAAATGGGAGGAGATTGTTGGACTAAGGCTGAAAAACAAGTGGAGAATCTCTCCAAACAGCCTCCGATATA
Source organism: Natrix helvetica (assembly GCF_964273705.1). Lineage (NCBI taxonomy): Eukaryota > Metazoa > Chordata > Lepidosauria > Squamata > Natricidae > Natrix > Natrix helvetica. The sequence continues at coordinate 300,896,976 of NC_138548.1, forward strand.
GATGAAATCTCCCTGGGACCTCTAGGTACATTGAAAAGCACAGGGTATATCTGTTGTATCAAGTCTTTCCTGAGAAAATTTGAAACAAATCTAACTAAAAAACTCAGATCTAAACAGCCAAGAAGTGGCTCCTTGCATTTTTGTGCAAGTGGCTCCTTGCATTTTTGTGTTTTATCCTATTTTATTGTCAGAAAGGCAACAAGTTGTGAGAGCAACACTCTAACATGAGGAAGAATGAATGAAGCAGATGTTATAACTGTCATGAAGTTTTATTTACAGGAAACATATTATAGGGATAGGAAAAGCTGATGGTATTATCCATTCAGTTGTGTCTGATTTGTGCTGATTCTATGGGCCAGGTCTCTTGTTACACTACTTGCACTACTTCTTTGGGTTGTTCTACGTTTTGGCTGGTGTCAGCTTTGATGGTGTCCAGCCACTGTGCTCTTTGGTGGCCTGATTTCCTTTTACCACTAAGTTTTCCAAACATAATTGCTTTCTCCAGTGAATTCCACTGCATGACATGTCCAAAATAAGTGAGACACAGTTTTATGATTTTTCCTTCTAGACTTGCAATATGGTGACCTTTGCTGTCCAAGGAATATATAAAAGCCTTCTCAAGCACCACAGCTCAAACAAATCAATTTTCTTCCTATTTTGCTTTTTTAAGGTTCAACTTTCGCAATCATAGGTGGTGACATGGAACAATATAGAAGGGACTAACTTACATTTGATTGCCAGGCTGATTTCTTTGCTTTTCCAAATTCAGCTCATGTTCATCATTTCTGTGTGACCTAATGTAATCTGATGCTTTATTTCTGGGTTGCATTCACTGTTTTGAGCAATCTGCAATTCTACGAAAGTGATTTTTTCCATGCATTCTATCTCTTCACCATCAATTTCTATCTTGATGTTTCCATTCCTTGTGGTCATGAGCTTTGTCTTTTTGATGTTCAAAAAGAGACGAAAATTCTCACTTTCTTCTTTGATTTTCCTGATCAGATGTTCCAGGCATTCTTTGGTTTCTGAGAGAAGAGTTGTATATTGTAGCACCTAGCTAACACCAGCCCATCAAATTAAGAGTAAAAGAATGCATGCTTTGTGCAAGTTTGCCTGGGGGAAAAGTAGGAGGAAGAGCCTGAGATTAGCAATCTTTTAGACAAAGAGCAGGATAAACAAAGTTGTGACATACATTCCATTCTTAACCTACACCAGGGGTGGGTTCCTGCCAGTTCTAACATCTTCTATAGAAGAGGTTCCACAAATCTACAGTGCCATTTAGAACTGGTTCCAGCTCCCTCCCCCTGCCCGTCCGCATATCATCAAGATGAAGAGCGAGAGGAGGAATTCTGGGAGTTGAAGTCCACAAGTCTTAAAGCTGTCAAGTTTGAACACCCCTGGGGTTTTTTTCTAAAGGGTTAGGGGTGCAAGGGTCTTGTAACTTGACAGCTTTAAAACTTGCACACTTCAATGCCAGAGTTTCTGAGCCAACATTTCGGTTGCCAAGCAAGAGCGTTGTTAAGTGAGTTTCACCACATTTTACAAGTTGGCCACACCCACCCAGTCACATGGCCGGCAAGCCACTCCCACAAAGCAGGCCACATCTACAGAAGAGGTTCTAAAAAAAATTTGAAACCCACCACTGACCTGTACGCTACCTATACGCTACAGCCAGAGGTGGGTTCCTACCGGTTCAGACCAGTTCGGCCAAGTAGGTAATAACTCGGCCTGCCATGCCCCCGAACCAGTTTTACCAGCAGCGCCATAGGTGTCACCATCTTGTTTTTTGTAGTACTGTGCATGCGCGCATAGCGCACATCAAGCATGCCTGCTTGCAGTCCTGAACAAACCGGCAGTGGCAGCAACCAGAACCAATCCCTGCCTACAGCTCTCTTATAGTAAGTAGGTAAGGAGATACTGAAGCGTCTGTGGCCAGGTGACGCAACCCTTGGAAGATAGTCAGTGCAGCACGGACTCCCAAGCTATTACTACAGAACTAGAGGTGTGGGCAAGATATGAAAGTCCAGTGGGTTTCTGGGAAAGGTGTTTGGAGGACCCTAACCTTCCATTTATGAGCTCAGAGATACTAGCAAAGTTTGGAGATACTTGGAGGCTGCATCCAAAACTCCTGGAAATCTGCATTTGGCCTTGAGGTTGGGTCTTTCTGCTGTGTTAGTCTGGACTGATCTAAACTAGCATCAGCATACTGTATGCAATTCTGCAAAATACACATACATCCTTTGTTACAGAACTGATGTAGAATGAGCCTGCAGACGTGGTAAAGGAGAAGCACGTTGTTTTCTTTTTCTCAATGCTAAATACTTCTCTCAGTGTAGATATATTGTGTCATCTAGCCATCCAAATATTTACAGATTGCTCTCAAACATTTGTAAATTATTAGATTAAAAAGGTCTGTATCATTATATTCAATTATGTGACCTGTGGAACTTGGAAGCAATGTTATTAAAAATATGTTTTTTTTTAAAAAAAAAAAGTTGAAATCACTCTTGTATGGAAGTTATCATCCTCTTTGTAAATCCACATGAATCCAGATGCCCTTCCCAAATAAACTTGTTTTCTGAGACACAGAAATAGGCCCTTAGTATATTTGAGGCTACCTCTTTAAAATGATCACTTGAAGATAGATGAAGCAAGTCTTGATTGTTTTCTTAAAATTCTCAGAAACCTTATTACTCAGGCCTTCTATGAAATTTACTTTTCTATTCAAGCCCATTTTAACTGCCGTATGCCAAGTAATGGATGTAAAATTGTTTTAGACATTAAATTTCACATACATACACAAATAAAGATTAGTTTTAAAATAAGGAGATCCACATGCCCTCATATTCCCTCAGATCTCTAGCAGATTGTTGTTTCCTTTCATTTTTATTTATGCAATTAGCAGTTTTGCATTGCTCCTCTGAAATAGGAAAAATGGTAACAAAGATGGAGGAAAGGACATTGTGGGATATTAGCTGTGCTGACTGCACATTTCTTCAATCTAAATTGTAGTCTTTGGATTTGTAAATTTTTAAAAAAATCTCCCCATAAAGGTAACAGCCTCTTCAGCAGAGGTTTCATTCATGAGACTTAGAATTGAGGAAAGCTTTGAAAGGGTGCCTCACTTTAAGTATCCTTTGAGCAAAACTGTCCTTTGAGCTTTTCAAAACTGCCTTGTGAGTCAACACATCATTCTTGTAGGCCTTAACAAGCACCATCATGTTTGTGGTGCAATGTGCACCACTGAGACAAATGTGGCCCTTGACAGACAACCTTACTCTAATTAGTAAACATAGACTTCAGCATTGGAGATTCCAATCCACATTGTAGTTCATTCAGTGCTAGTCTTGTAGTTTCCCATTTTCATGGCAAGTGGTAACACCATGCCCATAAATTGAAATTAGAGACCTGAATTTCCCATGTCAGTGTAGGAATTGCTCCGTTCTTTGTTATATCACAGTTTCTACCTCCTGATGGAATATGTCAGAGTTTTGGCAGCGTGACTATTATTATGAGATAAGCCCAGGAGCAAAACACAGCACACAGTCTTTAGACAGTTAATATATACAGACAATATATACAGACAAACAATGGAGATAAATCCCTTACCACTCAGCTATGGACACAAGGAGAGAAATGAGATACATGACAAGAGAGAGAAACACCCTCTAATGGCCACCTATATATAGATACCTGTTCTGACCCCCCCTTCTTCCCTTGCCCACACAGAACACACTCCAGAACAATATTACTTTAACAGGATTTATTGCACAGACAGACAGACAGATCCTTGGCAATAATCCACCACGACAAGACTCATAGACACCGAGATACGATAGCAGCTATCCAGCATGCTACGCTTCCAAGACAGAACTTCTTGAATAATTCCTTTGTTGACTTCTGCAAAGGGCGTATGCTCAGTCAATCCTTTTATAGACTGAAGGGGAGTCTACTTATCAGCAGCTGAGAGCCCTTACCACCGATAACTGCGCCCTTGCTCCTTGCGTCTGTGGGCGCGGCGGTAACGAGCATCTAAGAACTCCCTGCTGATGTCTGAGTCACTGTCCCGTGACTCTTCCCCACTGCTCCAAGGCATGGCATCAGGAGCCCCCCTCCTTTGGCTCTCACTGCTGCTCCATGCCTCAGGCGCCTCCTGGTGGCCGACCAGACTCTCCGATCCCTGCTCAGAGTCAGAACCCTGCCCAAGGTCCTCCTCATTCTCCAGAGCCGACTCATAGGGACCCTCACTCTCGGAGTCTGGTGGCAGCTCCAACGGCTCCTGCTGGGCCACAACAGATACCTCACCAGTGTCTCCACCCCAACAGAGTCTTAAAGAGGTGATGCATGCATTGCATCAGCCTACAGATGACAGTTTACAACCTTACATCAGCTGGCAGCTATTAAATCCACAGTACATGACAGAATAGAAGTCTTTTTATGCACAAACTCCCATGGTCAAACTCTGCCAACTCTAGGGTAGGTTTGGGGTGGGGGAGAGGACCCTTGCTCTCTACAGTGTATACAAAGTTTTGGAAGGACTATATGAAGTACATTCTTCGCATGCAAAAGATCCCCAAGTACCATCTCTAGAATCTCCACATTTGAAGTCTTGGTCCTGACAATGCATATATTTTTGATGTCAGCCTTATGTCTTTTATGTTTCTCAATATTTGTCACAGACTTTATCTTAAGTAGCAGATATCTCTACCTTTATCATGTCTGCTTGTTCAAGTAGAAATATAAATATGACATCTTAAAAAATGAGTCTAACATGAGAAATGTTTTCAGTGAATTTTTTTCTTTATGAAAGAACCTTATTTGTCCCATGAAAGGAAGCTGATCCATGTAGCACAGACATCATCTACCATGATCCTTATACTGCTGCAGGAAAAATAACATATAGGAGGGGTTCTGATAAAATATAAAAAATGAATTGAATCTCAAAAGATTGTAAATTAAGATGAGCATTACCTTTGCACATTCTTCAGGCCTGAAATACGGTATTCCTGGTATTCAAAGATTCCATTACATCTTTTTGACAGCAAGAAACATCTAATGTACTATAGCGGTGATGGCGAACCTATGGCACACATGCCACAGGTGGCACGCAGAGCCATATTTGCCAGCACAGCAGCCCTCAGCTCCGGCGTGCATGTGCGTGGCAGCCAGCTGATTTTCAGCCTTCCAGAGGGCTGGGGGAAGTCGTTTTCACATTCCCCGTGCATCAGGAAAGCCTCCGGAGCCTGGGGAGGGTAAAAAACAGGCCCAATCGGCCAACTGGAAGGCAAACGTCAGCTGGCCAGTGCACGCAGCTCCTGTTGGGCCTGTTGTGTTCCCTCCCCATGCTCCGGAGGCTTTCCTGAAGCCTGGGGAGGGGGGGAAACAGCCCAACGGGCAAACTAGAAGTTCATTCCCCACATGATGTATCATGATGTTTTTCCCATTCGCGGAGCTGGGGTGGATGTGGCCTGAACAAGAGACATCCTGCCCATGGGCCACCAGTTTGACACCCCTGTACTATAGGTTCATTAGGCCTGTAACATCAATATGGACCATGGATTAGTCGATATGGACCATGGATCTATAAATCCAGGGTATCTCAATAATAGCGATCAGATCATTTCATGGAAGCAAGTAAGAAAGCTTTTTGTTAAACCAAGGCTGGGCATAGGCATCGTATTGACCAAGATTTTCTACCTAATTTCAACAATCCTCTGCAAGCATACATTCAGATTTCTAGACAAAGCAACTGCCCTTCCCATAACTTTCAGCAACCTTTTCATCGGAATCTTCTACGTTCCCACAATCACCTAAACGTCAATGAATAAGGAAGAGCCAAAAATGTGGCAAAAGCATTTGCTTCATATGGAATACACAACAAAACCAGAGTAGTACAAGCCAAGTGGCATTTCTGATCACTTCCATGTTGCAGATTGACCAAGCTGTTAAAACCGGCCTGACAGTGTGACATTTAACAATATTTTAGCACTGTCCAACTGAGAAGAACATGCATTTGAGAAGGCTTTTTCATGATTAGGCTATGACTCTTTCTTCAGTTTGGAAACAATGGGAAGGGCACAGCAGTTTCTGGAACATTATTTCCTGGGCTTCAACAGAAATCAGTCAGTGATGTTTTGTCCAGTAAATTGCATTTTGCCAGCCTGCTGCTCCTTGATTGATTCTACTCTACCTTCTCCATTCCCTCAAGATTGGCCTCCATGAACCAAATCAGAAGGACACTAATAAGTTCACACCTTGAAGTTTCACATGAGTTTTTCGACCCTACGCCCCCTTACTTGTGGGGTGCCACAGGGGTCGGTCCTCTCGCCACTCCTGTTCAACACATATATGAAGCCGCTGGGTGAGATCATCCGTGGTTTCGGGGTGGGATACCATCTGTACGCTGATGATACTCAGCTGTACTTTTCCACCCCGAACCACCCCAACGAGGCCGTCGAAGTGATGTCCCGGTGTGTGGAAGCCGTACGAATCTGGATGGATGACAACCGACTCAAGCTCAACCCCTCCAAGACGGAGTGGCTGTGGGTACCAGCTCCCCGGTTCAGCCAATTAATTCCATCATTGGCCATTGGGGGCATTCAACTTGCCCCCGTGGAGCGGGCGCGCAATTTGGGCGTCCTCCTGGATGCCCGGCTGTCCATGGATGACCATGTGACAGCAGTGGCAAGGGGGGCGTTCCACCAGGTTCGCCTGGTGCGCCAATTGCGCCCCCTACTGGACCGGGATGCCTTACGCACAGTCACTCATGCGCTGGTGACGTCTCGCTTGGACTACTGTAACGCTCTCTACATGGGGCTTCCCTTGAAATGCACCCGGAGGCTACAGTTGGTCCAGAACGCAGCCGCGCGGGTAATTATGGGGAGTACTAGGTACTCCCATGTGACACCGTTCCTGCGCGAGCTGCACTGGCTTCCTGTGGTCTATCGGGTGCGTTTCAAGGTTTTGATAACAATCTTTAAAGCGCTCCATGGCTCAGGACCTAGTTACTTGCGGGATCGTATTCTGCCCCATACATCCCTGCGACCAATCCGCTCACACAGAGAGGGCCTCCTCCAGGTGCCGTCCACTAGACAGTGTCGGGGGGCGGCGCCTAGGAGTAGAACCTTCTCTGTGGCGGGCCCAGCCCTGTGGAATGACCTCCCTCTGGATATTAGGAATACCTCTGACCTCCGCTCCTTTCGTATTAAGCTTAAGACCCACCTATTCCAAGCAGCTGGCCTGGCTCAACTTTGATCTAACCATATCGCTCCTGACGGGTTTTTAACTGGGTATTTTAATTATATTTAATTATCTAGGGGTTTTTAAATACTGTATTTTAATTGTTTTTATTTATCAGCCGACCTCCTCCTTGTGTGTGTCTCGGTATATGTCTCTGTTATATGTTTGTTTTGTCCACATATTTATTTCATATGTTTCATTGTACGCCGCCCCGAGTTCCTTCGGGAGAGGGTGCGGCTAAGAAATAAATAATATTATTATTATTATTATTATTATTATTATTATTATTATTATTATTATTATTATTATTATTATTATTATTATTATTATTATTATTATTATTATTATTATTATTATTATTATTATTATTAAACTTGCTACTAGTAGACCCAGAAATCTAATTTTAAAATCAGGTGTAGGGTACCATCTACATCCCCCCAACAGTCCCAAATTAAAAGATCAACAAATATTTTCTACTGATAGCACTAGAGCAGGGGTGTCAAACTCACATTGTCATGGCGTCTTCACGTGACATATTGGGACTTTTTCCCCCTTCACAAAACCTGCCAGGGGCGGGGCAAGCACATGATGCATCCGGCCTGCAGGCCATGAGTTTGACACCCCTGCACTAGAGGATTTCAAATCAAAGCTATGTATGCTGTGAGAAGAAAAAAGTTAATAGACCAGCCTGATGCTCTGGAAACAACCCCCACAAAATACAGGTAGTCCTCAACTTACAACCACAATTGAGCCCAAAATTTCTATTGTTAAGTGAGACATTTGTTAAGTGAGTTTTGCCCCATTTTATGATCTTTATTGCTGCCGTTGTTAAGTGAATCACTGCAGTTGGTAAGTTAGTAACCCAGTTGTTAAGTGAATCTGGCTTCCCCATTGACTTTGCTTGTCAGAAGGTCACAAAAGGTGATCACATGACCTTGGGGACGCAGCAACCATCCTAAATATGAACCAGTTGTCAGGCATCTGAATTTTGATCACATGATCATGAGGACACTACAAAGGTCGTAACTGTGAAAAACGGTCATAGGTCACATTTTTCAGTACCATTGCAACTTTGAACGGTCACGAAACAAACTGTTGTAAGCTGAGGACTACCTGTATTGCCAGAATTCTCCAAGACTTATAGCCCAAATCTTTCTATTACACTGAGCAAGGCAACCTTTATAATCAAGACAAAAACTGTCTGCTCATATTCGAGTTGTTCATAGTAAACAATAAAAACACCAAATTATAAACATGCGATTTCTTTCAGCACAGTACCAGTCTTTTAACAGACAATCTAAGCTTGTCCAACCGAATCCCATGGCACAACTTTCATTATGACTAACCCAAGTTCATCACCTGAACTATTTTTGCATGTTTATCTATTTAGAAGGAGGCAGGGACTCAAACATTTCGTATGACAGTTTTAAAATCACTCTGCATTTCCAGCAAATGGCTTCTGAAGAGAGAAAGTGTTAAATCCGTGACATCAGTGGGACAGGCTAAGTCATAATATTTCACCCTGGGGAGGATTGTTTGTTTGCTTGTTTCTAAAAATGTATGAAATTTTGTTTTTGAAAGTAGTCCGATTCAACTTGAAAGTGTCCTCCTGCTCCTGAGGTAACAGCTCATCTAATTCTGAGCAGTGAACACTTTCCAAACGCCTTATAATTTGGCCTCTAAACTTTACAGAGATCGTCTCAGCTGTCTCCTGCCAACGTGACTAGAATACATAGCCTGCTGCTGCTTTCTTTGCTCACTTAAAGAGTGGCAAGTTTATTCTGATAACTACAAGGTAGGGTTTTGAAAGAAAGATAACAGCATCCCCCCCCCCCCTCAATCACAATACCTATTTTCATCTTTGTAAGATGTTCTTAAAATTTCTTTCATTGTTAAAGCATCTTGTCTTGGGAGAATCACTGGAGACCACACATACACCCCTCATTATGGTTCAGATAAAATTTGTCTTGTTATTTTTTGGGAAGAATGCTGGAGATTTATGTGACATTGCAGGAAGACAGTTGGTTTAGTCTATGGAAGCCAAGAAAAAGAGTCTGATAGCAACTGTTCAAACTAGACATATTTATTTTTTTAAAGTGCGTTCACTTTCACTTGCATCTTTTAATGGGGGTCTCCAACCCCAGGCCAGATCCCACTATTGGATCATGGCCTATTTGGAAACAGGCCCCATGAGAGGTGGCTGGTGCGCACTCACAACTCAACTTCTGCAAGTTGACCACCACTTGTGCAGCCTGGTTCCCCTCCCCGCTGCTAGGCCATCAGGCCTCAAAGGTTGAGGACCGCTGTTTTAATGCAAATTTATTAGCCTGAAAAGGTGGCTAATAAGAATCCTCCTGAATTTTCATTTCAAGTTTAGTTATGGTTTAGTTACTTTCAGAAAGTCCAGTTTCCTCTTGAAAAAAAGGCACCGTTGGGACATATATATTATACTTCTTTCAAATTACTGATAGTCTCCATTTAGTGATTGCAATTGGGAATGGCAACTTGGATGTCAAAGGGAGGATCCATTGTGCCATGGATTCTTGTGGAAGTAAATTTTGAGATTTTACTGCAGTGCCTTCCAGATGGGATGAAATTTATTTTGGAATGAAATCTAGACAGTTTCTCCTTCTTGAAGAAGGGGGTGGTGGTGGTAGAGAGAACAGCTATCAAAATATTTAGGAGTTGCATTGATTTCCCAAATAGTACAAGTTGACCAAGTATCTCTTCTTATTTTATCTTTTTTTTAAAAGACACTTAAACCAATTTTCAACTTGGTGAAGAAAAGACTTCTTTACAGTGAACCCCTAAAGTAATAATGTTACTATGGCAAGTCTTTTAAAAACACAATCAAGAAAATAGATAAAATCTCTGAAACCATTTTGTAAAGCTGATGAAATAATACAGGTCTGATTTGGCCACTTTTCATCTGGCTTTTTCATTAAAAACAGAGAAGATATTTGCCCGTTTGGGGAACTATTTTCATAACAGTACCAATCAATTGGAAAAGGTCTCCCAACCTCTGCTTCGCGGATCTTCTAAAACACAGTCTTCATTTGGATTTGGGCAAGTGCTGACTCCTTTTATGCTGCTGTTGTTGTGGCATACAGAACAGTATGCTCAAGAGCTCTCTTGGGGGTGCTTGCCAACTGCCAAATGTGATGTCATGCCTTCTGCCATGTAATCAGAACTGAAGGAACCTGATGACTCCATTAAGCTCTGCTTCTACCATTACTGGCAATTTTAAAAATGATGTTTCTTTGATGGATTATTGCTTTCCTGTTTTCCTTATTGCAAGCTGCCTTGGGAGTCTGGGTGTTTGATATAACTGAAGAACAGCAAATGCAGTTGTTACTAAATAAGCTAGGGCAGCATAGCTGACAATATGGGTTTGGAAATTGGCTAGAGCTAAATTTTAAAGACAGCAGGTTATTTAAAAGTTCGAAATTAGGTACTGCAAACAAAATTGGCTAGCTGTTTTTTCTATGTGTATTGATACTTTCTCTTTTTGAAGGATATATACCTTTTCAGTTTCATAATATATTCTTTACATCCAATTCACTAACTGTAATTTTTCGTTGTGTCCGGACAATTTTCATAAATCAGCGTTTAATAATAATATTTGAAAAAATACTCTAGAGGAATTTTTTTTAAAAACTCAGGGCTGAAATGCAGAGTTCTTACAGTGATGATGGTACCTAGTTTGGTAATGCTCAGCGAGAACCAAGGATCCTGCAAAAAATACTCTTCAGGTCCATCAAGATACAAGTAATCCTTGTTTAGTGACAGCCTCATTTAACAACTATTGCAGTTACAACAATGATGAAAAAGTAACTTTGTGACCAATCCTTATATTTACCACCTATGCAGCTCTGTAAAGCAAACGAAAGCTGAAGCAAGGTCATAAGCACAGTGATAGTTTTACTTAGTGACCACTTCACTTTATGTAATAATAAATAACAAAGTTCAACTCTGATGCATCAAGCAACCAATAAAACTTCATGGATTATCTGTGAAAAAGGAAGCTACAAGGCAGGAATAATTTGAATCCAGGCTAGGGAGAATTCTTGGATCAAGTGGCTTCCAAATGCATCAAATGAACCTAGCACAGTGATGGCAAACCTAAGGCACACGTGCCACAGGTGGCACACGGAGCCATTTGTCAGGGCACGCGAGGCGCTGCCTTATCAGCTGGCCAGCATGCATGTGCACACTGGCCAGCTGAGTTCACCCTTTTTTAAAGCCATTTTTCGCCCTCCCCAGGCTCCAGAGGCTTTATACCCCCCGGAAGCCCTCCGGAGGCTTCAGGGCCCTCCAGAGGCTTCATGAGCTTCCCTGAAGCCTCTGCAGCTCAAAAAACCTGCCCTACGGGCAAACCGCAAGTTCGGGAACAGACTTCCAGTTTGCTCGGAGGGTCGTTTTGACTGCTCCGGAGGCTTCAGGGAAGCCTCCTGAAGGGCCCTCATGCCTTCGGAGCGCTCAAAACGACCCCCCGAGCAAACCGGACGTCACTTCCGTTTGCTTGGAGGTTCGTTTTGACTGCTCCAGAGGCTTCAGGGAAGCGTCCTGGAGGGCCCTGAAGCCTCCGGAGGGCTTCCGGGGGGTGGGGGAGGCTGTTTTCACCCTCCCGAGGGTCCTATAAAGCCACTGGAGCCTGGGGCGGGCAAAAAAATCATGCAAAAAATGGGGGGAGCGCCTGTAGTGCGTGCATGTGCACTGGGGGTGTGTGTCACGCATTGCATTATAGGTGCAGCACACCCGCACACTACCCCCCTGCGCTCCCCCCACTTATGGCACACGAGCCAAAAAAGGTTCGCCATCCCTGACCTAGCATTTGTTGATCTGGCAAGATGGTAGTAGGAATGTTTGGAGAGTCCCTGGCCCAGAGGTAGGTTGCTCCCGGTTTGGTCCAGTAGTAGCGGTGGCGGGAAACTCCGCCTACCCACCCAGATGCTTCTGTGCATGCGCTGAAGCGTTGTGCGCAGGAGCACAACCAAACCGGTAGTAAAAAAATTGGCAACCCACCACTGCCCTGGTTGTACATGTGTATACACACACACACACACACTTTTATAAATAAGGGCTATATTTATATACCAGTCCACTGAAGTTGGGCAGCCAATAAATGTAATTAAAATAATACTAATATTTTACATCCTACAACAATATATTTAACACCATCAAACAAAAAGTCTCTCAAATCTTTGGGAAGTAGTCAATAGGTAGATAAAAATGGCAAATCCAACCTAAACATCTGGTTGCCTATGTGACCAACCATAACAATAATTATATTTATTTAGTAGGGTTATATTTGTTATACATTTAAATCTATTGCCACCCACAGTCACTGATTTAAGATGGGTAGCTATACTGAATGAATCAATCTATCTATCTATCTATCTATCTATAGACTCTGCCAGCATCCATTAGGATTGCAACTAGCTATAAATATGATTAAATAATTTGAATTAAAACTGCAAGTCTGTAGATGATGTGCAGACCATCTAATGCCGTTGTGGGTTGCTCTAACGGTTGCTACCGGTATGCAATATGTTCGTGCATGCTCTGGACGTGCACTGTGCACACGCCTAATGTGCACTGCGCATGCATGCACAATCCACCGCCCCTGCAACAACCAGTTTTGGGGCTCGCACAGGCATTGCACGCTGTACACACGTGTGCACTTTGCCATTTCCCATAAAAACAGCTATAAAGCGTGGGCATGTGGGTGGGCCAAACGAGCCACCGTACTGGTATGCTCTCCGCTGCTCCCAGCCACTACTGGTACAGCTGTACCAGGCCGTATCTGCAGCAATCCACACTGATCTAATGGATCACTACCTCTTTCAAACCATGAAAAGAAATTCTTCCTTTGCATTCTTACCCCTTTTTTCACCTTCATTATCTTGTCTTTCTTGCACATGGGTGCATGATGTCATTAAAGTTACTTAACTAAATTTCATTAATTAATTAAAAATTAAACTAAAATTCAGTTAATGTAAGGGGCCAGTAAAGTATTTATATCAAAATTAAGTAGGTTGTGCTTATAATTCAATCATCCATAGAGCTGAACCAATAGCTGAGCACTAAGTTCATGGCACATAACAGGAAATACTGAGTTGGTGTATACTTTGAGAAAAGATGAACACTTTCCAGAAACCATTGGAAAAGTTGACACTATTTTCAAACATAGCTAAAACCAAAGAAAATAAACCAGAATATGTTCCACTGCATCCTTAAAAAAACCTGGCCCTGGCCTATATCTCAATACCACGGAATTTAATTATTCCATTTAAATGAAATGCTGTGAAGATACAATTCCAAATGATGTGCTGACTTTATAAAACTGAACTTGACAATGTTTATTGAATATGATCAAAGCCTTGCTTAGTAAAGTTTGTACTGCAGAATATTCTGTCATTCCTAATCAGGCACAATCAGTTTTGAATTGCGTAGAGAAGGAATAGCTAACTTCTTTAGGCTTTTAATAGGAGCTAAAAAGGGAAATTTGTCATATGCACATTTCTCTTTAAAAGATTCCAGTCACTATAGATTGGAGCTGAAAAAGTGCTCCATTCCATTTAGCCTTTCCGCTAAATGGATCTCCCAATTCTATTTTTACAAGCTAGAGTATCATTCCCATAAGCAATTGTAATTCTAGCGAAGAATTCTGTCAGGGGAATGCAATAGAAACTGAAATGCAGCTGCACTGAAACTATTAACAGACATACATTCATTCCACATGCAAAATGAACACAGAAGAAGGGTGGCTGATTTAACATCCATGATCAATGTTGACTAAAGGAAACAGTTCAGTTTGCAGCTGTAACAAACTAGTGCACTGTTTTTGTAAGTCCCACTGAATATAAGCGAGGTATATTTACTTCTATTCAAAATAAATGTAGATTTTCAATATCACTATGAAAATCCTTAGAAAATCCTTAGAATGTTAGAAGGATAAGAGGTTATCATAACTGCAAACGCTTCCCAATAAAATAAGGAAGAAACTGTTAAAAAGAGGGACTCAAGACCAACTCACTAATTTGGATATCCAGTTGGCTACCATTATATTTGTAATTTACTGAATGAATTTGCCCAGCACACTTTGATATGCATTTCCAAGAAATTTCATATCAAAACTGTTGTGGCCCAGCAGGAGCCATTGGAGCTGCCACCAGACTCCGACAGCAAGGGTCCCTATGAGTCGGCTCTGGAGGATGTGGAGGACCCTGGGCAGGGTTCTGACTCCGAGCAGGGACCAGAGAGGCTGGTCGGCCACCAGGAGGTGACTGAGGCATGGAGCAGTGGTGAAAGCCAAAGGAAGGGGGCTCCTGATGTCATGCCTTGGAGCAGTGGGAGGAGTCACGGGACAGTGAGTCAGACATCAGCAGTGAGTTGTTAGATGCTCGTTATCGGCGCGCTAACAGGTGTAAGGAGCAATTGCGCAGTTACAGGAGGTAATTGCTCTCAGCTGCTGATAATTAGACTCCACTCCAGACTATAAAAGGACGGCTTGTGCACACGCCCTTTGCAGAAGTCAACGCATGAACTAATGTGGGAGAACAGTCTTGTGAACATGGCAGGCTGGATTGCTGCCAGTGCTATCAGTGCCGAGTTGTTATGAAGGCTTATTTGTGCTAGATTGCTGCCAAGGACGTGTTCTGTCTGTCAATAAATCCGGTACCTTATCTGTGGCTCGGATTGTGTGTGTGTGTTGGGGGGGGGGGTCAGAACACAAAACAAGATAACATAATAATAAAGAAGCACAATATAAAGGGGGAAAGATCTACCAAATTAGAAGGCCAAGGAAGGTGAAAAATAGCCTTCACCTTCCATTCGACATCTATTAACTGCTATCTTGTTAAATTTCAGTGAATTGGTGCCACAACTAAGTAGGACTTCTTCTAAATCATAATGTGACTCAGTCAGACAGGAGAACTCAGAAGATTATCTCAGAGCTTATAGAAATAAATGCACAAGGATTCACTGTTTCTCTAACTGAGGGCTTAAGGCTAGATGAGATATATGAAATCAGGTATCTGAAAACAAGTATTAGGAAGATAGATCAGTCCTCTATGTTAAGTAATTAAGCTCCCTGTTGGGAGAGCGAATATGCAGAGAGGCGTAATAAGAGTGATATGGAATAACACGCACAAACCAGCATACAGAGACACTGAATAGTATAAAAATATAGTAGTTTACTATGTAGAAATATAGAGGTATTCAGAGTCTGGTTAACAGTCCAAGTCATACACGGTTCAGTAATTCAGTTATCAAAATAGTCAGTCTAGCACACAAAGTATAGCTAAACAGTAGCAAACCACAATACCTCAAAACACACCGACCAGCTTCTAAGAAAACAGAGAGCTAACAGCCATTCTGGCTCCCTCTTATAGCTGCCCTGCCCTGGGGTCATGTGATCACCATTTGTAACTTTCCCAGCCACCTTCCAACAAGCAAAATCAAAGGGGGAAGCCAGATCCACTTTACAACGTCATGATTTACTTTTTAACTGCAATAATTTGTTTAACAGATGTGGTAATAAAGAATGTAAAATGGGGCAAAATTCATTTAAAAACTGCCTAGCCACAGAAACATTGGGTTCAGCTGTGGTTGTAAATCGAGGACTACCTGCATCTTGTTCTTCTCATTAAAAAGGAACTATCAAAACAAATCCAACATATGGATTTAGTTGATGAACCGTGATGGCGCAGTGGTAGGAGTGTAGTACAGCAGGCTACTTCTGCTGACTGCTAGCTGCCTGCAATTTTGCAATTCAAATCTCACCAGGCTCAAGGTTGACTCAGCCTTCCATCCTTCCGAGGTGGGTAAAATGAGGACCCAGACTGTTGCGGGCAATAAATATGCTGACTGTAAAACCCTTAGAGAGGGCTGCAAAAGCAATGTAAAGCAATATAAAAGTCTAAGTGCTATTCTAGTGCTAAGTGCTATAATGTTCAATCTTCTTTCCTTGTCTCTTGAAGATAATGGGGAGATTTAATTTTAATTCTTTTAGTCAGATGCAAAAAGCTTTTGGAGGTCTGTTACATTTAGGTAGTTATTGTTTTACTTTTTTCCCTTTGGTGTGTTTCCCCACATTTGTACTTCCCAAAATAGTATCTCATGTGTTTGATCCAGTTACTCTCCCTCAGACCAGTTTTCCTCAGAAAGGATAAAATGACAGGAGGCTTGTCATGAATCTGACCTCTCAGAGAAGATGTGGGATAAAACTGATGCAATACATACCTAGAAAATACCAGCATTCTTTAATATTGCAGTAATATTAAAGGTATGGAAATGCTGGTCCATTTTGTGTTTGATTCACCTATGCATGATATTGAACAAATTGCTGGGCCACTAAATATGTCTTAAGGTGCCATGCACAACTGATGGCCTATATTTTCAGATTGACAGTCTAAATCATATTAGGTTTAGACTGGGATCAGCTGGAGTGTTTTTTTCTCAGGAGGATCATATGGATTAGGCAATTAATCAAAGCTTATACAAAGAAGGAAGAGGAAATCTGAATTAAAGTGTTAATGGCCTTTAGCTTTTCTTCTTCCAGCAGGGCATAGCCTCATCTGATTATCCTATTCACCCTAATGGCCAATCTTTGTATTCAGTCTTTATTCAACTATGTTAAGGCAGGATAATCTATTTTTATTGGCACTGTGAGATGGGAGGGTTCTGTTGTTGGGTCACAGGCAATACCAATTAATAAGTTTATCCTTTTCCCACAGTTATTTTCAATAAATAAGCCATTAGATACCAGTAGCTGCTTTGTCCCTAATGCAATGGGGCGAATGAGAATGGCAAAGATTTGTGTATTATCTACTTAAGTAAGTGCTTGGCCTGGACACTATGTCCTTTCATAAAAAATAAATCTTACCATCTATTAAAACACTTGCTTGTTACCGTATTCATTTAGACTCTCCCATGCGTCTGAGTAAGATATAATTGGGATTTGCTGACTGAGAAAGGGGGATAAAATGTCGCTGAATACTCAGGAGAAAAGAAAATACAACTATAGTCAGAGCTGCATTAAGAAGTGATTTTTTAGATCTTGTTTTGCAAAGGCAATTGAGGGTTTTCAGAAAACATTACAGAGTCCAGATTAGAGATCATATGTAATTCTTTCCATATTTTCTTTTGAATGCCGCTTTTTATTTGGAACTTAAAAGTTACAGTAGTCTGCGTTTTGATGAAAAATCATAGATCAATTTTTGCACGTTTAATGGATTTTAATTTGAATCATTAAAAATTTAGAAACTTCTCAAATAGCCAGTGAGAAGATCCATCTTCTATAAATACCAAAGAAAACATCTATCCTGTGCTGACATGGGTTCAATCTTTTAAATGTTCATAATATATATATATACTCTAGCTCCAAGAGTAGTCTCTAGCTACAGTATGTACTATCAAATCAATTTTAATTCAGCATGACTTTATGGACAAATGCTCATCATCTTGGCCCATCTCTAGTAGTAACTTCCTATAATGTTATCCCATACCTTCTTAATCCCATTTATCTGCTTTATTTGTTGTTTTCTCCATCTTTTTTCTTACCTTAAGACAGCCAAGAATAATCTGACTGGTTCAAGGTTGACTCAGCCTTCCATCCTTCTGAAGCTGGTAAAACGAGAACCCAGATTGTTGGGAGCAATATGCTGACTTTGTAAACATTTAAGTAGGGAGGGCTGTAAAGCACTAAGAAGCAATATATAAATCTAAATGCTATTGCCATTTCTAAGGAGAGGACAGGATATCACCCACATGTGCTCCAGGTGGCTGCTCTTCATGAGAAGATTGACAGATAGTGGTTTTTCATGCGTTTGAGCATTGGGAGATGGCGGAATTGGCCATCTTGCTTGCAACTGCGGCAGAGACTTTTAAAGAACACTAAGTTTGCAAATTTCACTTTCTAATTGTTTTCAAAAATTGCTCATTACCTATTTCTAAGCTATTGGAGATCTACAGATCTACAAGTCTGAAACACCAAATGAGTTTGCCTTAAATTCTGAATGAAATAAAATTGTATTCTATTTATTCTAAAATTTATTCTATTTAAACTATTTTATAAGCTTAAGAATTTAAACAATCCAAAAATAAGACTATGATCTTCAAATTTTAAATGAGCTAAGAAATAAAATTGGAATATTGAAACTTTTACGATAAAGCTTTTGGAATTAATTGTAAAGAACAAGCCGCTTCTTGTGTGAAATAGATTCTGTTTTGGTTTTGACAAGACAAAACGAAGATATGCAATTTCATGGTTTCAAAACATGGGTACTAGCAAGAACTAAAGTTTTTAGGTAGAGGAAATATTTAAAAAACTGTAAAATGTTGCAAAACATTCTAAAAATGAAACCTTTGAAGAATTGAATTAGAAAATAATAGCCACAGTTTCAGCAGTGTCAGTAACGATATCAGTTTCTATGGATAGGCTAAGGATATGAGCTGAAGAGAGAAATGTTTGTAACTTTAGAGGGGGTGAACATTAAATGTACTTATACATGTTGTGATGATGGTTGGAAGTCACTTCTTTATTTCGTTTCTCTTTATTCTTTCTTTTCTCTTCTCCTTTTTGTCTTGAGCCCTGGTGGCACAGTGTTTAGAATGTAGTATTGCAGGGTAATTCTGCTGACTGCCAGCAGTTAGATTCTGACTGGCTCAAGACGAAAGGATGGAAGACTGACTCAGCCTTCCAAGGTCAGGAAAATGAGGGCCCAGATTGTTGGGGGCAATATGCTGTCTCTTTAAAATCACTTAGAGAGGGGCTGGAAAGCACTATGAAGTGCTATATGTCTAATTGCTATTGCTATTCTTGTACCTTTTATTCCTTTTCCATAAAGAAAATATTCTCTTTTCTTTAAGTTTAACTTGTGCTGCAGTTTACTATTATAATCAAAATTCTTAATGAAAATTTTATTTTTTAAAAAAATCCTTCTCTTCTAAATCTTCTTTATTTTCAGGTAACAAAGAGGTGCCATTTGCATATCTAAATTACTAGTGTTTCCAACTGCTGCTTTAATTTCAACTGTCATCTTGTCCAAACCTGCCATCCTTATATATCTGTATTATTTGACACGGGGAGTATAGACATTCTTGCTTCTGTCTTTTCCCTATTATAAACCACTCTGTTTCTTCAAAGCCGATTCTTACAGTAGTTTCTTGTTCATTATAAAAAAATCCTCAGAATAATAATCAGATGTTTTGACACACCCATCAGCCATAATTCGTTTCACTTTCTAGCATGATTACCAAGTTAAAGGCTTTACTGGAAGTGAAGCAAACACAGACTTCTTATGCATGTTGTCTTCTTCTCTTCATTACCTGTCTTACAGTATGTTAACTGTAATGTCTCTCAGCCTCTACGGAAAAGTGTACTCTCTTAGCACTTTTTTCTTCATGGTTTTATTCTTCTTCAGGGGCCTTTATTAAGGTGACCAACCGTCCTCCTTTAGGGAGGACAGTCCTTCTTTTGTAAGTTCTGTCCTCCCTCGAAAAGTGTCCTCCTATATGTCCTCCTTTTCGATATTTGAAGACTAATCTGTTGCGCGTTATGTGACGTATTTGTATTTGACATGACAATTCATCAAGACTCAAGAATTTTTATCTAAAGAAATGCTAGACATTAAAATAGACGACAATTGTCTCTTTGAAGAAATTAGAAGACTGAATGTATATTTAAATTCTGAAAAATTAATACAATGGGAAAATCAACATGTTGAAATTGATAAAAGATGGGTGGATATTTTCAGCCATTTCAAAAATGAACATATTCCATGTGAACATTTATTTATACTTGTTCAATTTACGTTGTGCTGCCCTGGAACTAATGCAGCAGTTGAAAGAGTTTTTTTCAATTGCCAATGATTTTTCGACAAGTGAGAAATCGAGATTGAATGTTGATACTCTAGCTGCAGCACTTGCCGTAAAATTCAATATGAAGGATATTTCTTGTTCAGATATTTCCAATATATTGTTAGAACATGATACATTGACAAAAAATATTAATTCAATGGAAAAGTACACATTTAAATAATAATTAACAGGCATGTAAGCATAATTACAATATAAAATGTTGCAAATGTTTTTATTATGCATATATCATATTTTAGTGTATTATTGTTGCAATGAATAAAATATTTCTTTTATTTACGATATATTTTTTCCAATTTATTTGTCCTCCTTTTCAATGTAAAAAAGTTGATCACCTTACCTTTATGTCAAATATGAGGAATTAATTTGATAGTTCTGTTCAGCGTCCTAACCTCTGTATGTATATGTGTACACATGCTTACAAGTATATTGGCTGATTTCACACAAGCTTAACCTTACGCTTTTAATTTTTAAAATGCAAATTTATTTGTTTACTTAAGATGTTTTGCCCAAGCAAATAAACAGTGGCCCAGCTAATTTAGCATGTCAAATCAATGCCTGTGTTCCAAGAACATACATAATCATAAATTAAGAAAGTCTATCTTAACACCATTCTGTTAATCCAACTAACGGGTGATTTTGCATAGAGAATTGTGAGCATTAACAGTCAAAAGGCATAATGCAGCTATCAGAACTCAGAAAATGATGAAAGAATCATTGGAAATATGAGAGGGCTATAAATTGATGAAAGAAAAATTGTCTAGACTGTCTGTAAAATTAGGTTAATGAGAGGAGAGGTATTTCATCAGAAAGCCATGTGTGAAAACACTCACTATATTATTCAATATATGATTGCAATGATTGGGCTTATTATGCAACCTGACCCCTTCATTAAATAGTTTGATTACTAATACAGCATATATTGCTATATCTTCCACCAAGTATTGTGGGGGGCTCAATCAATTATCCAATTAATGTAAGGCATACTCATATTATGAGAAAGAAAAACATCTTCTTTCCAGGAACAACCACATTTAACTGTTTTTTTGGAACAAATACTGTTTGCCAGGAAAAAAAATGAAAAATTCCAATCCCAGGAATATTGCAATAATTCATTTGTGTTGCTGCTTAAAAAACACTACATATATAATGGAATATGCCATAAAAATCCCCTCTATTTTAATCAATGAAAGCCTTGTCACCCATTCATCAAATAATAAAGCACATTTGATACAGAATGCCTATTCCTCCAAATACTGCTGGAGGCTTCTTTAGGTCACTTCTTCTAAAAACATTTTCAAGTAGGGGAAAGATTAATGAATAGTAAATATCCTAGCTAGTGCATGAAGCAATCTGGGCTAAATTTGTACCGTATGAAGATATAAATATGCAAGATACTTGATTAGATTATCTGATTGCAAAAAGTCATACGAAACTATTTCTGGCTTAGTAATATTGGCTTGCTTTTGTGCCTCATGAAAACAACCTGAACGAAGGGAGACAATGTGAGTTAAGGTTTGGAAATCCTGATGAATAGATGGTGCCTGTGTTGGATTTAAAGGTTATGTGTGATCTAATAAAAGTCTTGCCAGATAAGATTGCTCATATTTTAAGCACCAGTCAACAAAATACATCCTAATTGGAATGCATAGACTGATTCCTTGTCTTATCTCCAGCCACAGAGATTAGGGATACTTTCATCATATTTTATTTCCTATGAAAAGCTGCTACATTGCCACAAGTATTTTCTTTTCTCAAAAGAATCAAGTTCTATAGAAGTTCAATACATATTTAGAAACAGCACTGGATCACCATTGCAATTAACATTATGATATGTCTCTCTATGCAAGGCAGAAAAAAAGACAGTCAACTGAGAGATTAGGTTACAACAGTGGTCCCCAGTCTTTCAAGGAATAGTGGAAGTCTTTGAAGTTTTAAGAGCATTTCCATGAAAAAAGAAAAATAATGTGGAGGGAGATCTGAAGTTTGACAAAATGGCTATCATGGATTACACACTCCACATCCCAAGTCCTGCTGTGCCGAAATGCTCCTACCCATCCATGCTTGCACATTGATACTCATGAGAGCTATGGTATGGATCCCAGGTTTAGTAGATACTTATGAAATAGGAGAAAACAGTTTGGGTACAGGAATGTACAAAGTGTTAGGCAACCAAAGCTCTAATCATTATTCAGCATCAATCCAAAGAGTTTTAGGTTTTCCCCCAGATAATTTTATTATAGGAGCCATGGTGATGCAGTGGTTAGAATGCAGTATTGCAGGTTAACTCAATGCCCACTGCCATGGATTCAATTCTAACTGGCTCAAGATGACTCAGCTTTCCATCCTTCCGAGGTGGATAAAATGAGGGCCCAGATTGTTGTGGGCAATATACTGACTCTGTAAACCTCTTAGAGAGGGCTGTAAAAGCACTATGAAGCGGTATATAAGTCTAAGTGCTATTGCTATAGGTTGGAACCATAAAAGATAATAGAATCTAACAGAGAAAGAGAAGAAAAAGAATTGCAAAAAATAAATTTATAAAAAGTTACATATACAGACAGTATTAGGAAAATGATTTCCCACTCTCTTATAACAAGTATAAACAATTCCCTAATCTGTTCATCTCCTCTTAGCTATAGACTAGACTAGACTAGACTAGACTAGACTAGACTAGACTAGACTAGAATAGAATAGAATAGAATAGAATAGAATAGCAGAGTCGGAAGGGATCATGGAGGACTTCTAGTCCAAGCCCTGTTTAGGCAGGAAACCCTACACCACTTTAGACAAATGGTTATCCAATCTCATCTTAAAAACTTCTAGTATTGAAGAATTGACAATATAAAACTCATCATCCCAAATACCAATCCAAGGAGTTTGGAGATAAATAAACTCTACCACCCTTCTTCCACCATCCCTTGTTATTCCTTCAACTTCCTTTAGTTACTAGCAGTGATAAAACATTCCCCACGGGAACTAGTTCAATTGATGAGTGGGCTGCCATAGAAATCAAAGAAATACATTAACAATAAATGTTTCCTTTCTACATTCCAGGTCATGGAATGGCAGATCCAGTCAGTATTATTTCTTGTCTATTCCAAGAATCAAACTTATGAATTAATCAGACTTTTTTTTACTGCTTTTCAATGATTGTACTTTGATTTGGCATCATAGGTGGGAAAGAGGAAGCATGGAGCTTATAAAAGCTCACACTAATCTTATTACTTATTGAAACAGACTTTAGCTTTTATTACTAATCAGTCAACAGTTTGGTCCTTTTAAAGCTATTGCACAATACATGATTAACAAGGTCATCGGGGCTGCTATATAACTCTGTCTTCTCTTCTACAACTGTAGAAAAGTTATTTTCAATGCAAGACCAAAATATATTATGGTACATAAGCCTTTAAATTCTGGGCCATCTTACATCATTAAGTGGGATCTGATCCCTATTGTTTTACTGAATAATGAATTATGTTTTCTTAATGTACTAAGACTTAACTATTTAGCAGAGTCAATTTCTTCAAGGTGAAAGAAAAATTCTCCACATGGTATTGTTTTCTGACCCTTTTTTAATGCTGCTAGATAGAGAACTTCAGGGAAGAATAATTATCCTTTAGATGTCCATCCCAACTCTGTGACCTTACATTTTTGGAAATGACATTGCCTCTTCAAGATATTGATCATTTCTGCATGAAAGCCATCCAGCAATCTCTGCAACAATAAACCATTGATGGAGATAGGATGTTTCATTGAAGACAATTAGAACTCATTAGTGCAGAAATGATCTTGTAAACAATCTTCCAATATTGTACAATATTTGTGTATGTTAATGAGTGAATAGGTTGTTTCATTCACATTCATAATGGAGGTTTGTTTTGATTTAGCACCATATGTCTATCTAGCCATTGTGATAGTGGCCAGGTCTATGATTAGCACAGTGTGAACCCATCCAATTGGGATACAATAAATACATACTTTTAAACAAGCCATGGCTTAGTGCAGTATGTAAATCTATTTTATATGAATGCAGTATGTGTATATGTGCAGATATATGAAAATATGTGGGTTGTATGGCTACTGAGATATGTATATACTAATTGCTAGCATTCTCTTGACTCTTGCCCATAATCAGTTCAACATCCAGGTCTAAAGAATGACTCAAACATGGTGTAGTCCATCATGAATCATGATGTGCCACCATTCTACCCACCCTTCTTGTCCTGTTATTCTCACCTATATCTTAGAATAGAACATTAAACTGCATAAAACACAACAAATGAAGTGGTTTGCCCATCAAATAAAGTAGAGTGCCTGGAGATTCCATACCATATTATAAAGCATACATAAAAAGAGGAAAAGGTCAAAGAGAACAAGGCAGATCCAGTTGAAGATGGAAAGACATTAAAGACATACCACAACAGCATCAAATAACAATGGTTGAGGCTGCAAGAAAGGCACGACCCAAGACTTTGTATTTACCTTGACTTCTGAAATAGTAAAAGAGGAAGTAAAGAAGAAGAGAAGAAGGGGAGAAGATCTATGGATCTGGATTGTTTTATCCAAAATTGTTTCATCTGTATAGACCAAACAGAAAGATTCTACACCATCGGGTGTGCATATCTTTTCCTTAAGCATTTTTTCTTCTTATATGGGCCGCAAAGGTAAATATTCAACTTAATAATTTCCTATTTATTGGAACTAGGTTGATGTGGTTCTACATACATACAAACAGCAATGTTCTTATAACTGATTACAGTACAAATACTAATTTAGCTACAACAACACAGCAATAGGAAATAATAAAGGCAGGACTGGACAGGTCTGGGCTGCAAAATCCTGGACAAAAATCTGAATGTCTGCACCTCTGATTTGGCAATTCTAACAGAGAGGGCAGCAAGCTTTGCAGGTGGCTGATGTCACCACCCGGTTTTCTGCAAGTGTCCTCCCAAACATGTCACCTGTGATATGGTACTTATATGTGAAAATAAGTACCATTTCACCCAATGGGGATTGGCCTACCCTGCTCATACTGGCAAAAGGAGCATGCTGTAGACCCTGTCAGTCAAGCAACTTCAGCTGGCTGGGTCCAGAAGAAAAGCCTGTGTGCCCTGGCTCCTACCCTCTGGAACATCATGCTCCTCAAAGTAAGATCAACTCCTACCCTCTTGGCCTTCCATAGAGACCTTAAAAACCTTCCTCTGCTGATTGGCTTGCAGTCCTGATAGATGTGACCCTACTGGAGGTGATAAGTGTATTAAGAGAACATTCCACCTCCACTCATTGTATATCGGTTCCTTCTTTAGCTATTAATGCTAATATTTATTATTTTAATGTTTTATAGTATGGTTTTTATCTTGTTGCAAACTGCCCAGAGTCGCCTAATGAAGAGATGGGTAGCATATACATTGTCATCAGCCGACCTCCTCCTTGTGTATGTCTCGGTATAAAGACCCACCTATTCCAAGTAGCTGACCTGGCTCAACTTTGATCTAACCATATCGCTCCTGACGGGTTTTTAATTGGGTATTTTAATTATATTTAATTATTTAGGGGTTTTTTAATCACTGTATTCTAATTGTTTTTTATTCATCAGCCAACCTCCTCCTTGTGTATGTCTCGGTATATGTCTGTTATATGTTTGTTTTGTCCACATATTTATTTCATATGTTTCATTTTACGCCGCCCCGAGTCCTTCGGGAGAGGGTGCGGCTAAGAAATAAATATTTATTTATTATTTATTTATTATTATTATTTATTTAATAAATAAAAATGAAAAATATTGTTGAGTAAAAGGACCGGGATGAAGAAATGATGCGAGTGGAAGGAATCAAAATATGGTCAACATTTTTTCCCCCTCTCATTTGTCATCTGGAATGAAAATTGGAACGAGGAAGGAGAAGCATGACAAGCAAAAATGTTTTAAGCCAAACCTGAAGTATACCAAAATAGGGAGATGGTCAGGAGTCCAGTTTGCTCTATCCCCCAGACAATTTCACTTGTCATTAAGCAAGCATTGGAACCATTTGCAGCAGCAAGCCTGGGATATTTCTGGCAGAATCAAGCTTCCATGATTGGCCCATAGTCATTCTGAGAGCTGCATGATGGAACAAGGATGAGAACTAAGTTCCCCCATTACATCAGAGCCCAATTCAATCTGGCTCGAGCTGCACAAGTTAGAGATAGTGGGAGTTGGACACAGGGAGAGACTGGAGAAGGTTAAGTTAGGCAGCTACTTTAGTCATAGCTACATAATTTTTATAACTGTCTATGGAGATTCTCAGTCACCCGGGTCATGGTGGCCCCAAAGGTGATTTTTCAAGAGGCAACTGGACTTGCTTGTTTTTCTTTGAAGACGTTTTGCTTCTCATCCAAGAAGCTCCTTCAGCTCTGACTAGATGGTGGAGAATAGAAGGATTTATATCTATTGCAGACAGCTGGTCATTTGAATTCTTTTAGAGAGCCATTAAGGCTATTTGGAGGTTCATCTGTGTCCTCAGGGTCACCTGAGTAGTGCAAATGGATGTGGAGCCTTTTTGGAACTGCTGAAAAGACTGTGTTATAGATTGGGGATAGATGATGTCATATCCCTCCCCCTCTGTTGAGTGAGGAATGTTGAGAAATTTTGACATAGATTTTTGTCTTTGACCCCCTCTATCAAACCAGCGGTCCTTTCTGTCCAAAATGTGGATGATGCTGTCTTCAAGAGAATGGCCTTTATCTTTTAATTGCAGATGGACTGCTGAATCTTATCTGATGGGTTTGTCCTCCTACGTTGTGCCATGTGTTTAGTTTTATAATGATGATACTCATTATGGTCTCCTGCTTGAGCAGGGGGTTGGAGTAGAGGACCTCCAAAGTTCCATCCAATTCTGTTATTCTGTTATATCATGGGTGTCAAACTCACATCACGTTGCCACCACATGACGTTTCGCAATGTTTTCCCAATCATGATGCTGGGGTGGGCGTGGTCTGTGCATGATACATCTGGTCTGCAGCCCACCAGTTTGACACCCTTATGTTATATTCTATTAATGATCAACAAGAAAGTATGGCAAAATGAAAGAGACGAAAAACCCACTTCCCACCAATGATAAGAGGATTTGCTTCTAATATTGTGCCTTATTCACACTGCAAGAAGGCAAGGGCTGGAGGCATAACTGCCACAGGAACCAGATGACAGTAATTAAATGTTTTTCTGCTGCACATCTGGAAATGACTCCCTTCCAGGTTTCCCTTGGCTGATGAGGAAGAAGAATACAATAAGTATGCATGAGGGAGAAAATTCACTGGGATCAAGAAAGAATAAATTGCTGCAGAGCTGAACTGTGTTTTATGAAACAGCGTCTGCGTGGGCTGATGAAGCTAAGACCCAGGTTCTGAAAAAGCTCACCACAGTAAAATATGCAGGCTGGCACTGCCTGAATCATTGGGAAGAAGAAGTTCATCTGATGTAACATCTGTGGGTTGATCAATGGAAAGCCACCTACCTGAGGCTCCGCAGCCCTAGGGCCTAATTCCTTCTGAAGGAAAAGTTGCTTAACATGATGGGTTTCTTTTATGCTCCCTTCTTGAGGAAAAGACCAGAGTGGTTCTTACCAAAAAAAATACACAAAGACCAGGCCTACGGGACACCCTAAGCATTAGTATGGTTAGCTATAGCACCGAGGTCCTAACCCAAACCATAGATTAAATTATAATTAAGGCAAGATCTCTTCACCACAATTTGTACCCAGGATTTGGTTGTGAACTCCCCTGTGTGTCCATGAGCCTCTATGTATCATCCTAACCCAGATTACTTGGAGGAGGTGGATAATTTATATTTAACTCATCCTTCCAGCTAACAGTTATCTGTGTGGTTCTAACCCTAGTGAGGCTGCTGGTTGCTCTTTTTGTACCCAAAATGTTTTTTTTGTGGGGGGGGGGGAAAGAAAATTGTAGATTTTTAGACAGGAAGCTGAAAGTAGGCATTGTTTCCCATATGGTCTGCCTAACCCACAGCTACAGATAAACTTGCTTAGTAAATTATATCAATAAGCTCAGAATATAGACAATTCCATTTTAGTTCTTGATGAATTCCCAGAACAAGGATGAGCAATCTGTGATCTTCAGGACATTGTTGAATTCCTTTAGACCAGGAGTGTCAAACTGACATTGTCATGGCAGCATCATGTGACCTATCAGGACTTTTTAAACCCCTTCACTAAACCGGGCTGGGACAGGGCCAGCATTATACAATACAATACAATAGTAGAGTTGGAAGGGACCTTGGAGGCCTTCTAGTCCAACCCCCTGCCTAGGCAGGAAACCCTATACCATTTCAGGCAAATGGCTATCCAACATCTTCTTAAAGACTTCCAGTGTTGGGGCATTCACAACTTCCATTGGGCACAGAAGTAACACCACTTCTCAAACTAAGGAAAAGATTGAATGAACTTCAATTTCCAAATCATTTTATTTGTTAAAGAATTCAGCAGTTGGAAATCAGAAATGAAAGGATGCCCTTTAAAATCAAACAAAACATAATGTTTACTAATTCGAACAGATTTAGCTTTGGTGTAAACATACTTTAACCATAATCTGTCTAGAAAAATATTTTAACCAGGGGATCATGGTGGTAGAGGGAGAACTAACACATCCTCTTTCTAAGAACAGTTAGAGAATACAACCCACTGGCACACATAACTTGCTTACCCATCCCATAAATATCTGCTTGGCCACTGTGGGAACAAGATGGTAGGCCTTTGGTCTAGTTCAACTTGATTCAGGAGTTCAGTGAATTCCAATCACAACTGCAAAAACTAACTATGGATCTGGTCCCAAGCTATAACTGGGTAGCTCATCAGTAAGTAATTATTTCTACATGAAAGAGCTAACCCCATCAAGTTAAAAGTTTATTTGCATCATGCTGACATCTACATGTAAAACCTTAGAGTGAGGAGAGATTACTTGGAGTAAGGTCCATTGAGAGTGACTATTGCTAACTACATAGATTTGCCTTATAAAATTTGTGGAGCTTTAACCAAAAATCCTCATCCAGAATATATAGCCTCGGAAAGGCCAGACAAACTTAAAAGGTTTTCCTATTTAAACAGAAATAACAGGAACCACATCATGACTGTAAATATCCAACTTCTGGTTGATCATTTTCTTCATTCTGTTGATCTGTAACAAAAAAGGAGTAAAATATGAATAACTCATTACCATTATATACATAGCTCATTACCAATAGTTCATTATCTAATGAGTTTGCTGGAGCAAGGAGGGTCCAGCTATTTCATCTGGCCTTCCTACCAATGATATTGCTCCTGCTCTGAACAGTTTTCTTAGGATGCATTTTCTCCCTGTTTGTTCTCCTGTCCTAGCAACCCATTACAGGTCTAACTCACCAGCTGCTAAAACATTACAGATCAATATTGTGGCCATACACATTTCATGAATGATTCAGAAGTGCTTCTGATCTCATATGAGAACAAGGCCAGCATCTCCCTGATATTCATCAAAGTCTTCCCCAACCCTACCCCTTCCAGGCTTCTGTATCATTCTGAAAAAAAAGAGGTTACTGCTTAAGGAATCTATCTGTCCAAGTTGATGCAATACTTAAAATATCCCCCATTTTTTCCCCAAGCTGTAATAGAAGCCTGGAAAAAAAACATGCATGCTTTAATGAATAGCAGAAGGGGACTAAGCTCCATCTAAAAGTATGTGATTCAAAGCCACTTATAGAGCGAGAAGGGTGGCAAATAAATGTGATAATAATTTGATATTATTTTCGAAGTGTGTCTCACATTTCGTTAACATAACAGTAATTCATAGCAAAGGAGGTGATGTAAAATCAACCTTGCAGTTAATTTATTAACATGTATGAAAGGAAAAGTCAAACAATCTCCCCCCTCCCTCCGGATTCCAATAAAGAAAAGGCTGCTTTAAATGCAGCCTGTGGACTGAGAAGTGCGCTCTGGACTCTGCTAACAGCCTCTATCTATTTCATGTGTGTTGGAAGCTTCTTGAATTTTTAGTTGAGCAGTTCATCCCACAATATAAAGCACGGAAAAAAGTTGCTGACACAAGGTAGCTGTCTCCTCTTCCAGGTTATCCCTGCATTTAAAGCTGGAAATCAAGTATGTAAATTCCACGACCTTCCAGGATTGAAGGTGTGCATAAATGGATTGTAATCCCATCAAGACCAGATATGATGCCCCACTAAAGAGCTCAGTGTCTCTGCCTGCTTTAACCTCAAATAGAGGGGCAAACCAGATGACCACCAAAACAGATTGTGGATTGCGTTCAGTTTACTGTCCTGCAGATTGGGTAGGTTTAGTCCACAGAAGAAGAGGGTGGCAAGAAAGCACTGAGTTGTTGAACCATCTGCAGAGAACAAATGCACAAAAACAGCACATCTACACTTCTAAATTAGAACTGGGTGGGTGCCTTTTTAAAGCAAAATAGGCTAGCAGCCCCTGTTCCTGCTGCAGGTGGCTACTAAAGAAACATTTATTGCAGTGCCTAACATCTGGAAAGACTCCCGGGGAACTAAGAGGGCCTCTTCAGTTCCATCTATAAAAAGCACTTCTGGTTGGCAGGCATTTAACTCTGAGAGGTACCTCTCTAGGGTTCCTATTATAAGAACTTGAGAAGGATGGATTGGTGTGACAGGTTAAGTGGCAGAGGTTAAGCAAATCTGGTTATGGATGGAAGATCCATTTGCTGTGGAAATTACAGAAGTATCTTCTGTACTAATATGATTAATCAGATATCAGCAAGGGGTTTTATTTTTAACTGAGAGCTTTTGGGGGAAAAAACCCTTTGATTAAAGGAGAATTATAATGATAATATGCTTAAATTTATATGCTGCCCAAATTTCAATAACCTTGATCAGTTTACAATTGTAAAAAAAAATTAAGATCAAAATACAATAAAGTCCCACAAAAACAGCACAAAGGAGCATTATAGTATAAGGATGAACTGACAAGGGAAAAATAGTATAGAGTTAACAATAGTAGAAATAATATACTATTTTTCCTAAGTCCCAATAATATATTCTAGTCCTGAATTTCAATATTTCACATAGGATGATACCACAGTGAGAGTTGAAAAATAAAAGTAATCTGATGTCTAGTCATTCATTTAATTGTCCTTTCCATTCATGTTTTCTTTGTAATTTCATGAGCTACACTTAGTTTTCTGATCTTTGCTTCTTCAAAGACTTCCCCCTGCAGGCTTGGATATGAGATCTGTCTTAAAGAGCCATATATTCAGCAAGTTGCAGAATAATTCTATTCCTAATCTGTTTAGCAAAATTAAGACCACAGTATTTCTCTCCATGCCAATGTTCTTAGTGCCTTTCCTCTAACATCTGCAGATCAGAGCTAATAATAATAATACCCTATCTTACAAAACTGCAAGTATTTGTTTCCTTATTTGCTAGATTTCTATCCCATCTTGCCTTACTGAAATCTACAAGAGTCCATTGGACATTTAAAGCTACTATATTACTTGAGATATCCTTAAAAGAGACACAGGTAGTATTTGACTTACAACAATTCATATTGTGACTATTCCATGTTACAATGTCACCAGTGGTGGGTTGCTGCTGCCAATACTGCCAGTTCAGTGCGTGCAAAATTTTTTGGTGGGTACAAAAAAAATGTGTGTGTGTGCACATTTGCCCATAAATAGGTCTGCGCATGCGCAAAAGTTAAAAAATAAAAAAGTAAATTTCTGCAATGAAAATTGTCCTGTGCATGCGCAGAACCAAAAATCAAGATGGCGTTGCCATAGGAGAACCGGTTTGGGGGCGTGGCAGGCCTGAGTAGCTGCCGGTTCCAGTGACCCAGGCCGCCAAACCACTACTGGTTCAGCAGAACCGGTCCGAACCGGTAGGAACCCACCACCGAATGGCACGGGGAAAAAAAGACCTTTTCACACTTACAACCATTGCCACATCCTCATCAAAATTCAGGCAACTGGCTCATATTTATAACGGTTGCAGTGCCTTAGGGTCATATGATCCCCTTTTGCAACCAAAGCAAATGGGGAAGCTGGATTCACTTAACAACCATGTTACAAACTTAACAACGGCTGTGATTCACTTAACAACTGTGGCAAGAAAAGTCGTGAAATGCGGTAAAACTCACTTAACAAATGCAATATACATTTTGGGCTCAATTGTGGTCATAAGTCAAGGACTAAGTGTACTGTGTTCCAAAGTCCCACAATGATTATAATTTTTTTTTAAAGATAGAGGTTTTCCTCTAACAATCAATGAGATTGTAAAATATGAATTAAAGAAGCAATGCCTTTTCTCAACATAACTGGCAAAACAAAGTTGTAAATAAATGCAGATATAGTTCTTAAGTAAACATATAAAAGGCAGATGCTTTATCCACTGTTGACTTTTATCTCATTGAATCTTAAGACCTGTCAGTTCTTGATGGGGCAGCCTCAGTATGTTCCAAATCTTTTGGCCAAGCCTCACCTCCATTGTTTCTGTTTCCTCCTTTATTATCTCTGACTACTATCCCCAATCTATGCTGACATCCTCCCTACTCCTGACAATTAAAGGTTTGATCATTCCTGCCATGATGCCATCTTGGAAAGTTGTTGCACAGTCTGTGGTCAAAGTAAATTAAGGTGAGCCCGCCTGGATGAATTCCCAGACAAGATAATTAGGAGTGGGCAGATAATGCCCCTCTGAGATCTGAGTCAGGAAGGAAGGAACAAAACCAAAAAAAAGGAAATGATAGAAAGGGCAGGAAGCTGAAATGAGTTCATTTTTTGACAGAAGCTCAATCATTTTAATATGCAGTTTGAAAAGTGCTCCTGCTGTGCTGCTCCTGCTGATGGGAAAATGGCTAAAAAAAAGAGCTCACATATTCCTTTTGACTTGCAAACACCTAATCTCATCAACTAGGGACACATGACTTGCTAAAATTATTTTGGGTCTGGTTGCTTTGTACACCAGCCATTGGTGTTTATAAACCATGATTTATAGCTTACTATGATGGATGATTCCAGCTTATTGCAAGAAGCAATGGGTGGAAACTAATCAAGGAGAGAAGCAACTTAGAACTGAGGAGAAACTTCCTGACAGTTAGAACAATTAATCAGTGGAACAGCTTGCCTCCAGAAGTTGTGAATGCCCCAACACTGGAAGTCTTTAAGAAGATGTTGGATAGCCATCTGTCTGAAATGGTATAGGGTTTCCTGCCTAGGCAGGTGATTGGACTAGAAGACCTCCAAGGTCCCTTCCAACTCTACTATTGTATTGCATTGCATTGCATTGCATTGCATTGCATTGCATTGCATTGCACTGCACTGCACTGCACTGCATTGCATTGTATTGTATTGTATTATTGTAGTTCAATAAGCAAACCACATTTGAGTAAACCAGTACGTATAGCCATAGCAATGCACCAATGCACGTATAGCCATAGCAATAGCACTTAGACTTATATACAGCTTCACAGTGCTTTACAGGCCTCTCTAAGCGGTTTACAGCATATTGCCCCCAACAATCCTCATTTTATCCACCTCGGAAGGATGGAAGGCTGAGTCAACCTTGAGCCTGGTGAGATTCAATCTGCCAAACTGCTGGCAATCAGCAGTCAGCAGAAGTAGCCTGCAGTACTGCACTCTAACCACTGCGCCACCACGGCTCTTATATAATTTATGTATAATTTCAATACCTGGACCTTCAGGGTCACTTCCATGCGTGTGATGTTGGGAATGAGATTAAGAATATGATCTTTTTATGACACTTTAGCTGTCCCTGCATATTAACGTGTAGAGTGTTTTCAAACATTCCAAGACTTCAGTAATAAAATACAGTAATAGCAGTGAAGATGAAAAATGAATGAATTCTCCTACTTTGGAGCCAGGTTTATGTATCAGTCAAGGTAGGCATGAAATGCTCTAATCTTCGCTATCGCTTCTGAACCGGGAGAGCTCGTGTGCTCGCTTCGCTTGTGTGCAGCGCTTCTGCGCATGTGCAGAGCATCCGTGATGACCTCTGGGTGGGTAGACGGAGCCTCCCACCGCTGCCACTCTCAGCAGAATACCACCTCTGAGTCAAGGCACCAGGAAGAAACCAGAGATCCTGATTTAGGCACAAAACCAGCTGGGTGACCCTGGGCCAGTCACTCTCTCTCAGTCCCAGGAAGGAAGGCAAACCATTTCTGAAAAATCTTGCCAAGGAAGTTGCAGTGATTAGTCCAAACATTAAATACCCACTTATTCTTTAAAGAGTCTAGTTCTCTTTAGCAAAACATCCTGTGGAATGGAATATTAACTTAATGCTGAATTGAAGGATATATCTGAAACCTATATAGTAATGTTTTATAAAATTAATTAATGCACATTACTCCAGAATCAAGCCTGCCTCTTTCAATAGGGGTCAGTTTGTGTACTGGATTGTGGATAAAATATTCCACATGTCGCTCTTCAAGTGGAAAAAATCAAAAACCTTGACTTTTATAAACTTTTACTAGGCCAAAACACTCATGTATGTCCATTGTTTATTAAATAATTGTAGTGGTAGGTTTGTCTGGTTCAAATCTGAAAGTCTCAGATCTCCTTTCCTAAAACTCTCTGTCTTCATGTACTGCTCCACCATCCATTTTGAAGTAATGTTTAGGTATTGTAAGATATCCATTAAACTATCCAAAACTATCAGATACCCATTAAATGGTGGCTCTAACAACACCAAAACAGTGGTCATTGTTAGGTTTTCACATTTTGATTTCATAGCCTACATCTAATTAAGACAGTAATTACTAGACCAGACATTGTAAATAACAAAGAAATATTCATTATGCACATCAGAAGTATATGAAATCAGTTTGGGTTCTCTCTTCCCAAACAGAACGTTTTGCTGTTAATGATTGTGTTATAACTGCTGTCCAATAATTCCACATTACTTCTTATTCCAAAGGTACTATCCTATGGAATGATATATGGAATTTGAAAATCTACGTGTCAACCTATGAATAAAACAGCTTTAAATAAAATCAGATTAAACACATTTTTGCAGTTTACATAGTACAGAATCTATCTTCAATTGCTTGATATTTGAATAAACAGAAATAGAAAACATCTGTACCTCTCATTTTAAACTGAGGGTTTTATATTGATGTGTGTATGTTATATATGTGTATGTACACAGAGAGAGAGATAAAAGCTGGGCCTCCTCAATCAGTGTTTCTGTGTCTGAAAAAGAAACTGTATGCATATAAAAAGTAGTGCAAGATAAGAAGTGGAGAGACCTGGCCCATAGAATTGTCAAGAGTCAGACATGACTGAATGGATATTATCATCAATCATCTTCATTACCATCATCCATATACAAAGCAGCTCCTTTGAGAAAAAAACCTACAACAGACCTGGCTGCAAGCTTCTTCTTCTTTTTAATCCCTCAAGGGGTTAGGACCACTTATCCTCATGAATTCAGCCTGAATGGATGAAGCCGGCTGCAAAGAATGGTATGTTGCTGTCACTGTTACTAGGAAACCTACCACTTGAATGAAACGTAATTTTAAATGAGGGAAAAGTTACAGGAATGAATTAGATATTACCCCATTCATAGCTGAATTCAGAAAACAGAATCTCCATGCTCCTCATAATTGTATCTCAGGAGTATAATTTAAATGGAAATCCTAGCAGGGCTGAACTGGTTTGATCCAGTTTTTGTGAAGGCAGTTTATCCGCGACTAAACCCGCTTGCAGTCACAAATCCAGCAGCCAGCTTGCTATGATAAGGATAATGCTAGGAATAGCTCCAAGCACTTGCCTGCTTTCAGGAGTCACGTGACTGCCCTCCATTCTCCCATTCACTATATAGGAATCAATGAAATAATGAGTGCAATTCAGACCAGTGGAATCTCTTCCTTTCTCCTTTCAAAACAAATGAATGGAGAAAGCAGAAATATTCCCTCCCTGCCAACCTTACTCTACCTAAAGTGAAAATATTAAGATGGAAATTATCATTACTATGTGGCAAACCATAGCTAAAGATGGCCAATAAATAGACCCTCCCCCCCTCCAAAAAAAATCTCCCTAAGCAAATAAGGAATTCCATCTTTATGCCGGTTTATCATAATTCAGGTCTCACTTCTGCCTCAGCTTATTTATGATGCTTTTTCTCTGACAGACTGGAGCTTTCAGGTCATTAGTTTAAAAAAAAAACCTTGGACCTATGATTTATTGAAAGACAATCAAACAAATCCAAAGGTGCAATAAACTATGCTGTTGCTTTTGCTAAAGAAATGTGCTTGGCCGTGCAGCTTATTTTTCAATTCATATTTCCTAGCAACCCTTTATCACCACAAACAGAGACACGTAAGAGGCAGAACAGGAGGGTTAATTTTTATCATTTTGTTTCCGTCATAGCTTTATTTATTTTTTAAATATCCCCCCCCCCCTTTCTACTTCCATGCAATCCCACTAGGATGGGGTGGGAGCTCATATTAGGGCTAATACCGTAGCATCAAAATATCCAGGTGACAATTTCTTATCAGGATCTTGGGAAAGAATCACTCATCCCTACATGAAGAAGCACCTGAAAATGACTACATGAAGGGAAGTGGAAGAACTTAGTTCCTTAACACACATGTCCACCATGTGTCTTCAGCCCTTGATGGATTCTTCAGCATTTCTAAGCATATAAATTGTTCCTTATTGTCTGACTTTGTTTTTACTGAACTGTTTATTGACAGCTACAGTAATGCAAATTTCTCTTCACTCTCCCTCCCCTCCAAAACATTAAGTAGATCTTCCAAATCTTTTTCCAGCAGGTCAGTTGCCGCTTCATAAAAATATTCTCACAGAATTCTCACAGTAAGAAGAAGCCAATGAGGATGAAGGATAGTAAATGTCTCCCTGATTCACCAGAATGGCATTTGAGATTAAGCTATTAGCTGCAATGAGAGCCAGTTCAGTGTAGTAGGTAAGGCTAGGTATCAGGCTAGAAACCAAGAGGCCCTGAGTTCTAGTCCTAACTTAGGCACAAACCAGATAGGTGACTTTGGCCCAGGCACTTTCTTTCAACCCTACAAATCTCAAACTATTTCTGAAAAACAGGACTCATCCAGGCAGCTTCATGTCAAGAATTGGACATGATTGAACATATTTTTTTAAAAAAATAACTATAATGGTGGAAATGCATTTTATGGGTATAAGGAACACAGGCAGTTACAATGCATCATTTACTTAATGGTTCTTGCTCAATGTACTAAGGATGTTTATAGCTTCATAAAGATGCTTCAAGAATTATAGAAAGTAATTTAGAAATCCATAACATAAATAAAGAAGGAAAGTGAGTGGACTTGTGTTACTTTAAAACTGTTGTTGCTCCTTATTTCCAAATACTGGTATCTCAGAGGACAGCAACTGTTAGATATTAGCATATATCGCTGTAAGTCTCCACTCAGGTCCGCCGCTAAGGCGGGAACTAGGGATCGATCTGATTGGTCGAGAGGCGTACCCGATCCCTATAAAAGGGGAACCCTCAGACCACACACCAAGCTGGATCACTACTACTATTAATAAAGAGCTGCTAGTCACCACTTGTCCGGAGTCTGTTCTCTCGTTGCCCGAATCTAACACTGGCGACGAAGGTGGGATCGAGAGACAGATAGGACGAAGAAGCTACCTCCAGAATCCAGGGATTCGATCCAGCCTAGGAATTCGGCGGAAATTCCGGCAGCCATCTCAGCGCGGCAAATTCAAACGCAGACAAGATGGCGATGCATACTCCTCCTGCTCCATTCGACCCAATCGCTGATCATTGGGAATCTTACATGCTACGTTTCGAGTGTTTTCTCGAGGCAAACGATTACGCAGGAGTACCGGACTCTCGAAAGAAGAACATATTCCTGAGCTACTGCGGCCGAGAAGTTTTCGAAACGGCCAGAGATCTCTCAGAACCAACACCCATACAGGCGGTATCATGGACGGCGCTACAACAGACATTGCAAACACATTACGCGCCAAAACCTTCCCGCCACGTTCGCCATCAGGAATTCAACACGAGGAACCAGAAGGCGGGAGAATCAATCAACCAATATGTTGCAGCGCTCCGGAAAGCGGCAACGCATTGCGAGTTCAGGGATCTGGACGAGCAAATCCTGGCGCGACTCATATGCGGGTTGAGAGACATTTCTCTACAGAAACGTTTGTTGGCCAAACCCAACTTAAGCCTACAGATTGCACTCGATGAGGCAAGAGCTTCCGAATCAGCGGACAGGTCATCCGAGACCATACAACGCGGATACAGCGCAATCCAGACCGGAACCAGACACGCCAGAGTACACTATGAGGACACCGATCAAGAGGTCGAGAACAGCGAGTTCGAAGACAGCCATCGTATGCGGAGCAGTCACACAAGACCGGTGGGTAAACCCGAATTCCGATTGCCACCATGTGCAAGTTGCGGAGGGAACCACCCCTGGTCTACCTGTCATTTCAGGAACGTTGTTTGCTCGCATTGCGACAAACTGGGGCACATCGCACGAGTGTGCCGGAGCGAAGTCCCTGCCTCACAATGGCAGCCTCCAATGTACCGCCAACAGAAGCCCAACCCAGGGGCTTGGCGGAAAAACAAAGGGCGCCCAGAGAGAAATCCAAGGGAGTTTGCCGAGAGAGAATACACACAAAGAGCTGGAGGGCGTATTACCAGAGAGCCGAGAGAGAGTATCCCCAGGATACCGATGCCGAGAGAGAGTTGGCCCAGAGAGAACCAATGCGAACCTATCTCACAATGATAGGTCAGGTCCGCACCAAGCGGCCTAAAAAGCTGAAAATCACTGTCCTCCTGGAGGACTCCCCTTGCGAGCTTGAAGTTGACACGGGATCATCCCTGACGATCATTTCATGGTCCGCCATGAAAAAGGCAATCCCTAGCCTTAAAAAGCGACAACTGTGTACACCAGACATCCTGCTACGAGACTACCAGGGGAACAGGGTCCCCATCGTGGGTCAAGGCACGTTTCGGGTACAGTTCAAGGACATCGTAGCCCAGCTGCCTGTGACCGTCGCCAGCGCACCCTTACAGAGCCTCCTGGGACTGGATTGGTTTGAAGCCCTGGGGCTAGAAGTCACTGGAATCAACGCCGTGGAGAACAGCAGCGCTGAGCAGATTTTTAAGGAGTTCGAGGATGTGTTCAGCCCTGGTCTTGGTAAGTATGTGGGTAAACCAATATCATTCAATCTAGACCCAAACGTGGCGCCAATCCGACTCAAACTTAGAAGAGTGCCTTTCGCACTCCGTCCCAAAATTGATAAGGAGATAGATAAACTCATAGAACAGGGGATCCTTGAACCAGTGGATCACGCACGCTGGGAAACGGCCATCGTGACCCCAGTTAAACCAGATGGGTCAGTCCGCATCTGCGCGGACTATAAATGCACAATTAATGTCGCCCTACAACAAAGCGCGTATCCTGTGCCAGTAGTCCAACACATATTGCACTCGTTGGGGCCAGGAAAAATATTTGCAAAATTAGACATGGCACAAGCGTATCAGCAGCTGCCAGTGGATAGCGCCACGGCGGAGGCCCAGACTATAGTGACGCACAGGGGTGCTTTCAAATGCAACCGGTTACAATTCGGTGTAAGCATCGCTCCCGGTCTGTTCCAGAGCATCATGGAACGGCTGTTGCAGGGAATACCAGGGGTCGTCCCGTATTTTGATGACATCTTGGTGTCAGCTGCAAACGAGGAGCAACTATTAAAAAGAGTTAGAACTGTTCTGGCCAGAATTAGAGAAAAGGGTCTCCGCCTTAAAAAGGAAAAATGCCAAATTAACGTGCCTAGGGTAGAATTCCTGGGATATAGAATCAATGGTTTGGGCATACACCCAACATCGAAGAAAATTAAGGCGATCCAGGACGCCCCCACACCACGAAATCAGACCGAGTTGCAGGCATTCCTCGGACTACTTAACTTCTACAGCGTTTTTCTGAGACAGAAAGCTACCGTTGCTGAGCCGCTACATAGACTCCTCGCCAAGAACGCGAAATGGACATGGGGACACTCCGAGGCAGCAGCTTTTGCCGCAGTCAAGCGCCTGCTCACGACCGACTCGCTACTCGTCCAATACAGCCAAATGCTACCGCTGGTATTGACCTGCGATGCATCACCTTTCGGCGTCGGCGCAGTTCTCAGCCACAGAATGCCAAACGGGAACGAAGCGCCCATAGCATTCTACTCAAGAACTTTATCATCAGCCGAAAGAAACTACAGCCAGATGGACAGGGAAGCGTTAGCCGCTGTGGCAGGAGTCAAACGTTTCCACGAGTATCTCTACGGCCGCGATTTCGAACTCATCACAGATCACAAACCACTGCTGGGTCTTTTGGCGGGAAACCGCCCCACACCAGTCTCACTCTCCCCGCGCATGACCAGGTGGACTGTTTTCCTGGCGGCGTACTCATACAAACTGATACATCGACCGGGCTCCACACTAGGGCACGCAGACGCACTCAGCCGTTGCCCACTTCCAGAACTACTAACAGATCCCACCCCCGAGGTACCGGTTTTATTAATTGACTGTTTGGATTCAGGACCTGTTTCTTTTTTGGACGTTGCTAGATTCTCTGCTAAGGACAATGCAATCAGACAAGTACAAACTTGGGTATGGAGGGGGTGGCCAAAGGGGAATGTGGGACCTGAATTCAAACTGTTTTGGTCAAAACGCAATGAACTGTCGGTTTTACAAGGTTGTTTATTATGGGGGGATCGAGTGTTATTCCATACGCGTTGCGGAGAAATGTTTTAGAAGCATTACATGTTGGGCATCCGGGGATCGTAAGGATGAAAGCGTTAGCTAGGAGTTACGTTTGGTGGCCAAACATGGACAAAGAGATAGAGGAATGGGTAGCCACTTGTGATCCGTGCCAAGAGTCTAGACCAGCACCCCCTGAAGCGCCCGCCACAGAATGGGACAAACCAAAAGCACCCTGGTCGCGAATACACATTGATTTCGCGGGGCCAGTCCAGGGGCAAACGTTTCTAATAGTTGTGGATGCATATTCCAAATGGCTAGAAGTAGTCCTAATGACTTCAATCACGGCAGAGGCAGTCATTAAGGTAGTACGGCGACTTTTCGCCACTCATGGCCTGCCCGACCTCCTGGTCTCCGATAACGGGCCCCAATTCACGGCCATGCAATTCGAAACATACCTAGCAAGTCAGGGAATTCGGCATGCCCTTGTCGCGCCATTCCATCCGGCCTCGAACGGACAGGCGGAAAGAATGGTGCGAGCTGCAAAAGAGGCCCTCGCTAGGATGGGCCCAGGTGATTGGCAAACACGAATTGACCATTACCTACTAATTCAGCATATTACCCCCAGCGCCATGACGGGTAGGAGCCCCGCTGAACTCCTCATGGGCCGCCGTCTACGGTCTCACCTGGACCGACTTCACCCAAATTACTCTGCCACATCGCCCCCAGACTCTACAAGCAAAATTCGGAGTTTTAGCATAGGGGATTCAGTATACACCCACAACTATGCAGGGGGAACACTGTGGATGCCGGCAAGGGTAATTGGTATCACGGGTCCACGATCATACTTGCTAGAACTAGAGGACGGTAGAAATTGGAAAAGGCACATAGACCAACTCCGGGGCCGCCTGGCGCACTCCAACCTGCGATCCGCTAACGAGGACTATATCCCATCGGAGAGTCAGCAACCCGAGAGCCCAAACACAGAGGAATACAGCACCCTGGAACCTAGAGTGGAACCGGAGATCAACGACGGATCAGAACAGCATCCGAGCGAGGAAAGCCTTCCAACCCCCGATTGCGGAACGGAACAAGCAGAACAAGCCGATCTCACGCCCACTCCAACTCAACCCGAACTCCGACGATCCACCCGTATAAGACAGAAACCGACACATTTAAAGGACTTTGTCACTAACCGGAACACTCCGTCTAAGAAGGGAGGGGTGTTAGATATTAGCATATATCACTGTAAGTCTCCACTCAGGTCCGCCGCTAAGGCGGGAACTAGGGATCAATCTGATTGGTCGAGAGGCGTACCCGATCCCTATAAAAGGGGAACCCTCAGACCACACACCAAGCTGGATCACTACTACTATTAATAAAGAGCTGCTAGTCACTACTTGTCCGGAGTCTGTTCTCTCGTTGCCCGAATCTAACAGCAACCATCTGCCCATACAAAGGCTTTGTCAAAAGAATGTTGTATAGAGCTGGTTAGCAAACACTAGAAAGTAACATGCATGTCAGATTCCTTTCCTCTTGCAACACAATTGGATGCAAATGCCAGCAGCTGCAAATCTAAAATAGCTGCTACTGTTCTTTTAACCTGACTGATTTATCTTGTGGCTTTTCTAAGCCCTTTAATCTTCAGTAAATAATTTCTCACTTCCTTGTGGTCATCCTAATTCTATGCTTTCAGTTAGAACTTCCTGTAAACATCATTGGTGGATTACAAGCACAATGTACCCTACACTAAATGAGACTTCCATTTTATGGGAGACATATTTTAGAAGATTTGTTTAAGCTAGATCCTGGTGACTAAAAAAACAAGACCAAATAATGAAAATCAAGCCAAGTTTTTTCTTTGTGTTGCTTCACAAATCAGAAGGATTTTACATATTGTATGAAAATTAAGTGAATGCAAAAAAATGTGGGATTATTAATTTGCTAAGCATGCATGGGAAGTGCAGTATAACTTAATGCTGAGTAGGAGGCATAGAGACCAGAGTTTTGCTCTTAAGAGGGTTATTAAAATGTGTGACTGCAAAACACAAAAACAATCAGTTTGTTGATTTATAAAACAAATAAATAAGTATGAATTATAAAATGTTTTATACAATTTACAGAATCCTCAGTGCAGGTAATAGTATTATACTGTAAGCATGATAATTAATGATTGACAAATGAGCAGGTTGTAAGAGATGGGTGATGTCCCTTCATTGTTTATTGAATTTATGCCTAGAACATGCTCCATCACCCTCTTTTCCCCTCATGAAATTTGTTTGTTTGTTTGTTTGTTTATCCAATTGGTATGGCTGCCCATCTCAATAAGTGATTCTAGGTGGCAAACAGAATTAAATTAAATTAAATTAAAACCAGTTACAAAGTTAAAATACAAAGCAGCCAAGAAACAAATCCAAATCACTAACTCAATCAAGAAGCAGGTTCCGGCACAGGTTTTAGGTGCCCCTGGCACAAGCACATAATCAGGTCTTTAGACCCTTACAAAAGACCAGTAGGGTTGAGGCCATCCATATCTGAAAGGAGAATGTTCCACAAGGTGAACATGACAGCAAAAAAAGCATCACCTTCGTCTCACTCCCAGCCCACACCTGAGACAGTTTAATGTTGTTCTCAGCTTTGTGTTCTTCATCACAGTTGAATTAGGCAATAGACATACCCCTTTCTTCCATATCCTAGATGTAGACCCTGATTCAGAAGTTTGAGACCTAAATCAGTCTTAACAGCAGCTGACCAAAAATCAGACCAAGGGCTGCTACAACAAATCAAGTTTCTTCTCTTCTGCTTCATATTACAACTCTCCTCATACTTCTCAGCTGTTGTCTGGAGTTTGGAATCTTTTTAATGAGTTTAAAGCTCTTTTGGAAGAGTGCTATACCCATGTCCAAAAAAATTCCTGACTATCAGCTAGATTAATACTTTTCCAGAATGATATTGTTAGCTGGTATGAGCCAATAATCAGGCTCCCTTTGAAGGCACTCACATAAAACTCTTGTGTAAAACCAGAGCAAGTTTTGACAAATGGCTAAACCCATCCATGTAACCATCTATCAAAATTATCTCCAGCTCCAGCCCACATTAAGCAAAATGGTGGAAGTTTTTCCATTGGATATTAATCATTGGTAGAAGGGGAAGGATCAACAAATCCCCATCCATAATACGTCCTATTATCTATAAATAAGGACATCAGCATTTCTCAGCATCATGCCTGTTGCAAGGTAAGATCACACAGAAGCAGTAATATTTATGTGTGTATATTTTGTGCTAGGTGATGGACTGCGGAATAACTTTCTTTTGAGAACTAGATAACCTGTAGCTCCTTGTGAAGTTGCAAAAAAAAGTGGAAGCAATTCATATCCATTTAATTATTTGTTATTTACCCTCCCATTTTTATAAGGTCTGAGACAAAAATCCATAGATTATATCTGTTCCATCAGAAGGTGAGAGGAACTATCAAAGTGACAAAGTGTAAGGTATCACCTTAAACTTTGTTCTTTGAATCTTAGAGCTACTGAAAAAGAAATATCTAACTAACAGGGAAAAAAATCCCAATAAAGTTTGCCCTATCTGAACTGCAAGTACAAAGCATCCCTTCCATGTGTAATCAATCCTTTTTGGTGACAACATTGGGCAACCTTGTTTCTTGTATATCCTGGCACCCAGTGGAAGACTGGACTGGGGAGAGATCCAATGAAAATGCTAATTATGTTTTGTTAATATAATACATTCTTGATTTAAGGATAGTGGAGGGAAAGGGTGTCTGTTAAAGCTGAATGTCCATTAAATCCAACTTACTTTTTGAGTTGCAAAACACATCCACATATAACATTTTTTTCCAAAACAGTACAGCTGTGGTTGATTTAAAATTAATTTAACTGACTTTTTAAATATAAATAAGATAGAGAAGGAAAGTGCTGAAGTTGTTAAAACATTTCTGATTTTGTGAGATGAAATGAACAAGGCTGTAACTTTCCTTCTGCATTCTGACTGTGAAGTAATATACACAGAAGTTGAGAATGCTCTCAGTGATAATACATGGAGAACATTTTAAATACTGTATCTTAAAACAGAAAGAGATCTTCTGAATCACATGTGCACTGCAGACTAAATACTGTAT
This sequence comes from Natrix helvetica, assembly GCF_964273705.1. Lineage (NCBI taxonomy): Eukaryota > Metazoa > Chordata > Lepidosauria > Squamata > Natricidae > Natrix > Natrix helvetica. Next base: position 300,941,954 of record NC_138548.1, read on the forward strand.
TTTAGACTCAAATCATGGGTAGTGAGCTGTTGCTGTCAATTCTGAAGAAACCTTTACAAAGGACAAAACTGTTCTGTGGAGTTTTAGAAGAAACATGTACACAAGCATATACACTCATGAATTTTAACTATTCTAAGTCTTTTAACTTTTCAGGTTCAAACTATTTGTTGCACTTTTTAACAGCTAGCTAGAAACCATTACGGCATCTTACAATACAGTACAATACAATACAATACAATACAATACAATACAATACAATACAATACAATACAATAGTAGAGTTGGAAGGGACCTTGGAGGTCTTCTAGTCCAACCCCGTATCTAGGCAGGAAACCCTATACCATTTCAGACAAATAGCTATCCAACATCTTCTTAAAGACTTCCAGTGTTGGGGCATTCACAACTTCTGGAGGCAAGCTGTTCCACTGATTAATTGTTCTAACTGTCAGGAAATTTCTCCTCAGTTCTAAGTTGCTTCTCTCCTTGATTAGTTTCCACCCATTGCTTCTTGTTCTACCCTCAGGTGCCTTGGAGAATAGTTTGACTCTTGTGGGAAGAATCTTGTGGGAATAAATGCTAAAATAAATAAATGCTAAAAGGAAATGTGTTAATGAGCTATCTCAATTAGGTTGACTTGACCTGGTCCAATTAACTGGCAGTTCCCGTGTCATAATGAGAAGGGTCAGTAAAAGTTTCAAAGCTGTGGCAATCTATTGGCAATCTAATACATCCTATGTTTAGGAAATCCTTTTCTCTAAATCCCAAACATATTGTCTCAGTGTCATCAAGCTGAGCCCACACAGCTATTGCTGTGGCAACGTTTAAGAGGAGAGTCACGAATAGCTGAAAATAGACTATCTCCCTCTCCCTCCGCCCTCATTCCTCTCTTACTTTGTTCCCCTCAGTCAGCCGTTTGAGGCAAGCAGTCAGGAGCAAAGAAGTTTCAGAAATACTCTTTATTATGATAGGACCTGTCAGATCGTATACCAAATAAAGTCAAGGCATGATTATTTTGAGTTTTTTCATCATGCTTTCTTCTTTCCCAGGACTAAGCAATATTTTCTGAGACATTCTTCTCCCTTAGCAATTCATTCCTCCTTTCCCCATTCCCAAGATCAGGTTTAATTCCCTCATATTTTCCTCCTGCACACATCAGCTTTCACCACAGTAACTCGTAGATGATACATTCTTCGCACATCCATGTTGGACTGTGACCTTAGAATTCTTGACTTTGATAGGTCGTGACTGGACTTCCATTTCCATGTCAGTTCATTACATAGACTTTAATCAGGACACACCACAAAGACCACAAAGACCACAAAGCTCTTAACGGACTTCGGCACCTCTTGCAAAAAATGAAAAGAGAATTAAAAAGAGGGTCTCCTACTTCTTTGCTCTCTAAGGCCAGTGCCTGAAATGTGAGAAAGTCTAACTACTGTTAGATCAGCTCTAGTTGGAGCAGAAGGAAGGAAAACTATATTCTAGACACCCACTGCCTCATAATAACCAGCACTGAACCTAAAGCTCTTCTACTTCACTGGGCTATTTGTGGGCAGTACCATCAGCCAATAACCTTTTTATAAATCTCTGGTTGGGGAGTAAGGTAGGCTACATATATGAACTGCTGACCAGCTGCTTCTAAAGCATCTATAGAATATTTATTTATTTATTCATTTATTTATTTATTTATTTATTTATTTATTTATTTATTTATTTATTATTTATTTATTTATTATTTATTTATTTATTTATTTATTTATTTATTTATTTATTTATTTATTTATTTATTTATTTATTTATTTATTTATTTATTTATTTATTTATTTATTTATTTATTTATTTATTTATTTATTTATTATTGGACTTCTAGACCGTCCCCTCTCCCCGAAGGGACTCAGGGCGGTGTACAGGTACAAATTAAAATCATACAGTCAAAATAAATATAACTAAAATCGAATTAAATACACCCCTGTACAAATTTATAAAATTAAAACTTAACCTTAAAACCAAATCACAAAATTTAAAATACAAACTGAGGTGGGAAAGCTGGAATTAGGCCAGGCCGGCTAGATGAAACAAGTGGGTTTTGAGTTTCTGGCGGAAGGAGCGGAGGTCCGTGGTCGTTCTAATGTCAGGGGGAAGGTCATTCCAGAGGCTCGGGCCCACCACAGAGAAGGCCCTTCCCCTGGGCGCCGCCCGCTGGCACAGTCCAGTGGATGGCACCCGGAGAAGTCCCTCTCTGTGTGAGCGAATCAGCCAGAACTACCCGCGCAGCCGCATTCTGAACCAACTGCAGCCTTTGGGCACATCTCAAGGGGAGCCCCATGTAGTTCTGGGAGTCTCTAGATACTCCCACGTAACACCTCTCCTGCGCGGGCTGCACTGGCTGCCTGTGGCTTTTCGGGTGCGTTTCAAGGTGCTGATTATCATCTTCAAAGCACTCCATGGCACAGGACCTAGTTATTTGCGGGATCGTATCCTGCCCCTCAGAATATGCTGCATGGCAGTTGAGATCCACACATATTAAAGTTGCCAAGTTTGAAAAACTCAGCTCTAAAGTAAAATCCTGCTGTGTAATATAAAAACTACTCAGATACACAATATTGCCAAAAGTATTCGCTTACCTGCCTTTATTCGCATATGAACTTACTGTAAGTGACATCCCATTCCTAATCCATAGGGTTCAATATGACGTCGGTCCACCCTTTGCAGCTATAACAGCTTCAACTCTTCTGGGAAGGCTGTCCACCAGATTTAGGAGTGTGTTTATGGGAATTTTTGACCATTCTTCCAGAAGCACATTTGTGAGGTCACACACTGATGTTGGACGAGTTTCCGTGGCCTACCACTTCGTGGCTGAGTTGCTGTCATTCCCAAACACTTCCACATTCTTATAATACAGCTGACAGTTGACTGTGAAATATTTAGGAGCGAGGAAATTTCACGACTGGATTTTGTTGCACAGGTGGCATCCTATCAAGAGTTCCACGCTGGAATTCACTGAGCTCCTGAGAGCGACCCATTCTTTCACAAATGTTTGTAAAAACGGTCTGCATGTCTAGGTACTTGATTTTATATACACCTGTGGCCATGGAAGTGATTGGAACACCTGATTCTAATTATTCTCATTTATAGAATTCTAACAACAAAGTTGAGTGGTTCGTGAGGAGTAGCCTTCAGTATTCCCATTTTGCAGAAGTATTTATTTTAGTTGTGATTGATTTTCATATTAATAAAATATGCTTGACTCCATCTGTATGGAAGAAACCATGATTAATATCTCCACTGTAAACATTTTGAGACAGGTATGTCAACAGGTCCTGTGTTGCCATGGCAGTAAGTTCCTGATCATCTCCAAGGTTACATAACACAAGCCTGAGATTAATTTCATTCTTTCTGCACGATGAATAATGTTGTTTTGTGTCTTTCCTTTCTGAGGTGTGCTTGTCATTTCAATGTTTTCCCCTTTTCCTTCCTCTCTCTTGGAGTTGATGCAGCTATTTCTGTAATTAGTTAACTCCCACAGATAACTGGCAACATTACAGCAAAAAAAAGTCATGAAAGGTTTCTTCTGACCACCAATAAACAGCAAAACTGAATGGAACAACAATCCTGGGTAAATTTGGTCTGCTGAATATCATTCAGGAATAAATCCATCTGCACCAGCTGTGTGATTATATAGTCACAAAAATTAAATATAAGGTCAGATATAAATAAAGCAAGTTGCCCTAATAATCACTATGGTAAGGTCTCCACTGATGTATTTTAGCATCTTCTAGCTTTACCTACCCATCCCCGAGGCAACATAAAGCCTTACTTCATCACTGTTATTTGGCACAATGATAAATGGGTCATCATCTTCAAAAGATACCATGAGTCACTAGTGTAGATTCTGCCTAAATCAGCCATATGCCTTTAGACTCCAGTGCTGTGGGTGGAATCAAGTGCAGTAAAAGGTGTGGGATAAAGGAGCAATGTGCCATTGTTTGAGCTGTATACTGTCACATCATATTCATTCACATCCTTGGAGGCATGTGGAAGGATGGCGGATATAATAACAACAAAAGAACAATCTTCACAGGAGAGCAAGTTATGAACCCAAGAAAATTGACTTACATTTTAGACCTGAGCAGGGTTGAATAGAGAAGGATGGAGAGTTGGGACTAAAGGGAATGTGGAAAATTTTACTTTGGATTGGACCAAGCAAGAACCTGGTTTGGGTTGACAGTTCCATGTCAAAGTGGGAGTTGTAGTAGATTGGTCCACAAGAATACTGTAAAGATATGTGGGTAAGATCTTGGGAGAGATGCTGCCTAGGGACCAATCATCTTAGAATGGCCATAGCCTACAGTTGGATAATGTGCTATGCAAGTTGGCTCAGAAGGGGCCCTCCATAGTTTCACTGACTGTAATGGGGATGGGGGGGAAAGACATTTGTACTTTCAGACTTGAAAATTAATATCAGTCTTACCAGGTAGACCAGATGGGAAACACAATCAGAAGAGTTAATTTGACTCTCATTAATGAAGGCAAATTCTACTTTATTGTAAGGCCGTATTAACAGAATCTTCCAAGTCTAAAAATATAAATATCCTTCCCATATCCTTTGCAGCCCAAAAACTAAGGAGGACCCTAGTCTTGTTCTCCCCCCTGCTCCCAATCAAGGTGCAGACTATTTCTGTCTTATTTATCTGTTCCCTAGACAGCACCTCTTTTCTCTATCTCCCAAAGTCTTTCCCACATACTATTACACATAAGAACTTGAAGTAAAGAAAGTCTTTGCCTATTAAAATGTCAGGCATAAGTGACCAGACCCGTATGTGTAGACTTCAAGCTAACTACTTTATTGTATTCTGCCTATAATGCTGGAATCTCCTCAGACCACTTTCTTTCCCTTGGGAACAGATAGATAAGGTTCCATGGAGCTTTTTTTTGTGGGGGGCGGGGGGGGGGGATCTCTTTGGATCTCTTATGGCTGTGCAACAATTCAAAACTACCTACTTGACCCCCTCCTCCCTGTCTGCTGGCTGTTTCCCAACATAGAATTGAGTCTAACAAAATCTGGAGGCAGAGATGGGAGGGATAGTTAAGAATATGGAATGACTGCATGATGACTTTGTTAAAGCAGCCATGGATAGACCATATGAAAGCAATGCATAAAGGGAGAATGTAAGATTGAGGTATTATTCTGATCTCCTATCTGGTTGTATTATCTCCAAGTCCTTGGGAAATGAAAATATAGGGAGGGTAGACTCAAAGAAGGATATGTGTCATTGAAGCAAGAATTAGCAGAGAAAGATATGGTGGAAGATGGAAGGCAGACCATCATCAAAAAAGGAAGGTCAAAAAAATAATATTAATTTCCTTTTCTCTCCCCACCTCCGCTCTCCATTTGGGTACTAACATATGATATATATATGAGTGATGGTGTTAACTTGGTTAGAACTGACTTGCATTTGCTTACCTTTGTATTATTGTCATTCAGTGCCAGTTAACACTTGATTGCTAGAGAGAGATAAAAACCTTGCATCAAACAAACTTTTCTTTCTATTGGTTTCTTCAACGTGACTGCAAGAATGTGACAGATTGATCCTGGATAAAGGGGCAGACCTGACACATATTACTGAAACTTCAATGGACAAAGGCGGGAGTGCTTTTCAGGTTTTACATCAGCTGTAATTCCAGCACAGAGGGGAAGAGTTGGTGATGATCATCCAGGAGACTCTACTGTACATCTCAAGACCCATGTAACTGACAAACCGCTGAAGCAAGAACAACACAGATTTCAGGGAGGTATATTTAACCTGTCTGAAATATAGACAGAATGTTTAAAAATGTGAGAATAAATTCCCAGCTTCAGCTATAGTGAATTAATTACAGTGGAGTCTTTATGAAACATTTTCCTCCCACATCTCTCACATCTGGACTGTGTTGGCTCTTCTCACGTAAACCAAATTCCTTGGCCCCCATTTTCTTCCCACAGTCTCTTTCATGGCCAAAGGCAATGTTCCACAGATACCAAGGGAGAGGCCATGCATCCACTTGGAGCTGTTGATAAATATGGCCCTGAATTAGCCTATTGGGATGCAGAGAACGGGAAGGGAAAATAACATGGAGCATGCTTGATGAAGGACAAGGCAGACCTTCAAACTATTCGGATGCAGATGTCTCATGCTACCAATCTAACATATCCACATATCTTTTACATGGGCTTGACAACATTCTCACGAATTTATATTGGCGCTAATACCGTAATCGGCTCTGTAAAATGTTTCATTATTTTCTGTCACGATTTACATACCTTAAAATTGGGATTAAGGTTTCTTTTATTAAGTTAAATTGAATTAAATTAGGATTTCTTGCAACCCTTTGTTACAGGACAGTTCTCCCTTATTCTTCAGGCTTCTTGGCCAACCCTCCATCTCAATAAGGCTAATTTGGGCACACACTTAATTTTCCTCTCCTTTGTCATGAAGTTTCTCAGTATGTAATGAAGTTGGCTCTATTTATTTGTGCTTATTTGGTTTTTACACATAAAGAAGAGATGACTGTCACTTGGAAAAGGAATAAGTACACTTTGAAGGGTTTATTTGCTTCGTTTCTTACAGATTGTGAATTAACCGTTATCCGATGCAATGCCCTCCAAATCTGTCAGTGCATATCACACATGATCTCCAGCCAGCACATCCAATCTTAAATTGATTTTGAATGATGGGGATTGCAGTCCAAGCTACCTGGACAGCATTAAGTTCAGGGGAAACAAATGCAGACCTACTACTTAACACTCCTCTCTTAGTTGGTGTAATGATACCTCCCCAATTATAGCAATGGACTTTTCATGTGAGCATCCATGAGTGTGTTCTCTTCTGCCTTTGACCAACTAGAAAGAAATTGGCTTGAATATTGAAAATATCACTCATTCCTCATTTATATGGCTAATCTTACTTCTGTCCACATTCTTATTTCCCTTGGATTTAGACAGCTTAGTGAAAGAGGCTGAATCTCACCCCATTGCTTTCCAGAGTTTACACAATGAGTGCAGTGTTGAGTGCTTGTTTTTTCTTTCACCAGAAACTTTTCTAGAAGGTCCAATTTGTTGTCAAGAGCCCTAATGCAATTTCATGTTTATTTGCATCATAAATACTGTAATATTGATTGTAAATTAAGACTGATCTACTTGGAAGCCTGGTTAATGAGCTGGATCAGGGATAAATAGAAATTCCACAAATAATCCTATATTAAGGATAAATACTTTAAAAGCTGGGCTATTGCTATCTTTCTGCTACTATCAGCCCATGCAAAATCCTGGTACACACCATGCATGTACTTAAAATTTTTGAAACATAATTATATTATCAGGGCTACATTAGAATGGTATGTGCCAGCAAACAATTTCTGCTTGATAAAAGCAAACTGCCAGTCTGCCAGCTGTTTTTCCCCCAACATTTTCATTGCTTCCATATTAAAAGGTACAAGTGCTATATTGATCCATATTTTCCAGAAAGTAAGCCGGGCTTGTACTGCTTTCTCTCAAATCCAGATGCCTTATCCTGCCCCACTAAATTCACATTTCATATCTACCATGACAACAAAGGCAAATGAATGATATTGCTTCTTAAGTCTGCCAGGTTTGTTTTAATATCACCATTACTCATTGCTTTTCTGTTGTGGTACGATATCAAACCTCATATATCACTGGATTGTTTACACTACTACTTTTTTATAAGATGGAAAGATTTTGATGTCTGACGCAAAGGAGAAAATAGAGCCACCTTTCCACTTCAGGATTGGCTCATGATTCTAACATTCTGCCAATATTCAGAGAGTCAATCTATGAGGGTGATGGCCAGTTTAAAATGAGGGAGGGGGAGGGAGGAGAGAGAGAGAGAGAGACAGAGAGAGAGAGAGACAGAGAGACAGAGAGAGAGAGAGACAGAGAGAGAGAGACAGAGAGAGAATCAGAAAGGTAAACGGTCAGAAAGGTAGTTTAGAACTACCCACAGCAAGGAGTTTGATTCTCGCTGGCTCAAGGTTAACTCAGCTTTCCATCCTTCTGAGATTGGTAAAATGAGGACCCAGATTGTTGGGAGCAATATGCTGACATTTGTAAACTGCTCAGAGAGTGATGTAAAGCACTGTGGTTTAATTCCAGGCACAGAACTGCAGAGAACCATTTTGTAAGCTTGGACACACATGAGGTTTATCCTTGAAAACCTGTACTGCAGAGCTTCAATCTGCATTTGGCACCTGCCCAAAAGGGATAATATGAATATTTGTGTTTAATACATTATGAACTGCAGCATGAGCTCTCGCATCCCATCAGCATAGAACTAAAGCACTCAGGCATCAAAAGACACAGAAACTCAGGTCCATCCAGGCATTCAAGGTGAAACTGAAAGCTGCCGAAGCATCGCTCACGCTGTAAATTTAACTGTTGAAATCAGTCCCACTGTGAAGAGAACACGCTGCTGTCTCAGTTTTAGACACCACAGAGAAGTATGATCCAAATGTAAATGCTTAGGAGGTGGTTTCTGTGACTATTTTTGGGCTGCCAAATTTCTGCAGTTAGTTACAGGCTTGTCTGGCCAAGTGCGTGAAAATTGTAACATCCTGGAACATCTCTGAAATTCTAACACATCTGAAAGGGGACCAGAACCAATTCATGAGGAGGAAATGGCTGTTACAAAAGAAACCATAAGGACTCCCCCTGATATACCCATGTGAAATGACCCGGGGCATGGCACAAATGCAACACAGCCAGAGAACAAGTCTAACTTCCCTTTATTGCTCCAACGTTTCCCCCAAACGTCCCCATGTTTACTACAAGTACTGGAGAAAAGCTCTCACATGCACCTTCAGCAGCCACTGGTTACCAGTAGTCCAGTAAGCAAGTTTAGCCAAACAGTAACCAGGGCCAGCAGTCCAGCAAAGCAGGCAAATCGGGCAAGCCCCACAAGACAGAGCACAGTAATCTCCATGCGTTGGCAAATGCACATGAGGCTCCACAGATTCAAAGCTTGTTCCCGACAAATGCCCCTCCCACTCCTTACATCTCAGTCCCCAAGTGTGCCTTGTGAACAGTGGTGGGTTTCTAATTTTTTTTTTTGCTCGTGTGCGTGCAGAAGTGTCCAGGTGGGTGGGTAGAGCCTACCGCCACTGCTACTACTGGTTCACCTGATCCAGGCCAAACCGGCAGCAACCCACCTCTCCTTGTGAAGGGGGGTGGGGTACTCCCCTCTCTCTTACCAGCTCAGTCTGCATTGTTCTCGCCTTCTCTCTTCTCTCCGTGCTCTAGGATCAGGAGGGGGTGGCCCTTGCTCTTTGCCTGAGCTTTGTCTCTCCTGATCCTCCCTGTCTGCAAGCCTTTCTAATCCTGAAAAGCCTTGCCCAGACTAACTCTGCCCTTCCCCATTTTCATCCAAGGCCAATGAAGTCACTCTCTTGATCTCTGTCAGCTCTTGTTCAAACTCATCTTCCCCCGCAGATTCAGACTCCGATGGGGGCATGACACTATGTTTTGTTGAAGCACCCATTTCTCCCATTCCCTTCCCACACACAGTGCCCCAAGTAATTCTCTTCCCAAAATGTTCCAGAAGTAAAGATGGTTGCTGCTCACTTTTTAAGGACATCTAAACTTCAGATATAGATACTTTAAATGTAACAATAGACAAAGGTGTTGTGGCCAATAACATTAAAAATATAGTTGCATTGCACCCTCATGATGATGACAGGGAGTTCCGATGTGTTTATCCATGAAGATAGTTTCCACATAACTGTATGGCTTAAGTTGGAATCCTTGTCCCTTAGACTGAGTTTTCTCTTTTGGACTGATTTTTGGACATGGACAATGATTCAGTTGTATGAGAACTCAAGTGATACAACCCAAATCGTGTCTACACTGCAACCTTTAATGTTCTTTTAATTAAGGACCAACCTCTAATTTCACATTTTTCAAGACATAATAATAATAATAGTAGCCGCTCATGGATATTCTTGGAAAATAATTGTCAAATATGCCCACCCATCTAGATGAGGATAAATAGAAGGAGAGGCAATTAAGCACGCTTGGGAGTCAGAAATGATGAATAATTTATGATTGGCCTTCTCAACCCAAATCAATATATAGAAGGATAAATCAACCAATATTTCCCATATATTCTCTTACTGCTAAAGTTATCCTTGTAAAGAAGTCGGAATAAATGTTATCTACAGGTTATGTTTATGTGTAATACAGCTACAAAGTCGAAGTGCATTTACTCAGAAGTAATTGCTACTAAAATGCAGAAATGTGTCTTAAGCTTACAATGCTAGTGGCCTTTGCAGAATCACATGAGTGCAACAAGGCTATAAAGGCATGACCCTTTGTCTCCCAAGACTCTGCTCTCATCAACAGAGCCTTTTTTCCTGCCTTTTTAATCATCAAATGCTCCCTGATTGAAGGCCCTTTTTTGAGGCCCCAGACAAATTGTGGTTTGTTGACCTCAGTGAAATCTGGAAGAAATTCATTGCGAAAGAATGTAGTGGCATCCAAGGGGATTCAGCCTTGCAGACTGGAATCTTTGTTTGCCAAGACTTCTAAGAACAATTATTTAATTAGTCTCCTTGCAGCCTTTTACTGACCCCACAAGCAGCTGCAGTGGGGATCCCAAAGAATCCCAAAGGAGAACCTTAGACCACAGAGGAAATGCCCAGAGAAGACTCAATTGAAAAATCCTAGATTACTAGCCTTAGCTACCACCCGCAGACCTCAGTTCATGATTCACTATTATATCTGCCCCGGAACTGAATTCCTTGAGGAGGAAAGAAAGAAAATAGAAAAGCACAAGGACAGAAAGAACCCACTTTAACTTATTGGTGGTCTTTTTTTTTTTGCCTCAGTGCATGGTAATATAAGAACTGGTGTAGTGTTGTGGTTAAGCATTGGAGCCAATGTGAATGAAGAAGTCTAAAGTTGAAACCTTGCTTCAGCCATAGAATGAGTCACTTTAGAAAATGTCACACTAAGCCAGGAGGTTTTTTTTATCATGGTTAGTTGAATACATTCACTGGATGGTACTAAGCCATGATGGCTTAATTCATGCATCATTCTAAATTGCAAACAAATCAAATTATGGGTCAGTTCAGTTCAATGTATGAACCTGGTGAATTTTTATACTGCAAGCTCACTGTATTCGTAAAGGAGAGATCAGCCAGTGGCGGGGAAAAGAGTTGAGAGACTGTATTACAGAGGAAAGCATCAACAACCACTTTAAACAGAGGTTTGAAAGTGCAACTCTCGGGTTCGACTGCAATCATTTATACTTTCTGAATGTATTCTGTCCTCTTTATGTATATGAATGTTGCATGTTGTTGTTTTTAATCTGTGTTTTATTTTCTTTGTTCTTATTATATACACATTTTACTATGTATTGTTTAAGAGGTAAAAAGCAGCCCATTCTGAAAAATGTGAATGTTAAAGTTGATCTGCATTTTAGCTTAGATAGAGATTCAGGAAAGGACAGTTCCAGTAAACAAAAAATGATTTTAAAAGTTTTTTTTAAGTTCCGACGATCAGCTGTGTGACAATCAACTGTGCCAGGCAATCGTGGGAAGTTGTTTTTTTTTAAACTTTTTTAAAGCATTTATTTTTACTACTGATAGCTGTGCCTGATTGTCTGTGAGGTTCCTGCTTGTTGCAAGGGCCATTTTGTGTGAAGTCCAACTGCTTTTGCATTGTGTCTGAGTCAGTTGGGTAGCTTTTGTGTTATTTTTGTGTAAAGTGTGATAGTTGGTTTTTGAGCGCTCTGTGACTCTCTGAGGTTCCTGCTTGTTGCAAGGGCCATTTTGTGTGAAGTCCAGCTGCTTTTGCATTGTGTGTGAGTCAGTTGTGCAGCCATGCCCACCCAGTCACATGACCACCAAGCCATGACCACCAAGCCACGCCCACAGAACCGGTAGGGAAAAATTTTGAATTTCACCACTGAGCAGTTCACATTAAAATGCCAACCAAACCAGCTCCCTCTCTTACTTAATTCTAATGCAGGTTCATGTAATAACACACCTATGGCTCCCTTCAGCTTGCTTTCAATGGAAAATGCACATAAACAATATTCATCACTGTTTACCAATAGGAGAACAAGAATAGAGATAGTATTTACCAATGATCTGATGATTTCCTGCTTCAGAATAAGTATGGCTTCCTTAAGGAGCTGCTGATATGTAAAGGAGTATGGTACTCTCACAATAAATCAGCTTTCCTGCATTGGTCCTGAATAGTTGCATCACTTGTTCCATCAGTAATGAAATTTAAAATCCAGGAAGCAGGCATTGATGATGGAGGACAAAAGTCCTGCAAGCAACAGGAGTTAGCAGAGAAATCTACTTTGATGATATCATAAAGCAGAGAATCTTCTCAAAATTCTACCAAGAATCTGGGAATTCCACAAAAACAGGTGAAGCTTCTGGAGCCCTTGAAAAATATTAGTTGCTTCAAAGTTTCCACATGTGAGAATAAAATGGTAATAAAGAAAATCGACACTATTTGAATTCATGACTTTTTCTTTCCTTAGCTCACCTACAGATGACTGAAAATCAAATAATGGATGACGCTGAACAGAGTTCTTAAAACTGAAGGATGTTGCTCTTAACCCCCAAATCTATCACATCTGAATCTCTTTTGCATTCTGGAATATTCACATACATATATATGCACATGCACACACAGATACAAAGATACACAGATACACACAGACACAGACACAGACACACACACACACACACACACACTTTATGTTCCTCCTGAATATATAGTGGTTAAAAGTAAGGGAAACTTTCAAAATAAGAATTGACTTGTAACTTAAGCCTTTGCTATTGCAAAGGAAGGCAACCGAATATAAATGTATACATTTACATTATTCCAGGCATTTTCAAAATAATGTATTCAGGATGGGCTCACTATATCTTCTGTAACAATAAGATATGTCGCAAAGAAATCTATAAAAATAGAGTAAAAAGAGAAAGAGCAATACAGATAGGACAGAGATTCCACCCCGCTTCACTTCTCCTGTTTGAAATTTAAAAAAAAGTAATAATTCAACAGCTGCACACTTTTCATTCACTGTGCAGGAGCTCCTTCTAGTGGCAATATTTCCAGCTGCTTCCATTGATTAGTGTTCAATTTTTTGTAAACTTCTCAACATCTCAACTTGAATTTGACTTCTGGTAAACATGTGGACGCATCCATATAGCTTTCCTGGTAATAATATTGTAGGAATATTCTTCTGGGATAATCTGGTGACCTTCCAATCCAATTTACATTTTTATGATTCCCTGGATACTAACTTGATTTGGACCCCAGTAAGGTATTGCACAGTTCATTGCTACCTAGCTGGATATTTTTCGGATATCAAATAATTTACTCTAATGCTATAGGGCAGGGGTGTCCAAACTTGGCAACTTTAAGACTTGTGGACTTCAACTCCCAGAATTCCCCAGCCAGCTGGCTGGGGAATTCTGGGAGTTGAAGTCCACAAGTCTTAAAGTTGCCAAGTTTGGACACCCCTGCTATAGGGTATTCTATTCTTCAATGGTGATGTCAACTTAGACTATTGTTCCCCAACTTAATATCCTTCAGATTTCTCAATTTATGAAGGAAGCTAAGCAAGGTTATCACACACTCTAGTTAGCCTCTTCCAACTGTTTAGTTTCACAGCTTTTTGCAATGGAAATATGATTTGAAATAACAAAGGTGGCATTCAAGAACAAGAGATACAAAAACACATAAAACTGAATCAGTTGATTTTTCCCCCCTTTTCTTTTCATTTCTTTTTTTTATATGGAGTCCTACAAACAAAATACAAGTACTGGAACAAACTGACAAGCAGATTCTTCAGTAGCATTGAGAAACAAACAACTGCAGACTCAATGTTGGTAATAAAAATGCTAGTGCAGAGATGACCTATGCGTATTTGTATCAATAATCTGACTCAAACTGTGGTGTAATCTTTGAACCATCTGTAAAGCATTCATATATAGAATCAGGTTCTTTAGGCTTCCCAAAGCCATTGTGGATGATATTAAGGATCAGTGGGGAAACAAAGCTCTTTTAGATTATTTCTCTCAATGAGCCTTTTATATTTCCCTACCACTCAAGAAGCCCTAGGGAAGTAGATGTTTCCATGCATCTGTTGTACTATGTTCCAACAACAGCCTATTCAAGAAACTACCAAGGAAAAAAAGAACACTCCCACCAACATTGACAAACAGAGAGCAAACTTCTACCATGAAGATAACACATAACTTCCTCTGCAAACATAGTTTGTTTCTTGGTGCTCTGAGCTGAATTGTTTGCTTGCAGATGTTTTGTTATTAGTAACATCTTCATGCTAGAAGGAAGTGGAGTTTGGTAATTCCAAAGGCTTTGGAGGGGAAGAACGTAACTCAAATTAAAGCAAGGGGTTTTGGATTTCATACTGTATTGAGATTGGGTAGTCCAGGGGTATCAAACTCGTGGCGTCATGGCATTGTCACATGACGTATCAGGACTTCCCCCCACCCTTTGCTAAACCAGGCATGGATGTGGCCAGCATGTGACACATCCTGCCGGTGGGCTGCAAGTTGGACAGCCCTGGGGTAGCCCAATAAATGACCCCATCTCTGGCTCATACAAGTTTTAAGGTTACAAAGAAGAAAATCAATGGCATGAGATGTTTACAATCCATGCAACCATGTTCTCAATTTAAACTTAGTATGTATAAATGTAAGTATGTATTAAAAGATTTTATAAACTGGGCTTCAACTCTATTGAATCCTAGAGTAATATGCAAAGAACATACAAAGCATAGAAAGATGGGCAGTGTTTCCCTATTCCTAATAATAAAGTGTGAGAGGAATAAACTATGCGTAAATTATGTTGCATGAAAAGAAACAATCCTTAAGAGCCAATGATACATCTCTAGTTACTGTCTCTATTCAATTATTTATTTTACTTCCAGATGATTGCTGTGGGATAAAATTATACAAAGTTGGCAGGTATTCTTTTTTCCCTTGAAACTGTTTTAATGGAAAACTATAAAGCATCAATCATAATTAAACTTCCAAACACTTTGCAATATTTCAGTATGTTTAGGTATGATTACCCAAAGTGGGCGGTAAAATCCAGATAGGGCAGGAAAGATATCATACATAGTTAAAGGATGTTATTGTGTGATCATTTTTCTTTCACTTTTGGATTTGATAATCATGGTTTTACTTATCCTCCAAAGTCACAGAAATGAGATTAACCCCCCCCCCATATAAATCATTTAAATGAATACATAGATACATAGCAATAGCCTAAGCACTTAGACTTATATACCACTTTACAGCCGTCTCTAAGCGGTTTAGAGTCAGCATATTGCCAATAATTTTTTTACCCACCTCGGAAAGATGGAAAGATGAGTCAACCGTGAGCCTGGTGAAATTTGAACTGCCAAATTGCAGGCAGCTTGCAATCAGCAGAAGTAGCCTGTAGTACTCCACTCTAACCACTGTGCCACCATGGCTCATACATACATACAAAAAGAATTGTCTGGTTTTACAATAAACTTTTAAAAACAAACAAACATGTATTTCACATTTGAGAAGGCCTGGTAATGCTGTTCTTAAAACAATGTTCTTCAAAACAAGTTCCATGTTTTCTATCACATCTTTATGGCAGAAACCATTTAAAATGCCAGGAATATATTTTTTTTATTTAAAAAGTAATTGCAATAGCCGAGGAACAGAGATTTCTGTTGTCTCTTTCTCTAGATATATATAGATAGATAGATGATATATAGGTATATTAACATATAAATATATTAGTTTGTGGTCAGATAACATCATTTCGCAGATGGCATTCTGTTCTATATCTTGACTTCAGACTGGCTAAATATTGTCAAAGTAGTATCCTCATCCTGGTGTCTGAATAGGCAACCACAGTCCCAGGATCAACTTTAGCAGGACTGAGTAGCTTTCGCTATGAAACCACATGGGTCAGAGGAATTTCTACCCTCAGTTCTGAATAAGTTCTGGAATGGGTCTGGTATGCAACTTGATCTTCCTGTTTGGTGAGCAGGCAGTAGCTGTAACCAAGGCCTTTGCATGAATACATTTAGTGTGTTCTTGTTCTGGGAGGCTCTCTGCAGTCATTCATACCTTTATCACTCTGTATGTGGCAATTGCAATGTATTCTAGATGTATTGACGACTACTTAAAGATGCAGCTGATCCAAAATGAGGTGGCATAAGCAGTGATGGACATGCAAGCTGCATTCATTGCCAGTAAGACTCCAGAGATACTCAAGGTGGTTATTATTATTTATAAAGACCTACATGCATTAGGAGGATTGAAGGACTCATCGCCTTTGTTTTGTGCCCATTCTACCTGTTCAGACAAGAGTTGACATGCTCCTGATCCCATCCATTAAATAAAGTTATTTAATGGGATCCTGGAAACATGGATTCTATGTTGCACACCTGCCCTTTGGAACAATATTCACCCAGAGATTGAAACAGCCCTTTCCCTACTTTCTTCAAGCAATCCTTGAAGATCTGGCTCCTTACCCAAGCCTTGGGCTAGAGTGACTCATTTGGAAGGGTATATATGTGGGAGTGATTGTGGATTGTTGCCTCTAGGTCAACCATTGTTTGTTTTTATTGCTTTTATATTTATTTTTATTGTTGTTCACTAACCTGAATTGTCAGGATTTGGGTAGCCTATATGATAAATAAAAATAAGGATTAAAAAAATCTGATTTTAAAAGTATTGCTTTTCAATGTTAAAATGTAAAACAAAAAAAATCCTGTATGGATGAAAAAAAATCATTATAAAAAAAGGTAAAAATATCCCAGAATGATAAGCCTAAAATAAAGACATATTCATTCTCTTATTCTCCTAAAGTGAAATCTAATTACTTCGAAGTCAAATTTCCCCCACCTCCAAAAAGTTTCTAATTCATAATTGGTTATAAAGGGTATACTGATTAATTGTTGTTTGGACTATGTTGCTCCAACAGCGGTATCAACTCCAAACTTTATTTTGAAATAGTTTGCAGCAGTTTCGTGATTATAAAAGTTCCTCATTCCTCTATCCTTGGATAGGCTGACATTTGCAGGATAAAATAAGAAAGTGTTCCTTGTTGTCTCTAAACATTATGAACCTTTTTTCTATTTTACCTTTTTTCACCCTTTCATATTTTTCCTGTTTTTTCTTTTATGTTTCTATGTTTCTGTTAAATCGATCTAAAATCTTCTTTTCATAAAAAAATATTTCAAAAAATATTATGAATGTAATTGAATGCTTTATGCTTTTAAGATAGGAAATATCATTAATGTTTTGCCACATATCCCAAGGTACTTGCAAAATATTATGTTCCAATCTTTGAAAAACCTCTGCTTCAACTAGATTTTGGACTGTGATAGCTTGGTTTGAAGCTATGGTAATATGCAGCTTTTAGAAATTCTTCCTGAGCCAAATTAAACTGATCTATAAACATTTCTCCACTACAGCCACTAGAGCTTGCTCATATTCGGTATAAAGAGTGTAAGAGACTAAGATATTTATGTTTGATTTAACCCTGAACCTGAGCCAGTTCAACAGGCCGATTGTCAACTCTTTTTTCAGTATTGTGTCCAAAATTCCCAATCCTTGAATTCTTTTTCAATGAGATTCTAACATTATTTTTAAAGTTATTTTTAATCTTTTTGCTTCGCCTTAATATTTCATTCAGGCAGTTCAAATTTTATCACATTTCTTAAAAGCCTACTACTACTACTTAATGAAGCACAAGTAACTCAAAATTTGTAACTTCACTTGGCTTAATTACAAGAGTCAAAACTGCTCTCTGGAAATTTCCCAAGTGATAACTGATTGGGATACACAAATAGTTATTACCTTCTCAGAAAAAAAATGTAAGATTTGTACCCACATGGTTTATGAAAAAAAATGGAATTTGGACAAATATTTCTTTAATTTGCAGCTGTTTTTCTCCCCCTTAAAATGTATTTTTCTTATTTAGTATTTAAGGAGTATTGAAGTATTTCAAAATTATTAATATAATAAAACAGAACATTGAGAAGGAGTACAACGTGTGTGCACCTTGGTATAAAATTTCCTCCCTCCCTTGACTTATTAAATAGTGTCCCAGTGAGTGAAACATGAATTTAGGTTTTGGGAGAATTTCAGTGTTAAAGCAAGGCATTTTCAATGTTTTACACAATTTGTTACTGGATCTGGATCTGCTTGTTTTAGCAATTTTATCCATTTTCAAAAGCAGAACTGGTTTATTTCAACATTGCTCTGGTTTTTTTTTAAATTACAACAAACCAGTTTTTCTTTCTTTCAATACTTTCAGTTGGCAGACTTTTTAAAGAATAATTCTCTTTTCCCGCACTAGCAATAGAGATTAAGCGCCCCGTTCTTGGTATATATCCCAACTTTTATGCATTACTTAAAACTTATCTCCCCAAAAAATGTAATTGGAAAAAAGGAGCTTTTGTATTTATCTGGTGAAGTATACCGTTCTGATGGTAAGATTGTTCTTGAGTACTCTATTTCTACAAAAAGGAGAAGGAAAACGAAGAGAGAAGCGAAGGATAGACGATAGGATACATTTTTGAAACTCAATCATGTAATCAATTGAGAAATCCACTGTTAGTTTTCTGACTAAAGAGAAATATCCATTTTTATACACTTTTTCTTCAATCCAATACCATAATACACAGGATACGAATGATGCATCTCACGATATGTTATCCAGTGACCCATTTAATAAAGTGACAAGACAAACCTGTAGAGCCGCCAACGTTTTGAAAAAAGCAGAATACGCTCATCTCTAGAACTTTTATTTAATTATCCGACAGAGCTTAAATTTAAGATTTTGTTTTTTAAAGTCGGAAAAGTCATTTTCGGATCCGGAACCCTTTTCACTACGACTCCTGTTTCCAGCCGGACACATTACACTACCTTTTGTCCTTTCGTGTGTCCGTTCAGCTGTATTTTTTACCGGTCTCGATGGCTTGATATCCCGGAATGCTTTGCGACTATTACTTCCTTTCCGGTTTTGGCTTGAACTTCGGCGGACGCGTAAGTTGAATTGTACCTCCCGAAATCCTCGATCATCGGCCTCGAGGAAAACGGTAGTGAGGCGAATTCCCGGGAGGGGAAAAGACGGTTGTCTTACTAGACGGTTTTTATTTATATTTTTCCCTCCTGCTGGGGGTTGGAGGTGGTGGTGGTGGGAAATAGATGAGCTTAGGTGAGAAGGATGGTTCACCGGAATGGAGTAGGATGAAAGAAAAGAGACGAAGGGAGGGGGGGGCGATTAAGTCCCGAGGATCAGCTGGTGTAAAAGACAATGAAATGAGGCTTTCTGGAGGTTACTTAACGTCTTTGTCTCTCGGAAGGCTGTGCTGCTTGGTGGGCATTGGGCATTTTTCTGGAACGGGGAATTCAGTATGTTTTGCGTCTACTACACACATGGTAGTGTGTGGTCGGTTATTGAATTGAGTTTTGCTTTTTTTTAGTAGTTGACTTTTGTTATCTGTTGCCTTGCCGTCTAGTTGCTTGGATAGGAAGTGTCGAATTGAATACTATACAATCTACAATATTCTTTATTGGCCAAGTGTGATTGGGCACACACAAGGAATTTGTCTCCGGTGCATAAGCTCTCAGTGTACATGAAGACAACAAAGTAACATAATCATAAGATACCCCATACTACATCGGTATAAATATCCTTAGACATAAGACAGTTCTATGGGAATTAGGTGTGCAGCAGAGTGATGGCATATGGGGTTGGGAGGACTGTCATTGTGTATAGTTGTTTTGGCATGCAATGCCCTGTAGTGGCATCCTGAGGGGAGGAGTTGAAACAGTTTATATCTGGGATGTGAGGGATCTACAGATATTTTTTTTTCAAGCCATCTTTCTGACTCGTGCTGTATATAGTGGAAGGTGGGCTTGAGTCATGGGCCCTGACCTGAATCAGCAAGTGAACATTAGTTCATATGTGAGTGTAAAGAATGTAAAATACTTGGGGGTTTGTGCCCTTTTCTATGTTTAAGTTTAATGCTTCCTGTCTTTGCTTCTTTCAGCAGGTTTAGCATGGCCAAGTCCAAGAACCATACTACACACAATCAATGTAGGTTTCTTGTTTTTTTTTAAGAATTTTATTGGTTTTTAAGCATTTATGGGAAAGGGTAAAAGGGTACATAGAAAATTTTGGCAGCTCCCGTGCTAGTGGTAGAAATCCCTCCAAATCTCACAATTTTTACAATGTTAAAACACCGTATAAAAGATAAGCATAAACAGAGTCTTGTTCTACATTATATCAAACCATGTGTTCAATCATCTCTTTCTTTGTCACTTTCTAGTATATCAACAATTATTATAGTGTTTCAAATACATTTATTTTTTTGACCTAAGCCTTTTCGATATTGCTCCCTCCTCCCTGTCCCCAGATGGAGCCACAGCCCCCCCCCCCTCCTTCATATCTTGTACATTACTACCTTTTTCACCACCTCCCCTATTTTTGTCCTCTAGGAGAGAAATATGTTTTTTAATGAAGGCTTCTGCCTCCTCCACTGTATTAATTCTAATTCTATTTCCCTCCCAAAATCAATGTAGGTTTCAATGGGAATGAGGAATGAAAATAACTGTAATGTTACCATTTGCCTGTATTTGAAAGGATTAATATTGGTATAATAGCTTAAATCAGTATTCAGTAACTTTTTATTAACATCTGTTATATAGCTTACATTGTAATATAAATTGAAGTATGAATAGTCTTGATTTGGGTTTGTTTCGTTGGAGGGGGTTTGCCTTACTAGATTATTAGACGAGGCAAAAACTAGTACTCAATTTCTTCCCCATTCTGCTTAGTGTTAGTAGACATCTCTGCCCAAAAGCGGGCAATCCCAATTCTAGTCATTGAGAAGGCTAAAATTTAGCTTTAAAGGGGCAACTGTATGCTTATCACGTAAGCATTGAACATAAATACTGAAATGTAATCCTTTCCTAGCTTCTTGATAATGGTCAGTTTTGCATTCCCTGATTCCTGTGTAATTTTCATACAGAATTATCCTTAAGTATACTATTTGTATGGTGTCCCACAAATGTTTCTATTTTTTTAGTAAAAATATATTTGGAATAAAGTTGTGTGAAACACAAATGGATAACAATTGCATGCTTGGCAAATTGGTTTGAGACATTAAATTGCATGCTGAATTTAAGATTGATGGAAGGATATCACTTATGATTGGAAAAAGGTTATATGACTTATTGAATTACAGTCAACATAACAAGATTGAAATCTTATTGGGACTAATGATAGATTTATAATGCCTACGTGTTATGAAATATTGGGTTTTCAATCACATGCAAAGAAGACACCCTTAGAAAGCAATTAAGTAATTTTCATGAGGAGAGAAGTTATGAATATATTTTGGCAGTCCTACATATCAAAAGAGAAAATAAGCAGAGAATCATCAGGTTTGTACTCAAAATAGCATCTGTTTCATTTATCAGTTGTCTTCCCATTTTCATTGGCTTTGATTGCCCAAGAATGTGATTGCTGCAGAGAAACAGCTTCTTATCTATGATATTGCAGTGAATGTTGGTAACAGGTTTATCTGAAGCACAATCCAAAATCGGGGATTGTCCTTATGTTAGATTCTAGGTTCTTAGCCAATCTGTTACACTACTTTGTGGAATTTTCAAACCTAGAAAATGCAACTTGAAATAGATATTTTGCTATTTTTTAAAGAAGCAGATAAAACTAATAGAGAAATATAAATGTAGAATATTAATTTGTTATCTTACATTTCTGAATATTATCTCTGAACAGCTCGCAAATGGCACAGAAATGGCATTAAGAAGCCCAGGTCACATAGATACGAATCTGTGAAAGGGGTAAGTGCCTTTTTGTCAACTCATTTGCAGCTGCTGACATTGACAGATGGTTCATTGTGTCTGTGTGTAGGGGCCTGGCAACACTGAATGGCAGTGCATGGTCACAGACCATGACGTAAAGCACTGTAGCAATCCCACTTCAGTATCACACATCAATATTATAAACCCCCAATCTGAAAGAAGAACAAATATCTAATAACAATAACAAATATCAGAGAAATTTAGATTTTATTTTGTATGTGCCCAATATTGCATACAGCTACCATTCTCTGAGTGACCCTGTTTCCTTATGGACCTATTTCATCTAAACACCATATCTGGGACACCTTGAATTGTTTATAGTTAAAAGGATTTATTTTTGGAAACCATCTTTGGAATGGCAAGGTTGGTATGAGTTGCCACGATTTGGAGGGGAAACGGAATATTCCAGAGTTTTCCAGGCTATTCTGTTCACAAATCAGTGCATTTGGTAAATCTCCAACATTGATTGTGTGGTCAGACAGTGTTCCATGATTATTATTTTATTTGTATCCCACCTTCATTGGTTTTAAAAATAATTCAAGGCTTCTAACATCCCTCATACAAGGCCATTTGAAAGAACAAGAAAAGGCAGAAGAGTGGATAGGGGGCAGTCTGAGTGGATTTATGAAAGACTGTCACATGACTCGGGGTGGCTTACAATTGGATAAAATATAACATTAAATACATTAAATTGTCTACTTCGCTGTCTTGAGCTCCAGTAGACTTCCAAATAATATGTGAATCAAAAAGCAAATTATATTACTTGTGTCTTCTCAACCCTTGTCTTCCTTTTTAGATGGATCCCAAATTCCTGAGGAATATGCGCTTTTCAAAGAAGCACAACAAGAAAGGACTGAAAAAAATGCGGGCTAATAATGCTAAAAATGCTAAATAACCAGCCTGACTTTCTTTAGCAAAGAGAATTACCTTGATTAGTAATTGGGTAACAACTTTTCCATGTACCATCTTTCACCCAAAAGTATTTTATATTAATAAAAAGGAATGTAATATGTATATGCAGTGTCGAATTTTCATTGTGTCTACAAGAGTTAACACTTTCAAAATACGTTTTTAGAACAATTTAATCTTAGTAACTATTCTTCTGTGTTATGTGTCTCACAATCATTTCTATTATTAAAGTGCTCAAGAATTTGCATTCCAAACTGAGTGTTCAAGGTATGGATTCAGTTTATACATGCAATTCCATCCATGTTCATTTGCCTGCAAATCAGAATACTATAAGGTATTCCATCAAATGCCTCATTAAAATCAAGCTACATTATATACTATCATTCTGAAAATCTATTATGGAAATAATTCAGACCAAAAAAAATTATCTGAGATTTTCTGACAAATAACATGCTGCTGATGTTTTTGTTTTTTTAATCATCATAGCACGGTTTTCAAGATGGTTGCAGCTCAATCTCTCTAGTTTGCTCTTGCATCTTCACAGGTATTAAAGTCACATTCATAATGCAAATTGATGACTTTAAACTGATCCTCTTTTGCCTCCCTTCTCTAGGATTTCTCAGTTTGATTAGAATATCAATTTTTTCTGGTGTTCCTCAATTAAGTTCCTATTGATTAGTGGCACATCAAAGATACCTTTCAAAGAGAAACTTGTCAGCAATTCAAGTGAGGAATTTCCTGGAATGACACTGGCAAGAGTTTGTCTCCTAACATAAAAATATATGTTTATGCCCCATTTTACAAATCTCAAGCCTCTTTAGTTAAACAGAAACAAAAAACTGACAGAAAAATACCTACTGTAATAGTCCATCAAGTCTGTCCTTTGATGGTATCTTGTTAATCTTGTTATCTTGTATCTTGTTTTTAATTTTTGTCAGATGATGGACATATGTTTATCCCAAGCATGTTTAAACTCAGTTATTGAGGTTTGATCTCTACCTCCACTGGAAGCTGGTTCTACTCTTTTCTGTGAAGTGATACTTTGTAACCTTACTTTTGAAATTACCTTGTGTAAATTTGAATGTTATGCTCTTATGTTTCTAGTTTTTACTTAATATTGAAAATACTGCCTTCTAGAACTTTATTCACACCCTTAATATATTTAAAGATTTCAATTATGTCCCCCACCCCCTTTCATTCTGTCCTCCAGGTTCTACATACTCAGTGTCTGCAATCTCTCCTGATGCTTTTTGGCCCTCAGACCGTGTACCACTTTGTTGCCTGTCTCTGGACTTGCTCTGTCTTAAGTGAGAGGTCCCCAGAACTAGACCCAGTGTTCCACATGGGGTCTCACTAAAGCCCTATATTGTGGGATTTGGACTTTCTTTATTCTGCTGGTGGTCCCTCTAGTAATGCATCTCCGAATTGTTTAACTTCACCGCAGCCTGGTCACACTGTTTTACTCATTTTGCAGTCATCTGCTATGAGCACCTAAATCCTTTCCTTCTGTTCTAACACTACCTTTAAAGTTGTACCCTGCCAGAGGATTCTTTTTTCCCAAGTACTTTTAGAAACTATGAACTGTAGTCTTTACATTTTTAACCAATTTTCCAGCAATGCCAGATTTTCCAAGTTAGAAATACACCCACCTACCCCAGAACATCAACTCTATTATACACTTTTGTATCGTCAGCAAAAAAGACAAACTTTACCTATTATATCACACGTTGAACAGAACAAGACCCGGGGCTGAGCCTTGTATGTTGCTTGTGACTGCTCTGTTCAGATAACCATACATGGATTTATTCCAGAACCAGCTTCCTATCCACTGAACCACCCAATGGTTAAGCCTGAACAAGTTTTTAATGAGTTCTTCATATGGAACAATACCAAATGTTTTGCTAAAATCCAGCACCACCTTCAGACAAAACATTTGCTCCAGGAAACCCTGTCTGCATCTTTTTCCTTGGCTGGGTTGGGTTGTAGACACCAAGAGCCATATTTTGCCCTATTGATGTTAACTTCAGTGCTCTCAGTAATGCTCTCAGTCAGTGGCACAGAGTCAATGCTTTGTATTTCTATACCAATGGTGACAATTTTGATACAGTCTGTTTATTTTGTGAAAAAGTTACATCTTTGTTGTATTCCAATCATCAAAATCATATCTCCAATTTAAAGAGCCACATCTTAAGTCATATTCGTCTTTCCAAAACTCATCTTGTTTTAATTTCCATATTCTTGATACTAATATCAGAGTATGAAATATCTCCTAATATCTCCAGTGGACTATTGCAATTCACTGTACACAGAGCTACTCTGGAAAAGTATCTGGAAGCTTCAGTCGGTGTAAACTGGGACTCTGTGAGCTATAGTATATTGAATGTCCAAAGAAGGGCACATCTAACATCTCTTCTCCACAAACCATGCTGAGTGCCACTTTGCTTCTGGGTCCAATTCAAGGTGTTGGTTATGCCCTATAAAGCTCTACAGGTCATGGGCCCAGACTGTCTATGTAACTGGCTTTGTCTGACCACATCAGCCCATCCCACCTATCTTCCCTCTGAGAGGGAAGGTATGTTGCAGACCCCATCAATCAAAGAAGGAACTTCTCTGCCATTATCCTTGTCCTGTGGAATATCCTTCCCCTGGAGATCAGGCAGGCCTCTGTTTTCCCGGTCTCGAAAAGATGTTAAAACATGGCCTTGCAGCCTTTCCTGGGGAGCCCAAAGGATTATGCAGTTGGTGGATAGACTATGGCTGAGATGTCAAAGAATTTTAATAGGGTTCAATTGCCTCTGGAAATGTTCTTGCCTCTTTGAAAATGTTTATGATTTTATATATTTTTAAAAAAATTAATTCTAAATTAATAGGTTGATGGATAGATGATAGATAAATTACTGGATGGATGGATGGATGGATGGATGGATGGATGGATGGATAGATAAATGACTAATGAAAACTGAATTGTGCTTAGGAACATTTTTTTCTGATTTTTCATTAAATGGCTTATCTCTACTGCATTTACAAATCTTTTTCTGAAATATTTTTGTTAATTCCTATAAGCCTTCAATTTAAATCTATTTTATCAAGTTTGCCATGATACATTTTTAGACTTTGTGAATTTTGTGCTTTTTTATTTTGATAAACTCAAGAATCTAATAGTATTGTAATAGGCTAAAATGTGACATACAGTTTTATGATATTTAGTTTAGTTTATTAGGAGTTATATGTACAGAAAAACTCAAGAATTATGTCCCTCAACATGTTTTATAACATGTCATAATGCTTACAACAAAATTGCAGGAATGTTTAGTGACATTAAAATATTAATTTATAAGGTCATATAAAACTCCCGAATTTCAAATATTCAAATTCCTTATTACAGGTCAAAAATCTAAGCTGAATAAAACTTCTTAAATAAAATCTTGCAAGGTTTTTTTACAGTTATTTAACAAATTTAATCATTTATTAAATGTATTAAACATATTTTAAGATTATTATTATGGTTTATTAAATAATTTTATTAAATTTATTTCATTATTTTTATGATTTAAAATTTTAATTAGATAAATATTTACCTGGGAGGAGAGAGACTACGTGGTTATGGATTTCAAATATTGATTCAGAATTATAGAACCAAATGTAAGGTTCAGGTTTCTAGCATTAACATAATTGATGCTCATTTAAACTCTCTTGGGATTATCTGCTTTTTTTTTTTTTACACTGCTCTGAAAATAATAAAACAAGGAAATTGTTGATGTCTGCTACCTTGTCCTTTTCAGCATGAAAATTTTTCTGGCAAAATAAATTAAAATAAACTTCAAAAATAATAATCATGAGTTCCTTCCTCCCTTCCATAATCATAAATGTTTAAACATTTTTCCAGTGTTCTCTATTTCTATGAGCTATACGGTAATCAGTAATATGTCCACTTATCCAGAAGGTGGCAGGTTCTGCATACTTAACAATATTATTCAACTGAAAATTGGAACCTGAGAATATCTGATGAAAATGCCTTTGAATTATTTAAGACTATAAAGAAATTGCTTGCTAACCTGAAGAATACCCATAAGAAAACTGCTCATGAAAAAGCCAAAGGAAAACCTCATCCAATGTTTTGTTTCTAAGATTTCCAAGCCAAATATTTGGCAAACTGATGAGCAAATCATGACAGCAGATGTATTGTTTTATTGATAGGAATCTTGTCTTCTGGGGGTTACACTGAAGCCGAATAGATGCCATCTGTATAATGGCCTTTAATAAGCCTCTACTAATTCATTTGATCTAATGCTCCATTTTTGTCTTAGTGTGAATGTAAAAATTTTGAATCTATCAGTATGACTCAGGCTGATCTGAAGCCAAGGTAGGATTCAAATATACTACAATTATTCCATTCTATCTATACACAACAATCTGATCTCCTAACAGTCAAGGTAAACTGGCATCAGATAATAATAGTTTAATAAAGTATTACTAAAACTAGTAAAAGTTTATTAAACCTGTATGCTGCCTTGCTCTCAATGACACTTTCGTTACCCCCCCCCCAAAAAAAACCCAGTATGGATGTATTCCCAGGGTTAAGTTTCTGATTACTCTTAAAGAAGGCAGGGTGCTGTTTCATGATCCAATTTGTCATACATGACCAGCTGTATTGTTTCTCCTTGTATTTGAAGTTAAAATTCCTAAATATTCCAGCCTTCTGTTAGAAGGAGGCTTCCCCAACTGATGAATCTGGTTTGTTGGTTCTACATCTTTTCCATCTATTGCAATTAGCTGATTTTTAATAGCTAGAACTACACAGTTGCCAGGGTGAAAACTGCAGAAAATCGTTATTCACATAGAATTATTAAGCAGCAATGGATGGGTTTGCATATCCTGCTAAGCTGTCTTATCATCTAGAGATACATGTGAATTAGGTTATTATAATGACTTTTTGTTTGCAGGTATTTCAAAGTTAGCGGGGCAAAAGCAGTTTTAGTTATTTCTGCTCATAATCTCTCAGGAGAATAGGCTACTTATGTGGTTTTGTGTCTGAAAGCTATAATTACATGTGATTTGTTTAAAGACAGACAGACAGCCTTAAGTCAGGTATGATTCAGGTATGCTGTGCCTTCCAAAATTAACATGATCAGCCTATGATCTAGGGTACCAGGTTGGAGAAGGCTGCTTTAGACACTAACTTCATAAATAGAGCAGACTTTTTCTTTCCCTTTAGTAGCCCTATGCTCTCTTAAAATTCTATCTGAGCTCAGAAATCAAGTAGAATCAGGACCATTTCTTAGAGCCGTGAGCTAGATGAGGAAGCTAAAAAAGATTGCAATAACAGCAAGTCATTTCTGTGTCGTTTGCTAAACAGACATCCACGCAGTCACCAAAAGTCTGTCTCAATTTCAATGAGCTTTTACCTTAATTATCTAATATTTAGATTGGAAGTACCATGGGAATGTTTGGGTGTGTAGTGCTGATGGAGACATAAATTTGCAGAAATTATTTCCTCATGTGAGACAGGAACAATATATAATTATGTTTGTAATTTCATCCTTAATCATTCCACTGCTTTACATAATTGTGTTGTAATCATTGCCACTAGAATTACCAGTCAACAGGTTGACTGAGGCCAGTAAACTTGCCAATACTGCAGGGGTGTCAAACTCGATTTCATTGAGGGCTGCATCAAGGTTGTGTTTGATCTCAGGGGGACAGGATGGGTGTGGCCAGATCGACGTCACTCGTGTCAGGGGCAGTTGTGGTGGCCTCCTGCAACCCTCTGCCAATGAAAATGGAGCTCGGGAAGGCTGCGTGCAACCACATCTAAGGACCCTGTGGCCGGATCCTGCTTCCGGGCCTTGAGTTTGATACCCTTGCTATACTGTATCCTTCATTGGAGTATTACTACTTGAAGATTCTGCATTTTTAAGAGCTCTCCAGTTGGTACTGGAATAAATAGATTCAAATGCTACAGCCTGATTATTCTAAATCAAGCTTGTTGATATTTAATGCAGATATGAAGCTTTAATTTAGTATTCTTTATGCTTCTCACCTCCTTCCTCCTTTATCATCAAAGGGAGAGGAAAAAAAATCCCATAGGGACAAAATATAGCCGAGAACTCGTGGTTCTTTATATAACGCTGATGCATTCTGTTTTACAAGGATGGGAAAACCTGTCACTGATCAAGAGTCCCAAAATCTGTTACCATAAGTTGTGCATTAACTAATCTTGCTGGAAGGAGTGGCATGCCATGTTTTCTTTTTATCTTCACTTGAGTTCTTCATTCAGCAACTTTTTAGGCTTCACCAATTGTGTGATACAAAAATATCTGGCTGGTCAAGATTCCAATTAATATGTTGAGTTAGACCTATGCAGTATGCATGAGTTCAAGTCTCCTTTCCCCCTTCAGTCAGCAAATCAGTTTTAGTTAAACAAAGAACAAACTCTTTTCCTGGGAGATAAATTCCTAAACTGTGAGCAGCAACACCAAATAGCTTTTGTCTGCTACTTTCCATTTGCAGTCGCGAAATTCTAGCTTTGTTGGAAGCCTTTGTCATCCCTGACCTTCTGCTCTGTCGTCCTACACAAGAGTTTCCCAAATATGGTCGGAACAGCGTCCAGACCAAAATAGCCACATGTGACACAATGCAAGATGGAATAATTGGAATTGTGCAACCTAAGGCCAGAACTTCATTGTGAGAAGAGTCAGGGACTTGTTTGCTTTGGCAGTGTAAAGATATCAGATCTGCCTCTGCATTGTGAAATGTCCTTCGTGTAGGTGTAACATCTTAACTCCTCAAAATCAAAGGTGTCCTTTTTACCCTGGGACCCATATGCAACATTTGGTGTAGGCCAACACTAGTTTTTCTTTGCTGCATCAGCATTAAAATTCATGTTTCTCATCATGAGTGAAATTCCTAATTACCAATCCAGTCATTCCACATTCTCTCAAATAAGTGTGATACAATTATACTTTTAATGCAGATGTTGACCATTTTAAGAACTGTATACTCTATTTGTATCATCTTGTTAGTCACTTGTTCTATTGGTAAGAGACAATTCTACATCCTCTAAAACAGGGGTGTCAAACTCACATCGTCCTGGCGGCGTCATGTAATGTATTGGGACTTTTTCCCCCTTTGCTAAACCGTGGATGGGCATGGCCAGCACATGACACATTCGGCCCACGGCAGTGGTGGGATTCAGAAATTTTACTACTGGTTATGTGGGCGTGGCTTGGTGGGCATGGCACGGGAGGATACTGCAAAATCCCCATTTCCTCCCGATCAGCTGGGACTCGGGAGGCAGAGAAGAGATGGGGGTGGGGCCAGTCAGAGGTGGTATTTACCGGTTCTCCAAACTATTCAAAATTTCCACCACTGGTTCTCAAGAACTGGTCAGAACCTGCTGAATACCACCTCTGGCCCGCAGGCCAGGAGTTTGACAGCCCTGCTATAAAAGGTCTCAAATATTTCCAGGTGCAGCCCTCTATTACCTGGGTCACTGGAGATAGGTGGCCAGTTAATATCAGAGCAAATATTGACAATAGACAGATTTGTGACTGCAGCAGCTGTTGTTTGGCAGGAAGAAGTACCAACTAGTGTGTGTTGTGGCCTGCTTTACAACCAGTCTTGGTTTGGAACACACAGCTAAATAGAATTGGATTTGTTTAATGCTTGGAAAGAACATTTTAAAAAACGTACAGGTAGTCCTCAACTTATAACCAATTGCTTAACGACCTTTCAAACTTTTGGCAGACTCAGAATAGCTGTTTTGCAGCTTATAAAGCACTTCAGGCCATTATAAAATGCCATGCTGAAGGAGGAGCCAACGTCGCGATGATATGGACTTGCGATCTCGATGCCCTGAGACCGCTGCCTATACTTTTGCCACTGGATGGTCCAATCAGACCTGGATGGTCCAATCGGACCTAAACTGTAGAGACGGTGAACAGGAAGAATACGTCTTGCTGATCTCAGGGACACCACAAAGTCCCTGATCGATCCAAGAGAAGTTCTTCAAGCTGGCGACAAAAAGTCCAGCTCCAGGCTGATGAAGTTGGGACGGCTCCAGAACGGAAGGGAAGCGGAAAGAGAAAGTGTGTCCATCTGGTGAGGAAACTTTACTGTTTTGAAAAAGACTGCCCAAAATTTTTTTAAAAGTTAAATTAAACCCGAAAGCAGAAGAAAACAAGCGGCGAAATTAACCTATATTGAATTGCTTCGGATAGTGTGTTTCTTTTTCTTTGTAATTCTACTTTGTGCATTGAAGTGCTCACAACTTTTTTTTTCTTTTTAAAGAGAACAGATCAGTTTTTCTTCTTCTATTTTTTTATTTTTATTTGTTAATCTATGGATTAAAATCTTCTTCTTTATTTCAACAAGGATTTTTATTTCTTGCTATTAATTCCATTTAAGAACTCTGTTTCTTTTAAGTTTGAAATAACATTAGAGAGTGGGAAGCAATACTGCCACTTGGAGGCTGGAGGCTGGAGTTTTTGAAACAATGCACTTTCCCTTTTCCTTTTGATCTCACTGACTTTGTATCTTGAGGCTCTGCAGCTTGTTTATAGAAAGTGATAAGAAGCAAGGTCATGAATTGTTTTTACATGTGCACTTTGAGAGTCTTACTGGCAGTGGGAGAGAAAAAGAAACAGAACCTTCTTTTTTGAAGATCATAAATGAATTTAAGCTAATTTAATATAAGAAGCCTTGAAAGCCAGAGTGGCAGTATCTACCAGCTTGCCAAAATGGCACAATATTCAAAAGAAACATTAACTTTACAAAACATCTTGCCTGGAATTTAAAATTTATTAGAAATAACAGAGAGAATTGAGAAGAAAATGGAAAAAATTAGAGTTTATCACAGCAAAAAATGATGGGGTCAGAGTCCCAAAAATTGAAAGGGAAAATGATTATAAAGACAAGACAACTGATTACCTTATCAGTGGAGTGAACGTGGTTGAAAGTGGGAAGTATGGAAAAGGGAATTAGATTGACAGGAACTCTACCCCAGATTTCACGGCATGGAAGAAGAAAAAATAGGAAAAATGATGGATCTAAAGAGAGAAAACTTCTCAGAAGCAAGATTGACAACCAAAGATAAGCTGATTAAAATAGCAGATGGAGGGCATCGAGATTACTTAAGTGATGCTACAAGCAACAAGCTGCGGAGAGAAGTCCACAAAAATTTTATTAAGGAAATAAATAGAAGATCAATTCCACAAATGACAAAAGAAATAAGACTGTATTATTACTGGAAGGATACAAGCTGATATATGATAATAAAAAATTAGTTAATTTTAGTAATTAGTGATTAGTAATTTAGTAATTTCTAGAGTGCTATGTTAAATAAATAATTGATAAGGATAATAAGGTACATACATGTGTTGGTTTGATGAGAGGAAATTTGATATAATTAGTGAATGAATTTATGTTAATAAATAATATCTATAACAGTAACAATGAAATGACAAGGGATATAGTGAACAATATATATATGTACTGGTTTAATAAAAGGAATTGGGATATAAATTGTAAACAGCGATTTGGAAAACAGGATTAGAAACCTGGTTATCAAACATAATTAATTTTTACTTAGAACATGCTATAAAGGGGTAATGTTATTAGATGATATTAGAAATAATTAATGAAATGCTACGATGTGGTTGTGTTTTTAATTTTGGACTATTTCATGCAAAAGGATGTTAAAACAACCACAGTCAAATGAGAAGCGTGGTATTTTGATAGTAAGATATATAAAGATTTTTTATTTAAAAT
This sequence comes from Natrix helvetica, assembly GCF_964273705.1. Taxonomy (NCBI): domain Eukaryota; kingdom Metazoa; phylum Chordata; class Lepidosauria; order Squamata; family Natricidae; genus Natrix; species Natrix helvetica. The sequence continues at coordinate 300,974,561 of NC_138548.1, forward strand.
ACATAATGTGATTTGAATTATAGGTAATGACTGTGGAAGAGATGCATGAAAGATATTTGTAACCAATCGACACACTTCTACAATATGATTAATGATTAGTAATTTAGTAATATTTAGAGTGATATGTTAAATAAATAATTGATAATGATAACAAGGTACACACATGTGTTGGTTTGAAGAGAAGAAACCTAATATAGTTAGCGAATGAATTTCTATGAATAAATAACAATTATAATAATAACAATGAAATGACAAGGGATATACTTAACAATATATATGTGTACTGGCTCAATAAAAGGTATTGGGATACAAATAGTAAACAGCGACTTGGAAAAGAGGATTAGAAATTTTGTTATCAATCATAATTAATTCTTACTTAGAACATGTGTAATGTTATTGGATGATATTAGAAATAATTAATGAAATGTCATTATGTGGTTGTGTTTTTAATTTTGGATTATTTCATGCAAAAGGACGGTAAAACAATTATAGTTAAATGAGAATTGTGGGATGTTGATAATAAGATATATAAAGATTTTTGATTTAAAATATACAATGTGATATGAACTATAAGCAATGACTGTGGAAAAGATGCACGAAAGTTATTTGTAACCAATCGACACACTTCTACAATATGTAACGAAAGATGATTTTTTGTGTGTGTGTTGTGTTTGCCTGTTTAACCAAAAAATTTAAAAAATCTTTTAAAAAAATAAAATAAAATGCCATGCCAACTTCCGGCAGTCATGTGACTGCATTTGGGGTCCTTTGGCAACTAGCTTCCCCTTAAAACAGGCTGTAGCATCCTGTCGTCACATGACCACAGTTTTTTGTTTAAAACAAAGCCCATTCAAAAGAATCGATTTGCATCAGAGGTGGTATTTTGCCAGTTCTCCATGGTTCGGTGGAACCAGTAGTGGCGGTGGTGGGAGGCACCGCCCACCCACCCGGATGTCATCACGGACGCTCTGCGCATGCACAGAAGGTTCTACGCATGCGCAGAAGTGCTGCACGCACGCTCTCCCAGTTCCAAACCAGTAGCGAAGATTAGTGCATTTCATGCCTGATTTGCATTTACAACTGCGATGTTTACTTTGTCACTGCCGTGATTCATTTAATAACTGCTGCAAAAAAAGGTTGTAAAATCAGTTTCTGTCACATCAGTACCTTGACTTACGACCAGAAATCTGATCCCAATTATGGTCGTAAGTCAAAGACTACCTGAAGAGGTTACACTGGGAAATCTACAAGCATCCCAGCAGAAAGGAATGTCACACTGTTCCAGAGCTGTTCTTCCTGCTCCAGACTCTGAGATCTGAGATCAGTGTACGTGGGAAGGAAAACAAAAGCCACACAAAATACTGATTGTCATTTAATTTGAGATCATAATGCAGCCTAATTGTAATCACACATCAAGCATTTTTGTGCAATTTCAAATGTTGGTCTCTCTGTTCAGGAAAGAGAAAAGCCTTTCCTAACTTGATGCCTTCTCAAGATACTAAACTCCTACTTGGCCAGGGGCTCAAACTGCCTGGCAGAATGCAAGTGCTAATGAGGAAGTCAAGCAGACAGAGGGCATCAGGCCAGGAAAATTGTCCTACCTAGATAACATTGTAATCTCTAGAAGTTCAACGGGGCTTCCACCTCTCTCATAGGAGAAAGATATTTCATAAAAGGCTGTCGAGTAGAGACGCTGACCTAATTTGCTCAGTGACAATCTTGTACCTGTTGTTTCTCAAAATGGCTGAGTTAGCATGATAAACAAGCCCAAATATATTTTTGCTCAATTGGTCCAATATTCTGAGTGCACATGATTCCTGTCCTGAACCATATATCAGTCACATTTGTTTAGTTTGCAGAACTTGCTGTGCTAAAATATATCTGATTTGATTAGGGAGCTGAAAAACCACTCTGGAAGAAAACCAGAGCAAACTCAAGTGCTGTTCAAAAAAAAAAAAAAAAACAGATGGATACAGGCACAGGAAGTAGGCAGATGGACTTGGTGGAAAATATGCCATTCAAATTTCAATTTCAATTTCAAATTTCTTTTTTACAGACTGAATGAAATTGTCTTGTGCTACAGTGAAGCCCAATGTCAGTCTAAATTTCGATCATAATGATAGTGAGGTCTACTTTTTAATGGGCACAAAACAGAAAAAGAGGGAATAAACCTAGTTGAAGTCTACTGCTTCTACAGCCACTTATTGTATAACATTATGCAACATGCATTATTCAGCCACTTGTCTGAAATGGTATAGAATCTCCTGCTTGAGCAGGGGGCTAGACTAGAAGACCTCCAAGGTCCCTCCCAACTCTCTTCTGATTCTGATTAAATGCATCCCAGGTGCTCAGACAAGAATAAGCTCTTATGTATTATTCTGTTTTCTAGAGAAAGATGGCTAATGTAATGAGTCATAAATGATCTAGATGAGGGATAGAAGGGAAACACATCAAATTTTCAGGAATTGACTGGTGGGAATTGCTAATAATTTAGAACATAAACTCAAGATTCAGAATGATCTTGACAGACTTGCACATTGGGCCCTATCCAACAAGATGTTGTTCAGGGGTAAGAAAAGTAAGGTCCTGAACTTAGTTAGGAAAAACTAAACACATAAGTATAGAATAGGCTCAACAGTTGTAATTATGAGAGGGATCTACTATGTATTCTACTGGACCACCACTTAAGTATGAGCCAACAGTGTGCTGCAGCTGCCAAAAAAACCAATGCAGTCCTAAGCTGCATCAACAGAGGAATAACATCAACACAACGGGAAGCAATCTATTTTAGACCACACTGGTGAGACCATACTTGGAATACTGCATCCAGTTCTGGACCCTGTGATACAAAAAAATGTTGAGAACCTGGAAAGTGTGCAGAGAAGAGCAGCAAAGATGATAAGTGGTCTGTACACCTAGTCCCATGATGGCGAACCTATGGCACACATGTTGGAAGTAGCTAGTCGTTGCCTGTTGCTCTTCCGGGTCTTCGTGTGCACATGCATGCCAGAAACCTGAAACTCAGCTCTTCTGGTTTCCGGCACTTCCGCGCATGTGCACCAGGCAGCTACTCTTCCGGTTTCCAGCACTCCCCCGCACGCACCCAGTGCTGAAAAGGTTTGCCAACACTGATCTAGCCTATCAAAGACAAGGAGGGAAGGGGGACATGATAACTGAATTCCAGTACTTGAGGTGCTGTCACAAAGTGGGTGATGTCTAAGGCACCAGGAGGCAGGACAAGAAGTATTGGATGGAAGTCTGTTAAAGAGAGATCCAACTTAGAGGTAAGGAGAACTTTTCAGACAATGAGGACAATTAATCAATGGAACAGCTTGCCTCCTGGGGTTGTGGATGCTCCCTCACTGGAAGTTTTTAAAAATAGACTGGAAACCATTTGACTGGGATGGTATAAGACTCCTGCCTTGAGCAGGGCATTGGACTAGAAGACCTCTAAGGTCCCTTCTAGCCCTATGTGAGTCTATGAGTTCAGGTCTATCTATCCAGTAAAAGATCTCTGTTTCACAGCTTAGATAGCATGCTATCTGAAAACTTGCCAATACAAATGACTTGATGTCAAAATAAGATTTCAAGAATATTTCTCCACTAACTGATATTTTTAAATTCATTTTTGGGTGACATATTTATTAGGATCAAGTGTAGAATAGAGCGTATTAAATGTCTAGTACTCAGAAAGCAAAAGCTACAGAACAGGAGATAGGGAAAAATATTCTGCCTAAAAAATCAGTCTTAGGAACAACAATGTAGATTGAATTTATTTGACATAAATTGTTGCAAATCTCACTCCAGGAGAAGAAATTAGATCATGCTGATGAAATGATTTTTAAAAGCCTTGGTGGCGCAGTGGTTAGAATGTATATTACAGGCTAACTCTGGACATAGCCAGGTGTTTGATCCTGATGGGGCTTGAGTCTTCCATCCTTCCAAGGTCAGTAAAATGAGGACCCAGATTGTTGGGGGGCAATATGCTGACATTTGTAAACTACTCAGAAAGTGCTGTAAAAGCATTCTGGAATGGTATATAAGTCTAAGTGCTATTGCTATACACATATGACATAATTTTACCTATTGATGCCATACATTTGTGTACACACATGGAGAGGGAGGGAGAGAGGGAGGGAGGGAGGGAGGGAGGGAGGGAGGGAGGGAGAGAGAGAGAGAGAGAGAGAGAGAGAGAGAGAGAGAGAGAGAGAGAGAGAGAGAGAGAGAGAGAGAGAATTAATATATTTTTAGAAACAAGCCTATTTTTGAAAGTATGGGTTTCTTATTATAATGTGTACCTTAGCAGTAATAATTCTCCAAGATTCAATAATTTAATGTCAACCTCACAACTTTGTGAGAAATGTACAAAGGTAAATAATAACAATTGGGAAATTATGCAGACGCCTTAGAACCATATCGGATCTCAGTATGTTTTTTCTAGGATGACCTTGGACAATTAATTCTTTCTTTCTTTCCTTCCTTCCTCCTTTTCTTTCTTTCTTTCTTTTCTTGCAATTCTAACAATGGGAATATTCTTTGCTTTAGTTATGACAATGTTCTATCATTTTAAGCACAAGTCAAGAGGAGGGACTTTAAAGAAGTCTTTAAAGATCACAGGATAGTGGTTTGTGACAGCTGCTTGCACAATGCCTCCACTCCGCCAAGAATTTCCACCTTCCCCTCTAATAATGTGCCTATATATAGCTACTCATTGTTACAGGGTAGAGTACAAGCTTCATTCAGATGGTTAATTAACCTGACAGTTGTTACAAGATCCCACTAAGCATATGCCATTCCTCTTGGTTTTTTTTTCTTTCCTTAAGCCAGATATCTAGAAAAATCATGAAATGTTGCTTATAATGTTCCAATGCTATCTAACCCAAGTGATAAATTAGAATAGAATAGAATAGAATAACAGAGTTGGAAGGGACCTTGGAAGTCTTCTAGTCCAACCCCCTGCCTAGATAGCAAACCCTATACCATTTCAGACAAATGGTTATCCAACATCTTAAAAACTTCCAGTGTTGGAGCATTCATAACTTCTGGAGGCAAGTTGTTCCACTGATTAATTGTTTTAACTATCAGGAAATTTATCTTCAGTTCTAAGTTGCTTCTCTCCTTGATTAATTTCCACCCATTGCTTCTTGTTCTACCCTCAGGTGCCTTGGAGAATAGTTTGACTCCCTCTTCTTTGTGGCAACCCTGGGATATTGGAACACTGCTATCATGTCTCCCCTAGTCTTTATTTTTATTAAACTAGACAAACGTTCTTCATATGTTTTAGCTCTCAGTCCCCTAAACATCTTTGTTGCTCTTCTTTGCACTCTTTCTAGAGTCTCAACATATTTTACATCATGGCAAACAAAACTGGATGCAGTATTCCAAGTCCGACCTTACCAAGGCACTATAAAGTGGTATTAACACTTCACGTGATCTTGATTCTATCCCTCTGTTTATGCAGCCTAGAACTGTGTTGGCTTTTTTGGCAGCTGCTGCACACTGCTGGCTCATATTTAAATGGTTGTCCACTAGGATTAGAATTAGAACATATACAAAGTGCTGTGAGTTTTAAGGCTTCTGCTTTTAAACTATAGTCCTGCAAATGCTTGGCAAATGAACCGGGATTCATAGAGACTGAGTAGACAGGCACGTGTTACATTGCATGTTATTGTACTTTTAAGGAACTTAAGTGATCTACCTACTTAAAGTTTCAACCAAATGATTTTTAAAACCTAGACTATACACAATTTTTTATCAATTATAGCATGAAATGTAATCAGATATAGGCAGAGGCCCAGAGTGGTCTTATGAACAGAGGGCCTTTGTAAACATTTCATCTCTATAGTTTTCCGTTTTCAACCACCAAAATGACTGTGGGATAGGGCCACAAGGAGATTGAACCTTGAGTAGAAATTAGTGGGAGATGGGCAAGATCACCATCTAATCAATCACAGGGGCACCTGCCATGATTATGCTTTCTTTGATGTTGCAGGCTGACAAATAGTGATTTGTGTGAAGCCACCTGGCAAAAGGGACCAAATGAATGAGCAATGTGAACTGGTACAATTTTATCTAAGTGAAAGGTGAAGAAAATGGCTTGATGAATCCATTTCATGAATGAAACCAGCTAGTCTGGGATAAGAAGTGAGTGTCAATTTCTGGGCAGGAGTATTCATTTATTTATTTACTTACTTACTTTGATAACCAACTAATTTAGGCTCGGAAGAATCTTACTTTTTAGGTACCTTACTCAGGATTGAAGATTTCCACCCAGCATTGAAACTCACTCCTCTTTTCCTTCTCATACCATAACAAGATAACACTATAGGTTTAAACCAGTCTCAGACCCAACAAAATCTATCTTGGGTATAGTTGTTTTTGTAATATTACATAATTTCCCTTTTCAACGTCATTTCCTAGCCCTAGCTTAGAATTATTTGTAATAATGAAAAGCAGGTCATATAGCTTATAAATAAGCAAGAATGTTGACTAAAGATTTCAGCTTCCAGCTGTTCTTATCTTTGTGATTATTTTTTAACACAAGCATGGCTATTCATTCCAAAACAGCTGATGCTTTGATGCAAAATTTCCTGGAAATATGTGAACATGGGATTCAGATATCAATTTCCAGACATGACGCCTTGCTAATATCTAATGTTGTGCTGTTAAAGTACTGTGTTTCTACATTTATTTGAAAGGAAGACTAGTTTATTTACCAAATAATTTACTCTTAAAATGTGGAAAGAATTTAGATTCACTGAGAAAAAGGTAATTGATATAGATTATGTTTTTTTCTAACTTTTGTTTTTTGGAGTAATTTTTTCACATTCAGGATCATCTCCACAGCAGGCAAATGTAGTACTTTTCTATTTGCATTAAACCCATATATTTTCAAAAATTATGTGAATTCCCCAATAATAAAACTGAAATGTGAACACTCAAAATGTTTAGAAAAAGTATTTTTAAATAGAAAATTGAGAAATTATTTTAGTCTGGCTGAATGCCTTGATTTTTTTCACTATAACTGGGGGAGTTAGTGGTTAAATAAAGTTTTGTTCATACATACAATACAAAAGTGTTGCATATGTAATATAAAGTGCACATAAACATGTCTCAACCATGATTTATAGAATAACCTCCAAATAGTTGAGTTCACACAGGATGCTTTGCTATAAATTAGAATAGCTAATATATTGTGTGAATTGAGCTGTCGATGGCATAATTGTGCATGAAACAGAACTTCCATTAACAATGATAAAACTTCGGTGAATACCAAGAATTATCGCTCAATCTCTTGAACTCAAGTTTAATCGAAACTTGCATTTCTTTTCAAAGGCCTGATCCAACAGGTAATAAAATCAGATGTTACATTGGGTCGAAAGAATTTTGTTTGGAAATAAAAATTAGAGTAATAGATCATTCCCTTTTTTCCCCAAGATCTGTTGAAAGAGAAAAATATCTCTCATAATTTTATTGTATCTCAAAGAAGGCATTGCTTGCCTCGATACTATAAAGAGATCTCTCTTTCATGGATTTCAGGGTTTATTTTTGGTGCAGAGGAATGTAGCACTTTGAAAGCCCTTCAGATAATGATTAGAAAGACACACTTGCTCTTATTATAGAAATGGGTTCCTTGTTTCTCATCCCTTCTTATGGGGTAGCAACAATGGAGACTAATTTTCTTTTCCCTTGTAAGATTCTATTTATTATAGCTGCTCTCAATAAAAATAGTTCTGATCTTGTGGAATCGATTCTCTGGTCTGGTCTGCCTAGCTGGGTTGACGTGCCTCTTCCTAGACCAGGAGGCACTATGTATGGTCACTCATGTTTTGGTTGCCTCCTGAATGGATTACAGTACAGTACTGCAATGTGTTTTACAAGGTGCTGTCTTTGAAGTATATCTGAAAGCTGTATTTGTCCAGAAAGCAATTGTAGATGACCAGTGTGAGCTTGAAGGAGAGTGAGGTCAAATGCGTCATCAAACACAAGTCCTTTCGAACCCACGAGAGATCTAAATCCAGCCCAGCTTGAATCCCGTTGACTCTACCATCAATTTTCTTTGACCACTAGTAGTTCAGATTCTTGTAGAGAGCATTAGCATACAATAAACCTATACTCATTTGAGCTGCTTAAATTCCAAATTTCCTGTGTTTGACAGCAGCAGTCTACATAAGCAATATGATATCCATATTACACTTCTGCTTTGTGAGCTGCATTGGCATCCAATATATACTCACTAATAAAGCCCTTCATGTCATAGGATTGTGTTATTTGAAGGATTGCCTGTCTCTGCAATGGTCTCTCCTGTCCTATCAGCAACAGCATAAAAGACATGTTCCAGGTTCCATCATTTAGACAATGTCATTTTGGGGGACTCAAGAAGTAAACCTTTTCTATCACAGCACTTGCCCTTTGGAACATGAAACCACCCAAAATTAAGTTGAACAAATTTGAGTTTTTCCAAAAATTATTAACCCGTAGGGCATAGGATCAGGACACTAGGTGAGCCCTCAATGTATTCAATTGATTAATTGTTTTTTATTTTGATTACAGCTGTTTTTATTTCATCATGTTTTGTTTTGCACTGGTGTTTTAATTCTGTTAATCATCAGGAATCATGCATGCAAAATGGGTGAATATATTAGCTGAGATAAACGAGAAATAAATACTGATTTCCTAGAAATAGTTCCCTATCAGTCAGAGGCTATTAGACATTCTGAGAATTATTGCATTTGCTAGTTCAACTTTCTCCAACCTGATGCTCATCAGGTGAGGTGGCATTAAAGGATGTTTACCTGAGAATTATTGAGCTAATATCTAATACATTTCAAGGCACCAGGCTAAGGGAAAGTTAAAGAAAATATCACACATTAAATGGAAACTTTGGTATGTCTGGTATATTGAATACTAGCCGATAACCTGGCGTTGCCTGGGTATTTATTTAGTTATAGGGGAGAAATGTCCGGACCAAATGTAATTTCTAAAGTTGGATTTTCCCCCTTAGCAGAGGGAGCCCCCTTGGGGAGTACAGTGAAGCCATTAACATGGCAACTCCACTGTGTTGCACAATAGAATCCATTTTACAGCAGTACAGTAGAAGCCATTTTAAGACACAACAGGCTGTATTTTAAAAGAACACATGCTCCAAGGCATTTTAGGGGTGTCTTATCCCTACAATATTTATTTCCAAAGAGTAAGTCATCTGTGTACCAAGTTTGGTTGAAATTGCTTGAGGCGTTCCAGAATTATGCCGGAACATACACACATATAGCCGTTTATATAGATAGATGATAAATAGATGATAGATGATAGATAGATAGATAGATAGATAGATAGATAGATAGATAGATAGATGATAGATAGATAGATGATAGACAGACAGACAGACAGACAGACAGACAGACAGATAGATAACAAGCTATGATATAAACCTAAACCTTAATTACAACTGCTTCTTTTTTTCCCACTTAGGCATGTAGGACAGCATTCCACACCCGGGATCTTCTGCAAAACAAACACACTGATTTGCAATTGTTTTTATTAGCATTTTGGAAATAAAACTTTTTTGTACATACAATGTTTTTACATACTTTAACTTGGCAAGCAAAGAGGTACAGAAAGGAAAAAGCACGTCCTAATGTTAAATGAAATTGTTTGATAATAACTTAAATGTTTCAATAGTTACTAAAGTGTTATTTTTCACTGTAACCCGCAGAACCTAGTCATCAATTAAGAAACATTTTTAGGTTTGATGAAGCCATGGCATATGGCATTATTATACTACATAACAATCTGGCTCAGTCAATGTCCATTGACCATTTGAGGCACTTAAAAAGAGTTGGGTCATGTTTTCCTGATTTTCACAATGTTCAACATAACTTCATGAAAGTAATAAGAGAAGCAGATCAGATGAAATGTCAAAAGACAACACCGAAGATGTTCAAATAAAGATACTGCCTTCAAAATGTATCATGTTTACTCAACGCCTTTCATAAACTCCAGGAATTCTGCAAAAGGAGAAAAACCAAAGATCATATTCATAAAATGGGGCAATGTTCCTGACCTTTGCCACATTTCAGCCCTTTCTTTCTTTATGCTATTTCCTGCACAGTGAGAAATGCAGTAGTTTGTTCTCCAATTTTTCTCCATAACCCTTGAGCTCTAAGACTGGTCTTGATCCAAGTCATTCAATGACTTTCCATGTCTGAATGCGGACTTGGATCTCTTTCAACAATGATTGGTGGATTTGTTTAGGCCAGGGGTGTCCAAACTTGGGAACTTTAAGACTTGTGGACTTCAACTCCCAGAATTCCCCAGCCAGCATGGCTGGCTGGGGAATTCTGGGAGTTGAAGTCCACAAGTCTTAAAGTTCCCAAGTTTGGACACCTCTGGTTTAGGCCAAAGCTTATCCCATTCATACGTTACGGATGGTGCTTTTGTTAAGACTTACATAATTTTTTTCTGGGCAAAAATTGTGTTTATTATTTCTCAAGCCAAATTTTCAAAGAAAAAAAAATATTTAAGATGTATGACCATGGATTCCAATGATCTGGCAAAAGATAAACTCTTTGGGTTTTTTTACAAGATGAATGCAGGACATATGTAGATGTGAATGTGTTTATTTATTTATATGCCACCCATCTCACAAAATGTGACTCTAAGAGGCATACAATAAAACAAAAAACAGTACTTACGAAAACCTCTCTGCAATTCAAACATTAATGTTATTTTATAAAAGACCAAAGGGCTAGAACACTAAATGTTACATGATTAAATTTCCATTTCCATGAGATCCCCAAGTCTGTTGACATATCCAAGTTGGGTTCTTTCTGGAATAATCATCAAAAAACAAATTATATATATTGAAAAGCTTACCCATAAACTAACCATAGACCATTATTAGGGAGTGACAAACAGGAGAAAGCAGGACATAAATATATGTTTTTATTTTCAGCAGGTGACAGCACTTTTGAGAAGTTTAGTGTTCATTTAACAAGCAGGTATTCTTTTACTAGGGACATGGTGGCTCAATAGCTAAGACACTGAGCTTGTCAATCAGAAAGGTCAGCAGTTCAGCGGTTCGAATCCCTAGCGCCATGTAACGGAGTGAACTCCCGTTACTTGTCCAAGCTTCTGCCAACCTAGCAGTTCAAAAGCATGTAAAAATGCAAGTAGAAAAATAGGGACCACTTTGGCGGGAAGGTAACAGCATTCCGTGCGCCTTTGGCATTTAGTCATGCCAGCCACTTGACCACGGAGGTGTCTTTGGACAGCACTGGCTCTGGCTTTGAAATGGAGATGAGCACTACCCTCTAGAGTCGGGAATGACTAGCACATATGTGCGAGGGGAACCTTTACCTTTAACTTATTCTTTTACTGATTAAGATGTGGCTGTGATTCCTGTCCTCAGTTTGTTTTTATAGTTTCTGGCTGTGCTATTATGCAGTGTATAAGCATAACTCACCATCATAGTCAATCTTGCCATCATTATTTTTATCGCCATCCTTCATTAGCTCCTCAATGTCATCTTCAGTGATGGTTTCTCCTGTACCCTGTAACATGAGCTTTAGTTCATCCAGATCTATGTATCCATCTGAGTTTCTGTGAAAGAAAGGATAAGCTAAAAAAAAGAAGCCCGTTTACAACTGTTACTTTTCACTTTTTTTTTTTTTTTTTAGAAAGGAGGTGTCTGCAGTTACTTTGCACATCTTGCATACTTAACAAAGACCCAGTCACAGTTTGTTTTTTCATTTCAAGAGATACGATCACCTGGGGATTTGTGTGAGTTCTGAGCTTTACAAAGAAAGAAATGGCAAAACCCCCAAACGACCAATTTACTGGAGCTATTAAAATGTGTATTTCATAGACACATCACTACACTCCTAAAACAGTTTTTCCAGCTCTCCTGATATAATGGAGCTGCAACCTGCAGAATGTCCATCCCAGATGTCATGGCTAAAAGGAATTCAAGTTCCACCACATTTAATATTTGTGTGAATTCTTCCCATTCAAATACTGCGAGGTCACTGTAACACTCTTCATTTCTTTTTGTTTGATAATATATGGAATTATATTTTGGCTAATACAACTTTCTTGGTAATGACATCTGAATTGTCAAAAGCTCTTCCCAGATACTGAGATGGAAAACAAAACAGACTTCTCATCATTAAAATTTGCACCAAGGAAGCCAGTCTGAAAGAATAATCTTTACAAAAATCTTATAGTAGATGCCTCATAAATTTCAAGGGAGTGTAAGGTTATGTGGGAATGATCTTGGGAGACAGGGGAAAGAGATGCAGTAGAAGCAATGGTCAGATAAGAGGAAGCTTAGCCTGGGAGAGGGCGGAGCTCATTCTGCGGCGGTACAACGTGCGATCTTGCAGCTCCAAGATTGCTGTTGATATCTCTGCTGCTGGACGGTCCTTCTGGACCTAAACCGTCCCATACAGACGGTGATAAGAGAAGGGCACATCCTGTTGATCCCAGGGACATCGCAAAGCCCCTGATTGATCCAGGAAAAGTCCTTTTTTCTGGCGGCTGAGAGGCAGCCATTCAAGCTGCTGAAGTCGGGGACAGCTCCAGAATGGAAGAGAAAGCTGGAGAGAAAGTGTGTTGATTTGGTAAGAGAATTCTTCTTCATTATTATTTGAGAGAACACCCTAAAAGACTAAAAGTAAAGTTAAAATTGAAGACTGAAGAGGTTAAGCGGCGAGATTAAGCCAGAGTAAAACTGAGTGTTTTTTTTCTTCCTTTTTATTGCTGGAATTTGACTGGACTTTTACCAACACTTTCTACTTTTTAAACTGGACTGGTTTTTTCCCCCCTTCTTTTTTAAAATACTTGCATAACATTTTTAATTGTCTAAGACTTCTTTCCCTTTACCTTTTTTTTCAATGCTTTATTGTATTTCTTTTTTGAATCTCTTTTTCCTTTTTTTTTTTTTGAGTATAAAGAAAGGAAGGGAAAGTGGAAGAAAATAAGTAACACTGCCACCCAGAAGCTTGGAAACATTGTTTTCTTTTTTTTGTATGAGTGTTTAGAGAAAAGTTATGACTTGGTGTTATATTTCAAGGACACTGAGTCTGTTTATTGAATGATAGTGGAATGAGCATGGATTGTTTATACAGGTGCTCTTCTGGGATACTATCAGTGCATGGAGTTTGAGTTTTGAAAAAAACTTGGAGTTCAAAGAAAGAAGATTGCAGTGACCTTGAAAAAGAGAATTGCTAATTTTGTTTGGAACTTAACATAAGAGCCTTGGATTTTATACTGTGGCAGTGTTTTCCCTTTCCAATTTTTTTTACTCCCTTACTTTCCTCCTTCCCTCCATATAAGTGGATTAAGGTATAGAAGAACCTGAAGACTTTGTATTTTTTAGCTTTAAATGAGTAAAAAGGCAACGGCCATGGGCTTTCAATACCAATTTCTTCTTCAGGAGAAAGTTATTTAGAAAATGATGAAATGTGCCAAAATAAGTAAATTGACATTTGGAATTAGAGAACAAGAAGATAAACAATTTTATAAGATATGGGATTTATTTTATCCATGCTTAGACAAAGAAAACATGGAAATGAAATATGTTAGAGAATTTTACAATACAAGGATAATGGAATGATACAGAATATAATATAAAGATGTATTACTACTGGGTGGATTTAGGATGATGTAATGAAATACCATAATATAAATTAACTTAGAATTTAGAATATTTCTCATAAAATGGTGTAATAATAGTTATGGTCAAACGAATGATTAACAATGATAATAATGTATACATATATATAGACTGATAATATGAGATTTTATATAAAGTGTAAGTGAGGACTATGGAGAGGGTGCACAAAAGTTTTTGTAACCAACCACACACCGTATGTAACTAGAAGACGGTTTTATGTTTGTTTGTTTAAAAATAAAAATTTTCTTTAAAAAAAAAAAAGAGGAAGCTTAGCCTGCAGAAGGCATGTCGGTGTAGTAAATGTTTCAGAAAGAACCCTCCCTAGTTTCTTGGATTGTAAAAGTGAGGGGGGGGGGAAATGGATTTGGCAAGATTCTGTTAATGTAACCTTACAATAAAAAATGAATGAGTTTATTTGGGTGTGGTTCCTGTCAGGACCACCTCTGAAGGCTGACAGGGACAGAGAGAGTTCTATAATTCAGTTATTAATATGGAGTAGGCCTACCCCATGAGGAAGAAAAAAAAATACTGCATATGTCGCAGAAACTTCTAGCGTCATCTAGTTCTATAAAGATAAAGGCAATCTGTCAGATAACCTGCCCCAAATTGTTCAGTGCCTTAGATGTTAAAAAATAAAACTACAACAAGGTTGAGTGATGCCTGGCAGCCTCTGCAGCTACTTGAGCAGAGGTGGAATATACGCTTGACTCAGCAACCTGGCTACTATAATTCTGATCTAGTTGGACTTTCCAGAGTGACCACAGGGGAGATTATAGTAATTCAATTATGTGGTTACCAGCACATAAAATAGCTAAATACATAAACAATTATGAAAGAACAAAGTATCAGCTGAACTTCCAATCCTGGACATAGAGGTTACTTGAGTCTTCGAAAGCAGTTGCGATTTTAGGAGAACCCACAAACACAGTCTTTCTAAGGGAACCTAGTCCCATTTAGCTTGGGAAGATTCTCTGATTTCTGTTTCCAGGAACAAACTGTCTGTTAGATCTCCTTTTGCCTCTTCTGAAGATCCAGTCACATTTTATTGGCCTAAATACTCCATCGCTGGTTTCAGAACATGCCTTGTTCTGAACATGAATCAGATATGGAAAGATTGATCTGATTCGTATAGTGATGGTACTTTATTTCCAATCTGCTAATGCCCGTTCCAAAGCAGATCTTATGTTAAATGGCTCCAGAGGCAAAAAGGGGCTTTATGACATTCTACAGCACAGCGGTCTCACAGCACAGCTGTCACAGGCAGAATCACCCAATTTGCTCTCTGAGACTATCCTTGCCAACAGCAGTGGAATTAATGTAACTACAGGAGAATATCAGGGTTGACATTATTGAAAATTATTGGGAGATCAAGCAAAATCAACACGAACTTGCCTGTCTGTCTTTTGGTCACAGGTGAACATTTAGTAGGCCAAAGGATTATTCTCCCTCAAGAACTGGCCTGAACCCAGACGGAAGAATTTATATTCATTCATGTATGAAAAGAATCACATTCTAATAAAATATTTTTCTTTTTTGTGGTTTGGTAAGAATTAGCCACTTCTGCACATGAACTGTTCATCCATGCTTCATTGAAACAGATCTCAAGAAGGCAAAGAAAACTGCAGATTGTGTTGCCCTCCAGTCAGGTAGGTTCTGTGGTATCAGACCTCCTGCTGGGTTGTTGTGTGAAAGACTGTGTGTCATAACATGCATCAGTAAGAACTATTCTAGAAAGAAAGGGGGCAGGAAAAAAAAGGGGAGCAGACAGAATGAATGGTTTTACCCACTTCTGAAACAAATCCTGCCCGTAGTGTATTTCCGTCCTGATTTCCATCATTGGAAATCAGGAATAAATTTTATTTTTTATTGTTAACATTATTAAAATTATTGTCCATCTTGAATAATTATAAATGGACAAGACAAGAAGCATTATATTACAAAAGAATTCTTTTCTATGTAATGGTCATGCTGATTTCCTGATTACTAATAAACATCTCTGTTAAACAGCTTTAATTTTATACCAGAAATTAAACACAATGGTCTTCACTTAGCAACTGCCTCCTTTAGTAACTGTTCACAGTTATAATGGTGATGAAAGAGTAATTTTAAATCCTTGTATTTAAAACTTTAGTCGGTTGGTAAAGCAAGGAAAGCTGAAATTATATAATAAGCACAATCATGGTTTCATGTAGTGACACTTAATTACTAAATTTCCAGTCCCAATTGTGATTGCTAAACAAGTATCTACATATGGAATTCAGCCATGACAATAAGGTTTTCAATCTTACTTGTATTATCAGTATGAAACTCATGGAGACTCAACTTGAATATTGTATTCTCATGGATTCTGGCTTAGGCTAATAGAGCCACTTACTTATCAAACATTCTGAAGAGATCTGAAAGTTCCTCTTCTGATTTTCCTTTGCTGTCATCTTTCATACACCGGACCATCATAACTAAGAATTCATCAAAATCTACTGTACCACTTCCTGTCAAGGAAAAAAAGGGCACCAAGTTAACTTCCTCTCTGTTTGAACTATTCCCCATATTAGGTTAGATTTCAAAACACAATACAACAAAACTAAATTTACAGCCTTATATACTGTATAAACACCCAACAGAAATTGCTCACCATCTTCATCTACTTCATCAATCATCTCCTGTAACTCCTCAGGGGTAGGATTTTGTCCCAGCATGCGCATCACCTTCCCCAACTCCTTTGTGCTGATGCATCCATCCTCTGCACCCAGGACAAATATATCAAAAGCAGCTTTAAATTCTGGAGAAAGAGAAGCAAGACTAATTAAGAGTGTGGTACCTCGAGATCAAGTCATGAGCATTGTTGATTCCTATTGTGCCTTGAATACATCTATTCTGAACCTTTACTAAATTGTGGCATGACGACTATTTCCTGACAGTTAGAACAATTAATCAGTGGAACAGCTTGCCTCCAGAAGTTGTGAATGCTCCAACACTGGAAGTCTTTAAGAAGATGTTGGATAGCCATTTGTCTGAAATGGTATAGTGTTTCCTGCCTAGGCAGGGGGTTGGACTAGAAGACCTCCAAGGTCCCTTCCAACTCTACTATTGTATTGTATTATGCACCTGCAAGGCATGCTAAGCAAAGCAACTGTTTGATTTCTCCAGCCTTGTTTAACTTTCAAACGTCACCAGTCAATGGGAAAACATCCAGACATCATGATAGAGATGCAAAAAAGGAGAGAGGACTGGTAATTGTGGGCTTCAGTGCTCTTTCTCGATTTAAAGCTGGGAAATGAATGGGAAGAAAGAAGTGAAATCACTCTCTCCACCTACAAACCTACACAGTTACAAATGGTGGTCCCATGCCAGCATTTCACAAGCAGCAGAAGTTCCTATTGAAGTATAACCCTTTACACTTACACACATACACTCACACACACTCACACTCACTCACTCACCCACCCACCCACCCACACAAACACACACCCCAGTATAATAATACTATGTCAAAATGGAAAATCAGTCCTTCCACCCAGCTTCTTGTAGATGTTTTACAGGTCAAATTGTGCCTAGATTTTTGGAAAGAAAAGCAGTGGAGGCAGAGGCTATAGCTTGGGAACCAGAGAAAGGGGAATATGCAAGTTTGCAAATGTGAGCACACTAATGTGAGGTAATTGGAATAATGAAGTTTATATACTTACCATTTTTTTGTTCATCTGTCAACTGCTCAACCTATTAAAATGAAGATTCCATTGATGAATGTTTGTTTACATATTTAGCAATTTTCATACTGATGAGCTGTGTACTCTAATCATGTAATCTCTATAATCTCTATAAGTAATAAAACAGACACAAAAATGCACACTTTGTAGCAATACATATTAGTGTACAGATTGCAATCCTATATCAAACTCTAAATATGGATTTGATGAATATCTTTCATGAAATTCAATTATGAATCATAGAATATATTTATTAAATGTTGAATTCAGTAGGGTGGGTGTTTTTTGGTAGAATTTGGAACTCTGAAGCAATCTTCTTAAGTGTGTTAAATTACCAGTGTGTCTTGATTCAGCTTAATATTGAAAGTAGGGAAACTAAATAGTGCTCATCAAATTGTAAATCCAATTGAATATACCCAAATCATTGACTTCTGATGAAGTGATTGTGTAATAAAAAATTGCAGACAACCATCTTCCATTTGGCTCAAAGGCTTACTTTAAAATTGAATTTCAAACGGTAGTTTCCATCTATCAGAAGTAGCTGTGCTCATTCAAAAACTGAAGTAAATCTGGGCTTTAGAAGGCTGCATTTTATTATTTTAATTTTTGTAACTTATTCATATTAATTATTTCAATTCATAATTTGTCTTGTCTTTAAAGCAAAGTAAAAATTACACATGTCCATTCATTTACATGTTCTTATAATATTAGTACAGCTGTTTACAATGAATTAAACATCATTGGTTTATCTTTAAAAACATATAAAAAACAAAGTGCCCCTGGCGCCTGGGGAGGGCAAAAATGAGCAAAAAATAAAGCCTATTTTTCACAAAAACAGGGCTGTTTTTAATAATAACTTTATTTCTTTAGTTTTTGCCCTCCCAAACCCCCAGGAGCACTTTGCAGGCCTTCCAAATTGTCTGCACGCCTGTTATTTGCAAAAAATGGGCCCATTTTTTGCTCCCCAAACCCCCCATGTATCATATTTTTGCCCTCCCCAGCCCCAGGAGCACTTTGTAGGCCTCTCAAACTCTCTGCATGCTTCTTTTTCACAAAAAATGGGGGGTGCAGAGGGTTTGGGAGGCCTACAGAGTGCTCTTCGGGGCCGGGGAGGGCAAAAACCTTTTTTTTAATCTACCTCTTCAAAATCTTGGTGCATCTTATACTCCACTGAGTCTTATAGTCTGAAAAAATATGGTATATTCAAGTTTATTTTTAACTAAACAATTAGCTAACAATATCAGGAGATAGGAGAAGTGTGTCCCTAAGAAATATTATTTAATGAAATTACATGAACAAATACAAAATGGCTGTCTTCAGCTACTAAATTTATATCAGCCAGTAAAAATAGGCAGGAATGACCTTCTAATCACAGTATAGGTCTATCCAAAGAAGCAAACATTGACTGAAATTCAAGGTATTGTTCTATTTTCTTAGCAGGGCAACAACTTAGAAAGATTCTGTCCAACCTTGCTACTTATCTCCTGCTCAGAATTAGGTATTAATAGATGGATAACTATTTTATCTCTTGAGCAAAATGCTGAAGCACTAGGTTCTGAAAAACCTGTCTGTAAAATTGACAGAGCTACAAATCAGATATCCAGCATATTATCTGGCAGGGTGAATCAAATCCTGGAAGGTGGGAGGAAGGAATAGTTAAAGGTTAAGTCTAGAAATGTATACACATTTTCTGTATGTATATGCAGAATTCGTAACTATGTTAGGAATTACTCTTCTAATTTTTAAATTAAATTAGAATTCTTATTATACTACAACAGGGCTGTCAAACTCACGGCCCATGATCCATGTTTAAAGAAGGGGGGGAGGAAGTTGCGATATATCACATGATGTGACGCCGTGAGTTTGACACCCCCATACTAGAGTATAACTCTGAGAGTCCATATGTTTCATCATGTGATGAAAACCATTGTTATACAGGGTGAAAGATCTCCCAACTTCTTACTAACGAAATTGGGGCAAGATATTGTTGACATGGATGGTTATGCCAAGTTTGCCCAAATATTATTGATTTTCTAAACCCATTTTGGTCTCATGTGACCACTGGGCTAGAATGGATTTGATTATCAATTCCTATTTGGAAAGTATTATTGTTGATACTGTTGCCTTCAAAGAGATTCTTACTAACAATTATAAATTAAAATATCCTTTTGAGTTGAGCATTAGAAATGCTATTTTGTGAGACCTGCAGTCTTCCTGGAAATACATTTTTTTTAAAATATGAAGATGCTGAGGCTTTTATTTAATGCCATTAGTTTTGGTATCTGGGACTTGTCTGGTTATTATCCTGTTCCCAATATTTTCAACCAGGCTCTTCATGCTTTGAAGATGATTTGGACGAAGTGCTTCAGAACTTGCCAAAACATGAAAAAAGATTCTGCTCCTGTTTCACTGAGTTAAATCATTAAAGTGTGTCTTTAATGTGACTCTTATATAGGGTATTTCTTTTCCTAGGTCTCTATAGAAGCCTATAAAAATTGTGTATGCTTTAATGAACAGCTGGCAGCTGTCCCGGTCATGTTGGCACAAGAACTGAAGAACTTCCAAATAATTTTCAAAGTGTGCATGGGCAGCCTTTGTTTTTAGTATCTATTTCAAATGAGTTGTAGAAGTTGTCCAAAGTTTGAATTCAGATACCTAATTATTTTGTTCTCTCTATAAAAACTTGGACAAAGTGAGAGATAGCCCACATGTTAGAAACAGACTATACAAGACAAAATATTATATGATTAATAGCATTTTGGCTGGGATGTGAAGGAGCTGATTTCCTTCAAAGCTTCAGCCTAATATGAACCCAGCCCTAGTTTGACAAGTCATTGACAGGTTATCAGAGATTCAATTCTCCAGTTAAGGATGCTACTCATTTAGAAACCTTTCACCCAACTATTAAAATATATGCCTTGATCACTTCTTTTGATTATTGTAATTCTAAAGGAGGTCTGAGAAACTTACTTAAAAATAGCCATTAATTCATGATACTACACTACAGGTTTTATGGGAATAGAATTCAGAGCTTTTGAAATCACCTGTAGTAGATACTCATTCCTCAATAAAAGCCAGTATGATAATTTTAACCTACAAAGACCTAGATATATGAAGAATGGAATAATTAACCATTTTCCTCATAAATGATTACAGAAACATTCCAGAGAGGTCTGTTTCAAATACTGATAGAGCATTCTGGGCATGAAACTGGTTCCTTCCTTTTATGTAGCTCCCTCTCCTCTTCTTTAAGGCTCTCATGAAGAACAAATTCTCTTAGATTGTTTTCACTTATGCACGAATCCATTGCCACCTGCTTTTACCTGAAACACCTACTTGGTTTAAAGGGGGAAATCTGACAAAACGAATGATGGAAGAGGAGTGGCAGCACCAGAAGGCAGAATAGAGCCTACACTGCTGAGATAACAAAAGCAAAAAGATGCCTCTTCAAAAATTTCATAGTGAAAACTGAACCCATTTATTTAAGCCACTGTGATGGAACTGGAGCAGCTGTGATTGTTCCTTCATTGTAATGGCCAAACCCCTCCCTCCCCTCAACAGCCCAGGATAGCTGAAAAGTCTAAAGACAGCAAATGCCTCTCTGTTGTGCAGCCCACATAGTTGGACTATTTTGGCAAGCTGGCTATTTTTATGCCTTAGTGGCTTAGGTGCTAAGAAGACAGATAACACTTCTGATTGTTCCCAGAAGCTGACTGACATTGGCATTTATCACAGGAGACATTAATCTAGTAACATGTCTCTGGCAAAGTTGTATAGTTTAGAAGCATCTGGAAGCCATTCTAAACTTATCTCTGCATAAGAGATGAGTGAGAAAGTGATAAATCCATTGAATTTCAGAGGTCCATATGAGTGGTAGTTTTTTCAAATGATCATTGAAAACACATTTAAAGTTATCACCAGATTTGCAATAAATACAGGAAGAATATCTTGGTGTTTTTTTTCTGAGTCACCTTTTAAGATACGACACACTTCATGTGGCATCATGACAAGAGACTCAGTCAAAAGATACTGGGTTCACAAGTACACACAGTTGTAAGGCATGACAGGTGGATTTTGAAAATCAAATAAGTAAATATGATACCACTGGTGCATAATAAATAATTCAAGGCAACTTCACTCTAGAGCCAAGCTAGGAAAAAGTTTTGCTCCTCAGGAGTCCAAAGTTGGGAAATTAAGAAGTTAGCTTCTGAAAACACTGCTTAAAAACAGGAAGATGCTCTT
This sequence comes from Natrix helvetica, assembly GCF_964273705.1. Lineage (NCBI taxonomy): Eukaryota > Metazoa > Chordata > Lepidosauria > Squamata > Natricidae > Natrix > Natrix helvetica. Next base: position 300,996,182 of record NC_138548.1, read on the forward strand.
ATTTTATTAAATAAGAATGCTAAAAATTTTAGAAGTAAGAAATAACAAAGTACTTCATTATAGAAAACATTTTAAAATTGCAATGGGTATTACTAATAATATTTCCTTAAATTTTTGAGCTGACATGTTCTTGAAATACGGACACAATAATTTAATAACTTCAAGATGAGTGCTAGTGATTTGTAAATTCCAGCTCTTTTTTCACTATAGGCAAAGCATTCAGAATCAAGAAGATAGTGACGAGCTATAGGGTTTTGTATATTTAAAAATAAATAATAAAAATGAATCTTTATTTTAAAATGAAATGTGTCCAATTCTGAACTATTCTTTTGCTGTGGAGAATTATTTACAGTACCTAGCATCTGTTTAAAGCTACTCTGGGGAGCTGAGCACTCATCAGGATGAGCTCAAGGCAGGAATTGCCCTTCTCTCAGTGTGTTTCTTAAGAAGTGCTTCTATCCAGTTACTCCACAGATATAGCAAGAACTGTTCTTCTATCTGCACTTAAAGTGGAATTACTGAGGATATTTCTATTATGGCCATTACATTCTCCAATTATTTCTTTTACTTACCAGTATAAGTGTTACTTAAACTCTTAAGTGGTCTAAATCTCCTGAAGAGTTTTAAGCAGCCAGGATTCTGGTGACCCATTTTTCATTAAGCACATTTATACATAAATATACACCGCTAGAATTTGTAAAATGTATCTTCACATGTAACTAATTTTTTGATTTGTCAGGCAGAAATCTAGAAAAATGTATTTTTATAGAAAAGACAAAATGATAGGAAGCTATGCCATTTTCTGCAAAACACTTTGAGTATAAAAATTAAAAAATGCACTTCTATTAACAGTCCAAACCTATGCAGCAAACAATTATGTTAAAATCAGTCAAAGCCATGAACTTTACATTACTTTTAGCTCTAGTTAGATTTGTGCTTCAATAGATTTTTGAATTTCCATAGAAAATATAAGCAGTTAGGACTTCATCAAAACCATCTTCCGATACCTAAGGAACTTAGGATATATAATAATCCCCTGCACCAAATTTAAAAAGTACATCCTAAATTATTAGTTTTAGCATTAATGAATATCATAATATGTAAAACATTTAGGACATCTAATTGAATATCAGGACTTGCCCTTAGTTAAAACATTTTCCTTACAATCCTAAATATAAGTATTCAGAATCTGTCTGAGATTTATATACAACAGAGTGTGAAAATTTTACTTACTGCTGCTTTGTAAATATCATCCATGGTTAGTTATTGTGGGTTAGGAACTAGGTGGAGATGAAAAATGGTACAGAGACAAATATCAACCTCTGCCAGCTTTTTGTCCTTTGACGCACTCCTTTTATAGTAGGCTGTCAGCCCTAAATGTGTCAGTGAAGAACTACACAGCCCCAGTATACAGACATCTGTGAATGGCCTTGCTATTCATTCCAAGTCTGACTCTTCACCCAGTCTTCAGGGAGGTATGCAAAGTTTGTTACAGCTGACATTTCTAAATTGTGATCCAATTCTGTTGATGATTTTTTTTGTTAGGAATCAGATGGCTCCCATAACACACATTGGGCCTTATGGCCCTCATTTGCTATGGGTTTTAGGCATTCTGATTCCATGTGGTTAATAGGGATTATGGCAAAAATCAAAATGCTTGTGAAGTCCCCCATCCCCCTGGCAGAACAATAGTGACCCCCTAAAAATAGCTATCCTTTTAAAAGAACTCTTTCCAAAATGCTGTATGTTTGTTACAAAACAAAGGACGGGCTTCCTAGGCATGAATTCTAGGAAAGACAACAAATATCAAGTACTTCTTTCCACATATATGTTTATGGCTCCAGTGAAACCACCTCAGACTATTTTGAGGGGATTGCTTTTTTAAAATGCACTCCATCAACATCCCTAATTCCTCAGAGAGAATGCTTAAGAGCCTGGTGGCCCTTTCCCACAAGGCTTCCTCGGCGGCATTATGGTATCACCTGATGATCTGACTGTTTGTACTGACTCTTTTGTTTGCTGCAAACATCTGTGCAAGCTGGGCAAATTCCTGCCTTTAAGCAAAACAACTTGCTCAGCCATTCATATAGATTGTTCAGTGAGAGGTACTGGTATGAAGAGAATTTATGTGCTATAAAAAAATCTCTGTCCACTGATTGAGAGCTCCCCCCTCTGTCTAACTATATTGCACACATCTAGGTAAAGCTGACAAAAAATTAAAAAGACCACCCACCCATTATTAGTGAATATACATGATCAACAATCAAGATTACTTAACATGAAGCTATTTCCTCTCATATTATTACCTTCCTTTTATACTAGTCTTCAGGTTATAGAGTTTCTACAATTGACTGCACAAGATGATTAAAAATGTAAGGCTATCATTATTAAGACACTCCATTTTTCCAGTTGTAGAAGTTTTTGTTATTTCTTCATTGTAATTTGGAGATGTTACATATTTCTTCACAATTACAAAACTCCAGTTTATTTTAATCCCATCATGTAAATATTTTCTTCATGCATGTGATCATACAGTTTGAGAACTCTATAAGAAATTCAGGTCCAATAGATCTGAAGGGCATCCAAGGGTGGGGAGCTGCTATATGCCCTCAATCATTTTCTTTAGTATATTTTTTACTCTTCCTCGTCTTTCTATTCCCATCCCATTTCAAAAAGCGTTGAGATTTTTTTTAAAGATTCCAACTACCCATTCTTTCCCTCTGGCAAAAAAAGGCTCCATGTCAGACAGAACTACATCACAATGTAGTTTCACAAGTGAAACATCACACAGCAGAAAGTATAAAAATTGATCTGACGCACTCACCTGTGATCCAATATGTTTTGAAATATGTTCAGCTCAAAGAAAAGGAAGGAAGGAGGAAGAGACCATAAGGGAAGCACCATTAGGTCCAATCCTGTCCTATAAAACATCATGAATATTTTCCTTGTAATGTTGGAGCTTTACCTACAAGACTTTTGCAAACAAGCAGTACTTGTACAACACAGTGCTTTGGGTGATTCTATGTATTAATAGGGGTAAATGGCAAAGCAATCATGTGACTTTATATTGCATATAGGTAGTTGATTTTAACTAACCCTGGTAAGGAAACTTCATCTCTTTGTGTTGTTAATAACAACATTGTCCACTGATGAAGGTACAATACTTTATGAATCTGTCCCTAACCTTGATCTAAGCTTCTCAACCTTCCTGATCATAGGAACACCAGTTCAAATGTTATTAATGGAAAAAATTAGCATGCTGCATATTACTTGCCAAATTCTTGGGGGTGGGTGGGAGCATTCAGTGAGAGTGGCAGTGGGACCACAGTTTGGAATAATCAAAAGGAATAATGCAGGGTTTGGCATTTTTTTGGTCAGTGGCCAGCAAGCCTATTTTTGGAAAACAATGGCTACAGTAGGTAGAAATCTACTTTTTCATACAATGTTGGAGATCTACGTTTCTCTGCCTCCCTACCCACACAACCAATTGTTATTGCTTTGTTTTAATAACTATGAAAAAATATATTTTAGGAGTAATGATTCATGCTTGTCCATTCTCTCTATAAAATGAAATCAAATCAGTACTAATCGAAGAAGATGGTGTGATCTTCAAAAAAGTCGCTTGGAGACCGCAGTGAACCCTAGAACTTCATACAGCTTTAAATATTGTTATATGCTTGTTCCTCTACATGGCAGCAAAATGCTTAATACCCCGAGAAAAGAAAAAAATAGGAAAAGAGAAAAACAACAGAGTGTGGACAAGCAGGTTTTATTACCCATAGCAAACAAGACATTCCCTGGAGACCTATCAGTAGAGGGTTCTCTATCCACCATGCTTTGCCATTCTCCCTCTCCTTCATATATGCCCAACTATGCTCAGCAGGAGAACCTGAATTTAGGTTACTCCAGCACTCCATTTTACAGTGCAGTCTGCCACTTACCAACACAACTGCTGTTAGTTAATTATCATATCCATATTAACTACTAACATAGCCATGGATGAATACAGACTTGTACTGGATAGTGCAGAATTAACAATACAAAAAATGAATGAAGCCAGGTTAATAGGGCTGTTCTTCTGTCATGTCTTCAAGATAGTACTTACCATCATTTTTCTCTTATTTTTCCCAAACATGTTTTTTCTAATTCCTTTTAAATGTTTTGGGGCACAATTCCTGTGGTAAAAATTTAATCTGAATTAAAAAGTTCTCCAAATGTGACATGTTTTCAATTCATCTTTTCTTTTGAATTTTTATAAGCATCAATTTTTACTTTTTTTTCTGCTCCTAGGGAAAGGCTTAGGAACAAAATAGGGTATTATATAAACTAAAACAATCTCCCGCCAGCAAAGTTTGAGGTCAATCCAAGGCACCAGGGCTTAAAGCTCAACTCCTTGCAAATAATTAACATCAGGAATATAAACAGCTGTTTTTCCATCTGCTTTCAGCGTCAACGTTTCTCATCTTTCTCAATAAATATAGAATGGTGCTACAACTTGTGTTATGTGCAGTATGAAAAATATTCTGGTAACATTTATTTATGTGGAAACCTGCTTGCATTTCCTAAATTCGTGGCATGGGAACGTCCTGAAAAATTTCATTTCAGTTTATTAAGCCTTGCTCTTAAGAGAGCAGCGACTGGACTTTAAGACAATAGCACAACTTTTAGTTATCATTAAGCAGGAGTGATCGACACAAGCATTATTCATGCTAAAGAAGGGAATAGAAAAACACCGTCATTAGGATCTTGTCTTACGCCGCCGAGAGGCTACTCCCCCACCCGGCTTTATTTCACTGCCATGCTAACTCAAAAGCAGCGATGGGAACGGTAGTCCACCACTTCCATTATAATTTTGTCTGCCCCATCAGTGATGGATTCGACACTTTCGGGGTTTCTCTACCACCTTTCTTACATTGTCGCTTTTACGACGCAAACAAGATGGGCAAAGGGGGTTTACATCTTTCAGTGCAAATAAAAGCACCTTGCTAAGGTGGCAGACATCGGGGCATCCACTGGGCGGTAAACGAATCCTCCCAGCTTTGCCGGCCGGCTCGCGGCAGACCGAAGCCTCGCAATCCAGATCTTAACGGCGAGGCCCCGTAGGCTCCGCCTTCTAGGCCAAGGCCACGCAGGCTCCGCCTTCTAGGCCAAGGCCACGCCCCCTTTGTTTTCCCCGGACCCTTGAGTGACGTTGTCGGGTCCTGGCGTCCGTCGTGCGGATAGGGGCGGGAGGCGGCAGGAGAGCAAATATGGCGGCCGTGACGACTGTAGTTCCGCTGGTCATGGCCAGCGCGGAGAGAAGCGGCGCAGTAGCTGCCACGACACTCGCCGCCCCCGGAGCTCTCCTTCCTCCACGAGCGGCGAAGCGAGCGCAGTAGCCCGACGATCCCGAACCTCTGCGCTCCGACTCGGGACATGGAGGCGCTGAGGAGCGGCGAAGAGGGCGAGGAGCCTCCCAAAAGCATCCGCATTCTTGGGTCGGAGCTGGTGGAGACCTACACGGTGAGGCGCGGTGCGAAGGGGTTGTGAGCGTGTGTGTGTGTGTGTGTGTGTAAGGTCTGGCGTGTCAGAGGCATCGGCCTTCCCGGGGTCCCATGAAAAACGCCGTCGGTTCAGTCGTTGGTGCGAAAGGGGCGAGAGGCTGGCTCCCTGTCCGGAGCATTTACGGGCATCCTTGTGCGCCTCGGTGAACTTCCACACCTTTTTTTGACGGGGAAGAAGGACAAGCACCCAGATTCATTCGCATGGATGCTCGGGGCCAAACTGTCTTGGCCGGTGCTCTCCTGCTTTTAGAGTTTCACGGAGTTCTTCAGTTCCTGGGGGGGAAACAAAAGACAACAGCATGCCCAGAGGAAGGAAATTGATGTCTCAGCAATAAGCTCTGGTAGCTAAGGTGTTGTCTTATTCCGGGTTGAGGTGGCAAGTCGTCCGTTTTCCGAAGTTGGCGCCTTCCAGCCAGGTGAGATTCTAGTTCCCATCATTCCCTGCCGGTATAACCAAAGCGCTTGGCACAAGGAATGGGCTGTGTAACTTACCTTGAAGGGGTTTGGTTGGGAAAGACAGAAAATTTGCCCCCTTTCTTCTGAATAGGCATGCAGCATCCCTTGGCAAAGGAACTAGAATAAAATATGTGGCTTTAAAATAAAATGTGGAAAGAATGTTAGTTCACTCAGCTTCAGATATTCTTGCATCTGAATCCAGTTTATGAAACTGTTGATAGAAATCTTATTAGTTAACATTTTTGAAGTCTGCTGTGGACAAAAGGAAAATTATTGGTGTAATGTTTTTCCAATAACATTATTATTACAGATGTCATTTTATACAGAGTTATGTCTCTGTAATAAATATATATCGTTTTCTTACTTGCTGTTTTAAAAGATAACATTGCAAAAAGCGTTAATATATTTAATATATAATATACTTTAGTTGCTTTGTTATATAACCAAAATAGGCTCATCTGCTAATTTTTCATCTAGTTAAATAGTTTTTATCTATGAATTTTTTTATGTGGGCATACTGTTTTAGTGATCTTTTTAATGAACTGATAATGTGCTATGAATAGGCCTTATTTCATTGAAGTTTGCATCCAAAATATCAAGAATCAGAGTTTTTATTGGCATGCTTTGCAAAAATATTCAAGTTTATATTTGGGGACATTTTTACTTAATCAGAAGAAAATGAACATTTGAAGAGACCTTTGAGATGAGTTCAGTTCCCAGGGACTATACTGATACATTTATATACCGTAGCTTTCTTACATCAAAATACATGAGTGTTTGCCAGTACCTTTTGAGATGGTTTCTGATTTCTCAATCTGATCTGTAGACCTGGGATTTCTTGGTTATTTTCCATGCAAGTACTAATGAGTTCTAACCTTTCTAAAAAAAAATTAGAGCAGTGAAGATCATTCAGATTTATTGGAAACAGGATAAAGTTTAATGCCGTAGTTCTAAATTTAATGTTTGCTTATGTATACAATTTCTAAGACATAATCCATGGACTAGCTAAAAATGATAAAAAAATGTTTTCAGCAGAAGTGAGTAAAAGTATGTGGTTGAGTTTTTCATGTTGAAATCAATTTGCTGGATCGGTTTGGTTTGTTATTGAGCAGCAATATTTTCAATTCCAGGCACTGCAGTAGAAAGAAATGGGTAGAAAGCTTATTGCAAAATGTCATTAGAGTGTCAAGAATAAAATAAATCAAAGGTATAGTTGTGCAACTTGATATATGATAGAAATCTGATATATAAAATCTTGCGATTTAGAACATAGCAAGAAGTTGGAATAGTAACCTTCCATTTTTGTAGGGTGACAGATTAAAAGCCTTCCATTAGCTGTGCTATGAAGTTTATCCTGTATCCTAATACCAGATAAAAGGGTTGGATCTACAACCTGAAAAATTCCCAGTTAGTATGATTTGCTCTTTCCCGTTTTGGTGAGAATTGTGAAAGAAAAACATACAATGCACCCCGAAGGCACTGGATTGAAAAAGAGCTGTTTAGTGATCCTCTGCATTAGTCTCAGTCAGGATCCTATATATCCTTGTAAGTATTGTAGAAAGGATGTTATTTTTCTTCCCACTTGTTTGTTTTCACCAACAAGTGTTCAAGTTTTGGAAAAACTGAGCTACAAGGCAGAACCTGTTACAATAAAAAATACACTTTCAAATCTGTAGTTTATCTGCCCTGTTGATTAGAAGAATAGAAAGTATGGGCTGGATTCAACAGCACCCTTAAACTAATAGTAGTTCACAATTTTCTGGAATTCTGACTTAGCATTGTACATGATTATGACTCACATCTTCTAGAACACGGGTGTCAAACTCGATTGCATCATGGACCGCATCATGACGTATCACAGCATTTTTTTTTTGCCTTTGCAGAGCTGGGGGTGGGGATGACCTGCGCATGACGTATCCGGCTGCGGGCCACCAGTTTGACAGACCAGTTCTAGAAGTATACTATGCTGCTAATAACTTTATCCTCTTTCATAAGGTCCAATGTGAAATCTTATCTGTGCCTATGGATAAAGGGGATTTTGTATTTATTCATCAGACTTTATGTATTCACTACCCTTTTAAATTATCTCTCTGATGAAATCTGCAAGCACTAAATGCAGGGCTTCCCTATCTATTTGGATAATTGTGATTCTTTGTAACATTAAATATTTAAGCTAAACAATGGCAATTTCCGAGCATATAGTTTATTACTTCAACTGTAAAACAAATTCCTTGTATTTCCTATGTGTGTTCATTGATGTACAGATTGTTGTGTTTCTTCTAGATACATAATTTGGAGAAATATGTGCTGGAAAAGCTGAAGATGCAAACTGAATTTAATTTGAATTTTTTGCTGCAGCATCTTGAATGTCTACTGTTCAGTTTGCAAAGCAGCCAGTTCCTTCAACAGTCAGAGCTGCTGCAGTGAAAACTTCAAAGAAAACTCCAGTGGTGTGCAAGATCCTCCCTTAAATTCATGCATATGCAGCTTCAGTAGGTTGCATAACAGCGTATAACAAGGTTGCTGGTGGTATTTCAACTACATTATTAGAACTAGCACATTGTATAGTCTAATGTTTTGATGAGTAATTGAAATGGAGAAATGGAAGTACTTAGAACAATAGAGTTTGAAGGAACCTTGGAGGTCTTGTAGTCCAACTCCCTGCTCATACATGAGACCCTTTACCATTCTGAACAAATGGATGGCTAATCTCTTCTTAAAAACCCCAGTGATGGAGCACTCACAACTTCTGGAAGCAAGCCATTACATTGATTATTTTTTTCTCATTAACAGGAATTTCCTCCTTAATTCTAGGTTGGATCTCTCTTTGTTAGGCTTCCTTCTGTTATTTCTTATCTTGCCCAAAGGTGCGTTGGTGAATATGCTGACTCCCCTTCTTCTCTGTGAACTTTTGGCTTAGCTAACCATCTCCCCATTAACCTAGTCAGTTAAACATATACTCAGAACCAGCTTGTGTATGATGTTGCTCATAACTTAGCTTTTTAAATAGGACACACACACACACACTTTTTGTATTGAATTTGTAATCTTCCCAAGGGATTATCTTGGTATAATAGAAAGGCTCAGTAGCTTCAGTGATCTTGAAATTGAAGCCAGCAGAGCATGAGCTACCGTACAGGAAAATTGGAATGGAAGGGAAGAGAAGAAATTACGAATGTACAAGTATTTCTATTTAGTAACTGCCTTGCTAAAGACTGTGATCATTGGCACTTACTACAATGAAAAAAGTGACTTTGCAACAAATGCATGCATTTATGATCCTTGCAGTGTTTCTCTGTTATGTATTTAGCATTATAGCTAGTGTCATGCCTAAGCCCAGACATGATATAGCAAGATCCAATTGAATCTAGTTCTTTATTTTCTTATACTTAATAAACAGACTAAACTTATAACCTAATAGACACACCCTGGCAGATTCTAGGATGTGGCTATCCTGGACCTTTTATCCCTCTCTCATCCAGAACAGGATCGCACAGTCTCTTGCCTTTGACTCCTCTCTGGAATGTGCTACCATCTGCCTGGGAAGCCACAGTCCTACTTCTGACATTCTTCTCCTCCATTCCTTTAGCTGCACATTCCATCACAGTTCTGTGTGCCTGATCCATTTTGTCTCCCCCCCCTTCCCCTCCCCTCGTTTACAGAATGGAGAGATTGCTTAAACAGGCTATGTCTTCCTGAGCTTTTTTTTTTTTTTTTGCAGTACAGCCTTTCCCAAAAGGTGCTTAATCACATGCTAATAAGTTTTTCTCTGTAACCTTCATTGGTTGAACCTTTTGACAGGCTAGTCCTGCTGCATGACACTGACCAGACACTAATCAGTTTCACTGAAAGGCTTTTGTTTGCCTCCTAAGCAGCTCTTATCCTCTGCAAACAGCATTCCTTTGAATGTGTATTCCCAATATATCCCTGCCTATTCTCTTGTAATCCCTTGCTCTCCAATGAATGTAATCAATTCCATTCTAGCCATGGTGAATGTTCCAAAGATTGGAGAGTAAAGAAAAGGGGTTATAAGATGTGCTTTTTAAACCTGGTTTTCTTGAAAGTCAGGTTTTGGAAAACTTCCCTGCAGTTTGGATTTATATCCTCCTGGTGCTGTAAAACAGGAAAAGTGAAGTTAAATCATAAACATCATTCTCCTGTGATGTTCAGTTAATGACAATTTTGTTTAACTATTGAGTCAAGAGAGTCAATTGAAGTCAATAAATGAGGACTATCTATAATCTATAGTCAGGTGGAGAGAATAGGCGGCATTTTCACATATGAGGAAATCCACCTTAGCTAAACAGAAAATTTCCAAAAATCAAATACCGTATTTTCAGAGTATAAGATGCATCCCCCCAAAAAAGAGGGTGAAAATTTGGGTACGATTTATACACCAAATGTACCCCCCCCAACCAGAGGCCAAAAGCGCAAGGCATGGAGGCAGCAATGGTCTGTGACAATCCCTGCAGCCTGAACAGCTGATTGGGTGTATCCCGGCAGTCTGATCCACCCGCCAATCAGCTGTGCTGAATCAGGCTGCAATAAGTGCTGAAGCTGACCTGGCTGGTCAAAGTTTGCAACAGCAATCACATTCAGAAAGCACACACAAGTAACTGATTCAGCAGGATTCAAAATAAGAATAATATACAGTACATTACAAAAAGCAGATTTTCCTAGGTAGCAGTAAATACAAGTAAAACACAAGCAATCACTTTCAGTTCTGGCTAAACCAGGGTCCTTCCTCTTTCCTTGTTGCTCACATGTCCAAATAGCCCTCATTAGCTGACTTAGTTGCTATGCCTATTCATTGGCTGACCTTGTTACCATGTGTCAGCTGATTACCATGGATGCTGGTAGGCAGAGGCAGAATTTTTTTTCTTCTTATTTTCTTATACTCCGGAGCATCTTATACTCCAAAAATACAATATGTTAAAAATCATACAGAAATATCATTTCTGTATTATTGTCAAGAAAATCACATAGATAGACCTAAAACATATTTTCATGCCAGATTATGCTCACTGGTTAGGATTAAAATAAAACTATTAATTACTGGGAGGATAATCTGGCAGTCATAAACTTGGACAAAGCCATAAAGATATCTGGTTGTTGAGAAAATTCAGTATTTCAAATTTGGAAGAAGAGTTCCTTGATTAAAAGGACAGTTGGAATGTGGAATGAGAGTACTATAAACCAAGGAGGACTTGGAATTAGCAAAGTGGAAATGAACCATGCAAACTGGATATTTTAGGTCTAAGTCAATTTAGTTTACCAAAATGAGCCTTTTCAAATCAGATGAATATATTGATAAAGACTTCAGGTCATAAGACCATACAAAGGAATGAAGTGTCATTAAAACTCTAAATAATCTCAGCTGTAATTCAATAAATGATAAATTCCTATCTATTAAAATTACTCAATATCTAGTGGACATCAGTGTTACACAAATATGAGCATCTATTTCAAAATCAGTGACGGAAGAGAGAAATTTTATAACAAATTGTAAGAAGCACTACATGCAGAATATAGAAAGGATGTACTACTAATGGCTAATTGGAGTGCTGACATTTAAGTAAAAACTAGTCATCAAGAAAGAGCAAAAGAAAAAAGATGCCTTCAAATTATGGAGTTCTGTTGTGAACAACCAATTAGATTCTAGGCTGAATAAAGATGAGCCACTTCCTTAGAACAATGAACAACAATATATTAGTGGCATGTGATGTGAATCAATGATGGTCTAGAAAAAAATGTTTACTAAGATTCAGAGACATTGAATAGGAAAACAGATATGGTAGATGGTCAGTGTTCAGGAGAATGCTGGAATATCCTTAAAAGAGTGACAATTGAGATAGCAAGAAGTTGTCCATATATTCATAAGGCATTAGGACCAAATCATGGCATCTAGTTATATTTACAAGAAAATGTCTTATACCTAAGGTAAAAATGTATCCTGTCAGCATTCTTAGCCAATTAAGATTTACATTAACAATGTGATTACTATATGACATCACAAAGCTTTATAGAATTAATGTTGAAACAGTATGATTTAAGAATATAATTTACAAATTGAAAAAGAAAATGAGCTGTTGTGATACTTTCATTTTGGTTGAATAGGGACAAATTCAATTCGTTTGTTTGCTTGCTACTTTATTGAAGTTGATTTCCATTGTTCTAAAGAACAGGCAGTCTAATTTTTATATTTTTGTACATTTTTATTTCCCTCTTCTTGTTGTGTTTTCATTCTGTAAATGAATAAAAGTCATGCTAATGCTTTGTGGGTATATCTAGTCTTGTTGTTGCATGATGAAAAGCCTTCCAGTTCTATACCAATGCTTACCATTGATTTATTCATTTTTAACTAAGCTTTGTTAGTTAATTGAAAATATTGCTGAAGAAAAAACCGTAGCTAACTCTTATTGTATGAGATGGACATAAATTTATATGTGAGAGGAGCTTTGATAGCAGAATGAGCGCATGAATGTCTCTATTGAAAAAAAAATAGCTGCCTGTTTATTTAGCCACTGAAAATAGAGCATAGGTCACTGAAATCTTCTCTTCCCTCTACTTTCACCAATGGGATTCACATGGCTTAAATGGAATTTTCTCCGTCTCTGAATGGAGCCCCTATAAAATAATGGCATTGCCAACCAAATCTTATGGATTTTTGTGATGTTGCTTCAGATTAGCTGCTGTTTACCTTTTGATTTTATTTATTTTGTGTCTGGATCAAACCTAAACTGCCAAAATGTGGTCTTTTTGGCTTTGTCATTAGCCAGAAACAAATCACTTTCAGTGCATTCTACTGGTAGTAATTGACAGAGCAACATATTGTTTGTTGTTATCCACGAGCAATTCCCACTTGAGCATATTGGATTTGCACTCAGGCACTCCCCCCTCCCCTCAGCCTATTAAATATCCTCCAACTGACATAGGGGAGATTGGATCTTTAAGCCATGTTCTCTTCTGGGATTATTCCTTGTTCCATCAATTTTCTTCTCCATCTTCTAATTCAGTTTTGATTCTGTGTATCTTTATGAGTGTTTGTTTATGCCACAAAACTCTTCCTAGATCTAAGTCAACAAGTTTGGGGCACATATCCATTTCAGAGGATGCCGAGGATCTTTCTCTTGTTTGGTTCTCTTGGCATCTGCTCCTATTCTTTTTCCTAATACTGGGTGAAGCAATACAAACAAAAGGATGTATTTTCTCAATTGATGTGGGCCTAATGCATTCTGCTACATTGACAGCAATGTCAACTTGTTTCACACTGTGGATGCACTCCATACTGCAGCAGCAAACTCTGGTGCAGAAATACTCAGAACCAAAACCAACATTCACAGCGTGGATGGTTCCCCCACCCTGTATAAATGCCAATTTCCTGATAATATTATCCCTTGCACTGACTTTAGCCTTAGTATTCAGTCATTGTTTACATGAAAGTGTCCTATCAAGTGTCACACTGAGATATTCCGGTGTAGGTACTGTATTCAATTCCCTTGCCATGTTACATTCAACTTGACTCCTGCATCTCAATTTCGAAGGTGAAAAGCACACATAGATCAAACTAAGAAACCTGTGTGATAACAAGCAGTCTATAGTGCACAGTAACGCAGTATGTCTGAGGTATGCTAATGTGCAAGGATAAAAATGAGGGTCTTTATAGGGACAACTGGGAATAATTTTAAATATATTAAATAATTCTACTCGTAGTCCTTGATTTATACCGGTAAGTGTCCATTTTAAATTCCAATAGACTCCAAAAATGGAACTTTTGACCCAGTTTCAAAGTTCTGACATCTGCATCCTATCCATGGTCATATGACCACATTTTGTATGCTTAGCAACTGGTTTGCATTTATGGCTGTTGGCAATCCTTTTGGCCATGTGATCTCAATTTATGGCATTTTTGCAAGAAACCAATGTTTACCACTGGTTTCTGGCAGAAACTGCCCCATGGCAAACAATAGGTTCATTTAACAACTGCTGCAGGAGTAATAAAATTATAGTGGGTCCTGTCAAGTGATGAACCACTTTGTGACCATCAAAAATTGCAATTGAAATTGTGGATTCAAGGACAACCTATGCTTAGGCAGTTGAATCCAAATTAAAGTAATGCTGACAAATGAATTAGCCTTTTCTCGAATACTTCTACGAAGGCAACATCATTCTGTCTCTGGTAATTAGTTCTACTACTGAACTGCTCTTCTTATTAGAATTCTATTTTTCTACCAGTTAATCAAGATCTGCTTTGCTCAAACCCATTATTCATATTCTACATTCAGCAATATAGAATGGCCTTGGTCTGCCTTGTTTGAGGTGTTTGAAGAGTGCTGCCTATTTAGACTTAACTACTCAAAGCTAAACTTCGCAAGATCCTTCCATCTCTCTTCACAAAATTTAGTTTTCTAGTCTCCAAAGATCCCTCTAACTTTTTTTCAGAACCTTTTTTAGTTTATTTAAAGTTTTTAAAAATTATCCAGAATTGGCAGGACTGACAATAGAAATTGATGTGGGATATGATCAATATTGAATATTGTGAAATGTTACATCCCATTATTTGAAAACTTGTTTTTGTTCTTGCAGTCTAAAATTTGGGGCATTTTAAGGAAGCTTTATGATCGAAAGAAAAGATAGCTGTTGTTAGTTTTTTATTTATCATTATTTATACAGTCTAATAACATTTCTGGACATGTCTGTGCTGACATCTGTTAATTTCATGGTTTTTAACGTACTGAAATAACAATAAATAGCTAGCTGTGAGCTATTGAGTCTAGTATACATTTGGGAAGGATGTAGGGGTTTTATACTTATACCATTTTTGAGACCACTAAGTCATTTTATAAGAGCTTCTGTATCTTTTTAATATTAGCATGTTACAATATTTTGTAATATTGATTTTATGTATTTCATAATGATTTTTTAAAATAATTGTTCATATATTGTGATTTTATTTGATTTTTGTATAGCACTCAGATGAGATGGGCAGCTATATAAATTTGATAAATAAATAATATTTAGATTTTTACACAGTGAATAATATTTTATTTTTCAGATAGTTTTAACATTTTTAAAATGGTATTCAGTTTGCCTCAAACAGTAATAAAATAATAACCTAGTATAAATAGAAACTGACTTCTGCTTTTCCTGTACACCGCTTGGAGAGTCCAAGCAATGGGTTAATTCAGTCTGCTTGCCCTTAGGACTGAGGAACTATTTTTCCTTAAGCCACACCTCCTCCTGGTGTGCTCAATCCCCCAGAATTCTTCCTCAGTCAGCCCGTTTGGACGTAATTAGTTAGAGCTCTGAGCTAAATTAATCCTTTTTTTGGCTTGGACTCTCTATTTGTATTTCAATTCTATTCCCTAACATTCCCCAACCTTGTGAGACGTTTTTCTCTTCATTGCTGCGACTTCTCTCCACAGGAATCCCTCCCTCCCGGGAAGATCTCCAGATGGTCCTCGCCGAGGAGGTGGAGTCCCAGGACCTATCCCCAAATAGGTCATTTGCAGAGCTGGCTTCCCCGGCGCCCTCTTGGGCCTGTGAGCAGGCCCCTCCCCCTGGGGATGCTAGCATAGACGATATGCAGGGTGAGGCTTCACCCCCCCTAGAGGAGGGCTTGGATCCTGATTCTGACTCTGAGGAGTTATCGCCCCGCATGCAGGAACTAATGGCCCGTGCCATTGCCAAGGGCATCACGGAGGCCATGAAATTTAAAAGTCCCACTGCAGTGGCCCCTAGGGGCCCCAAACCCGATCAGGCAGCTCCCCCTCCAAGCAAGCGTGCTCGCCATCCTTCCCTGGAATCCTCGGTGGTCAGCGAGGCCTCTGCCATTGAGGACCCTGACCCGGAGGTGCTAGGTCTCTCAGACGACGAGGACCTCCCCCCTGAAGCGCCCGCCTTTGCGGGTCTGTTCAAGCCCAGCCTTTTCAAATCTGTCCTTCACAAGGTCAAGGCTGCCACCAGGGTGGGGATCAAGCCCAAACCGGCCGCGCCGGCGGCAGATGCCACTCCGGCTAATCCCAATGCGGTCATGTTTGATGTCCCAGCGCCCCAGCAAGAGCTGGTTCCGGTCCCGGGACTGTTTCTTGACCTAATCCAGCGCCAGTGGGCTCAGCCAGCCACGCAGTCCTCTCCCAGTGGGGTAGATAGGAAGCTTTATACTATGGAGCCAGTGCTGGAGGACCTTCTGGCCCTGCCCACTGTCGACCCGCCCATCGCTGCGCTCACCTCCAACTCCTCCCTACCGGCCGACCTCCTGGAAGGCCTTAAGGTGGAGGACAAGAAGGCGGAAAAGGCGTGCCACAAAACCCACCTGGCGGCTGCCTGGGCCATCAGGGCCTCTTCATCCGCCTCCTTTTTTAATAGGGCCTCTGTGATCTGGCTGCGCGAGCTCCTAACCAAGCTCCCGGCGGGAGACGTCCGTCTCCACCAGGACGTATCAAAAATAATCGCGGCCTCCCAGTATGCCGCTGATGCATCCCTTAATGCCACAAAATTTGCCTCCAGGGCGCTCGGCTCTAATATAACTTCTCGTCGGCTGATCTGGCTCCGACATTGGCAAGCGGACCAGAAAAACAAGTGGAAACTGGCTTCCGCCCCCTTTAAGGGGTCCAAATTATTTGGCGAGTCCCTGGATCCTCTCCTCATCGAGTCCAAGGACAAGAGGAAGATCCTACCTTCTCTAAACAAAAAGCAGGAACGTAAGGCCGCTCCCTATTCTAGGAGGCAGTCCTTTCGTGCCTCCGAGCCTTCTACCTCTGCCTCTTCCTTCTCTCCCTCCAATAGGTCCTTCGGCCAGCAGGGCGACAGATCCCAGGACAGGGCGCCCTTTCGGGACAGAGGCAGGCAGCAGTTCGGCTTCCGCAAGTATAACCGCGGTGGGGCCTCCAACAGGCCGTTCCGTAAGTCAAAGTGACTGCCCGGGCTTGGCGCCCATCGGGGGTCGCCTCCAGCTGTTTGCCTCCCATTGGGCCCAGAACACCGAGGATGCTTGGGTTCTGCAGACAGTCAGGGAAGGCCTCTATCTGGAGTTCCTGTCCCTCCCCCCCCCCCGGACCTTCATCCGGTGCCCTGTCCCATCCTGCCCCCAAAAGAGGGAGCGTATGGACCAGGAGGTCAGTCATCTCCTAGACATCAGGGCAGTGGAACCAGTTCCCCAGGGCGAAGAGGGGAGGGGTTTTTACTCCATCCTCTTCCTGGTGCCAAAGAACTCGGGGGGGTGGAGAGCCATCTTGGACCTCAAAAACCTCAACAGGCACATCGCCTACCGGAGGTTCAAGATGCAGTCCCTGCAGACTATTCTGGCGGGGATCCGACAGGGGGATCTACTCACATCTATAGATCTCAAAGAGGCATACCTCCACATCCCCATCCGTCCTCAGCACAGGAAGTTCCTGCGCTTCTATTACGCGGGTCGCCACTTCCAGTACAAAGCTCTTCCATTCGGCCTCTCGTCCGCTCCTCGGACGTTTACCAAAGTGCTGGCGGTAGTGGCGGCCCAGCTAAGACGCAGGCCCATAAGGCTCCAGTGCTACCTGGACGACATACTTATCCAGTCGTCGTCCAGGCAGCAGGCCCTACGGGATCTCCAAACCACTATGAGATCTCTCAGAAATCACGGCTTCACTCTAAACATAGAGAAGAGCCATCTCTCTCCAACAAACAGACTTGTACACCTGGGGGCGGTGATAGATACCAACTTGTGCAGGGTTTTCCTCTCCCGAGACAGGTTGGCCGGTCTAAGGTCCATGACCCACAAGGTGTTGAGCTTGAGGCAGGCTCCAGTGGTCCTTCTGTCGCAGCTGCTGGGAAAAATGATCTCCTGCATTTCCATCGTGCCGTGGGCCCGCCTGCATTCCAGGGCTCTTCAGTGGCTGCTGCTGCCGCACCAGAGGGCATCCAGGAGCAACTCTACCAGGCCGATTCGAGTTACGCCGGACGTAAAGAGGTCTCTCCGCTGGTGGGTGTCTCCGGCCATCCTCAAGGGCCACCTATTCAAGGAGCCCGAGAGGTTAATCATCACCACAGACGCCAGCCTCTCCGGCTGGGGAGCCCACATGGGGTCCCTGGTTGTTCAGGGCAAGTGGTCCCAAGTGGAAACCAGCTACAGCATCAACCTGCTGGAACTGAGAGCTGCTCGCCTGGCCCTGCGCCATTTCAGCCGGTCCATCCATCGTCAACATGTGCTTCTGATGACGGACAATGTGGCCACCAAGGCCCACATCAACCGCCAGGGCGGCACCAGATCCAGAGCACTGATGAGAGAGGCGGAGTCCCTGGGCCGCTGGGCGGAGCGCCATCTGGAATCCCTTCGCTCCGACCATATCTCCGGAGTGGACAACACACAGGCAGACTGGCTGAGCAGAACGACCATAGATCCTGCGGAGTGGAAACTGGACCCTCGCCTGTTCCACCAGATGTCCGACAGATTCGGGACTCCGGCTGTAGACCTGTTTGCGTCCAGGGACAACAAGCAGCTCGACCGCTTCTACTCCCGGTTCTTCACCCCGGGGGCGGAGGGGACAAACGCACTGCGTTGCAAGTGGCCCCGCGAGCTACTGTATGCCTTCCCTCCCCTGCCTCTCCTTCCTCAATTCATCTCCAAAGTCATCGCAGAGGGAGCAGAGGTCCTTCTCATAGCCCCGCATTGGCCCCGCAGGTCGTGGTTCGCCGACCTTGTCCACCTGTCGGTGTCTCCTCCGTGGCGCATTCCTCCGGACCAGATCTCCCTCAGCCAGGGGGCCGTGATTCATCCAGAGCCCCAGTGGCTCCAGTTGGCCGTCTGGCACTTGAGGGGGACCAACTGAAAGGCCAAGGCCTGTCGGAGGAGGTAGTGAACACCATTCAGGCGGCGAGACGCCCTTCAACCACCAGGATTTATGATGCGTCCTGGGCCGCCTTCGCCAAGTGGTGTGAGGAGCTGCTCATCGAGCCGACGACCGCGCCTGTTTCCAGAGTGCTTGACTTCCTTCAAGCGGGACTCAACAAGGGCCTGGCCCCGAACACCCTTCGACGCCAAGTGGCGGCTTTGTCTACCGTCTGGTCGGGCGACCACCTTTTGCCTCTCAGCAAAATCCCGAAGGTGCGTCTTTTTCTCAAGGGCGCCTCTAACCTTCGCCCTCCCACCGTTCATTGCTACCCTACTTGGCAGCTGTCCGTGGTCCTGCGGGCCCTCTCTGGCCCTCCATTCGAGCCTCTACGCACTACTTCTCTTCGATTCCTGACGCTGAAGATGGCCTTCTTGATTGCCATCACGTCAGCTCGCCGGATTTCGGAGCTGGCGGCTCTTTCTGTTCGCCAGGATCTGTGCGTCATCCACCCTGACAGGGTCATTTTGAGGCTGGACCCGACCTTTACCCCCAAAGTAAACTCATGGTTCCATAGAGCGCAAGACATTGTGTTGCCAAATTTTTGTCCTCATCCGTCGCATCCCAGAGAGCGATCCTGGCACAATCTTGATGTCAGGAGGGCCCTGAAGGTCTACATCGCTCGTACTGCGGAATTCAGGAAGTCAGAGGCTCTTTTCCTCTCCTTCCAGCCCGGTTCCCTAGGGAAGAAGGTCACTTCCTCCACAATTGGCAGGTGGCTTCGCGCTTGCATTGCGACTGCCTATGAAAGTCAATCCAAGGCCGTTCCGCGCGGCATCACTGCACACTCCACACGAAGTGCTGCTACCTCAGCGGCCTGGGCCACCCAGGCCTCGATCCTGGACATCTGCAGGGCCGCTACGTGGTCCTCTCCTTCTCCATTTGTGCGACACTATAAATTGGACATTTTCGCCTCGGCTGAGGCGTCCTTCGGCAGGCGTGTGCTCCAGGCGGTTGTGTCAGAGACCGAATCCCGGGAGCCTTCTTCTGCCCTCCCAGATGGACAATAACTTGGGTATGTCCCATTGCTTGGACTCTCCAAGCGGTGTACAGGAAAATGACCATTGGCTTACCTGAAGGGTCCTTTTCTGTACACCGCGGGAGAGTCCAACCCACCCTGGCTCTCGGGCCGGGATTCGGGTTCTTCGTGTCAACAGTACATCATCTTGGACGCTTCGCTCCGTCCGCACGAACTGACTCCTTCTAAGAATTCTGGGGGATTGAGCACACCAGGAGGAGGTGTGGCTTAAGGAAAAATAGTTCCTCAGTCCTAAGGGCAAGCAGACTGAATTAACCCATTGCTTGGACTCTCCCGCGGTGTACAGAAAAGGACCCTTCAGGTAAGCCAATGGTCATTCTGTTGTTATTTTTTGTTACACTGTGTTCATATCACCATTTGAAGTGAAGAGTTGTACATGAAAGGTAGCTCAAAAATCTTTATAGAATTTAAAATAAATGCAGCATTGCAAGGATTGTATATTTTTATGTGAATGTGTATGACCATTTTTTGTTGATTAAAGGCTGTTTTTTTAGGTATATATCATTCAAGTGACTGTTGGAAGCCATGAGTGGATAGTAAAACATCGATATAGTGACTTCCATGATCTTCATGAAAAGGTAATCATTCTGAAATTGTATCCCTAAAATAAATCGTTTAATCTTTGATATCAGTCACTTAGAAAACCTTCTGACATGCTTGTATGCTTTTTGAAAAGGATACTGGCTTATTAAGTTGTAGTGGAGTACTGTTCCAGGAGCTTGTTTTAGCTTCACTTAATGGAAAAAAGGCCTGAAGAATAGAAGGTAAGTTCTTCTTCTAAATATGCCCTTCAGTGGTCAAAATTCACTTGCAAACAGCTGTTGTTTAAGACAGTGGCCCAGGAATTGGTTCCATGGAAAGCACCAGGAATTGGTTCCATGGAAAGAGATTTTTTTCGTGGCCCAGAGGGGGCGTGACTTCTCATGCTGCCAGCATCCTGGGGATGGGGTTTTGCTTCTTTGTGTGGCCTGGTTTCTGGCATGCTGTGGACCGGTGCCGGTTCAGGGACTGGGGGTTGGGAACCCTTGTTTTAAGAGAAAGATAATTAAGTTATCTGCTTACCCAGTTAAGTTATAGAGTAGTAATTAGGAAATAGCCTTCAAAATTGACAGAGAAATTTAGGTTATATCTCAAGCAGCTGTGGTTAGAAATTAATTACACATACACACACACACACACACACACACACACACACACACACACACACACACACATATATATATATATATATATATATATATATATATAAGATTTATTATCAATTATATGTATGGTATTTTTATGAGAACTATGTCTTATTAGTATTATTTAATGTTATAATTCTTAAAGCACTTATTTATTCAAAGACTAACCTAATTTGTGTCTTTTATAGCTTGTTTTAGAGAAGAAGATAGACAAGAATATATTGCCTCCCAAAAAGATTATTGGTAAAAATTCCAAAAGCTTGGTGGAAAAAAGACAAAAAGAGTTGGAAGTATACTTACAAACCCTTCTTGCTATATTTCCATTGGCAGCACCCAAAGTACTATCACAATTCTTACATTTTCATTTATACGTAAGTTCTTTCCAGTTCATTGCATTTGTATTAAACATAAAAGCAATGTTATTTACTGAACTTTTTCTATTAGTTGAGCAGTCAAATGTCCTGTCATTATATTGGCTTTATTTATTTAAAAATGTTTTTAAGTCACTTTAGTCAAATACTACCCTAAGCAGATTCCCATAAGTAGCAAAGCTTGATAGACAAAACAGACGGATGGATAGATGCATAGAAGAATAAATAGATATTCCTAGCACTTTGAATTGAACAAACTAGTAACCGTTGGAGTACTGGTGTTATCTGATAGTATCAAGGTGTTTCCATTAGTACATGGATAATTGCATTTTGTATCAGATACAGTTTCCAAGTCATGACCCGAGGCAGTCATATGAAACCATACTAAAGTAGCCCATTTAGGAGGTGGCAAATGCATGAGTAAATGTTATCAATATATCACACAGGAGGGGTAGATATAAATAAATAAGCAACAAAAGTACAGGTGTCCTTGGTCATAGTTGGCACTGGAATTTCCATCTCCAGGCAATGTGGTCATAAGGCATGATGTCTTGTCACCTCATATACTTAGCAATGGCAATTCCAGCACTCCCTATTATTGTCTTCCTTTCTTCATCTGTTCAGTCTACTTCCATGCTGTATTTTGAGCATAAAATATGGCCATTATGGAACTTACGCAGAGAAATGAAGGAAGGGTACTTTTATTTAAAGTGCTACAAAACTAAGCCTTTTCTTATTTAAATTGCCTTGTTGTTTAATGATTTTACTGCATTGAGCTGAAAATGTTGAATCAGATGAAAATGTTCCATGAAGAAATAAACATGTAATTTTGTCCATTTTTTCATCTTTTTTTCTATACAAAAATTGAATGTTGGAGAATCTTTTATACATTGTATTTATTCCCGATGTAGTTATTAGTGATTTATTTGTCATTTGGCCATGACAACACTATTAAAGGTGATATCAGTAAAAAGGAGAATAGTTGTTATACTGTATAGTCAAAATTGAAATGAGAAAAACAGCCAAGAGTCACCTTGTAGGGAAGATGGTGGAATAGAAATATAATAAATAATAAATGTGCTTTTTGGAGGTTTTGTTGACAACAATAGTTATTTCTTGTACAGGTGGTCCTCAAATTATGACCATAATCGATTCCAGAATTATGGCCATAAGTCATTCCGGTTGTTAAGTGAGTCATCACATAACCAATCTGATTTTATGACACTTTTCCAGTGGTTGTTAAAAGCAAACCCATTGTTTGCTTAACTGGTAAACAGCAGTTTCCAGAAAATAAATAAAAAAATATAATATATATATAATATAAATTGTGGTCATGGGATTTCAGGACACTGCCAATGGCTGTAAATGCCACAAGTACTTTTTTTTTGGGGGGGGGGGTCTGTCGTAACTTAAGACTGTCAGTAAGCAATAGGTCGTAAGTCGAGGACTACCTATAAAACTATTACTACTACATCATGAACTGTGCTTACAGTATTTTATAAACCATTCTTAATACTTTCAGGGAGAGGCAAAGTAGTGTCATATATACTTTTGATCAGACTGCATGAATAGGGTCTTTTGGAAACATCTTTCAAGAATTATCTGGAATAGCTAGGAAGAATGACCAAATCTTCACAAGAGCTCTGGATGTTTCCATATAGAAATTAAACATAGAAACATCTAAGCATTCTGCTTCCTGCATAATTTGCAAAAAAGTAAATCATACTTCATGGCTTGCTAAGTATGCTTAATGTGCATTGATACCTACAAACTTTGGCTTTTAGATTCCTCCATGTCTTTCCATCCTCATTTTTATTAATTTATGGCCATATTTCATAACTACTTGCATTCTTGCTTAAGATATAAAATCCTGTGGACAAACGTTTTATGAACGAATAGATTTAAATAATATTTTGATTATATCTTTTTCTTATTTTTTGCAGGAAATCATTGGAATCACAGCTGCATTGGCTGAAGAACTTTTTCATAAAGGTATGAAACATCAGAATTCTTAACATTTATTTATAGTATGTTATCCCTGAAATAGAGTCATACACATTACATCTATATTTTGTTTAAAAATCTTGTGTATTACAGTATACAGAAAGAAAGGATAATGAATCCCACCAAACTATGTGATGTTTGGATAGATTGTAAAAGGCATACAGGATCTATTACCACCACCTAGCTTTTTGCAGTCACCTCTGCCCTGGAAGACATGGGGGTGTGTGAGAGACTGCCTGAAGGGAAGGGCATATGTGAATGGACAGCACAGCATAAATGCAGAGGTCAGGAATGGGGAAGACTTACGGTACATTGACTTTCTGGGAAAGCCAGCAGAGAAGATTGCAAATGTTGATCATTTGATTGTGGGTCACCACAAAAGGTTGTTAAGAGCAAGCTAGTTGCTGAGCACCCAGATCAGATCATATTACTGTGAGGTGCTGGGAGAGCCGGAACTCTAAGAACCAATCATAACCATTATTCGTTCAGTGCCATTGTAACTTTGAACAGTCATTGAATGAATGCTTGTGGATTGAGTGCACTTGCGTACCTGTACTTTCTGGATACCACACAAGATAAAATGTCCTTTGAAACAGAAAAGACTGTGCATCCTTGTTTCTGATCTCTGCCACTATCATATAATTTCTTTTTTATAATATTATTCCCTAGGTATTATTTGTAAATATTTACATCTTGTTTTCTAGGAGAGCAATTACTTATGGCTGGTGAAGTCTTTAATATTAAACCTTTGCAGCTTTATGCTGTTACTCAACAGCTGCGTCAGGGGAAACCAACCTGTGCAAATGGTGATGCCAGAACTGATCTTGGTCACATTCTGGATTTCACATGCAGACTCAAATATTTAAAGGTAACAGATTCAAATTTAAATATTTCAGTTGCTCATTTGTGGTATGTATAGAGACAATAATTATAGGAAGTGTTTCCTTCCTTGGTAGAAGAAATTGGAAGAAAGCACAGTAACACTGTTGAGGTTTTCTGTTAAGATGGTGGATTTCAAACAAAAACAAATGCCTTCCATGACCTGCTTATTTAAATTAGCAATTCAGATCTTTCTTATTTTAAAGACTAGTATATATCTTATCATAAGTTAAAAGCCACATGTTCCAATTATTATTGGCATTGAAGAAAGAACAAGAATGCCAAAGAGATATATGATGGTCCAGATATTTGTCTGGACTACCATATAAAGACAGAGATAATTGCCTCTAACAGACTCTTGGAAAAATACATTGAGCTTTAAAGGCTGCATTAAGAAGTTTTGTTTAAATTAGAAAAGTAAAATTAAAATACTTTAATATGTTTTAGTAAGATCTTCTTTATATATTGTTCTGCTAATTATTTCCCTAAGTTCCTTTTTTTTTGCTTCAAGTGCTACTTGCATCTGAATAAGTATCATTTCTGCTTATTTATAGAATTGTATCTCACAATAGTATTTTTTCATATCCTGTTTTTCCCAAAGTTACACTTATTTTCTTTGAATAAGCCTATAATGTTTTTGCTCTTATATTTATCGGATGCTAAGAAATACAATAGTACTGTAATATGCACTTTGGGTTGATATTTATAAATGTACTCAGTGCTTCATTGAAGTTAAAAACTAATTCAGATATTCCCCATTTAAGTGTTAATACTTAAGCAAGGAAACGGGTGGTATGCTTGAAATCTCTCACTATGCCAGAGGTAACTTGATGTGAAGTTGTCCCTCCAGTGTTAGCAGTATTTGAATCTTTGTTTAATTGCCAAAGTGATAAATAGTTCAATAAGGACTTCTTAATTGATACTATTTTTGTTAGCTATAAGCCTCAGCATCATTTTCAGAACATTTTTAAGATTTAAAAGATTTTTAAAAATATAAAATGAAAAATAGAAATAAAACAGATTAATACAATGGAACGTATGTCAAAATCAGATCCCAAAAAAGAATTTTAAATCTTTATATTCTGTTATTATTTTGTAAGAAAGAACAAGATGCTGAACTTACCTTCTAATGTGTGCAGTGTCTTGACACTGAGCAATGTGGCATGCTCAATATTTCAGTAAACTAAATTACATAAATATTAAAATTTTGCAGTATATATTTATAAAACATTGGAATATAATGTAACAAGATACTTAGTTTCCTAAACAAAAACATGTCTGTACACTCTGTTTATTATTCTTTAAATCATATTAATACCTGCATATGTACATATGTATTCCCCCCCCCCAGATAACTGGCACAGGTGGACCTGTTGGAAGCAGTAATATTCAGGAACATCTTTTGCCTTTTGACCTATCAATATTTAAATCTCTTCATCAGATTCAGGTAAATTCTGAAAAAAGAGCTTTGTTCGTGGAGTGCTTACTTAGAACTTGCTCTCATGTATACTCTAAGGGTTTTGCATTTCTCTGGATTGATGGGCACCTTGAGTCTTGTAGTAGTACTGATGTATCTCCGAGGTGGGACGTGGGAGGAGTCACTGATGGGTATTTACATGGCCCATTTGCCCAGAGACTGAGGTAAATCTGAGGACACTCCCTCTGCTCCTCCTTCTGACTCCCCAAATTAACCTCAGTCTTCGGCCCAGAAGGAGATAATTTTCCTGGCTCTCCATTGGTACGAGCTTTTCTCAGCGTTTGATTTTTCTTGAACTCCTCTCACCTCCCTTAGCGGCGCCCGTCTTACCGGCATTAGCACAAGCTTGCTTGCTGAGGGATTAAACCGCTGGGCAGCAGTGGGGGGGGGGAATCTCCAAGCCGCACGCCCCAGGCGTTGCTACACGCGGTCCACAGATCAGCGGACGTGATCGCGCAACCGGAAAGGAGGAGGCTTAGTCGAGCCGGAACAGAAACCCAGGCCATGTGGTCGGCGGTTGCCATTTTGGAAGCATGGGCGCACGGGCAGAGCGCAGGGATCGGCGCTCTGATACCAGAGGCCTTAGGCGCTCGCAGCTACCGCCAGTACTGAGGAGGGTAACTTTGGGTCTGTACTCCACTGGTAATCCAGGGAGGGCCCCAGCTATTCGGCGGTGGGCCAATCTTGCGGGCCGCGGATTAGTGGCACAGCTGAGGAGTGCGAGGATTCGAAGGAGCACTGAATCCACGCAGCAGCTACAGACCGGTAGGAACAGAAGGAGAGGTAGAGAGAGGCTACGAACCATGAATAAGGGCGCGATGACGGATTCCACAAGGAGTGGGGGAGCAGCACCCCTCGGTTCTCCTAGGGGTTCAGACCTGGGTGAGGGACCCTCCCAGGCACAAGTGGGAGACCCACCCATAGGAAGTGCAACTCCAAGTCCTCTAGGAAGGAGGGTTCCAAGCAGGAGGTTCGTATCACCAGGGCGGCTGGAAGGCCAATCAGGGACAGTATCAGTCCTTCCCAGTCCAGATCGCGCTCGCCACGCAGTTGTCCTCACCTGGACGTAGTTTCTCCTGGCTCTCCAGTCTCCCCACGTGGCTCTCCTAGGTGGGGGGTAGTCCCTTGTCCCCCCCCATTGCCCTCTCACCCCATAGGGGCAAGGGGAGATCCTTTTGGCTGCAGGACTACTAGCTTCCTTAGGCAGTGCTTGGCTCCTGATTTCCCTGACTCTAATTCAGCATTGGAGCCACCCAGCCTCTCCCCTGCCTACCCAGAGCTCTCAGAGAGTTTTCAAAATGTTATTGCCAGAGCCATTGCCCAAGGGATTTCCTCGGATTTCCTCGGGCATGCAGCACCAATTTCAAGATGCTAGGCAAAAGTCTTCATGTGGGGTCCCTCGAGGTCATCCAGATCAACCCGAACCAACGGGCCAGGGAGCTCAGAGCTTCCTCCCCTTCCACTGCTAGCCTCCCCTTCCACGGCTAGTCCTAACAACAGACGCAAGCCTATTTGGTTGGGGGGCTCACCTGGAGTTCCAGTTAGCGCAGGGCCGGTGGACCCCGACGGACCTGCGGAAGAACATCAACTGGCTAGAGCTCAGAGCGATCCACCTAGCTCTCAGACGGTTCAAGACGACGGTTGCCGGAAGACACATCCTGGTGCTGATGGACAACATGGCAGCCAAGGCCCACGTGAACAAGCAGGGAGACATCCACTCCGTAGTGACAAGGCAGTGCGTCTGGGAAACTGGGAGGAATGGAACCTCATGTCGATTTGAGCAGAACACATCTCTCGAGTGGAAAATCAGCAGGCGGACTGGCTCAGCAGGGAGACAGTAGACCACGGAGAGTGGAAGCTTCACCCCCACATCTTCAAGCAGATCTGCCAGAGGTTCGGCCGACTGACAGTGGATCTCTTCGCCTCACCGTCGAACACCCAGCTTCTGAGGTTCATCTCACGGTTCCCTACCCAAGGGGCGCAGGACATCGACTCCCTGCGGTGCAGATGGCGTCGGGCCTTCTCTATGCCTTCCCTCCTCTTCCCCTCCTTCCCGTGGTTCTGAGGAAGCTAGTGTTAGAGAGGGCAGAGATAATCCTAGTTGCCCCTTTCTGGTCATGGCGTCCCTGGTTTGTGGACCTAGTGGAGATGTCAATTCTGCCCCATTAGAGAATCCCTTGGGGGGAGGTGGCCCTACGCCAGGGGAATCTGGAGCATCCAGACCCAGAGTGGCTCCATCTGACCGCCTGGCGCTTGAGCGGGAGCAACTAAGGGAGACCCAATTCTCCGCTAGAGTCATCAGGACCATTGAGGCCGCTAGAAGGAAGTCCACTACCTGCATCTACGATGCGACCTGGACTTCCTTCACGGCCTGGTGTCAATCTGCGCAGGTAGACCCGACATCGGCCTCAGTTCCCCAGGTGCTGGAATTCCTCCAGGACGGTCTAGAGAAAGGCCTAGCTCACAGTACTCTAAGAAGGCAGGTTTCTGCCCTGGCCACCATCCTAGGAGGGGTGGGTGCCCAACCCCTGTCCCAGCACCCAGTTATTAAACGATTCCTCAGAGGGGCAGCTAATCTCCGGCCCCCGGTGGTTCACTGTTTCCCTTCGTGGGACCTTCCCACAGTGCTCAAGGCGCTGCTGGAGGCACCTTTCGAACCCCTCAGGGAGGTGAGCTTACAATTCCTAATCCTCAAGGTGGTCGTCCTCGTGGCAATCACCTCTGCCAGGTGTCCGAACGTAATACTCTTTCCACCAGGGCGGACCTCTTCATTTTCCACAGCAACAGGGTCGTGCTCAGACTCGATCCAGCCTTCATGACTAAGGTCAATTCCCCATTTCATAGGAGCCAGAAGGTAATCCTCCCGGATTTCTGTCCTTTTCCCTCTTCGGAGAGAGAGAGGTCCTGGCGCCGCCTGGACGTAAGAAGGACACTGTGCATTTACCTCAAGCGCACAGCTGCCTTCAGGCGGTCGGAGGCTCTCTTTGTTTCCTTCCATCCCTCGGCCTGGGGAGCCAAGATCTCCCCGACCACCATCAGCAGATGGATAAGATTAGCCATTTCCAAGGCCTGGGGGCATCACCGCACACTCCACCTGGAGTGCAGCCACCTCTGCGGCCTGGGCCACCCAGACACCAATCGAGGACATCTGCAGGGTTGCCGTCTGATCCTCGCCATCGCCCTTCATCAGGCACTACCGGCTAGATCCGTATGCCTCGGTTGAGGCATTCTTCAGGAGGAGGGTCCTGCAGGGAGTACTACACTTTTGGGAGACTCAGGCCCAATGATCCCTCCCATGGACATCTAGCTTTGGTATGTCCCATCAGTGACTTCTCCCACACCCCACCTTGGAGACTGTCAGTTGGTCTTACCTGAACTGCATGTCTCGAGGGTGGTGTGGGAGCAGTCACTTCCTGCTCATCAGGCGTGCCCTGCGCCAGGGCCTGAGTTGGGTTAGTTACAGGGACTTTGGAGGGAGTTGGGTGGTCTCTGTCCCTTCCTTCCCAGGTTCTACTTCGTTAATCTGGAGAGTCAGAAGGAGGAGCAGAGGGAGTGTCCTCAGATTTACCTCAGTCTCCGGGCAAATGGGCCATGTTAATACCCATCAGTGACTACTCCCACGTCACCCTCGAGATATGCAGTTCAGGTAAGACCAACTGACATTCTGTCCAGAAAGTGATGCTGAGGGACATTTGTTTAAAGAAAATTGTAGGGCTCCCCAAGTCAACCAAAGTGACTATAAGCAACTTATACAAAATTTACTTGACAAAAAGAATACAAAACTGAGGTACATAAATCAATAAGCAATAAAAAATGGCAATTCAAATAGAAATGACACCATCATGCAACTGGGGATTCAATATTTTGCAACCAGAAGGCCCAGAAAAAAAAGCCAGTTCTTGAAAGCTTAAAGGGCCAGTGACCTTTAACATCCAACAATATTCTGCCTTGCCCCTGGGATGGTAAATAATTACATGAAACAGCTGAGGAACTGCTTCTGTTTTTGGAGTAGGTTATCAATAGATGACAGCCAGCTCTGCTGCTCCTTGCTCCTGAATACCAGTAAGCAGTCTAAATTTAATGACAAGCAGAATAATGAGGAAGAAATTGAAGTTAAATCTAGGCAGATGGGCATGTTCTTCATCTGTAAGAGATTAGACACAGGGATTGAAATTTAGCCTAATCTGGATGGACTTGCGCTTTCCTTGAAAGAGAAGGTATATATCCTTGGAATGTACCCTGATCTTTAGCTGATAGTTGTAGCAGGGAAGACATTTGTAGTATTACTGCTAACTGTGACTATCAGGTTTGACAATAGCAGTTGACATATCATTTTATGTTTTGAACATTGCCATACACTAGTGTGGCTGTGTTTGAGAAGAATGCAGAAATTCCAGTTGGGACAAAATGTGCAACTGCATAACTGCCAAATAATACTAGAATGTGAATTGGCAGTTAGATGTTTTCTTATCAGAATTATCAGAATTTAGTAAGAGCTGGTGTTAAACAATGGAAGCCCTAACAGCTTCGTAGAGTTATGCAACCATTTGGAGGGGAACATTGTGAAACCTGCTGCTAGAAGCATTGAGGTCTAAAAGCCAGCACAACTCCAAGCTTCGTTCCCTGTTATCTGAGCATGTTCATGCCTGCATAGAAGGCATTCCCACGGGGTTACCACCAAAGCAAGGACTGCTTTTCTTTTGATAAAACTGGTCATTAACATCTGTAGGGGAGGCCCTGCTTTCAGAGGCATGTATATTCAGCATGAGGGGGAGCCTAAGCATGTATCATCCCTTTGTGTGACTTATTTAGCATTTGGCACCCATTGTCTTTGTAAAAACATACTGCTCTAGTCAGGCCTTTGAACATTGATAGTTTGATTATTACCGGTATGTTTTCAGTTACTTAGGATTTTTTTTTTACTTTTTGCATTTTTAGGTTGACTTAAACTCTGTTTTGAGAGTTCATTTTGAATGGAAAGATAATGTATACATTCATTTTTTTTCAAAAACTGTTTAATCTTATCATAGTTCTGCTGTTTTTATTGCTTATTGTGACTGAGAACTGCTTTGATGTTTCTCATCTCAATTTCATGAGATTCTGGTAATTAGGGAGGTCAGATGTCGAGTATTGTGTGCATATTCCATGATTGTACTTTAGAACCCATCACATGGTTTCTAAGTAGCATAGAATAACCCGTGCTAACTCCGAGTAGAAGTCTGTTTACAGCAGAGAGTGTGTGGAGGCCATTTTGCCTGTTTTTCTTTATTCTTGAATCCCTACATAAAGCAAGTCTTTGAGGATCCCATCAAGCATTAAAATGTTTT
Source organism: Natrix helvetica (assembly GCF_964273705.1). Taxonomy (NCBI): domain Eukaryota; kingdom Metazoa; phylum Chordata; class Lepidosauria; order Squamata; family Natricidae; genus Natrix; species Natrix helvetica. The sequence goes on from NC_138548.1 coordinate 301,027,331, forward strand.
TCATAAAGGTTGTTTTATGATTTTGTAAGGAGAAAGAGTTCTTCTGTTTGTGGTTGTGCATGGCTGCATTCAGATTGCTGTATTTATCACTCCTCCAGACACTAATTTCAGTAGTACTAATATTTGATTTTCTTTTATTGGAATCAATGCTGGGAACTATAATTGGCTTTCTTGACATTGCATTTACAGTCCCTGAAGAAGACTTTTTAATAAAATATTGCAAAAACTTTATTAATTTTTTAATAAAAACGGGGAGATTAGAGTTCAATAAGTAAAATTTCATATGAAAGTTTCATATTTTCTTCTATTGCTGTTTCATTTTCCTTGCTATTGCTTTTTCAAAATAGATAAATCACTGTGGTGCAAAACTTATTAATGGGCTGACATCTTCAAAGCACACTCTAGCAACACTAAGTGTACAATTCTCAGCAACATCCATGATGGTAAGATTCAAATGTATACATTTGTAGTATGCTGTATTATGATTATAATTTGTTAAAAGTTGTATTTAAATCATAAAAAATATTCTTTGTTCATTCAGCTCAGTTTTTGTATAATTGATTTTACTGTATTTTTTAAAATAATATTCTTTTATCTATTGATATTAACATTCAAAATTTTTAGTAAATGTATTTTATGGGTATGTCTTATTTAGAATATTTGACGCTAAATTCTACAAATCTACGCACATACACATGCAGTATATACACAGGCTTAAATGTTTAATAAGAGTATGCTTGTAAAGTATTATCCAGATTTTAAACTTGTTTAGAAGCTAACAGTTTTTATCAAATAATGACTTACTAATCAGAAATCTTTATTTTCTCCTTACATTAAATATTCATTTTTCAATGTAATTTGAACAGGAGATCTTAGTACCTGAGGCCTATGAATTTGACCAGTGGGAGCCAGAAGGCGCATCTTCAAATCCTGTGACAGCAGTTATTCCAACTTGGAGAACATTAACAACTTTAGATATGAGTCATAATAGCATAGCTCAAATTGACAATTCAGTGGTAAGAGTTCATAACAAATACTTCAGAACAGTTTCAAAAGGGACACAGAAGATATCTCTTCTACTCATAGTGATATAATCAGTACTTTTAATATTTGCAATAGCTTGCAGAAGATTTGATAATTACATTGAATGTTACAGAATGGTGACAGTTTTTAACTGTAAACATGTCCAGTCTTGTACAACATCCCTTGAAATTTCTTCTGCTTGAAGCTTTCCGGCTATTGCTTGGAAAAAATAGTTCTAAAATTCTTAAGGCTTGACATTATCATGGATTAATTGTTTTGGATCAAAACGGATATCTTCTAATTGGACTGAAGGCTTACTATTCCTTTATTTTAGAAATTAATGCCGAAGATTGAATTTCTGGATTTAAGCCACAATGATGTACCACTAGTGGAGAATTTACAGGTTTGCTTAAAAATGTCTCTTAATGAATTTGTGTTTGTATGTATTTTTTAAAATTCTATTCCAAGTCTAACTAGATACTCCCAATGCCTATTTGCTAGAACTTTCAGATTGTTATCATTAACATTAGTTGAACTAATTAATTGATTATAGCATAGTATAATATAGTATGTACCTTTGTATTTTGTATACTTGTATCTAGTATATACCTTTGTAGTATAATGAATGGGTGTCAAATTCAAGGCCCCGGGAGCTGGAGCTTAAATCTGGCCCGCAGGGCCGCCCTGGAAACAGCAAAGGACCGGCCCACAGTGCCTCTTCCAGCAAAAACAGAGCTCGTGAGGGCCTTCCCAAGCTCTGTTTTCTCTGGCAGAGGGTTGCAAGAAGCCGTCGCAGCTGAAAATTGAGCTCGGGGGCCCGTTCTTGCTGGCAGAGTGCTCAGGCCACCACAGGGACCCCTGACATGAGTGACATTGAGCTGGCCATGGCCACCACGATCCCCCAAGGTCAAACACAACCCTGATAGAGCCCTCAATGAAATCGAGTTTCACACCCCTAGAATAATGTACACCTTTTCCAATTGCTTGTATTATCTTAATTTTTTCCCATTTTAGCTCTTTGAGATTACTGTTTTTATTGCATGCAATCTTGGTGGGTAATTTGAGCCAGATTGCTTGTCCTCTGCTATAATAATATAGTGGTACCTCGGTACTCATTTATTGGTTCCTGGAGGTGTGATGAGTAGCAAAAACGATGAGTACCAAATGATTTATTCTCATAAGGAATAATATAATTAGTCACAAGGCAGCCAACATTGACAAGTTCTAGCTTGTGCGTTGGGTACCAAACAAATGATGAGTACCAGGACAAAATTTTAATGTCAGAATTCATTGAGTACCAAATTTGATGAGATTCAAAGTAGTTGAGCACCAAGGTATCCCTGTATGCTACATTTCAGATAACAATAGCACACAGACGTACCGTATTTATCGGCGTATAACATGCACTTTTTCCCCCGAAAAATAGGGGGCAAATGATGTATGCGTGTTATACGCCGATATAATGTTAAGAAGCCATGTTTTTACAGTTTAATACGGCCCTTTAACAGCCCTCCCTGCTCTATGTAAATGCAGCCCGCCCACGGCAAGCAGAAGACCTTTCAAATTTCAATTTCTCTCCCACCACCTCCGTTTCGCGCTTTTCCTTTCCCTTTTCCTCCTTCAAGCTCCGTGCTCGCTGGAGGAAAAGGGGAGTGGGAGGAGAGATTTCCGAGTTCCAAAAGCAGAAGACCTTTCAAATTTCTCTCCCACCACCTCCGTTTCGCGCTTTTCCTTTCCCTTTTCCTCCTTCAAGCTCTGTGCTCGCTGGAGGAAAAGGGGAGTGGGGGGGGGGATTTCCGAGTTCCAAAAGCAGAAGACCTTTCAAATTTCTCTCCCACCACCTCCTTTTCGCGCGCGCGCGCACACAGGAAAAGCAGACACGCTGGAGGGAAAGAGGAAAGAAGGCAAGCAGGCAGGAAGGAGGCAGAAGGAAGGAGGGAAGGATGGAACTGGAAGGGAGGCAGGGAAGGAGGGAGGGAGAAAGGAAGGATAGGAGGATAGGGAAAGAGGAAAGAAGGCAGGCAGGCAGAAGGGAGGGAGGTGCAAGGAAGGAAGGAAGCATAGATAAGCAGGAGGGAAAGAAGGCAGGCAGGCAGGAGGAAAGAGGAAGGAGGGAACTGGAAGGGAGGCAGGCAAGAGGAAGGAGGGAACTGGAAGGGAGGCAGGAAGGAAGGGAAGGAGGAAGGGAGGGTGGAAGGAAGGATAGACAAGTAAGAGGGAAAGGGGAAAGAAAGCATCTGAATGTACTAAACATGAGTCTTCAGGGAAAAGATGCTTCATAGTTCTTTATTTGAAATTTAATTTTTTTTCCTGAAATTTCCCTCTTAAAATGAAGGTGCGTGTTATATGCCTGTGCATGTTATACGCCGATAAATACGGTATATACCACTCCATAGTGTTTTACAGCACTCTCTTCGCAGTTTGCAATGTCAGCATATTGACACCAACAATAACTGAAAAAGCTATTTGACAATGAAGTGCAGCCTGTCCCATGTTTATTAGCTCTTGGAGGTTTTCAGCCTAATCCATGTCTTAGTTCAGCATGGGAAGTCCTCAGCATCATTTTTAAAGTATTGCTGATGATTCAGAAGACTTTTAACTATACTGTGTATAATTCAGGGAAATAAAACATAAAAAGAAAGTTACAATCACCATTCATTTGAGTTTCTGTTTGGTATTTCCAATGGTAACTGGTCTGTCAGGAGAAGACCAAATTGGATACAATCTAAGAAGGGAAACCAGTGTTTAGGAGAGGTTGAGGCCACAATTTGGATAAAGGGGATATCATGTGATGCTGTTATGTTACCAAAGGTTAGTGCTAATTTTAGGCTGATTTGGGGTAAAAAAAAAAGAGAGAGGCGGCTCTGGAAAGCAAAATATTATTTTTCCCCACCCTGAACTTGCTTTCACAACTCTCCTAAAATAATAAAAGTAATTATTGGAATTTAGGATCAAAATTTCATCTGATTTCAATTTAATATCTAGTACAGTGTTTCTCAAACTTGGTGACTTTAAAATAATTAGGAGTTGAATTCCACACATCTTAAAGTCGCCAAGGTTGAGAACACCGATCTACGGTAGTAATATGACATGTTTTGTATTTAAAATGCCCAAGGGCTTAACTACTATGTAAAAAGCACGGTCTTGCAAAGCCTTAGCTACACAGTAAAATTTGTGGAACAGATATTAATATGTGATTTGTTGAGTTTAAATTATTTTTATTACATGTGGAAAGATGAAAATGGAAAACCCATTCTAAACAAACAAGTTTTACATATACTGAATACAGTACTGTATTCATATTTTGTTATATAAATAGATTGTTAACATTTAAGTCACTTTAGGTCACAGAGGAAAACTAAAAGAAAATTAAAGATGCAGTCTAGTGTCAGCAGCCCAGATATCTCAAAAGACACACCTGGGTTTCCTATTGGTAAAATGTTTGTTTGAACATAGAAATGGTTATTCTTTAATTGATGGAAAATAAGTGTCCTTCAAACTTTATAGTTCCAGGTTTTTGCAATTGTGAAAGTTCACAATATACATTTTCAGTATTGACTTATAAACCAATGACATGGAACTGAAAAGTACAGAAACTGTCTAGAAGGGAGATGTTGTAAGACAGAATTACGTGAACCTCTGATGCATTTTGCATACCACATTTTAAGCAATTAGCTGAGTTTATCCATTTCTTCTGAATAGGTGCAACCGTTGTTGAATTAATACTTCAAAGTCTATGTAATGTATAGCATAACCTGTTTTTATATTTACTTGTAGCATCTCTACAATCTTATTCACCTGGACCTCTCCTACAATAAACTTTCAACGTTAGAAGGAATTCATACAAAAATTGGAAATATTAAAACGTTGAATTTAGCAGGGAACCATCTGGAAAGACTTTCTGGACTCAACAAACTCTATTCTTTAGTTAACCTGGATCTTAGTAACAATAAAGTGGACCAGGTACTGTGGGAATCATGTATTTGTTTACTCAGAACTAGTCATGCTATACTCAGTGTGTCTAGGATTCCAAGCTTCAATCTACTAAGGGAATAATTACACTTCAGCTACGGTAATATTCTTAGTTAATTATATTTTCAATTAATATTCTTAGAAGTCTGTTTGAAATGTACATGTTAGAATTGACTTCTATTGCATCATTTTATCTGGTTTCCGATCTTTTAGAAGACCATTTTGACTTCTCTTTTTAAAAAGGAAATGTTTTAACACTTTTTATGTAGCAGAAATAATATTTTTTATTAAACCTTTGCTTAAAGTCTCAATAGAGCATTTGATCTCTTCAATCATTTATTAACTTCAGAAGAGAGGGTTTAATGCATACCTCTTAGATCCATCACATTAAGAAAAGAAATATATGAAATAAATATGGCAGAAAGAAATCAGATTAAATAATGTAGATTTCAGTTGTAATATCAAAATATTTGACCATGTTTATGGATGCTTAAAATAGATGCCTCTATTTTTTCAGATTGATGAAATACGGAATATAGGAGGCCTTCCATGCTTGGAAAAGCTTGTGTTATCCAACAATCCCTTGAGTATTATTCCTGATTATAGGACCAAAGTTCTAGCTCAGTTTGTAGACAGAGCCTCAGAGGTAAATCTTCAAAGACTTGTTCATCTTCTAACTTTTGACTTGAATATGATGTATGATGTGTAAACAGTGTTGCCTAGGAGCAGCAATGTAATTTATAAAATGGGAGGGTTTACAGTGTTGTGAAATGTCTTAGGTTTGTGGTAGCACACTTACAATATTTTTCGGAGTACAAGATGCACCGGAGTATAAGACAGGTTTTGAAGAGGCAAATTTTTTAAAAAAGTAGGTAGGTAGATAGAGGAATAGACAGGGAGAGAAAGAGAGAAATACAGTAGGTAGGTAGGGAGAGAGAGAGTAGTTTAGGTAGGTAGGTAGATAAAGGGATAGAGAGAGAGAGAAATACAGTAGGTAGGTAGGGAGAGAGAGAGTAGGTAGGTAGGTAGGTAAGTAGATAAAGGGATAGAGAAAGAGACAGAAATTGAGAGAGAGAAATACAGTAGGTAGGTAGGGAGAGAGAAAGAGAGTAGGTAGGTAGGTAAATGTTTCCAGGTGTATTTATCCATGTGCTGGAGAAGGAAATCGCTGACAACCTGCAGCACCTAAAACTTGTTTCTGTGGGCACAGCACTTGATCAATGTAATTCTCATCAACCATTCTAATTAAAGAGCTTTCTGAAAGGGGGGGGGGAGTTTTTGCACTCTGCGAACCTCCCCAAAACAGCCCGTTGTTTTTTGTTTCAAATAAAAGGCATGAATAGCCTTGGGAGGGCTTGCAGAGTGCTCCTGAGGGGATGGGGGGGGTGGGGCAAAAATGAGCACAAAATGGCCCATTTTTTTGTGAAAACTGGCCCGTTTTTTGTCAAAAAAATTGCATGGTAGCCTTATGGAGGCTTATAGAGTGCTGCTGGGGGCTGGGAGGGCAAAACGGCTTATTGTTTGCTTATTTCTGCCCTCTCCAGCCCCCAGGAACTCTCTGAAAGCCTCTATAAGAGTATGCACAGCCATTTTGGTGAAGGGAGTGGGGTTTCGGGAGGCAAAAAAAATATGCTGTATTCGATGTATAAGACGCACCCAGATTTTCAGCCTCATTTTTGGGGGGGAAAGCGTCTTATACTCTGAAAAATACGGCACTTTTCTTCTGAATCTGTGTAATGAAGCTTATACAGTATATGCAAACTGATGCTTTGACAGTTTGAACGAGATTATGGGGATGGGAGTCGGAGGCACCGTTTTACGGTGGTTCGGCTCCTACCTCTCCGACCGGTCGCAATGTGTGTTGACAGGGGGGCAGAGGTCGACCCTGAGGTCACTCACTTGGGTGCCACAGGGGTCGGTCCTCTTGCCCCTCCTGTTCAACACATATGTGAAGCCGCTGGAAGAGATCATCCATGGTTTTGGGGTTGAATACCATCTGTACGCTGATGATACTCAGCTGTACGTTTCAACCCCAAATCACCCCAGTGAGGCTGTCGAAGTGATGTCCCGGTGTTTGGAAGCCGTCGGGGTCTGGATGGGGGACAACAGACTCAAACTCAACCCCTCCAAGACTGAGTGGCTGTGGCTACCGGCACCTCGGTTCAGTCAGCTGACTCCAACGCTCGCCATAGGGGGCGAACAACTGCCCCCTGTGGAACGGGCGCGCAATTTGGGCGTCCTCCTTGATGCCCGGCTGTCAATGGACGACCATGTGGCAGCCGTGGCTAGGGGGGCGTTCCACCAGGTTCGCCTGGTGCGCCAATTGCGCCCCCTTCTGGACCGGGATGCCCTACGCACGGTCACTCATGCACTGGTGACGTCTCGCCTGGACTACTGTAATGCTCTCTACATGGGGCTTCCCTTGGGACGCGCACGAAGACTGCAGCTAGTCCAGAACGCAGCCGCACGGGCAGTCATGGGGAGTACTAGGTACTCCCACGTAACACCGCTCCTGCGCGAGCTGCACTGGCTACCTGTGGTCTTTCGGGTGCGTTTCAAGGTTTTGACCACCATCTTTAAAGCGCTCCATGGCATAGGGCCTAGTTACCTGCGGGATCGCATCCTCCCACATACATCCCTGCGGCCAATTCGCTCTCACAGGGAGGGGCTTCTCCTGGTGCCGTCCACTAGGCAATGCCAACGGGCGACACCAAGGAGTAGGGCCTTCTCTGTGATGGGCCCAACCCTCTGGAATGACCTCCCCCCCGACATTAGAACCACCACTGACTTCCGCTCCTTCCGGCAGAAACTGAAGACACACCTGTTCCGACTGGCTGGTCTGGCATAATTCTTAACGTCTACCTCCTGGCATATATATTTCCTACTGGTTTTTTAGGGGACTTAATTTTATAGGACACTGGGGTTTTAAATTTTGTATATTTTAAATTATTTATTTAGCAATTACAGTTCTGTCTATTTTATCCTCCTCTTATTTATGTATTTATCCATTTAATAATTTTTAATTGTTATTATGTATGATGTTTTTGATATGGACTGTACACCGCCCCGAGTCCCTTTTGGGAGAGGGGGCGGTCTAGAAGTGCTAATTAAATTAAATTAAATTAAATTAAATTATGTAGTCATAACTGAATTTAGACATCCATTTGGAAAGACTGTTATTTTTTCTCTTACACCAGTGCATATTTTCAGCCATCTAATATATAATACAGCTGTTCATCTGTGCTAAACAATATTTGTATCTACTAACTGTGTTTTATTTTAAATTATTATTCCCAAATATTTAAAAGGATCCAGAATAAATCCCTTTTACATATTTCTATTTTCAAAAGCCACAGAAATCTAATCAATAGGACATTATTAGATCTACTCAAATTACTTTGTATCCAGTAAAGCTGCTATATTGTTGCAAAGATTATGAACTTAGGTAAATAGCTTTTATAATTCCTAAAGTAGCATCTGAATAAAATGACAACTTGTGTTGAATTCCAGATACTTTTATACTTTGAATGTCTCTCTTTTATCTTATAAAACAAGCCAGAAGTTTGTAGTCTAATTAATTGTAAAAGGTTATATTTCACAAGTTCCCTGTTGCATCATCAGTGAGGAATGAATTGTCAAAATCAATATTTTTCATGATTATTATATACTTTGCGAGAGATGCCTATGTTAACTCCACTTAGATGCTTTAGGCAAATGGGGATAATAACAATTATCTTATTGTTAAATGTATCTTCAAGACATTTTATAAGCTCCAAAAGGAATATAGCTTACCAAGAAAGATAAATGACGATATATATTTAATTAAAACATTTATTATGTTCTAAATTTGGATCAGAGATACTGATAGCCTCAATAATTAAATTAAAATTAAATTAATTTTAAGTATATGAAACAAAATTACTTTAAAAATTAAGCCACTAATTCAATTTCATTTATGCTTGAAATTTGAAATTTATGTTATTTATGAACAGCTTTTGATCTGTTAAGCCTGGGTTGTGACAAAAACAGTTTAGGTTATTTATTTGCTTTGCCTTTTTGTATTTTATAAATCTTGTATCTTTTTTATCTGTCAAAGCATTAAACCTATTTTTTAAAAGGAAGATCTCATTAATTTCTTTTATATTTTTCCATGCTGCTGGACAGATATCATTTTTTCTGGTTGATCTAATTCAATTTGTCTCTTTAGTTGAGGATTAATTTGGTTTCTTGATATCTTTCAGGTTTGTTTAGATAACACCATAACCACTGAAAAAGAACTTGACACTGTTGAAGTGCTGAAGGCTATACAAAAAGCAAAAGATGTAAAATACAAAATGAGTAATTCTGATAAGAAGGTAAGACATATGATTAGATGTACGACCACTTTAACTGTCATCTCTAAAATGTAGTACTAAAAATGTTTCTAATTTTTGAGATTAGTATCTTTACCCCAAACTGAGATTTTATCAGTTTACTGCACTCACAAGGAAGAAATTAATAATACTTTAATATGTCATTTGAATAAACCTTAAACTGTAATTAAGATTAATAACAGTTTGTCCATGCCAGATTAGGTCACTAAACTATAATAGAGAAATGAAATAAAAACTTCTCAGTTCCTCCCAGGTACAGTAGAAAAGACAGCTGAGATATGAGGCAACCAAGTTTTATTCTCATTATATCAAACAGTAATTTAACTTTATGTAATACAGTATTAATAATGTTTTGTTTATTAAATTTAGGTGCCATTAATCTCATCAGTTTAAAAAAAATTACAATGTAATGGAAGTAGTCCTTGCTTAATGGCCACAGTTGGGATCAGCAAGTCCATTGTTGGGTGATCAAAAAAGACTGTGACTGCAACAGATTTACAATATTCTTTCCTATTATGTTGCTAAATAATTCATTGTAGCCTTAAATAAGGAATCCCATGACTGTGACTTGCAATTTCACTGCCAGCTTTTCTAATGACTGTTGGAAGCTGGCTGTGAAATATGCAAACGACGATTAGGTGACCGGGATGCTGCAAAAATTATAAACGCTCACTTACCCAAATCTTGATCATAAGACTGCGGGGATGCTGTCATGCTTCTAAGTGTGAGGACCAGTCATAAAATTAGCATCATGGTGACTTTGAATAGTTGCTAAACAGAACAGTCATTAAATGAAAACTGCCTGTATTAAATCACTCCAAAATACTCTATCCATGGCAATAGCAATAGCCCTTAGACGTATATTGCCCCATTGTGCTTTACAGCATTATCTGGTTGGATTCCAATGTCATGATATTGCCCCCCCAAATATTGTTTCCTTGTTTTTACTTGGTAGGGCAGCTTTGTAACCTTTGTTCCTAGCCCTTCCAGTTTGTTTTTTTCTTTCTTTCTCAGATCCCTGAAGATTCCAAGCTTTCTGCCACCAGCTCAAAATCAAACTGCTCTTCTCTTTCTGTTCATCCTTCCTCTCCTTCTCTGCCACGTCCTGTCAGCTCCAGTCAAGGTAATCATGTATGTATCATGTTGCTAGGCTGGGCCTCTTGGTTCTGCCTTTGTAGGCTGCATTGATATACATGAATTTATATTTCTGTATAGAAATGGGATTTGGCAGCCACAGTAGAAAAACCATTTCTATGCCAATTTTGTAGCTTCCATTGCTACTAATATTAAAAGATATATATAAACATGAAGAGTTATTTTACTGTGGAAGTTTTAATTTGTTAAAATAAACTGCTGTTGCTACCTGCTTGGAATCTGATCAGATTATAGTGATATAGAAGTCAAATAAGTATGCTGCTGTGTTCATTTTTATACATTTTTATCTGCATAAAATCAGGAAGAAGCAGAGCAGAGAGATGATTTTTTTTTGCTTCCTTTATTTTAGTGTTTAGCTATATAGCTACATTACAATTCTGCACTATATTTGCCAAAGTTATAAATTTGTAAGTAGTAACTTTAAGGCAGTAATATAGCTTGAAACAGTAGCTACACAAAAGAAATTAAATTGTAATGTATCTATATAGCTAAACACTAAAATAAAGGAAGCAAAAAAAATCATCTCTCTGCTCTGCTTCTTCCTGATTTTATGCATGTTAGTTCAGTAGTTGACACTGGGCCTCTTTGCCACTTCCTCCATTATTTCTTTTCTGTAGCTACTGTTTCAAGCTATATTACTGCCTTAAAGTTACTGCTGATGTTTGCATAGCTGTTATACCACCCCTTTGCCAAACATTTAAGATAGAGTTACTGCATATGTGAAATCCACAAATTAAATGTGGATTTGTGGATCAGTGGTGCCACTAAGGCTGGAACTCAGGATCAAAGCTGAGAGTCTGAGCGTGATAATCTTCAATGATTAATCAGTAAGTAGAAATAATGGAGGAAGTGGCAAAGAGGCCCAGTGTCAACTACTGAACTAACATGGAACCAATCAAGACCCAGTTGGATTAATTTTGCTTGCTGAAGCATTCTTTAGTCATCTTCTTATTTGAAAAATTGTTTTTTAATTAGGGAACATCTCTAGGGCATGTACTTCTGAGTAACATATGTCACCATCACTAAAACATTCTCTGCTTTCCCACCCCACAGAATACTTTTAAGTCTAGCTAACTGCAACATTATTATGTATTACTCTATTTGTACAATGGGTACTACTAGCAGATAAAATATTTGCAAATTGGAAATATCCAGAATCTATATTGGGAAAATACATAAGATTGCATTTCATTTGCCAAATCACAAGTTTTATTCAATAATAACTTGTTTCAGTAGGCTAGTATTGTTGTGATAGTACTCCATTGGTCCCAGAATATAAAGCTGACCTGACTACTGCTCTTTGCCATTTCATAGTTTCAGCCTTTGTAAACTACCCTATCCCAATCTCTGAGCTGGCATAATGAATTCTTTCTCATTAAAGGCAATAAGCATGTTTTTAAAAGGTGAGATACTGCCCTGCCATCTTGGTCAATTGTTATGGTTTAAAAAGTTATTTCTCTAGCACAGTCTTCACTCCTTTCTCATCGCTTATGTAAGCTGTAGGAATATTTTGACAGACTTTTTTATGCATGCCCCAAAGTGCACACACTTCTGCCATGAACAGTTTCCACAATGTTTCTCCCGTCAACTCAGTGATCAGAATGGGAGGTCATCAGCAGAAAATTAGATGCCTCCCTCATTTGATAATTCATTACAGGACATACTCCAAATGAGTATGGAATAACATATGCTTCCACACTTCCACATAGTCCAAGTTATATGAAAGACTTTCAAATATAAGTTGCTTAAATTGTTTCTGAAGAAGGTATACATTTATAGACACCAATTGATCATATTTATTGTTGCACAAACAAATAAAAGCAGTTTGGGTGGAGAAAATATGCCCAAAATTTCATGCGTTTAAATAGATTGGTTACAGTGTAAATTCAGTTGGAATGTTAACTCTGCCACGAAGTGCATATTGTCTGTTAGACAGAATTTTCTGTAGTCTTTACCATTGGAGCAACTTAAAATATAGGATGAATCAAAAATTACATTTAGAAATAAAATATTTATTGTTAATAAGAATATAGTTTGGTATATTTTCTGTGTATGAATGTTTGTGTATTTATTTAACATTAACTGTTTCTGTTTTGTAGAAATAACACACAAGAAAACAGCCCTAGCCCATAGTTTCTCATCAAGTAGTTTGACTCCTAAAAGCCATACAGTTACCCAAAGATGCCCTGAAACACCAGACTCATGCAGTGCAAGTCAGGTAATGGCATGTTCAGTTGAAAAAGTATTTTATATCTTTTAAGATGGGTTTAAGTTTCTTGAACTGGTTTTCCTTGGTCTCGTCAAACAAAAAAAATCAAGGAAAGGATTCTGTAAAGTAACTTCTTGGTAGAGGAGATAATTTTCTTTACATAGCATAGGCTTTCTATATACTGAAATTGTGACCATTTTGTATCTTGGTTAAAAATACAGATAGTTTTCACTGAGACCACAATTGGGATGGCGACTCAGTTGTGAAGGAACTGTGCTCATAATAATTATTCATAAAATTTATGGGCTGCCTGACTGCCAACAATTCTGGATGGCTTGTAAATCATTAAAGCATTTAAAGCAAAGAACAGTAAGAAAATATATACATACAGCACAAGACAGAAGAATAACGATGCCTAAGAAAATAAACCCAAAAGGGAACAGAAATATCAGTTATCTTCTCTTTTTTTCCCCCTTTTCTTTGAAGGTATCTGCTCCAGATTTGGACTTTTCTGATAAAAGCACACATCGCATGTGGTGAGAGTGCAGTTTCAGTTTGATATTCTCTTCTATCTGATGAACTCTGACATAATATAAAATGCCTTTTGCTGCCTGATTCTTTGAAGAATAAAAAAACAATAGCAAAACTTTATGAAATAGCTGACTGAGGCATAGCTGTCCTCCTTGCTTTCCCCTTTTTTTGCATTACTATAGAAGCGTGGGCAAATCCATAAGGCTTCTGGGTGAATGAGCTTTATGCTTGCAATTACTTTAGATCTGTGCCATATTATTCAGTTGTTGAGAAAGAAAAGTAGATTTTGAAACTTTTTAAAGTCAATATTTTAAATTAGGTTACTATAGTTTCCTCCTTTCTTTCTGTCTTTCTTTCTTTTTAAAGCTCGGGATATCCAGAAGAAGGACCCGATTCCTTGCCTGACTCCCTTAATACTGTTACTCTGCCTTTCACTTGTATGTCATACGCTACCACAAATCAGGACTTTGTGCAACATCTCTCTACCTTGATTGCAGAGGCCGTGGGAAATGTGCCCCTCTTTTCAGTGGAAACTGAGAACATGGGAGGTCTTTTGAGTGATCCTGGAGTTGCAGAAACTGAAGACGGCTACTTTGAAATGGGACTTCATGAAAGATATCAGATCTCTAAAGTGACTCCCACCTCAAGTGGTGTGCAGATGACCCAAGCAAAACAGGATAATGTAATCAAAATCCTTTGGAGTTTTTGCATTCAGGTTCATAAAGGACTCAGGCAGTTTGCTTCCTGTTTTGTTTTGGCCAGTAATGTGATAGCTGTATTTGAAATTGTTCAAGATTCCAAAGGAAATTGCCAGCATATACTTTCTGCCTTGAAAGTTGTACTTTGCTTTCCATACTCTGACCTCAGTGAATTTGGTTTTTTAATACCAGAAATATGTTTGATGCTCAACATAAACAATGGAGAAACTTGCTTGTGTGTTGTGTCAGACACTCAGAATCTGCAAGATTTCTATTCCTGTTTACACCAGTTTCGCTCTCAGCACTATAAGCCTGCTTTAACAGGTTCTGTACTGTATTGTGGCAAAGCTAGTTTGCAAGAGTTTGTCTACCAGCTGATGGGGTTTTATCATATTTCATCTGAAAACACAGAGATAAAAGGTTGTTTCCTGGTTTATCTCTTCTGTCATCATAAAGCTGATGGTCAAAAGGAACGATGCCTGCCAGAACTGGACAATGATGGTAAAACCTGTTGTAAGCATTGTGGTTGCTCTGGATTTTACTCAGCAATTCATAAATCAGCTGGAGAGAGCCATTGTATGCTGCATCCTTGTTGGATATTTCTTACACCTCACCATCTATACATAGTTAAAGTTGATTTTAATATACTGCCAGGTGAATTCATGGACTCAGAGAATGCCAGGAACATTTTCAAACTCAACAGAATTCCACTGGCTTCTGTTCTTTTGCATCCCACGTGTTACTCAGTTCAGCAAGAAGGTTCGTTTTCAGACGGATACGTCCTGGAATTGATAATTGGCTTCAGATTTGTCACAGCAATATTTGTCCTACCTCATGAGAAATTCCATTTTTTGAGAATCTATAGTTTTCTGAGGACCCTTTTGCAAGACATCAAGACCATAATTATTTTCAAAGACGCCAATCATGTAGAATCAGTCAGAAAGTCTTTGACGGACTGTTTAAGGCATGGTCCAACTACAAGGTAAGTATATGCATTTTTAAGTTAACTATTCAAAACCTGAGAGTGAGTCAGAGGTGTTTTTTTTTTTTCAACATAGACCATCCTGCCTTGAATGACTGGGTGGACTGGACATTAACATTTGATCCACTATAAAGTCCATGTATTTGCCTTACGCTAAATAAATAAAATAGTGGTTAAAAGTACTGGATTGGAAACCACAAAACTCTGAATTTTAGTCCTGCCTTATGTTCAAAGCCAATTCAGTGGCTTTGGGCCATTCATTTTCTGTCAGCCCTAGGAATAGGGCAATGGCAAAATACTTGCAAAAATGTCAAGAAAACTGCAGGAACGTCTCCAGGCTTTTGCCAGGAGTCACTTGAAGGTATAAGTATTCAAAACATAGAGGAATAATGAGAGTTTTCAGTTATTTGAATCAAAACCGTAGGTAGGTTATATATCTTGAACTTGATTCTTGTTATTTATATTAAGTTGCCAGATATTTTAAAAATAGCTTTGGTAAAGAGTTCTAATATCTATAAAGTTTATGAAAACGGCTCTATGCAAAATAAACTGATATTTTGAAAGTCATACTATTCTATGAAAGAGTAATAGGATGGAATGCTTATAACGCACCTTGTGTTCTATTTGTATCTCTCTCTGATAGTGTGCACTAATCTGTTTTCCAGCTTTTGCAAGCCTCGTTTGCCATTCTCATCTTTGTACCCATCTGAATTTCTGATGCAAAGAATTACTGATGAGAATCAGATTCCTATGCACCTTTCAGTCTCTCCATCTCTTCAATATGTAGCTGGACTAAAAGAAAAATACATTATGGAATTTTTCCATAACAGCATTGCTGAGGTATTACTACAAAAAAAATAAGAGGTTCCAGGAGAGAAGCAGTGGTAATCTGCTTTAATGGCTTTTGAAGATCAGCAAATTGGACATCCTGGAGAATCACTCATTTACTGAGGTGTTAATGTTTATAGGGGAATGGGTTCAAGATATATACCGTATTTCTTGCTCCATAAGGCGCACCTAGCTTTAGAGGAGGAAAACAAGACAAAACAATTTCAGGCGAAGCCTGAGAGGACATAGGTGTCCTCTCATGTGCCATCTCTGCCTATTAACTCCTGCACTGCAGAAAAGAGACAGAAGAGGCAGGGTTCAGCACTGTAAAAGGAGCCCACTGCCACGGCCCAGCTGCTATTCAGCAAAGACGCACAGACATTTCCACCCACTTTTCGGGGGGAGGGGGGGAAGGGTGAGTGTTATGGAACAAAAAATACGGTATATATTTTTCTTTTCATCCAGTCATAGCGTTTGTTGGGATAGTACAGATGGGAATATAATGTTCATATTGCTAATATTGGCACTTTATAACTGCAGTAAAGTAGATTTCTTTAATTGACCTATAATAAAAATGGCAGGCTAAGCTGCAATCCCTAAAAGTCGGTGTTCAATAAGTATATATTAACAATCTGCATTTTTTAAAAGGATAAAGAACTTTGTACTTAAATGCGTAAAATAACGGGGATGTAATTTGATCACTGATGAGATACCAGAAATATCAAGGTGCATCCCTGAATTGAAAGAGTTGATACACAAATGATGACGATGTTGAAGAATCACTACAAACATTTAACAAAACTCAGACATTATATAGATAACTTTAAGTGAGATAAAGAGGAAGGAAGATGAGATATCTATTTTGATAGTGGAATTTACACTTGCAAACGCCCTGATATGCAAAGTAATAATAAAATGTGAGTCTTCCTTAGTCAAGTCAAAGAAAATACATCCCAAATTATACTTAACTAAAATATTAACTGTCTTGTCAATATTATAGGTCGAAAATGAAGAACTAAGACATCTCATGTGGTCATCTGTCCTGCTTTATAAAGCTTTGGATATGGAAGTGACAGCTTGTGTACTACTTTCAACTAAAGCTATTTACTTCTTGTTGGATGATTCTGTGACACATTCTAATGATCGTGATATAGGTATGGCAGAACAGGTTGGTTCCTGGCTTTCAAAATGTTTGAGGATTTTTAGTCACACTAAGGCCTATACAAAGGTGCCATAATTTTAAGCTCTTGTTTTGTACCTATGGTATTCCATTATTTCTAAGCAAAAGTTTGAGGAAGCCTCATAGTTGGTGGCCTGTTTGGGAGTGACAGCCTTCCCTTATATAGCTTTAACAGAATTATGAGGAGGTGTTTTCAAAACTTCTCAGACAGGAACAGGGTTTTTAATTCTGATTAAATTTTCTTTTAAAACTTCTTACAATATTTTTACTTGGTAACTCAGAAAGTAGCGGGTGGTACAAGTATTGTTACACAACAGAATTATATGGGTAAGGAGCAGATTATTATATTATTGGTGTCAGTGCACCCATCTGGTAACTGGTTCATGTTATCTACATGATTCAGATTTCAAAACCTACAGTATTTTTCGCACTATAAGAAAAATTCCTCCCCCCCAAAAAGTGAGTGGAAATGTCTGCGTGTCTTATGGGGGCTTGGTGCAGCAGCAGCCACCTGACACTGCTGCCGCCGCTCGCCTCCACCAGGGAACATTGTTGCATTCACTGCTGAGCAGCTGATGGGGGTTGGATCGGCCTTCTGAAATACCGCTGATGAGCTGTTCTAGGCAGTGGGTGACAGCAGCGATTGGCGGCAGCGATCCCCACTGCCTAGAACAGCTGATTGGCGGTATTCCAGGAGGCCGATCCAACCCCCAATCAGCTTCTCTGTGGCGAAGGGTCCAGCATTTCCCAGTGGTGGCGGCAGCTCAGCTCAATTGACCAGTGGTGGTTGCAATGGAGCAGAGCCCAGCAAAGCCACGTGCTGGGTCTGCGATAACATGCTGAAGTTTACCAGGCTGTTTGTTGTTTGCTGCAAGGACTCTAGCCAGATGAATACTGGATGGATGCTGGGAGGCTGAGGCAGATTTTTGTTTTCTTGTTTTCCTCCTCTAAAGCTAATGTGTGTCTTATGGGCCGGTGCATCTTATATTGCGAAAAATATGGTATTTGCAAGAGTAATACATAGCTACACCTTCAGTAATGGCTTATTTCAGATAAAGATGCCATATACAATTATGAACATTAATTCTCCTGATACCTGAAACTACAGTAATTATTTTTAAGGCAATTAGGTATTGACTACTGTACATTTATTATCCACTAGGTTTTGGGGGCACCGATGTCTTGGGCTATGAATTCAGCTCTTTCCATCTCACTCCTTGCTTAGTTCTAAAATTAAATGATCTGCATTCAGTGAACATTGGACTTTTTGATCAGTATTTTCGACTTACTGGTAAGTTGCATTGAGATTTCTTTCCTTCTTCATTCCTGCATTTTGTTATCAGCGTATTGTTGATAAAAGGTGAATCCATTCATTATTCCTAGTACAAGGCACAATTTATAGTGGTTCTTTGTGAGCATTTGAAATAATATGTCATTAGCAAAATTCCTTTCTATGGGTTATATAAGGAATGCTTTACCTGTAGTTCTTTTCCTTAGCACTAGTGTGTAGGAGAGATGGGATTCTCACAATACATGTTACTTTCTGGAAGACTAAAAGGAATAAATGTTGGGTGAAAATGAAATGAACTCTATAGCATCACTTCCTGACTGTATAACATTGAAATTGAAATATGTGACAGCAGAATCAGTTCTTCCTCTAGAAATAAACCAATCTCAAGAGAGACGTAAATCCAGTCTTGGTTATGATTGTGGTTATGGCTGTGGCTATGGCACTTATTCATTAAATAGTAAATTTTTAAATAGTAATAAGCAAATATTCACTGGAAAAAGAGTTTAAAAATAGAATTATTAAAGGAATAATGATTTAAAGGGACTTTCAATAGACAGACAAAGTTCAATCAGACTATAAAATTATGCTATTTAGAGACAGTTCTATTACGAAGAATTTGCAGGTTGCAAAAAGAAATAATCACTGGTCCTGTATGGAGACAATAATATCAGTCCAAAATTATTAATTTAATATGAATTAAATTATTAAACATAGACAATCTTATTTCTGAGGCTGGAGTGCCTGGCTTTTTCAGCTTCTTCTAGATTGCAGTCTTTTATCAGAGGCTCAGGAATAGTTTCTTCTTCTACCCAATTCCTTACTTCTCTCCTTCCTCCTAAGAAACTCGCTGCAGTTTCCAAAAGCCCTCCCTATTCAATTTGGTGAATTGAATTTGGTGAAATGTTCATTTTGCTGCATATTAATCACCTCGTTGGCATAAGGTTATAGATTTGATGATCTTGAGATGATGCACATTGAGAGTAACTGAATTCTTGTCAAGGGAACCCCATTCACAATAGTGTATACTTGTAACAAGTGCACAAGCTGAGACAAACTAGGCCAAGATCAGACTAAATTCAAAAATGCTAGAGAATTCCTGGAAGCTTGGCACTTGGACATATCAGCCATCAACATTGCAAGTCGATAAACAACTTTTATACACTTTTCAAAAGAAATGTAAAAGAAAAAGACCAGAATTCCCCATTGGTAGCAGTCAACACTCAGATAAATAGGGATTGACACCAGGATCAATACCAGACAAACAATCAAGCAGTAAAGAACAATCCACAGTAAACAACAGCCTCATCAAGAAATTACCAAGGAGACAATAACACCCCATCAACATTGACAGGTCAACTTGCACTGCCACTCCTTTCTAGTACAAAGTTGTTACCTATTCTGGTAATGAAACTCAAGCCCAGAGCGCACCAATCCTGAACTACTATTTTCTCTTGTATTGATAAAGTATACAAACTGGACATTCCCAAAGCAGTGTTTAATAGAACAGCATGTGCTAAATTGAATGAAGAAATGATAATATTTGGAAATTGTTATAATTGTTTCACTATATATTTTTGATTAAGTAGTATGTGAAAATTATATAAAAGTTCTACAATATGCATGTGTTTAAAAGCTACCCTAATTTTGTATTAGTATTAGAAAGAATCTTAGTTTTGCCTCCTTTTCAGGGCATTTGGCAGAACATATATTAACCTGCCTAACCAGAGACAGTTACAGTACTCATGCTTTTATCCAGCACCTCATGGCAGTGCTCTCACTCCTTGCAAGGACACCATCACCAGAACCAGTGGATAAGGACTTCTACTCTGAATTTGGGAAGAAAAATACAGGTAAAGTGATTCAGAATTTTTTTAAATATTTTTTTTATATTTTTTTTAAACAAACAAAAAACAAACAAAACATAAAAACATACAACCTTCAACTGTTTCATATAGCGTGTCGTTTGGTTACAAATTTTTGTGCATCCTTTCCATTATCACCACTTACAATTATATATCAAATCACAAATTGTCCATTAGGTAAACATAAATACATTATTATTGTTATATATCAATTCCATTGTAATTGTTCTTCCTTCATTTTAAACAAAATATTCTAGGTATTGGATTCATGCATATAGCATCATTATACATCTATTGTTCAGCTCCAATTGTTATTCCATCATTTTAAATAAAATATTCTAGATATTAAAATCATACATACAACATCACTCCATTGTCTCATGTTAGTCTATTTAACAATACTAAACCTTTGTGATATCACATATATCACTCTACTGTTCTTAAATATATAAGAAGTTCTCCAACATTTTTCATTACCATAATTTTTTATCTAACCATTGATAAAACAAATCCCATACCTTGTTAAATTGTTCATCTTCTTGTTCTCTAATTTCAAATGTCAATTTACCCATTTCAGCACATTCCATTATTTTTCGAATAACTACCTCCTGCATTGGTATTTTCTCATTCTTCTAATCTTTTGCAAATACAATTCTAGCTGCTGTTAAAGCATTTACAATCAGATATTTCAAATCTCTGTTATATATTTCTGGTATAATTCCCAATTAAAAAATATCTGGTTTAAGGTTATGTGTTTTTGTGTCATTTTCTCCAGCCACGTATGGATTTTAGTCCAATATCTTTTAGCTTCTATGCAAGTCCACCACATATGGTAATATGAGCCCAGTGTCTGATGACATTTCCAACACTTCGGATTTGTTCTTGAACATTCTTGCTATTCTCGTCGGGGGTAGATGCCACCTGTAAAACATCTTATACAAATTTTCCTTATATGCTGTTGACATTGTCATTTTATAATTTTGAGACCACAATTTCTGCCACTTTTCTAATTCAATCCCATGACCAATTTTTTCCCCAAGCTATCATAGGTTTTTTGACTTGTTCTAGCTTAACCTCTACTAAGTGTCCAGATAGTTTTTTGATTACTTTTTCATCAGTACCTGTCAAAATTTTGTCTAACAGTCATTTTATCATAAAAACCTTCCTCTTTACGATCGTTGTCATATCTAGATTGTATTTGCACATATGAGAACCAATTCATCCTTATTCCTTCCTGTTCCAACTCTTGCATAGATTTGAGTTCACCTTCTGCATTCAATATTTCACTATCTATAACCGTTTGCTTCTTTTTGTATATTATTGAATATGAAAAAGCTTCAATAGTTGATAGCCAGACTGGAATTTTTAAGTAATATTGCCTTTTGATCTTTTCCCAGTTTAATAGCAATCCCTCCCTTAAATAATGTCTTCTAAAATACCCCTGCGTTTTAGTTCCCTATGCCATAAAAAAGCATGCCATCCCTCATGGCCTTCTACAGTTAGTAATCTGGAGTTCCTTAGTGTTATCCATTTTTTAAGCCACATCAAACTTGCTACCTGATAATATAATTCCCAGTTGGGCAGACCCATTCCTCCTCTTATTCTTGCATTTTGTAACAGTTTTAGTTTTATTCTTGTTTTTTTTCCCTGCCAGATGTACTTCAGCACTGTTTTATTTAAGTTGTCAAAGTATTCTTTCCTAATCTGATTGAAATTGTCTGGAACAAATATAAGATTCTGGGTAAAATGTTCATTTTAATTGTAGATATTCTCCCTATCATTGATAGATGTAAATTTTCCCATTTCTTCAGATCTATCGCAATCTATTGCTTAAGTTTATAGTAATTATTCTCTTTAAGTGCACTGCATCTTGCTGTTAAATATATCCCCAAATATTTAACCTTATTTGTGACTTGCGTCTCCAAGGTCTCCACGAATTCTTCCTTTTGTCTTGCAGATATAGTCTTTGTCAAAATCTTTGTTTTATCTTTATTTTCAATCCTGCTACTTTTCCATATTCCTCTATTTTTTCTATCAGTTTAGGAGCTGTTTCAAATGGATCCTCTTGAATGAAACCAAATCATCTGCAAATGCTTATAATTTGTATTCTTCCTTTTTAATTTTCATTCCTTTTATTTCCTTTTCTTCTCTAATATTTCTATTTGTAACTTCTAATGTTAAGACAAAAAGTAGAAGTGATAATGGGCAACCTTATCTCGTCCCTTTCTTTATTTAAATAGAATCTGTCACCTCTCCATTTATCATTATCTTTGCAGTTTGCTTGTGGTATATAGTTTGTATAGTTTGAGTAAATTTCTTACCAAAATCCATTTGTTCCAGTTGTAACAACATAAAACGCCAGTTCACATTGTCAAATGCTTTCTGTGCGTCTAAGAACATCAAAGCCATTTGTTTTTCGGGGTGTGCCTCATAATATTCCAAGGTATCTAGAATTATTCTCATATTGTCTTTAATTTGTCTCTTTGGTAGAAGCTATTTTGATCAGACTGAATAAAACTATTTAAGTATTTTTTAGTCGTTCTGCCAGTATTGAAGCAAACAACTTGTAATCTGAGTTTAACAGGGAAATAGGTCTATAGTTCTTGATTTGTAGTAAATCTGCCTCCTCTTTTGGTAAAAGTATAATATATGCTTCTGACTATGATTTAGGTATCCTCCTCTCTAATATTACCTCATTCATCACTTTTAGTAATGGAAGAGACGATGATTCCTGCAGAGTCTTATAAAAGTTACAGTTTCTTTAGGTATCTGGTGTAAATTGGCTTCCTGTAGATATTGTTTCGCTCTTACCTCTTCTATATTCTCTTGCTCATATAATTTGCTATAGTACTCTTGTATAATTTTCTTCTTCTCTTCATTTCCATAATGAATTTGCCCTTGATCATCTATTAATTGCAGAATTTTCTTTGATTCTCTCTCTTTTCTCAATTTATATGCCAACCATCTATCTGGTTTGTTTACATTTTCAAAATAGTTCTGTTTGGCGCCCCTAATTTTTTCAGCTAGTTCCTCCTTTTCCTTTAACCCCATTTTGTGCTTAATCATGTCCATTTTTACTTTAATGTCCTTTTTTTGTGGAGCTTTCTATAGTTCTTTTTCAAGACCCTTACAGTCATTGTCTAACCCTTTAAGCCAGTGTTTCTCAAACTTTTTTTAACCATCGCCCCCTTAAGACACAATTTGATTTGCCACCGCCCCTAAAGATTATTTAATTGTATAATATACAAAATGTATTAAATTGCAAAATGTATTACATGTAAATAAATTTTAATGGTGCAGAACAATGTTTGATAAACTCAACTTTTATTCAGAACTTTTAATGAGATGGATGACACTGATGTTTCGCAACCAATTCACTCACTCTAGGATCGATGTTGCTTAGAAGTAGTCTCAAATCTCCCCTTTTTACAATTTGCAGGCGATTTCTTTGCTTGGTAAGAAGTTTAGAAACCGCACTAAATCCGCGTTCAGCCATGTAAGATGATGGGAAAGCAAGAAAATAAAGTTTAATTGCCTCCCACAAATTTGGATATCTTTCAGGAATTTCTTTCTGCAACCAAAAATCCGCGTACGATTTTTTGAAGAGAGGTTTCAATTCAAAGTCGTTCTTTACAGCAATTAAGTCTTCTTGAATTACAAGATTAGTGTCACTTCCACAAACATAAGTAAATGGATTTAGCACCCAGTCCGGGATTTCCATATTTATAAGATCTTGGTATCTTTCAATCATGTTCTCCTGCAGAGATTTCAAATGATCACAATAAATCAAGAGGTCGTCATCTACTATAGAAGTATCAGTGTCAGCAATTTGTAGTTTAAGAGTTGGAAAATGAGACAAATTCAAACGACCAATGTTTTCTCTGAAGAAACGCAGCTTTTCTATGAAATTACAAATTTTAGATTTTGCCTTAATGAGGCTTATATCATCACCTTGTAATTGCAAATTTAAATCATTGAATATACAGAATAAATCAGTTAAATACGCAATATCCGTTTTGCATGCCAAGAGATCATCACTCAAATCACTGCATTTATTTTCCTGTAAAAATTGCACGACTGTGTCGAACAGAGAATAAAATCATTTAAAACAGTTTCCTTTGGATAACCATCTCACCTCGGTATGTAGAAGGAGACGGTCAAATTCTTCGTTATTCTCAACACACAATTGACGTAATATTCGAGAATTGAGGGGTTGATTCTTAATTTTATTCACTGATTTTACAACAATGCTGAGGGAATTATGAAGACGACAGCTCAAGTTTTTGGCAACCAAATGCTGTCGATGAATTACACAATGTATCGTAAAAACGTCTGGTACTGCCTTTTTTAAATAAGAAAGAAATCCCTTGTGTTTTCCTGTTAATGCGGGAGCACCATCTGTAGCACAAGCAATGATGTTTTTCATTGGTATATCTTGTTCTTTGAAGAATTGTTCAACTACCGTAAAAATAGACGCACCTCGAGTGTCTGTTTCCAACTCCTTAGCAAACAGTAATTCTTGCATTACTTCATTATCTTTAATAAAACGAGCATAACCCAAGAGCAGTGCTTCATTGCCTGGTAGCGTAGATTCATCCAGTTGCAGGCCAAATCTTTGTTTTTTCAGAATATCACACAAACTTTCTTCAATATCTTCAGCCATTTCATCAATTCTTCTTCGAACAGTATCATCACTGAGAGGAATAGATTTGGTGATGACACTAGGAGAGCTATGATGTACTACTGTGCGCAACACTTCTTCTACGACAGGTAAAAGAAGCTTCTCTCCAATTGAATGCGGATTCCCTGATTTAGCAATTAGTTTGGCAATATTGTAAGAACAAACGAGTCCATCGTCAGCTTTTTGTGTTTGTTTTGTCAGAAAAGAGACGATAGATTTTCTTTGCCTTAATTTGTCTCTTAAAGCTTGAAAGTACGATAGATCTTGGTTCACCTTATCAGGATGCATTTTTTTGAGGTGTTCAGCGAGTCTTGATGGCTTCATCGCCTCATTAGAGAGTTCTTTCTCACAAATAAGACACAAAGGCTTTTGATCATTATGAGGAGCAGTAATAAAGCCGAATTTCAAATATTCAACTGAATACTGTCTGCACTTTTTCTTTAATGTGTTCTGAGACATAACTTCGGTAACCAAAAAAATCTGAAAAAATATATATGGTGTTATCAACTTACTATAAATATTAAGAAACCTTACATGCAAACTACCTAATGTAATAACCTAACACTCCTAATTGATAAATCAAAAAACCAGGGGCTCGTAACATAAAGCCGATCGCAAAAGCCGTTTGCATTTGCAAACTTGTAAGTGGCTTTGCGCCTACTTGCAAATGCTTGTAACATAAAGCTTCTTGCTTTGTTTTGTAAAGCGCCTCCAGCTGCATGCAAATTTGGGAACGGCTTTGCAAGCGGATTGGAGGTTTCTGTTACATTGCCAAAAGCAAGTGGTTGCATTTTTTACGTTTGCGTGTGGCTATGCAAGCAGTTGCAAGAAAAGACGTTTTATGTTACAGGAATGTTTGCAAGTGCTTGCTATATCCTAGTTTGCAAGCAGCTTAGCTTTTATGTTACGAGCCCCAGAAACAATAGGCCAGCTTTATGACTGAACTCTATTAATTTATAACAAGATATTGAAGCACGGATGTTGTAATCTTGTACATCGACTTATACGAAATATTTATTTAAATTCTACATCAATAACAATAGTTCTAACGGTTAGAACGACCATAGAGGTGGTCAAACACTCACCTTATCTTAGGATGGCTGATAGTACAATTAATTTGAAAATCCGTCGATTAACAACATCATCCCGGTGGAAAAAGCCATAGAGTTATCAATAGAATTTTACAATATTTCTATGGAAATCTATTCATAACTCTATGACTTTTTTCCACCGGGTATATGACTCAAATTTCTGAAAAATCCCAGTAAAAAAATATTCATAGAAATATCAATAGAATACCACAGAAATTTGATGAAATTCTATTCATAACTCTATGGTAGTAATTACTGGGCATCTCCGACGTCTGACACACAAATGACGATCTGTAATGTGATTGGCTGTTCAGACAGAAGGGAAGGACGTATCCGAAACTGGCATTTTCGCTCGTCAGATGTACCAAGGACGCCTAAACAAGAAGACCCAGCAACCCCAACAGCACAGCCATAGAAATGTAAATAGAATACCGTAGAAATTTGATCACCTTTCTATGAGATTCTATTGAAATTTCTATTCCTTGTGCTACTGGGGAAGCCTCCATTCCTGGCGCAGTGAAAGGAGGCTGACTCACACAGCAGTCACTGCGCGCGGCAAACACTAGACCCCCAGTAGCACAGCATAGAAATTTGAATACGATATCATAGAAATTTGATCAGCATTCTATGGGATTTTATTGAATTTTCTATTCCTTGCGCTACTGGGGACGCAATGTTAGACCCAAGACTGACTAAGGAAGTGCACATTCGCTCGTATGAAAGCCATGTTTCCAACAGCAACGATCGGTGTTGCAGGTTTGCCTGCGTGCCGCGCGCAATGACTGCTGTGTGAGTCTGCCTAGTCACAGAACAAGTAATAAATAGAATTTGTTCAACGCCCCCTTCTGTACGTTCAACGCCCCCATGTAAGGCGGAACTTCCTACCGCCCCCTTGCACTTCTTTAATGCCCCCCAAGGGGGCGGTACGGACCACTTTGAGAAACACTGCTTTAAGCATTTGTCTCTTTTTATGTTTCTTTTCCTTTTATAGTCTATTATCAAGCCTCTAGCATAGGCCTTCATTGTGTCCCAGAAGTTCTGCATTGAAGTATCTTCTTTTCTATTTACTTTAAAGAAAAAAGCCAGCTCCTTTTCCATTTTCTGTGCAAAATCTTTCTCTTTTAATACGGTATTGTTTAGCGTCCATCTAGATCTTTTCCTTTGTCTTTTCCATTTAATTGTCAATGGATTGTGATCTGTCCAAGTACTTGTTTCAATCTCAATTTCCTGTATGTTACAGGCCAATTCCGTCGTAAACCATGTCATATCGATTCTAGAGCAGGATAAATGTCTATTCAAATAAAAAGTATATATATTTTTAGTAGGGTTTCTTTCTCTCCAGACATCTTTTAGGTCTACTTCATCAATCATTTTCAAGAAAGATTTTGGAAGTGGTTTTCTATTTAACTTTGTTGTTTTTTGTGTTTTGTAGTATTTATTCTGGTCTACAATTCCATTAAAATCTCCCATCATGCAAATATTTGCATAGTCCAAATCAATTATTTTCCTGTGTAGTTTTCTATAAAATTCATATTGTTTATCATTGGGGGTATAGATTGTTATTAAAAGTATTTTCTTCTTGTTGTCCATAATTTCCACCATCAAAATTCTTCCCTTGTCGTCTGTATAAATTTGTTCTGTTGGGATTATATCTAATATAAAAAAATCACTCCTCTTTTCTTACAGCTTGCCAATGATTCAGAAATATTTTAGTAGGCTAAATTTATATATTTCATCACACCTCAATGTTCATTTGATTTGCTAAGATTTTACCTTTTGATAGCAAATAATCAAGAATGACATTTTGCATTTGGAATGATACATATTTTTTCTTCCTAACATTTTCCTGAAAGTTTGCTTTTTTAAAATCTCGATAGGAATTGAGCAACCATCTTGTCACTTGAGCTGACATTGTGGGCTGAGATGGAATGACAGGCCCAAAGTCTCCCATTGAGCTTTCATGCTTAAGGTGGAAGTAGAGCTGACATTCTCCTGATTTCTAGCATGTTGTCTTAACCACTAGACAGATCTGACTCATTTGCAGTGATACATATATTAGCATCTTTTGTTAAAACTAAAGTAGGCAAGTCCAGTTGAAGTAAAGACATAGTATCTTGAATGCTTTTGAACAATTGGGTTGCCTGAGTGAATAGAACAGAACAGAATAACGAGAGAAGAGAGAAAAGGAAAGGAAAGAAGGAAGGAAATTGAGGACATACTAATTGTTCAATTTGTTACTGGATTGGTAGGTACTTGGTACTTGCTAACACAGGAAAAAGAGTTAATGTAAATTGGAATCTCTTCTCTTCCCTGAAGAAGACATTTATAATTCCACATACTTTCTCATGCTTGTCTATTGCTTTTTCACAGTCACTGAGTCTGATGGTGAAAAAATATTAGTGGATATTACTCCTCAACAAAAATGAAAGGGCATAGAATTGACATAAAGTGGTTAGCAAAGTCAGGAAATCCTTGACACACCCACATACCAGCAGTGTGACAAAGAGTTTTCCATTTCCCTGTAATTCATTTTCAATTTCTTCTTATTCATGCAAGCTTTGAGAACTTTAAAAATTAAACTGATGATGTATTCCGACTTTGGAAATCCAATTTCAGTAATGAACACATTCAGGCCTTGAAAGTATATTCACGGTTATCAACAGCAAACTCAACTCCATATTCTCATTGGATAATCTGCCCACATGTCTTCATAAATAATTTATGATCAAAAATCAGCTGTGATTCACATACATTGTGGAGTCAGTGAACCACTCCCTGCTCTCAGTGTGGAAGTGCATATGTTCCTTGGACACTTCTCTTTTGCATGGTTTCAAATTACTAATAATTAAAAACAGCAGTCAGAATGTTATGTTACACCATTAGGGGGAATTCCATGTGACCTTTGCACACCATGCATTTGGTGATTAAGGCACACCTGAGATTTAAATTGGTTTTAAGCAACATTTCTAGTTAGTCTTTTCTTTAAAAGAATCAGAAGAAAATGTGCTGATCTTCTTGGGTCTGGTCTAAAGAATTAAAACAGGAAAGGAGGATAGAATCATTTAGCTACTGGATGCAGACACTATTCTACTTCTCTCCTCATGTTTTGAAAGGATACTTCCTTCACATGCCAAAGTAATAAGATCGTAACAACTGGCCTAGCTCTTTAACACAATATTATTGTGTATTGTCATTTCTTCAGTATTTGTGCCATTCAGTATTTGTGCCTAAACTGCATCTGAATGATTGTATTCCCATAACTTCTGTATCATAAAATTCTTCAGAAAAGTAAACTACACCTAAGAAAAAAGTAAAATTGTAAATAGAAAGTACACCATGTTGAAGCACCAGTCACAAATGAAATTGTGTGGACAAAGGCATGTTTTAATGTGGCCAACTAAAACAGTGATAGTAATCAGAAAATAGGGCAGTTTAACTGCATTAAAGTTTAGCATGAATCAGTGTGGTATGAGTATTGCTATGCCTGAAATAATATGACTTTGCTTCAACGTGTCTACTCAGCTACAAAGCTCACTGCGTAGCTTTGCACCAATTGCTATCTCTCAGCCATAATGTATCTTACAGCATTTGTTTTGTAAAAGCACATACAAACCACCTCAGACCAAACCACATTAAACAATAAGAGACATCTCCCCACAAAGTTTCAATAAAACTTACTTCACAAGCTTAACTTTCTTTCATGTAAGTATTTCATGACGAATATCTAGGTGAGGTTTTGCTTATTAGATTTATAGCTTGTCTTCTTGTTCAGCAGCATACACAGAACTCCCTGCTTGCCTTTTTCTGCAAAACAACAATCCTATGAATTAGATTGGCTCAAAGAGAGTGAGCGGCATAAGGTCACATCACTGAGCTTCAAGTGAACTTGATGGTGCCTGTCACAGCCACTGCCCCTCTCTTAACTGTTTTTTTTAAAAAAAACAAAGTTTTATTGGTTTTTTAGGAAATAATATAGGAAAAGGGTAAAGGAAAGGTTACAAATTTTGGCAGTTGCAGTGTGCAGCAGGAGTCCCCTCCCTCCATACTCCTAGAATACAATTACAAAAAATTCAATGCTAAATAACAATATATAGTCAGCATGTAAATTCAGTTAATAATTTCGATCAATTTATATCAAGTGGATTTTCTTACTCATTTTTGTGATCTGAATTTTCTTGGTATTACCCTTCTCCCCCCGCCAGCAGAGCTCCAGCCCCTCCCGTGTCCTGCATGTCTGTTGTAGGATCATCTGATTAACTAGGAGTACTTTATTTTTTTCCATAAAGGCCTGCGCCTCTATGGGTGTATTAATTCTAACTCTTGTGTCCTCCCAGAATATTAGCATACCTTCAGGCATCAACCATCTGAACCACACCCCCTTCTGGTATAGTTTCTTCGCCAATTGCGAATAGCTTTTTCTTTTCTCCCTCACTTTCTTGGGGATCTGTTTCAGGATGGTTATTTCCCTATCTTGGTATTTCAAAGTTTGCCCCCTTTGTGCACTCAGAATTTCATCTCTTGTGATTTTTCTGAGAAATTTAATGTGTACCTCCCTGGGTACGTTGTGTGTTCTAGCATAAGCTGAGTTCACTCTATAAACCAAATCTAATTCCCACCCCATCTGTTGCTTCTCTTTCTGAATGTATTCAGCCAAAATATTTGTCATAATGTCCCTTATATCTTCATCATCTGTCTCCACCACATTTTGAAATCTAAGGTAAAAGGACATTCTCTCAAGTTCTATTTTCATCTGTTGGGTGTCAAGTTCTTTGTTCCCCTTCTGCACCCCTTCCATCCCCTCCCTCATCTCAGCCGTCCCACCCTCCAAAAGATCCAGTCTCTGTGAGTTTTTGTTGATCTGGTCCTGGTTCTCTTTAATTTCTTCTTTCATCTCTTTTAGTTGTCTTTTAATCTCCTCTTGTCCCTGTAAAATTTGTTGAAACATTTGTTGAAATTCAGTCTCAGTGGTTTTGGGCTGCATCAGAGATGTTATCGTTGACTGTGTACTTGGACTGGATGTTGTAGATGTCGGGGCAGAGGCACCAAAGCCAGGCTTCCCAGGAGGTGGTTTTTTACGTGACATTATAGAGTTCAGTCAGTACAGAGAATGATCAGTCAGAAAGGTAGAACCGCCAAGAGAGTTCAGGAGACAGAAGGTCCAGGCAGAAGAGGATTTTTCTAGTCACACTGGGAATAGAGTAAAGTTTTTCAGTCCAGGGAGTCCAAAAAGTCACAAACAGCAAGAGATTTATCTGAGTAGCACGGAGACAAAGACCGGATGTCTGAAGTTTTATAGGTGGAGTCAGTTTTCACTGTTTATGAAGACAACGGAAGTGTGCCATCTTGCCCTGCCAGCTTCGGGCTTAGGAGGCATAACAAAAGTTTCAAAGTTTCCAAAGTTTCCAGATCATCATTCCATTATCAGTTTAAATCCGAAATTCACCTTTGCTAAGAGTGTGGCGTCATTAATTGGCTCTCTCCCTGCCTCCTCCCCCAAGGGCCGAGAGCAACAATAGTTAACAGCCGCCTGTCCGAGGGGGGGGGAAATCCCCCTCCCTCCAGCCGCGCTTCTCAAAGCCAAGCCGAAAGGAGATTTTAAATAGCTGGCAATTTCTTCCGCATAACAAAGGGAATGGAGAGTGGATTCCGCCTCACCGCACCGCAGCTGCATCCTTCTGAATGTTTATTCTTCCCGCTGCCTCGCTGCGAAGACGCCAGAGCGCCTCCCCATCATGCTCCCCAGTGCCTGGGGCGATGCGGGGGCCCCCCCGGCCGCCGCCGACTCAGAGGATCCCCTGCGGTGCCGCCCCTCCGGCAGGAGCCTCTACGGGGCGTCCTGTGCCCCCCAAGGAGTGAGGGGCCCACCGGGAAAGCGCGGGGTGAGCAGAGCCTGCCCGTCGCCGTCAGCAGCAGGAACCGGAAGTCTGCCCCTCTCTTAACTGTTGAAGAGTGTTAAACTCTGAACAAATAATATAATTGCCTCTTTCCAAAAACAGAACAAAGATATGATCAGTTTTATCATAATCCCATGTGGCCTCAGAAAAGCCTGCCATGTATTCCCACTACCTAACCTATGTTGTCAGTGCATATACCTCTGATTGTCTGGCTATCTGGGACCTTCATAAAAATAATAATAATAATAATCAGACCGGGAGGAGAGCCAGTGCCGGACAGACAGGTGAGTCCAGGAAGGACGGGGATGCGGTGGAGGGGGGGGAAAATAAAAGTCACTCGAGCAGAGGGTTGTCCTATTACAACGGTCGTGGGGAGGAGGGGATGCGAGGACAGGATAAGATCCCAAGGTCGGTTGGGAGACCGTGGCTGCTGGTTACGCCCGGTCGCTTGTACCAACCCCTGCAGTCTAGGTGGACAGGCGCTACAGAGCCAGGGCCTGCGGCTGATGCTTTGCAACGCAAGGTCTGTTACCAACAAGGCCCCCCTCATTAATGAGTTGATCTCAGAGGGGGAGCTAGACCTTGCAGGGATAACGGAGACCTGGTTGGGCCACGAGGGTGGTTTACCCCTCGTGGAAATGTGCCCACCAGGTTTCCGGGCATTCCATCAGCCCCGGGCCCTGGTTAAGGGTGGTGGGGTGGCGGTGGTTATTCGGGAATGTTTAGACCCGAGGGAGTTCACTGTCCCTCAGATACCCGGGTGTGAGTCCCTTGGTGTGAACTGGGGCCCAGGGAGGCAGTGGGGCTTGCTGATTATATACTTGGCTCCTCGCTATGCATCAGCAGCCCTGCCCGAGCTCCTCGAGCTAATCTCAGCGACGGCAGTTGAGACTCCCAGACTTTTGGTCATGGGGGACTTCAACTTGCCGTCAACGGGAGCGGCTTCCGAGGTGGCTCGGGAGTTCATGGCTTCCATGACGGCCATGGACCTGACCCAATTAGTGCAGGGCCCCACTCACGAAGGGGGCCACACACTGGACCTCATTTTTGTATCTGAACAGTGGACGAGTGATCTGGGAATAGGGGACTTAGTCATCACGCCCCTGTCATGGTCAGACCACTCATCCCTCCGGCTGGACTTCCCTGGCGCTATCCCCCACCGCGAGGAGGCGGAACCAGACTCTACAAGCTGGTACCGCCCCAGGCACCTGATGGAATCGGATAGATTCCAGACGGAGCTCGGGCCAATACCGAGCTCTGGGAAGCCGCTGGGAGAGATCATCCGTGGTTTTGGGGTTGAATACCATCTGTACGCTGATGACACTCAGCTGTACGTTTCAACCCCAAATCACCCCAGCGAGGCTGTCGAAGTGATGTCCCGGTGCTTGGAAGCCGTCGGGGTCTGGATGGGGGACAACAGACTCAAACTCAACCCCTCCAAGACTGAGTGGCTGTGGCTACCGGCACCTCGGTTCAGTCAGCTGACTCCAACGCTGGCCATAGGGGGCGAACAACTGCCCCCTTTGGAACGGGCGTGCAATTTGGGCGTCCTCCTTGATGCCCGGCTGTCAATGGACGACCATGTGGCAGCCGTGGCTAGGGGGGCGTTCCACCAGGTTCGCCTGGTGCGCCAATTGCGCCCCCTTCTGGACCGGGATGCCCTACGCACGGTCACTCATGCGCTGGTGACGTCTCGCCTGGACTACTGTAATGCTCTCTACATGGGGCTTCCCTTGGGACGCGCACGAAGACTGCAGCTAGTCTAGAACGCAGCCGCGCGGGCAGTCATGGGGAGTACTAGGTACTCCCACGTAACACCGCTCCTGCGCGAGCTGCACTGGCTACCTGTGGTCTTTCGGGTGCGTTTCAAGGTTTTGACCACCATCTTTAAAGCGCTCCATGGCATAGGGCCTAGTTACCTGCGGGATCGCATCCTCCCACATACATCCCTGCGGCCAATTTGCTCTCACAGGGAGGGGCTTCTCCTGGTGCCGTCCACTAGGCAATGCCAACGGGCGATACCAAGGAGTAGGGCCTTCTCTGTGATGGGCCCAACCCTCTGGAATGACCTCCCCCCCGACATTAGAACCACCACTGACTTCCGCTCCTTCTGGCAGAAACTGAAGACACACCTGTTCCGACTGGCTGGTCTGGCATAATTCTTAACGTCTACCTCCTGGCATATATATTTCCTACTGGTTTTTTAGGGGACTTAATTTTATAGGACACTGGGGTTTTAAATTTTGTATATTTTAAATTATTTATTTAGCAATTACAGTTCTGTCTATTTTATCCTCCTCTTATTTATGTATTTATCCATTTAATAATTTTTAATTGTTATTATGTATGATGTTTTTGATATGGACTGTACACCGCCCCGAGTCCCTTTTGGGAGAGGGGGCGGTCTAGAAGTGCTAATTAAATTAAATTAAATTTAAAAACCTGTAGCCTTGTCCCGCTCCCGCTCCGAGGACCTAGTGACTGCCTGGAATAGGGCGACGACTGGGGCCTTGGACCGGGTTGCGCCTTTGCGACCTCTCCTGCGGCATCGACCCACCCGGGTTCCTTGGTTCACTGAGGAGCTAAGGGTGATGAAGCGCCACAGGAGACGTCTAGAGAGCAGGTGGAGGTCCTCACGCTCCGAATCTGACCGAACACAGGTAAAAGCCTATTTGTGGACTTACCTTGTGGCAATAAGAGCGGCCAAGCGTAGACATTGTGCCGCCCTTATTGCGTCCACGGATAACCGCCCTGCCGCCCTGTTTCGGGTGATCCGCTCCCTTTTATCGCAGGGGACGCGGGAGACACCCTTACAGGGAAGAGCAGAGGAGTTTGGGGAATATCTTCAGGACAAAATCGATCAGATCCGGAGCGGATGGACCTCCGTCAGTGGACCAGGCGAGCCGTCAACAGCAAGTCTTGAGAGACCATTCTGGGAGGAGTTTGACTCTGTTGCCCCCGAGGATTTGGACAGGTTGCGTGGACGACTGCGACCCACCACATGTTCAATGGACCCGTGCCCCTCCTGGCTGGTACTGGCAGCCTGGGAGGTGACACGAGGCTGGCTTCTGGGCCTGGTGAACGCCTCATTGGGTGAGGGATACTTACCAACCGCCTTGAAAGAGGCGGTGGTGAGACCCTTGCTCAAGAGACCTTCGCTCGACCCAATGGAGCTAGCTAATTACCGTCCAGTCTCCAACCTCCCCTTCTTGGCGAAGGTTGTTGAGAAGGTGGTGGCGCAGCAGTTTCCACGACACCTGGATGAATCCGACTATCTAGACCCACGCCAGTCCGGCTTCCGACCCGGGCACAGCACTGAGACAGCCTTGGTCGCGTTGGTTGATGATCTCTGGAGGGCCAGAGATAGGGGTTGTTCCTCTATCCTGGTCCTATTAGACCTCTCGGCGGCTTTTGATACCATCGACCATGGTATCCTATTGCGCCGGTTGGAGGGGATGGGAGTCGGAGGCACCGTTTTGCGGTGGTTCGGCTCCTACCTCTCCGACCGGAAGCAATGTGTGTTGACAGGGGGGCAGAGGTCGTCCCTGAGGCCACTCACTTGTGGGGTGCCACAGGGGTCGGTCCTCTCGCCTCTCCTGTTCAACGCATATGTGAAGCCGCTGGTGAGATCATCCGTGGTTTTGGGGTTGAGTACCACCTGTACGCTGATGACACTCAGCTGTACATTTCAACCCCAAACCACCCCAACGAGGCTGTCGAAGTGATGTCCCGGTGTTTGGAAGCCGTCGGGGTCTGGATGGGGAACAACAGACTCAAACTCAACCCCTCCAAGACCGAGTGGCTGTGGGTACCGGCACCTCGGTTCAGCCAGCTGACACCATCGCTGGCCATAGGGGGCGAACAACTGTCCCCTGTGGAGCGGGCGCGCAATTTGGGCGTCCTCTTTGATGCCCGGCTGTCAATGGAGGACCATGTGGCAGCCGTGGCAAGGGGGGCGTTCCACCAGGTTCGCCTGGTGCGCCAATTGCGCCCCCTACTGGACCGGAGTGCCCTGCGCACGGTCACTCATGCGCTGGTGACGTCTCGCCTGGACTACTGCAATGCCCTCTACATGGGGCTTCCCTTGGGACGCATCCGGAGACTGCAGCTAGTTCAGAACGCAGCCGCGCGGGTTATCATGGGGAGTACACGTTACTCCCACGTAACACCTCTCCTGCGCGAGCTGCACTGGCTACCTGTGGCCTTTCGGGTGCGTTTCAAGGTATTGATTACCATCTTTAAAGCGCTCCATGGCATAGGACCTAGTTATGTGCAGGATCGCATCCTACCACACACGTCCCTGCGACCTATCCGCTCACACAGGGAGGGACTCCTCCTGGTGCCGTCCGCTAGACAATGCCAGCGGGCGACACCTAGGAGTAGGTCCTTCTCTGTGATGGGCCCAACCCTCTGGAATGACCTCCCCCCCGACATTCGAACTACCACCGACCTCCATTCCTTCCGTCAAAAATTAAAGACTCACCTATTTCAATCAGCTGGCCTGGCACTCTCTTAGTTTTATCTCCCGGGGATTTATTTTAATTGGGTTTGGGTTTTTAATTGGGGATGTTTTTTAGGGTTTTAGAATATATTTATTTCTTGTACAGCCTATCTCCTCCATCCAAATGTATTTAATTGTTTTATGATTGTATTTTTATCTGCATTGACTGTACACCGCCCCGAGTCCCTTTTTGGGAGAGGGGGCGGTCTAGAAATCCAAGAAATAAATAAATAAATAAATAAATAATAAATAGGGAGAACATACCATCCTAAGCAGTTTGAAGAAAGGGCATTAATTAAAAGTAAGCTGGAAAATGTGTTTATATTGGAGTGGTCAGGTTGCTTCACACTAATTATTTCAGTAAGTATCAAAATGATGCACATCTGTTATTAATGTCTTATGATATATGGTAGTCTGAAATTAAAAGGAAATAGTTTACCTCATGAGTACATGTAGCATAGGTGAATTTTCTGATTCATAATTCAGTTTCTTTGTATGTGATATAGTATATGTCTTTTTTGTTCTTTATGGTGTGTTTTTAATCATTTCAAAATTTAATTTGAGAACATATTTTTTTCAGGGAAAAAATGTTCTGAATTTGTTCTAAATCTAATTATTCAAAATCTATGGCATTCTTTATTGTTTCAGGAAAAATGGAAAACTATGAACTGATTCACTCTAGCAGAGTGAGATTCATATATCCCAATGAAGAAGAAATTGGAGACCTTGCCTTTTTGGTTGCTGAGAAGATGAAAAGTGTCATGAAATCCCCGTCCCTGAATCTACTCCTTTATGTGTTGGCCTTTCAGGTCAATATTACAGAGGGGATTGCTCAGGCCTACAGTTCCCTCCAGCCTAAAACACTGATCCTAACTAGCTCAGATTTGTTTCTTTTCAACGAGGACTACATCAGCTACCCACGGCCTGAGTTTGCAAAGGAACCACCAAAGAGGGACAAGTATCAGCTTGCAGATGGAAGAAGAATCCGTGACCTAGATCGGGTGCTCATGGGCTACCAGGCCTATCCTCAGGCACTCACGTTTGTTTTTGATGACATTCAGAATCATGATCTCATGCAGAACCTGACCTTGGATCACTTTGGCAATGTCTTCAGTTTCCCTAAAGGACAGGCTGCACAAGAGGGTAATGTCAGCCAAGAGGTGCTCTGGTGTGTCTTTATCCCAAGTCCTGATAGCCGTGAAAAACTGATCTCACTACTTGCTAGGCAGTGGGAGATACTGTGTGGTAGGGAGTTGCCTTTGGAGCTCACTGGATAATCTTGTTGGGTTTATATTTCAGCTCATCGGGTCTACCAATTATGAATTAAAGCACAGTACTGACTGAATTAACCCTGGATCAGCATTGTCTTCACAGCAATGTCACGTTACATTGGGGTGGTGGGTTTTTTTTTTCTGTGCATTGTCATTGGTATTTCTGGTGCAGGAGGGGTGGGGATGGGGTTTACTACACAACTTAAGCTGCTAAATGATTGTCCTGGGATTTTCTAAACTCTGTTTTTATGTAGCAAGTAACATGTTCCAGATTCCTAAATAAGCATTCTAGGCCACTGTATGGAATAAAAGGAGTCAGCTTTCATATTTCCATTTAGGGCTGTTACAAGTTTCCACTGTGTTTTTTGTACAATGCTATTCTATACAAATATATACACACACACATAAAAATAATGGTATCAAAAGTTGCTTGTGCTACGTTACAGTGCAATGTTCTTTGTACAAGATGTACATTGCTTATACTGCTAATACTTATTTAATGATAATTTCTTATAATTTTTACATTTTGTCTTTTTATGATGTATCAATTTTTTAATTTTGTCAGCTAATTGTGAACATGATAGAATTCACCCGATTGAATGTTGATTTTACATGTGATTTAAATTTTGACAAGATAGAACAAAGTTACTGGGTTGATTTCAACACTGCAGACAGAATGATTGGTCAGGAATGGTAATAATTATTTGATGCCAACAAATAATGAGATATTTGTTGTTAGCACCTTGTTTCTGTTGCCAAATTTCTCAAAAAAAAAAAATAAACTGAATTTTGACACAACTGTTTACTCAAATTTATTTTTAGGATGTAATAAGATTCTTAGTAATTTGATTACAATGCAGGTCGGAAGGTGGTGAAGTAAATGAAAAGACAAAAGAGACTATGAAAGAATTGATCCTAATGCTGTGCAAAATATTCCAGAATACATTTGTATAAAAGGTGTATAAAAGAACCCTTATCTTCTCTCCTTTCTATCCCATTAACCTGCAAATAGCTTGGTTTTCGTCCATTTGCTTTAATTCAGACTTAAAATCTTACTGAACTACATCTCATTTTTCAAGAAAAAAGCTTTCTTGTAAGCACTACTTGCTGGAGAAGATGGGGCTATTACAATCAGGCTTCATTTCTAGGCTTCCAATAGATGGCTGTCGTCTCCTGTGGGAAGTCTAAGAGAAAAACGTAAATGGGTAAGGGTTGAAGTTGATTTAAGTAGTTCTGAATCGAAATTCAGAATACAAGTTGAAAACATTATTAGGAACAACTGCAAAAGAATTATTTTAAACTTTCTTAGGCTGCAGCTGCATACTGGTAGTCCTCAACTTACAACAGTTTGTTTAGTGACTGTTCAGAGGTACAACGGCACTGAAAAAAGTGACATGACTGTTTTTCACAAGTTACGACCTTTTCAGCCATCCCTGTGATCATGTGATCAAAAGTAAGATCCTTGGCAATTGGTTCATATTAATGACTGTTGCTGTGACCAAGGTCATGTGATCACTTTTTGCCACCTCCTGACAAGCAAAGTCAATGGGGAAGCCAGATTCACTTAACCAGGTTACTAATTTACCAACTGCAGTGCTTCGTTTAATAACTGAAGCAAGAAAAGTTGTAAAATGGGCCAAACTTCACTTAACAAATGTCTCACTTAACCACATAAAATTTGGGCTCAATTGTGGCCGTAGGTTGAGGACTACCTGTACTTAAAGAGTATAGTGGAGGCATACGTATCTAACAGGCCAATACATTTGTCAGAAGTAAATATGCTGCTGCAGCTCAACTAATATGTGCAAAAAAGCCTCATTCTGAATATTTGAGAATTGAACTTTAAATAAATGTTCCATCTCTAGAGGAGAGGGACTGGCTTCTGATTCAGAACTTCCATTTTCTCTAAGATCCAAATAAGCATTTACGCCCAGTAGTCTGGCACCTGGGAAAGATTATTCATAAAGCTAGAAAAAAGAATTTCCAATTCAGAGGGTTTATAAATTCCAGCAGAGGAGTCAAAAATAGTTGTACTTTATTGTATTTTTCATTTTAGATTTTTCCCTTAATTTAGCAACAGGAAAAGCAAACTAGAACAAAGAAATGCACAAGGGCTTCTTCTCATACATGTTGGTATATGTAAGGTTTTTTACCTGAAGCTTCAGTGATTACCAGATTTCATCATCATCACACATAATTGGGGACTGGCAACAGAATGAAAAGTAATGCTTTCCCCTCCATATCTTTAGCTTAAATAGTTGCTTTTAACAAATGAAACAGGAAAAGAATTCTTAAACAGCTCTTTTGTTATTTGTATAATTTAGCTGTCTTTGAGACAAAATACTGGTCAGAATTGAAGTATCAATAATTGTAGTCGTAGATATTGCCAGTAGGTGGCAATGGACAATTATTCTTCACACAGAAAGTGATAAGTCATTATCTTACAGTATTACATTGAAAGTAAAAGACTCTACATTCATTCAAAACTTCCCTGTGGAGTTGATTGGCTTTTATCAATTCCAAGGTTTGGAATACCTCATAATATCAATCTGGCATGAGAAAAAGGATCCAGATGAAAATTTCCAGAAACACTATCACCTCAATTTTCAAATTGGTGGAATAGTGAGAGAAGATATATTTATTATATTTTGAATCCCAAACAGCTGCTTAATTAAAGGTGCTATGTGTGTGTCAGGGGTGGGTTCCTGCCAGTTCTAACATCTTCTATAGAAGTGGTTCCACAAATCTACAGTGCCGTTTAGAACCAGCTCCCTCCCCCCGCCCATCCGCCCATCATCAAGATGAAGAGCGAGAGGAGGAATTCTGGGAGTTGAAGTCCACAAGTCTTGAAGCTGCCAAGTTTGAACACCCCTGTGTTTTTTTTTCTAAAGGGTTAGGAGTGCAAGGGTCTTGTAACTTGACAGCTTTAAGACTTGCGTGCTTCAAATGCCAGTTTCTGAGCCAACATTTTGGTTGCTAAGCAAGAGCGTTAAGCGAGTTTCACCACATTTTACAAGTTGGCCACTCCCACCCAGTCACATGGCTGGCAAGCCACTCCCACCCAGTCACATGGCTGGCAAGCCACTCCCACCCGGTCACATGATCGGCAAGCCACTCCCACAAAGCAGACCACACCTACAGAAGAGGTTCTAAAAAAATTTGAAACCCACCACTGGTGTGAGTCTTCCTAAAGTATTCCTTAAGTGAAGCTCTTCGGGGTTTGATAGCAATCAAATTTATGCATAATGGTATAATAGACAATTAGGGAAGCTAAACCTCTCTTCTTCAAATGACTAAAGTATTTTTTCAACATTAGCTTGAAATTGAAAAACTACATGCAGTTTAACCTTTTACAGGTAGTCCTTGACTGAGAACAGTTTGCTTAGTGACCAAAGTTATAATGGCACTGAAAAAAGTAACTTATGACTGTTCTTCATACTTTTGACCATTGAAGTCATGCGCCAACTGACTCATATCCCAGACTAAAGCAAAGGCAATGGGGATACCAGATTAATTCAGCAACCGTGTTACTCATTTAATAACTTAACAACCGTGCTTCATTTAACTGTGGCAAGAAAGGTTGTTAAAATGGGGCAAAACTCAGTTAACAAATATCTCACTGGGCAAGAGAAATTTTGGGCTCAATTGTGGTCATTAGTCGAGGACTGATTTTAAAAAAAACTTTCTCCAATATGTATATGGGAGATTATATCCATTCTAAGAGGTTTTACCTACTCAGGGATAAGGCCTAAAGGCTCTCTTGTCTATTATCATTCCTCTTTGTATATATTAATCATATTTGATGTATTTATTTGAAAAATACCCCACAAAATAAGAATACATAAATGGTTAATAAATTCATTATTTATATAAAAATGTAATTTGGGTGCTTATAGATACAGGTGAAACTTGAAAAATTAGAATATCGTGCAAAAGTTCATTTATTTCATGCTTTCATTTTCCAGCAGGATTTGGCACCTGCCCACACTGCCAAAAGCACCCAAACCTGGTTCAATGACCGTGGGATTACTGTGGGATTACTGTGCTTGATTGGCCAGCAAACTCACCTGACCTGAACCCCATAGAGAATCTATGGGACATTGCCAAGAGAAAGATGAGAGACATGAGACTGAACAATGCAGAAGAGCTGAAGGCTGCTATTGAAGCATCCTGGTCCTCCATAACACCTCAGCAGTGCCACAGGCTGATAGCTTCCATGCCACACCACGTTGAGGCAGTAATTGCTGCAAAAGGGGCCCAAACCAAGTACTGAGTACATATGCATGCTTATGCTTTTCAGAGGTTCGATATTGTTCTATGTACAATCCTTGTTTTATGGATTGCATGTAATAGTCTAATTTTCGGAGATAGTGGATTTGGGGTTTTCATGAGCGATACGCCATAATCATCACAATTATGACAAATCACGGCTTGAACTATCTTGCTTTGCATGTAATGAGTCTTATCTCATATATTAGTTTCACCTTTTAAGTTGCATTGCTGAAATAAATGAACTTTGGCATGATATTCTGATTTTTCGAGTTTTACCTGTAGAAGAGCAGCTGATCTGGAAAAGGTTACTATGAAATAATATGTTCTCAGGTAAAAAAGAAAACAGTTATTTTGCAATCTAAACAAATTAGAGATGCGGTGACATCTGAATAAATCACGAGCTGAGAAAGTCACACGGTTTTCTGTGAATCATTCCATAGTCTGCTGTGTGAAGAAGTTTTTCTTTGGGTTTTTCCCCACTTCTGCTTCTAATGCAACAGACGAGGCAAACAGGCTCATATGTTCTGCTAGAGTCAAGAGAAACAGACCATGCAAAAGGCATGCCTTTTATCTGTTTATCTTTTCTTACAGCAAAATGTATAATGCTATCTTTGTAAAATAAGGAAAATCTTCAATGAAAATTATAGCATACTTGTTGCTATTTCATTGGTTCTAATTGTCTATCTGTTCTGTCCCGTGATTCTAATGAATATGCAGACAAAGGCTTGGCTGTCTGCCACGACTAATTACGGAGATGAAACCACCCCTTGGCTAGGAGCCTAGAACGCTATCTTCAAGAAACCAAGATTAGATTTACGGAATGCTTTCTCAACGGCTAGTAAAATGGACTGTTGTTTCCTGCAAAGATTCCCCTCCCGTCGCTCCACCTATAAACTCTTTGGGAGGGGCCACACCCTTAGCCAGCTGTCCCTACTTCCTTCTATGACATCTTCTCCATAGCTGTTCCTTTCTCCTCTCAGCTCTACGCACACGCACATCAGAGACAACCTCCCTCTGTTCCTCCTCACTGCTCCCTGACTCAGATGCCACCTGGTGGCCAACAGGCATCTCTAGTTCCTGCTCTGACTACAAACACCCTCCAGAGTCTTCCTCATCCTCCAGAGCAGTCCCGTAATGGTCTGAGCTGTCAGAGTCCACCAACAGCTCAGTTGGCCGCTGCTGGGCCACAATAATATCTATCTATCATCTATCTATCTATCTATCTATCTATCTATCTATCTATCTATCTATCTATCTATCTATCTATCTACCTACCTACCTACCTACCTACCTACCTACCTACCTACCTATCTATCTATCGATCATCTATCTATCTAGATACAATTATATTGATACAATTTATATATATATGTACTGTATGTATGTATGCATGTATGTATATATATATATGTATGTGTACATATATGTATGTGTATGTATGTATGTATACAGGTGTGTGTGTGTGTATGTGTGTGTGTATGTGTGTGTGTGTGTATATATATTTATTTATCAGTACAATTACAACACAAATATAAAAAGGCAACAGTAAAAATAAAAATATGGTTTTCTGCCTGCATGGTCTTTGTGATAAGCCGAAGGACAGAAAGAGGGAGTAGTGACCTTCCTCCCATATTTAGTCATACCAGGGGTTGTAACATAAATACATACCTATTTCCCTGGCTCAACTGATAAGGAAGAGAACCCGTGGCTTAGTGGTTAAGACTCCTGCCTAAGATATATACAGCCCGGGTTCTAATCCCAGCAAGGGTATGGCTAGCTGATGAGAGCTAATTAGCTCGAAATAGATCTATCCTAGTCTCCCTTTATTTATTTATCAGTACAATTACAACATTATATATATATATATATATATATATATATATATATATATATATATATATATATATATATATATATATATATATATATATATGTCTTTGGTTGTTCGGGTTTTCTCCCGCGTAGAATTGGAAGTATCTTCACGACGTTTCGATGAAGTCTCATTCATCATCTTCAGGCTGCTGCTTCCGGCTTGGTGCTTCCGGCTTGGTGCTTCCAGG
This sequence comes from Natrix helvetica, assembly GCF_964273705.1. NCBI lineage: Eukaryota > Metazoa > Chordata > Lepidosauria > Squamata > Natricidae > Natrix > Natrix helvetica. The sequence goes on from NC_138548.1 coordinate 301,071,205, forward strand.
AGCAATCGAAACGTCGTGAAGATACTTCCAATTCTACGCGGGAGAAAACCCGAACAACCAAAGACGTACATACAAACACCCGCGAAAACCTCAGAAAACATTATATATATATATATATATATATATATATATATATATATATATATATATATATATATATATATATATATATATATATATATATATATATATATATATATATATATACATACATACATACATACATACATACATACATACATGTTTATACATATATACTATATCATAAACAGTGGCAACTGTGTGTGTGAGTGCATCCAAAAGTTAAAATGGTAGTCACAACTGTACAATCAAAGACCCACCCCACTTTTATGTATGTTGCACATATATTGCTATATATTTTAAAAGCGGCTTCAATCACACTGTTTTAGCTTCATTTATTATTATTGTTGTTGTTTAAAAGGCCAACTTAACTTTTTAGATTCCTCTTTAGATCGTCCACATTCTTTAATTTATATGAATACAAAGCTCACATTGGAATATTTATTACAATACAAATATACATGGGCCTTATCTAATGACTAACTGGATAATATTTTTATTGCTCATAAATAGACATACTGTTAGCAGCCCCTCAATCCATCCATTCGATTCCTTGGGAGACTTTTTAGAGAAACTTAAAAGTCATTACTCTCCAACTCCCTCGCATATAGCCAGACGTTATGCTTTTAGGCAGAGAACCCAGAGAGAAGGGGAATCTGTGAGCGACTACATGGCTTCCCTCAGAACTGCGGCCCTGAACTGTGACTTTCCTCTGCTGGATGATGCCCTGTTAGAACAGCTGGTCTGTGGTATCAAAGACCTCAGATTTAAGCAATGCTTGCTGGCACGAAAAGAGATGAGCCTTCAGGCAGCTGTGGATGAAGCCACAGCATATGAAATGTCGATAAATCCACCACAGAAATTCAGAGATTTCTGCCACCGGCCACCCATGCCAGCAGGGGCCATGCTGTCCATCACGAAGATGACGAAGAAGACTTCTCTGACCAGGAAGAAGAGATTAGCTGCCTCAAACTGGCCACCAGAAAAAAACGGACTCACGCTGATTTTTTACCTCAGGCGGGCTGCCTGAGTTGTGGCGGGAACCATGCAAGGTCATTCTGCAGCTTCAAAATCGCAATATGCCGTCAGTGTGACAGGAAAGGACATTTAGCCAAGGTCTGCAGAGTCGCCATGCCAATCTCTGATCCACCTCCGGAGCTCGCCTTGTCAAAACAATTCGTAAAAAGACTTTACAAACACCGCGAAGACTGCCATCGCAGGTGACCAGCAGCACCCTGAATGGGCTATCAGCCATGCTTCCCTGACCAAGTCTACCCATAAGATATACCTGACTGTGCGCATAGAGGGAGAGCCCTGCAAGATGGAAGTGGACACTGGCTCTTCCAAATCTCTGGTCTCTTGGGCTACTATCAATGGATAGTGCCCAGCCTGGCCAAAGCTCAACTCAGTGCCCACTTTCCTCAGAGACTATCAAGGGCAGCCAATACCCATTGTGGGTTGCAGCACATTCACCATAGACAGCAATAACTTCCTGGGGCCTCTTCCCCTCATAATTGTAGATGGCCATCTGCCCAGCCTCCTGGGGCTTGACTGGTTCTCTGCATTGGGGCTCAACGTCTCCAGCATCCACTCCGTTGTTCTAGATTTCTTCACCGCGCTGGCCAGCGAGTTTATGGACGTATTTGACAACAGGCTTGGTAAATATAAGTGGACTCCCATTTCTTTTAACTTGGACCCCCAGGTGGCGCCAATACGTCTAAAACCCAGGAGAGTGCCTTTTGCTCTTCAGCTCAAGGTAGATTTAGAGCTAGATAAATTAATAGCACAAGGAGTGCTCAACACAGTAGACCACTCCCTCTGGGAGACACCCATAGTAATACCTATTAAGCAGAATGGTAGTATTAGAATTTGCGGGGATTTTAAATGCACAATTAATAAAGGGTTGCAAGCCAACCCTTACCCAGTGCCAGTGGTTCAACATCTGCTCCATTCCTTAGGCCAGGGAAACATTTTTACCAAGTTAGACTTGGCACAAGCATACCAGCAGCTCCCGGTAGACGACGCCACTGCCATGGCTCAAACCATTGTAACGTACCGGGGAGCTTTCAAATGTAAACACTTGCAATTTGGGGTTAGTGTAGCCCCGGGTATTTTCCAGGGCCTAATGGAGTGGATGCTCCAGGGGCTGCCAGGGGTGGTACCCTATTTCGACGACGTGCTTATCTCCACTTTGGATAAAGCTGAGCTCATTGATAAATTAAGAGCAGTCCTGACCCATTTCCGCCAAGAGGGGGTTAAGCTCAAACAAGAAAAATGTAGGATTGGGGTTCCCAGTGTAGTAAAGTGGTTTCACGATTAATTTTATGGTCATTTGTTTTTCACTTAGTGACCGACCATAAACCCTTCTTGGGTCTTCTGGCGGGGGATTGCCAGACTCCTCAGATTTTGTCCCCAAGGATGTCCAGATGGACAGTCTTTCTAGCAGCATATAATTATCAGCTGCAATATAGACCAGAAAATAACTTGGGGCACGCTGATGCATTCATTGCTGCCCTCTGCCAGCCCCTGTTTTGGACCCTGCTCCTGCAGTTTCAGTCCTCTTAATTGAAGAGTTGGCCATGCCAGTATCTGTTTGGGATATTGCCAGGGTCTCTGCCACAGACCCAATACTGGCCCAAGTTTTGGACTGGGTGCGCAGGGGGTGGCCACAGGTGCCAGTAGATCCTGAGTTTCACCCCTATTATATATGGCAGCATGAGGTGTCCGTCCTTAATGGGTGCCTGTTATGGGGCAATAGGGTGGTAGCTCCCCCAAAGCTTAGGTCGCCAATTTTAAGTTGCCTGCACACTGCTCACCCGGGCATTGTGTGCATGAAGACTTTGGGCTGAAGCTATGTATGGTGGTCAAAGATTGACCAGGAAATAGAAAGTTGGGTAGCCACCTGCCAGCAGTGCCAGCAATCTAGACTGGGTCCCCCTTCTGTGCCCATCAGGGAATGGGACATGCCCAGGGCTCCATGGGCACAAGTCCATTTGGACTTCGCTGGCCCGTTCTTGGGGAAGAACTTCTTGGTCCTCATAGATGCCTACTCGAAGTGGGTGGAGCTGGCACTCATGCCCTCCACCACTTCAGAGGCCGTAATTAAGTGCTGGGGAGGCTATTCGTGACCCATGGGTTGCCCGACATGGTGGTAACTGACAATGGGCCCCAATTCACGTCAGCACCCTTCCAGATGTTTTTAGGCCAGCATGCCATACGACATGCCCCGACAGCCCCGTTCCACCCGGCCGGAAATGGTCTGTCAGAACAAACCGTCCGGTTGGTTAAGGAGGCATTGGGCCACCTGGGGCCAGGGAATTGGCATGACAAACTGTCCCAATACCTCCTGGCACAGCATACAACCCCATGCCCAACCAAGCAATGTCCCACAGAACAACTTATGGGACGTCGGCTCCGGACAACCCTGGACCGACTACAGCCCGGTTATGCAGCAGACAAAAGCCCCCTCACAGGTGACTCCACACGGGCCTTTAATGTGGGAGACCCAGTCTACGCCCAAAACTATGGGGCCAAACAAAGGTGGCTTCCTGGACAAATCACGCAACAAACTGGACCCTACTCTTATAGGGTCCAACTCAGTGATGGGCAAATGTGGCACCGACACATCAACCCGCTCAGACGGCGAGCCACCAGCACAGCAGACCAGCACCTGGTGTAGGCCCAATCCTGGCCCAGGGAACTAATATCTACAGAGGCTGCTCCAGCGCAGACAGAGTTGCACGCAACACCCGCCACCGATGCGTTCTTGTCTCCAGGCTTACCTGAGAAGCCAGTCAGTCCCACGGCGGTCATGTTTCCCGTCAACTCAGCTGCACAGTCTCCTGATGTTCCATAGGACTCTCCACCAGCTTCTCCTCCTTTGGCCACCGCCTCTGAACTAAGATGATCGGAGCAGAGCCAACGCCGGCCAGCGTACTTGGCTGACTACGCATATGCTAACTGGGAGGAGAGGGGTGTTAAGTCCTCGAGGCTACAACGCCATTGACTATCATTGCCGGTTCCTGATTGGTTAAGACCAAGCAGCCAGCTAGCGGGAGAATGCAGCCATTCTATTTGTTCAGTGTCTGACAGCTCTGGTATAAAAAGGGCTGTCAGCTGTCAAATGCTGCTGTTTGCCAGTTCGAGGTTTGCCTTACATTTTGCCTTGTTAAACTGTTAATAAAGGTTGTGTTAGCTTCAACCTGCCTTGCCTCAGTTCCTGTCTGCCTCGTTCTCCCTACAGAACAGAAATATTTTACCCATTCCATTCCTAGAGCGCCGTAAGAACAGAAATAAATCAATAAAAACAGGCAAATAGTGTTTTGCATGTTGATGACCATTGAACTCCATGCTATAATTCTACAATCCAAACCTTTGGTTTCTAAAATCATTTTTGAGTCTTACCCAGAGGCTACTTTTAAGCAACCATGGGCATGTACATTCTCCATTTGATACAGCAACTGTTCATTTCTAACTTCACAATCAAGCAATCCTTTATTCAGCGTAGCATTATTGTGACAGATGGTAGAGCAAATATTTTGCGTTAATATCAAATACCAAAAGTTTAGAGAGAACTTGTGGATAACTTGAAGGACTGGATCTACAATTAATATTGGTCCAGATAATTGAAGGTAGGGGAGGAGAAAGAGAAAGAAGGAAGAAGAAAGGAAGGAATATTGGAGAGAAAATATTTATTTATTATTATTATTCACATTTATAGACCGCCCCCTCTCCCGGAAAGGACTCGGGGCGGTGTACAGTCACTAAAATGCATTATAAAATACATACACAAAACAGTTAAATAATTAAATACGTAGGTGAAGGAGGTTATAAGACTGTAATAGAATAATAAATATAGTACATTAAAAGCTTATTAAAACCCCAAACCCAATTAAAATGAATAAATCCCCGGGAGGTGAAACTAAGAAAGTGCCAGGCCAGCTGATTGAAATAGGTGAGTCTTTAACTTTTGCCGGAAGGAACGGAGGTCGGTGGTAGTTCGAATGTCTGGGGGGAGGTCATTCCAGAGGGTTGGGCCCATCACAGAGAAGGATCTACTCCTAGGTGTCGCCCTCTGGCATTGCCTAGCAGACGGCACCAGGAGGAGCCCCTCCCTGTGTGAGCGGATAGGTCGCAGGGACGTGTGTGGTAGGATGCGATCCTGCAGATAACTAGGTCCTCTGCCATGGAGCGCTTTAAAGATGGTGATCAATACCTTGAAAAGCACCCGAAAGGCCACAGGTAGCCAGTGCAGCTCGCGCAGGAGAGGTGTTACGTGGGAGTAACGTGTACTTCCCATAATAACCCGCGCGGCTGCGTTCTGAACTAGCTGCAGTCTCCGGATGCGTCCCAAGGGAAGCCCCATGTAGAGGGCATTGCAGTAGTCCAGGCGAGACGTCACCAGCGCATGAGTGACCGTGCGCAGGGCACTCCGGTCCAGTAGGGGGCGCAATTGGCGCACCAGGCGAACCTGGTGGAATGCCCCCCTTGCCACGGCTGCCACATGGTCCTCCATTGACAGCCGGGCATCAAGGAGGACACCCAAATTGCCCGCCCGCTCCACAGGGGACAATTGTTCGCCCCCTATGGCCAGCGATGGAGTCAGCTGGCTGAACCGAGGTGCCGGTAACCACAGCCACTCGGTCTTGGAGGGGTTGAGTTTGAGTCTGTTGTCCCCCATCCAGACCCCGACGGCTTCCAAACACCGGGACATCACTTCGACAGCCTCGTTGGGGTGGTTTGGGGTTGAAATATACAGCTGAGTATCATCAGCGTAGAGATGGTACTCAACCCCAAAACCACGGATGATCTCACCCAGCGGCTTCACATATGCGTTGAACAGGAGAGGCGAGAGGACCGACCCCTGTGGCACCCCACAAGTGAGTGGCCTCAGGGACGACCTCTGTCCCCCTGTCAACACACATTGCTTCCGGTCGGAGAGGTAGGAGCCGAACCACCGCAAAACGGTGCCTCCGACTCCCATCCCCTCCAACCGGCGCAATAGGATACCATGGTCGATGGTATCAAAAGCCGCCGAGAGGTCTAATAGGACCAGGATAGAGGAGCAACCCCTATCTCTGGCCCTCCAGAGATCATCGACCAACGCGACCAAGGCTGTCTCAGTGCTGTGCCCGGGTCGGAAGCCGGACTGGCGTGGGTCTAGATAGTCGGATTCGTCTAGGTGTCGCGGGAACTGCTGCGCCACCACATTCTCAACAACCTTCGCCAAGAAGGGGAGGTTGGAGACTGGACGATAGTTAGCTAGCTCCATTGGGTCGAGCGAAGGCCTCTTGAGCAAGGGTCTCACCACCGCCTCTTTCAAGGCGGTTGGTAAGTATCCCTCACCCAGTGAGGCGCTCACCAGGCCCAGGAGCCAGCCTCGTGTCACCTCCCAGGCTGCCAGTACCAGCCAGGAGGGGCACGGGTCCGTTAAACAAGTGGTAGGTCGCAGCCGTCCACGCAACCTGTCTAAATCCTCGGGGGCAACAGAGTCAAACTCCTCCCAGAATGGTCTCTCAAGACTCGCTGTTGGCGGCTCGTCTGGTCCACTGACGGAGGTCCACCCGCTCCGGATCTGATCGATTTTGTCCTGAAGATATTCCCCAAACTCCTCTGCTCTACCCTGTAAGGGTGTCTCCCGCGCCCTCTGCGATAAAAGGGAGCGAGTCACCCTAAACAGGGCGGCAGGGCGGTTATCCGCGGACGCAATAAGAGCAGCACAATGTCTACGTTTGGCCGCTCTTATTGCCACCAGGTAAGTCCGCAAATAGGCTCTTACCTGTGTTCGGTCAGATTCGGAGCGTGAGGACCTCCACCTGCTCTCTAGACGTCTCCTGTGGCGCTTCATCACCCTAAGCTCCTCAGTAAACCAAGGAGCCCGGGTGGGTCGATGCCGCAGGAGAGGTCGCAAAGGCGCAACCCGGTCCAAGGCCCCAGTCGTCGCCCTATTCCAGGCAGTCACTAGGTCCTCGGAGCGGGAGCGGGACAAGGCTACAGGAATTGGCCCAAGCTCCGTCTGGAATCTATCAGATTCCATCAGGTGCCTGGGGCGGTACCAGTTTATAGAGTCTGGTTCCGCCTCCTCGCGGTGGGGGATAGCGCCAGGGAAGTCCAGCCGGAGGGATGAGTGGTCTGACCATGACAGGGGCGTGATGACTAAATCCCCTATTCCCAGATCACTCGTCCACTGTTCAGATACAAAAATGAGGTCCAGTGTGTGGCCCCCTTCGTGAGTGGGGCCCTGCACTAATTGGGTCAGGTCCATGGCCGTCATGGAAGCCATGAACTCCCGAGCCACCTCGGAAGCCGCTCCCATTGACGGCAAGTTGAAGTCCCCCATGACCAAAAGTCTGGGAGTCTCAACTGCCGTCGCTGAGATTAGCTCGAGGAGCTCGGGCAGGGCTGCTGATGCATAGCGAGGAGCCAAGTATACAATCAGCAAGCCCCACTGCCTCCCTGGGCCCCAGTTCACACCAAGGGACTCACACCCGGGTATCTGAGGGACAGTGAACTCCCTCGGCTCTAAACATTCCCGCATAACCACCGCCACCCCTCCACCCTTACCCAGGGCCCGAGGCTGATGGAATGCACGGAAACCCGGTGGGCACATTTCCACGAGGGGTAAACCACCCTCGTGGCCCAACCAGGTCTCCGTTATCCCTGCAAGGTCTAGCTCCCCCTCTGAGATCAACTCATTAATGAGGGGGGCCTTGTTGGTGACAGACCTTGCGTTGCAAAGCATCAGCCGCAGGCCCTGGCTCTGTAGGACCTGTCCACCTAGACTGCAGGGGTTGGTACAAGCGACCGGGCGTAACCAACAGCCACGGTCTCCCAACCGACCTTGGGATCTTATCCTGTCCTCGCATCCCCTCCTCCCCGCGACCGTTGCAATAGGACAACCCTCTGCTTTAGTGACCTTTATATTCCCCCCCTCCACCGCATCCCCGTCCTTCCTGGACTCACCTGTCTGTCCGGCTCTGGCCCTCCTCCCGGTCTGATTAACCCTCCCCCCCACCCTGGGACCCCCTAAAAAAGATAAAAAACATTTTACTAAAAATCCCCTTAGCTTCCGGTTCCTGCACCTCTCGGGGTCCACGAACCCGTCATCAAGGCGGGCCCTTGAAAGAGCCAAGGGCCATGCCTGCGAGAGAGGGGCCTCCCGCAGGCGGAGCAGGTCTAACCTCGAGTAGATTGTTAAAACCCAGTGGGGTAAGGGTGCTGGTAATAAAAAGTTGGTAAACGGGGGTAGAGTCTCAATAGGAAGTAGGAGGCTTCAATGTCCAGATTAGTACTTGGATGAGGGGGGGGGCGGGAAATGATCGAATATCCTCAAGTGGTGAGAGATGGCAGAGATGACAGAAAGGTGGGAGACAATCCAAGGTGGTTCCAGATGGGGGGGGCGTTCTTGGCCCAGTTGTTCTTGGCCTAGATAACTGTTCAGGCCTATCCATGGCCTTGAAACAGGGCCTCCAGTGGCCTCCGGTGTTCCAGGCCACCCCCAACCGTTGTTTATACCTTCGCCCTCACTCCTGGTTTCCATCCAAAACGCCCAGGTGGGCACACTCCACCTTGGCCCCCCACTCGGCGCTCCAAAGTTCTCCACTGATTAGGATAATGTTCTCCAAAATTCGGCGTCCTCTGCTGGCGCCGGCAAGGCCCGGGGGGGGGGCATGGGAGCAGCCAGGATACGGCAGAATACCAGAAAGGAGTCCCTGGCAGCGGCGCCACTCTTTCCACTCGTCCCGCTGCCGCAGCCGTCTCCAACTGCCTCTCCCAATTGCCTCCCAGCCTTATTCTCCTCCCCGGTGCCTCGTTCTTCTCCCCGGTGCCTTTTTTCGCCGCCAGCGCAATCCTCACGCCGCGCTGCGCTGCGCGCGCCACCGCCATTGCTTCCCAGCTGTTTCCCCGGCCGTTTACAGCCTTCCGTTCCTCCTTCTCCTCCAATCTCCCCCGACCACCCTGGCGGGCCAAAACGAGCCCAAAACAAGCCAGGGTGGTCGAGCTGTCCAACTCTCGGCCCTCCGATGACATGAGGGCCGGCAGCAGTCCCTTACCCGGTCGGGAGCTCCATGGCGTTCTTAGGAGCTCAGGAGGCAACCGCCATCGCCGGAAGCTCCTCCTTCATTCTCATATAATCAATCATCAGCAGTATGGTTTGAAAATCAAACATTTCAAAGAAAGTAGGCTTAATGATAATTTCATATGGATTGTTCTTTATAGAAAGAAATGACCAGGAAGCCAATATACTTATATGCAGCATTTTTTTTCTACATTGCTATCTTGTATTTCATGTTTTTATTGATTTGTTTTTATTCATTTGTTGCTGGTGAATTAAAAGTTGTCCTGATATCGTATAAATTTACCAACTAGGTTGTTAACAAAATCTAGTTCACTGGGCAGCTTTACCTCATTGTTAAATACACAATCAGACTTCCATTCCAATGAAAAAAAAAGAAAGGATTTCCTTGTGTCTGTTGTAACTGATAGAAGAGAGGAAACTTGTTAATGTTCCTGTTTTGGGTAATCCATTGTTTTCCTTTCTCGGGATCATTTTCATACTTACTATGCCTCCCTGCTTTTTCCTTTTAAATCTGCTGACAGTTGAGGCTTAGTCAAAATGCTGCTCCTTCTGAATAGTTAGGACTAAGAGATTTACATCATGCAAAGGCTTTCGCTCTTTTCTCATTTAACTTCACAGTTTTTTGGGTCCCATTTTTAGTAGGCGGTGTTATTTTATCAAACCGAACACTTCACTTCCCGCTTCGAGCAAAGAGATTTCTTCTGCAAAAACATGCCAAGGAAAATTCTTGGATTAGTCTTGTTCACCCTAGCAACATGTGCAACTTTTCCAGCCGAAGGGCAGAAAAATGAGGTGAGTTTTCTGTTCTCTGAGGGGTGAAAAGCCTGCAGTTGGCTCTGACATTTTAACTTGGAAATAAGCTCTGGTGAACTTGGGAAAAATAGCTTGCTTCTCAGGCAAAAGTGGTAGAATCCTTCAGCACTTAAAGGGGCACAGGATGTTTGAAAAGACGTTGAGTTGAAAGAATAAATATTACTTCAACTGGAGAAAGCATTCAGCTTCCCGCTTAACTAGACCTTAGAGCTGTGTCTGTCCTTGCACTATGTGTATGGTTTGGGAAAATACATGTATAAGATTGCAAAGATTGATGCATTTTCATGAATTAAACAACTAAGAACTTTTCATTAGAATTGGGAAGTTGGGTCAAGTGATTTGGCAATTCCTTTAACATAACCTATTTTTAATTTTTAGTGTAAATATTTGTAAAAGCTGAATAATTCCCTCAATTATTCTTATTTAAACATTGATGAATGTAAGGTCTAATTCAGGATTGCAATAGGGCAACCCCTTAACATTCCTTGAAGCCTTCCAGAGTAGAAAAAGTAAAAATTTGGTCTCCCTATCCCCCCCCCCCCACTTTTGGCGGTTTTAGGGAAGCTAAGGGGCGGGGAAGCATGCCTTATGGCTTGCAAATACTTAAGACACCATTTCACCATTCCTTGACTTGCCAAATGGACCCTGGCCCTATCCACTTTTGTTGTGGGATCTTGGCAGGGTTGTAGAAATTCTACACATGTCTTTGATCCCGGTGAACCTTTCCATCCATGTTGTTATTTAATTCAACTTTGCAAGATTTCACCCTCTTCCCCTAATATATTGGAAATCTGATGATCCACCAGAGCCTGGTCTCAAAAATCACTGGGAATTGGGTGGCATATACATTTTAAATAAAATTTTAATACATTTCAAACAATAAATTATTATGTTGGTTGCAAAATCAGCTAGATGTTCAGACTAGATTTTGCATTTTTATTCATCTATTAATACTTCCCAAGAATCTGGGACAGGCAGATGATGTATTATTTTTATTATGGCTGGTTGCACAGTCTGCCAGATTCTTCTTCATCATCCTCTTTCTCCTTCTCATCATCATCACATTCCAATCTCCAGAATTTATTTTGAACTCTCAGACCTTCCACATATAATTTTCCATAATGAACCAAGAATTATAATCTCAGCTGCATAATTTTAGGAAAAGAAAAATAATTTTATTCCTGGTTGTAAACAACTCAGAAGCAGATCTCCTTGCCAATCTATTGCTGTTTACTCAAGATCTGTTTTTAAAAAAAATTCACATCTTGAACAAACATTTATGAGGTTAGAATGGATCAAAAAGTAATTATTGATAAAGATCCTAATAATGTAAGTATTTTTTAGATACAAACAGTTAGTTAGGAATGAATGAATGTATGTCTTCAGGCCAGTCATTGTTCCCACCCCAAGCCACCTCACGCTGTTGTGGGGAAAATAGGAGGAGGAAGGAGTATTAAATATGCTTGCCACTGTGATTATTTATTTAAAAATAAGTAAATAAATCTGTAGAAGACATCAGAAGTGGGAGAGAATTATATAGGAAAATGGATTTGCCCCTTCTGAGAAATAAACTAGGGCTATGCAGCAATCCAGTTTCAACAGGAAAAGATGATTTGGAGAAATCTGGATATGTTCAAAGCATTTGTCATCCTTTATCTTAAAACAGAAATCTTTATCTTTTCTTGAGATCACACAGCTGCAAAGTATATAACTTTGGGTGCTCTATGAGCACCTGTAGAATCCAAATCATTTTCCCTGTTGAATCTGGATTTCTGAGAGCATTTAAAGAGCTATGTTGAAACTGAGCTTATCCAAATTTAAAGAACTCAAATAGGATGAATTCCAATAACCCTCCCGACCCCCCCCCCGACCCACAAAAAAATCTGTAGAATGATGCTGTGTTCATATAAATGTGCAGAACAGGAAAATAAAATTGAAACGTTATTCAGTATATGTTCCTAAACATGGCTTTATAATAATACGAATAACAGTATTATGTGGCTAATTTTTTTTTTTTTTACAAATGTCCTGTTGCTAAGTACAAAAAACACAAAAAGAGAAAGGGAGTTACATTACTTTCTAGTGCTTAAACAAATACATTATTTTACCATACAATAAACTCAAAATGTTAGGAACGTGTCAACAATAATGGTGTTGTGGGTTCGAAGAGGGCTGGGTATATTGACACTGGGCTAAAAGTCTGAAGAATTACATCCAGAATGCTCATGTTGTCATTTATGGCCTGCAACAGGGAGCAGATTACTGAAATGTTAACATTTGCTGAATGGGATTATTTTCCAAATTAGAACATTGAGCTAATAACTTAATCTAATCCAGCAATGATTTGTGTGTATAATTTGGTTTTAACTTTTTAAAGTTAACTTTTTAAACCCATTTTTAATGGGTTCAAGTGTTTGTGTTTATTTATAGCATATTTCCATAACATATGGAATAGAATCTTGCACTTATTGAAAAGTGCAGTACAGCAATAGGAATGGAGTGGGCATCCACTTCCCAGAGAAAACTCACATATCAACTGCTGAACTGGAGAGACTTAACAGAACCAAATAACAGAGTTGGATGGGACCTTGTAGGTCATATAGTCCAGCCCCTTGCCCAAGCAGGAGACCCTACTCCATTTCTGACAGATGGCAGTCCAGTCTCTTCCTGACAGTCTCAAGTGATGAAGCCCCCACAACTTCTGAAAGCAACTCGTCCATTGGTTGATTGTTCTCACTGTCAGAAAATTTCTCCTTATTTCCAGGTTGAATCTCTCCTTGTTCAGTTTCTATCCATTATTCCTTGTCTGGCCTTTAGGTGCTTTGGAAAATAGCTTGACTCCTCCTCTCTATGGCAGCCCCTCAAATATTGGAACACTGCTATCATGTCTCCCCTAGTCCTTCTTTTCATTAAACTAGACATACCGAATTCCTGCAACCATTCTTCATATGTTTTAGCCTCCAGTCCCCTAATCATCCTTGTTGCTCTTCTCTGCACTCTTTCTAGAGTCTCAACATCTTTTTTATAGTGTGGTGACCAAAACTGGATGCAATATTTAGGTGTGGTTTTACTAAGACTTTATAGAGTGATATTAGTACCTCACCTGATCTTGATGCAACTTAGAATTGCATTGGCTTTTTTGGCTGCCATTGCGTACTGTTGGCTCATCAATTAGATGCTGGTCACATTCAGAGGAGTCATTCCTTCACAGAGTTATATTTGTCTCTGGATTGAGAACAGGGACCTTACTACTATGGTCAAATATGTAGAAGTAAGATATGTAGATGTGAGAGCCAATCTATTCTTCCTCAAAGAAACAACAGAGCACCAGAAAAGATAAATACCTTGCTCCAGCCTCTTATCTGCTTGCTCACTGCTTCCCTCCTCCAAATTCCCCAGGCATACCCTCCCTCTCCCCATTTTCTTCTGATGTGCTTCAGGGCTCTCTTATCTACTTTTGAACAAAACCCAAATTTCCCCAGTGTTGGTGTAGCTATCTGAGTGAAAGCAGATCTCTGTGGATGGTGGGTGCACCCTGTTTTTGCAGTTGAATGTATTAGGGTCCTAAAATATGTTAGTTATGGCCTTATTGTCATCGGGTTCATAAAGCAGAACCATCTGGGCAGAAGACTGGGGAAATGAAAGGTTGTCTCAGTTTTGTTATAATATTGTTGGGGAAGTGCTGCTGACCGAGGTAAAAGTGTTGGCATGGGGGCATTTTTTCTGGGCATGTTGCAGAAAAGCCAAAATCAGTAATTCATTAATGGGTTGGTTTGTCTCCAGAGTCTCTGGGATGTGTTGCACTATAGTGCTCATATTTCTCAGCTGGCATGCTGTGATGATGGGGTTGGGCAGTCCAAACCATCAGACCATGTTTGATCAAGGAAGGCTGGCATGCATTAGATATGGATTGATCAGAACTATTTCCAAATGTCTGTCACTTGGCTTTATCTCTGGAGATAAGAAATGCAACAGGCTTGAAAACCTGCTGATGCTGCTTGTTATCTTTTAAATGAGTCTGTGGAAGCAACAGACTCAAACTCAACCCCTCCAAGACGGAGTGGCTGTGGATACCGGTGCCCCGGTTCAACCAGTGGGTTCCATCACTGGCCATCGGGGGCGAACAACTGGCCCCCGTGGAATGGGCGCGCAATTTGGGTGTCCTCCTGGATGCCCGGCTGTCGATGGATGACCATGTGACAGCCGTGGCAAGGGGGGCGTTCCACCAGGTTCGCCTGGTGCGCCAATTGCGCCCCCTATTGGACCGGGACGCCCTTCACACAGTCACCCATGCGCTTGTGACGTCCCGCCTGGACTATTGCAATGCTCTCTACATGGGGCTCCCCTTGAGATGCACCCGAAGGCTGCAGCTGGTCCAGAATGCAGCCGCGCGGGTAATCATGGGATGTACCAGGTACTGCCATATAACACCTCTCCTGCGCGAGCTGCACTGGCTACCTGTGGCTTTTCGGGTGCGTTTCAAGGTGTTGATTATCACCTTTAAAACACTCCATGGCACAGGACCTAGCTATCTGCGGGATCGCATCCTACCCCATACATCCCTGTGACCAATTCGCTCTCACAGGGAGGGACTCCTCCGGGTGCCGTCCACTAGGCAATGCCAGCGGGCGACGCCCAGGAGTAGGGCCTTCTCTGTGATGGGCCCGACCCTCTGGAATGACCTCCCCCCCGACATCAGAACTACTACCGATCTCCGCTCCTTCCACAACAAACTCAAGACCCACCTGTTCCAATTAGCTGGCCTGGCCCAATCGTAGTTTTAATTTTCAATCCTCCTGGCCGGCATTTTACATTTTAAGGGGTTGTCCTTTTAACCTGTTTTAATTTTTATTATCACTGTACAGACTCTATATTTAATTTGTTTTTTTAAAAATGGGGTATTTAATTTGGTTATTGTATATACGGTTTTTAGCTTTTGTCTGTACACCGCCCCGAGTCCCCTCGGGGAGAGGGGGCGGTCTATAAATTCTAAATAAAGTAAAAGTAAAGGAATTGTGTATTTCGTATAAGAACTATCCACCTTCCCTTTTTCCAGTTAAACTCAATGCGATGTGACCGGAAGTTCACATATAAGAAGAATACTCCTTGCACTCATTGTGCTCTTCCTTCTCAGAAGGTGAAGTGTCCAAGTGAATGGCGTTTAGATGTCACACCAAAGCCATGCAGGTAAAAGGTGCTCTTTTCTATCTCACTGTGTATAATGTATTTTATAACAGGGATTCCTAATGAATCAAAGGGCCCTTTGCTTAATGGTAAAGCCATAGGGATGGTTTACACCTATGGAGGGAAATAAAGAAGAAAAACCCCATGGCCATTCCCAGTTAATAGGAAACAACCTTTGTCAAGCTTCTACTTACTGTGGATGCAGAATTTGAGCCTGGATCGTGATGTTACATCAGATACATAACAACTCTGATACCAAAGGCTTGGAGGTTTCTTTTTAAATAACACATTTCATTATGTGGCAGAGCTGACTTATGTAAGTAACCACATCTGGATATTTATTTTGAGATAACTAAAGTGGAGTAAAATACCAGAATGTCAAATTATGGCCTGCAGGAAACTTTAATCATGTTATTACAATTGAAACAAGAGCAAACATATTTGTTTTCGTAAATAGGTAGGCAGGCAGGTAGATGATATGGATATAAATCAATCTTCATTAAAGTCCCAGACCAAAATGTAACTGAATGGCACCCATTTTTAACAATAACATTTATAATAGAAGTCACTATGAGCAACACATCTTAGTATCTGTAGTAAACTGAACCTTGATTTACATAGCTGTAGAGTGGAACCTAGACTTTCAGTGCCTCCAAAGGGGGAAAAAATTAATTCAGGTGTGTGAAAAATGTTTAGTGGTATTTGGGGAGAGTGAGACTGAGCTGTTAAGATATTGCTCTGGCTTAGAATGGTAATCAGGATTTCCTATGGCTATAAAATACACATCAAATTCAGGCAGTCTTTATTTATTTACTGTACCAATCTTGCTCATAGCTCAAGTACTGCAGTGGTGGGTTGTACGAGTATATTAAAATCACTGTAGACATAATAAAATTTAATGTTAATTCAAAAATAAAACAAACTTCTTAATAATTTGGGGACTTCAATCTGAATGCCAATAATTGCTATAAAAGATGCCAAAATTATTGGAAACTATGATACATGCAGGGTTTTTTCCCCCAATAGATACCAAAACAGCCTTTGCATATCTTTTCCTTTCCTTATATCAATAATATATTTGGTACTGGTTGTCATTTTATAGTACAAAAAAATAATAGTAACATTTTTTATTTTAATCTGCGACTGTAATAAAATTCAATCTACCTGTTCATTTATTATTTATCTCTCTACTAGCAAATACAGTATGTTTCCTCTTATTTTTGAATGTAGAGTATTTTCTCATAAACTTTTCATTTTTAGTCTGGAACACTGGAAGTTTTTAAGAAGATGTTGGATAACCATTTGTCTGGGGTGGTGTAGGGTTTCCTGCCTAAGCAGGGGGTTGGATTAGAAAATCTCCAAGGTTCCTTCCAACTCTGTTATTCTATTCTAGAACCTAACTTTTTTCACCATTGAATTTCATACAGTACTGCATTCTTACCACTGCTCCACCAGTAATTCCCTGTCTGACAAGTTTTTGTGTCTGGGCATATGTTTGTTTTCCTATTTCAGATATACAGTAAAATTGGGTGAGAACACCCTGTCTATGTTGGGGTGCAATTACATCTGTAAGAAGGAAGGAGAAGAGAAACAGTGCTGCTCTGGATACTGGGGTCCTGAATGCTATGGTAAGTAGGACACATATCACATAGCCAGGGAGTCAGAGGTCTATAGGATGGTTTGGAAAACATGTTTGCTTGACAAGCTTTTGGAGTTTGTATGTACTGAAGCCATGGAGCTCTTGAAGTCCAGTAAGGAATAAGATTTAAACACTGGCCCATACAGAGGCAGGCAGCATCAGCATACTATATAATTGAAATAATATATACCTTCTCTTCTTTTGCAAGCAATGATTTAATCCATTTACAAACACCTCCCAGTTGTCACATATTGTACAGGCAATGAACAATGCTGACATACAATAGCAAAATGAGAAACATTTTTTTTAAAAAAACCATGTTGCAGACATAACACAACAATTGCACATTTGACATGCAACAGTCAATCCCAGTCAAGTCAATATGCAAAGAAGGGTCTCCAATTGTAATGGCATCTAGGACCAACCTTGGGAGACAGGAAGAAAAGCCACAAAGTAGACAACAGTCAGAAAGGAAGCAGCTGAGCCTGCAGAAGGAAGGCAGGTGGCGTGGCAAATGTCTCAGAAGGGACTCTCCTTATTTTCTTGAGCTGTGAAGATGAGGAGAAGAGATGTACTTTTAGATTTGGAAGATTCTGTTATTCTGAAGGAACCAGATTTCAGGAAGGCTCCCTGTTATCTTGGGTGGCCCAAAGAAACAAAATTGGACCCTGGTGTTTATATGACTAGAGCTTTCTCCACAAGACCATTGAACAAAGAAGAAATGGGCATACATTGTTCATAATGCCGTGCAATGAGGATGCACCGAATTTAGCAATAGCAATAGCACTTAGACTTGTATACCACTTTACAGTGCTTTTATATCCCTCTCTAAGTGGTTTACAGAGTCAGCCTATTGCCCCCAACAATATGAGTCCTCATTTCACCCATTTTACTCAAAAGGATGGAAGGCTGAGTCAGCCTTGAGCCTGGTAAGATTTGAACTGCCAAATTGCAAGCAGCCGGCAGTCAGCAGAAGTAGCCTGCAGTACTGCACTGCAACCACTGCACCTCTGTGGCTCATTTAATCAAAACAGTATAGGTTTTAAAAGCACAGTTTTTAAAACAATTTAAGCATGGGTAACTCTCTTCCTCTTATAGAATGCCCTGGTGGATTGGAAAACGTATGCAACCAACATGGAACCTGTTTGGATGGCATTGGGAATAATGGAACTTGCATTTGTAATGTAAGACTGGCTTTACTTTCTCCAAGAATATTTTACTAGCAGTAGGCTAGAAAGTTTATAGCCAAGACTATCCTTTTGGTGCATCATGTCTATGGAGATTCTCAGTCATCCAGGCCATAGCTGTTTTCACAAAGGTGCTTTTTTTCAAGAGACAACTGAACTTTCTTGTTTTTTGTTTCTTGTGAACATTTTGCTTCTCATCCAAGAAGCTTCTTCAGCTCTGACTGGAGCTGACTGCTCTTTGTCCCCCATTTTAAAAATAATTATTGGTAAGATTTGTCCAGTTCCATCTCTCTTCTTTACGTGTGCGCCCTATTCTAGAATAATGATTAAATGACTTCTTGAAAGAACAAAGTAGGAGATTTAATTTTAATGTTAACAAGGATGCAAATTGATAATAATATGTATGGATGGGTTCTTTGTATACTGTGTATTATCCCACAGAAATAAACCTTTGGTGGTCTCCCAGGTGTTACTGAAACACACCTTCCAGCAACATTTGTTAGCAACATCAGTGAAAGATCTGCAGGAGTTGTAGTTTTGCAGCCCTTGTAGGACTACAATTTCATCAGCCTTTTTGTTAAGAAGGCCAAGATCTTCCTTCCCTCCTCCCTCCCTCCCTCCCTCCCCCCTTCCTTCTCTTTCTTTCTTTCTTTCTTTCCTTTTTTCTTTCCTTCCTTCCTTCTTTTTCTTTCTTTCTTTCTTTCTTTCCTTTTTTCCTTTTTTCCTTCCTTCCTTCCTTCCTTCCTTCCTTCCTTCCTTTTTCTATCTTAGTTGCCACCAATGGGACATAAAAATGCCACTGTAAAATGTTGATCTGTTTAATTTCTTTAGGCAAATTATGGTGGCTTTGCATGTCAAGATTGCAAGGATGAGAATCATTTTGGCCTTGACTGTCAATCTGGTAAGTATCTCAAGCCCAAGATCTCACTGAAATGGGTCAAGTTAATGTCTGGTAGTCAACTAAAGAAGAATTTAAATGAGCTGATGGGAAAGTCATAGGCACATGATAATAGTAATGGGAGCTGTAAATCATTGTAGAATGTGCAATCAGTTAATATGTTCTGGGCCAGGTAACTGATGGATATGGATTGATTTCTTCATACATTTGAAAATTTCTCACGTTGTCTACATTACTTCTGATATCTCTGATCTGCAGAATACAGTGATAACTCAAAACAGCTAAAACTATAACTTCTCACCAGCAGAGCTTTATTAGCACCTTGGTTTATGAAGCAACTGAGGATAATGAAGTGGATTGGTAGAAAATTGAGGCACCCAGCTGCACCATTCTAGATCTCAATCTCTAAGGAAATTATTAATATTCTCAAACACTACCTAGTATCAATATTGGGTAGAACAGGCTTAAATTAATTCCAAGCAAGACAGAACTCTTGATTATGTACCAGAAAATTGTTGTTGACTCTTAGCAATCACATAGATCAGGGGTGTCAAACTCACATCGTCACGGAGGCATCACGTGACTCTCAGGACTTCCCCCCCCTTCACGGACATGGATGTGGCCAGCATGAGACATATCCAGCCCGTGAGCCAGGAGTTTGACAGCCCTGATATTGATAGACTTTTTCCATGACAATCTTATCTTTCAGGTCTTTTAGTGATGCCCTCATCACCAGTGTAATTGAGTCCATTCATCTTCCTCCCTGTCTTGCTATTCCTCTTTTTCTGTTTTTCCCAGTATTATAGATTTTAAAGAAAGCTACGTCTTCACAGAATATGTCCAGAATACAATAATTTCAGCCTTGTCATTTGTGCCTTGACTGAGAACTTTGGATTGTTTGTTTGATGTTTCATTTGTTTGTCTTCTTGGATGTCACAGTATTCTTAGGACTTTTCCCTTACACCATACTTCAAAAGTGCAAATACTGTTGCTATCCTACTTTTTTAAAGTCTAAATTTTGCTTCCATTCCAGAGCATACCTTGGTTTGCATAATTCTGATCTTTGTAGGTATAGACATAGCATTTAAATATCTTTTACAAGGCCTTTGCAGTAGCTTTATCAAATGCCAGTCTATACCATATTTCTTGACTATTTGTTCCTTTACTGTTGATGGTTGATTCTAAAAGATGGAAGATCTTCACCAACTTGATGTCTTTTTTGTCAGTTCTAAGGCTAGTTGTTCTACCCGTTGTCATTAATTTGATCGTCTTTATACTTAATTTTAGTCTCTTTTTGCCCCATTTTTCACTGTGCTGCATGACTTTTATTATAAGAGCTTGCAGATCCTTCTACATTTTAGAATAACTCTCAAATAGATCAAGTTTTTTTCTGGTTGTTCTTCTCCATGAAAATTAAAATGCTCCTGGATCTCCAATCACTACTGGCTTTTCAGAGGCTGGCTGGATAACAAGGATGTTCGTTCTTTTAAGACCACTATATCAATTTTCAATCCTAAAACTGTCATATAGTGGCAGTTGTCCATGCTTCAGTTCATAACACTTTAACTTGCAAACAGTGTGGAAATTGTAAGTGATATGAGGTCAGGTGGCTGTTGATTGGGACAAAATATACAGTTAACTCAGTGGTGGGATTCAAATAATTGAACAACCTTTTCGCCCAGGGTCAGGTTAGCTGTTGTGGGAGGCATGGCCCATCCCCATCCTCCATCTCTGCCACACATGTGGGACGAGCCTCCCACAACAGCCAACCCGATCCTGGACAAACCAGTTGTTGAATTGCCCCCACCCTTGCTATCAAAGTAGATCCTGGGCGCTGCACTGCAATGGAGAAATGGGAAACAGACTGGCTAGCACAAGGGGGGGGGGAGGAGCAGGGAGAAGAAAGAGAGAAAGTAGCCTTCTCCTTCCCTCATGCCGGCCGCTCTGTTGCCCATTTCTCCATTGCAGCGCAGCGCCCAGGACCCACTTTAATAGCAGGGGGGGGGGAAATAATTCAATAACTGGTTCGCCTGAACTGGTGCAAACCGGCTAAATCCCACCACTGAGTTAACATGATGCTTGTAGTGAAAGATCCACGCTGGGTTGCCTAGTAGGCATAGTTTACAAGATAATATTGACCTTTGAAGGTCTAAATGCTACAAGGCCTAAATATTAGCCAGGCCATCTCTTCTGCTATTAAGTTGCACAGTTATATAGATGATTAGCAAAGAACCTTTTAAAAATACCCTATTGTCAAAATGCTGGTAAAAGGCTCATGAACTGCACTCATAGGCGTGTTTAGCTCTCATTCTCTTTCTATTTGCAAAGATTTTCATTTTAACTATACTAATGACTTATTTTAACTTTAATTCTATTAATTTTGTTGTTTTGCTTTTTATATACCTTTACTTTGAGAGCTTACCTTTACTTTACTTTGGGAGCTCAAGATGGGATGCACAATGCTAATTTTATCTCTCCAACAATAACTCCTTGAAGAAGATTGATCCAGCAGTGATTGGCTCAAAGGTAGCCAATGAACTTCATGGTAAAACTTCCCTGCTCCCAGCAAAACTTTCTTGCTCCCAGCTACATTAATGATTGCAATATTTTTGATAAGACTCTTAAGTATGAATTATTTCATCCTCTTCTCTTGCTTAGTATGTGAGTGTCAGCATGGAGTTTGCAACCATGGTCCCTCTGGAGATGGAACGTGTACCTGCTATGCTGGCTACACTGGCCCCAGGTGTGACCAAGGTGAGTGCACAAGAGTTTACCTTTTACATTCCTTTTGTCTTCAGATTTCACCATCACGTTGTTTCAGAAATAACTAGCATAGCTTGGACATCATCTGGGACAATTTTTTTTTTTGCTAGACAATAAATAACATGTTAAAGTTTAGGAATAAATATCTACAGAGATTCTTAGTCATCCATGTCATGGTTGTCCCAAAGGTGGTTTTTCAAGAGGCAACTAGACTTTCTTTGTTTTTCTTTGAAGATGTTTTGCTTCTCATCCAAGAATCTTTTTCTGCTCATTTAGGAATAAACCTTTAACAGGTATTCAGGACAGTCTGAGTCACATACAATATTTAGTTTCTGGGTTGATAATAAATAAGAGAGGAAAAGAGGTAATAAATACTGACCCTTGTTGTTCGCCCTGTACACACTCATAGAACACACACAAACACACAAAGGGAGGGAGGGAGAGATATATTTCTGCTTGCTGCCTATGGGCAGACAGATTAGTTCTACAGTGGGAGAGAAAATTAAAGCAGTAGAGTGGAAGATTTATTACATGCTACTCTGATTGTGTGTAAGTATGTAGTGCTTTTAATTAAATTTCTAACCCTGGGGAGTCTGTTTTAAAATAGACAAGCTATAAAGAGACAATCAGAATGGAACACAAAATATAGTTCCAGTTCTCTGATAAAGACATATCTAAGTGATTGGAGTCCTGTGAATAATTCCTCCCTCTGCATAATCGTGATGCAACTTTCAGATACTTGTAGCTGTAGAGGTAAACGATACTTTCATGTTCTCTAGAGGCTCTAATTTCAAATAATCCTCTTTTGTGATTCCAGAAGTTCCCAATTGTGGTGGTGTAATCTGTGAAGCCAACTCCCTTTGTGTGGTAAAGAATGGGAAGGCTGAGTGTGAATGTATTCCAGGCTACAAGAAAATTGGGATCTATTGTCTAGGTGAGAGGAAACCTTGAATCTTTATGTAGCGTGTTAGAGCATTTCAAAGTACTCCACACGTGTCTTCTTTATAATTCTTGTAAACAGAATTCATACAGTGAGATCTACAAGAGGTAATAGAAAACATTCTTCAATGCAGGGGTGAAATTCAGCAGGTTCTGGCAGGTCCTGGAGAACGGGTAGCAGAAATTTTGAGTAGTTCGGAGAACTGGCAAATATCACATCTAGCTGGCCCCAGAGTGGGATGGAAATAGAGATTTTGCAATATTGTTCTCCCAGGAGTGGGGAGGGAATGGAGATTTTGCAGTAAAATCCTTCCCCTGCCACGCCCACCAAGCCACACCCACAGAACCGGTAGTAAAAAAAAAATGAATTTCACCACTGTTTCAATGATTCCAGCCATCAAACATATTTCCTTCCAGAGCAGGGATCTCCAAATTTGGCAACGTTAAGACTTGTGGACTTCAACTCCCAGAATTCTCCACCCAGCATATTCTCAATTCTGGGAGTTGAAGTCCACAAGTCTTAAAGCTGCCAAGTTTGAAGACCTCTGTTCCAGAGCATTCTATTCCAGTCTTTCCTAACAGTGTTGAACTAAATTTCACTCATTGTCAATCAACGTGCTAAGACATGATGGAACGTGTAGTTCAAGATACCTGGGAGAAACCAGGCTGGATAAATTGTTCTATATCGTTCTCATTGCCAACTGATTGTTCATTTCTCCTACCAACAAAATTCAGCATTCCACAACCACAAAGTGGTTCCTTCTGAAAAGTTTTGTTGTGTTTCTATGAATCCTGGGCTTTGCCTCAGCCTGTTGATGCTCCTCCTTGTACAGGTGGTATTGTTCTGGATTAAACAACACTTCAGACACCTCTAATTGTTGAAAATAGAAAAGGGAAATTTCATAGGAGAGGCTAGTCTTCCAGAGCAGTGATTTGTAGTTTCTCCATGCCATTGCTGCAACACTAAATCATGAATGCAGTTTATAAAGACTATCACACATGGATCACACACTCTCTCTCTACCACTTGGCACTACCTCCTCATAAAAGCATCACAGATGGGGCTTTGTTTTGCATATTTATTTTGTCACTGGGGAAACTGGCTCTGTGCCACACAGCCTGCTTCAGCCTGCAGACTGCAACCACAGCAATTGAGAGGGCCAGGAAATTGCTTTGCATTTTATTTTATTTTATTTTATTATTTTGTTTTAACAGTCTATTTTACCGTCTGCATCTTCTCTAGGGTGAGTGACTCAGAGTTGCCTAAGAGGAGCACTCACATACATCTTTTAAATAAATAAATAAAAGCAAATATTGCAGTTGGCTTGTGAACATAAAGATCAGTTATTGTTACAGTCATTGTTAGGATAGCTGCTCTGGAAGTCCTTTAAGCACAGAGAATGTAAGTGGTCCAAAACCACAACTCTGCCTAAAGAATTCAGAGCATGCATGAAATGTGATTTAGAACCAGGGGTGGGTTTCAAAAAATTGTACTACCAGTTAAGTGGGTGTAGCTAGATGGGGGGGCATGTGACTGAGTGACAATGGCAGTGGTGGGTTGCAGGTGGTACACCCTGGTACGGGTGTACCGGAGCCTGCCCGGAGCACCCAATACCGTTCTGGTATGGTGCTCTGGTGGGCCTGAGCTCCTTACCTGTCTTTTAAGTCTTCAGCGCTTCTGTGCACGCACATAGCACATGTGCGATGCTCCGCTGAGCTGCTGGAGCATCAAAGAGGTTTGCAGAGGCGCTAAGAGGCATGCACATGCTGTACACATGTGCGCACATGCTGCGAGTGTCCATACCAGTTGGAACGGGATCCGGAACCCACCACTGGGGCATGGCCAACTTGGCATCAATCAGTCACATGATCCCTTCACCAAGCCATGACCACCAAAATGGTGATGAAAAGATTTGACTGGGGTGGGGTGGGGTGGGGGGCTCTCCAGCCTCGCCAGAGCTAAAGGAGTGCCTGCAAACTACCCAATAAGAAAAAAAAGTTTTTGTCCTCCCCAAAAGTTTTGCAAAAAAATTGTCTCAAACTCCAGTAACACCAAGCAATACAGAAGAACTTTGTAATCGATAACACTGAAAACTACAATGAGACCCAAGGCAATAAAAGAGGTGTTCAGCCACAGTCTCCTGCTAAAGCTTCTCTACGTCATCCAAAATCACTTTCAAAACCAGAACAAGATGAAATCTTATCAGTTTCGGCTCCTTCCCTGTTGTGCTGTTTATTTGGAGCTGCTGGCTGCCCTTTGTTTATGAATTCTGCCTCTTTTAATATTCTGTAGAACATTTTATTTAGGGGATGGGGGTAGGGATCCCACACAAAGACGAGGCATTAGACGCTACTCAGAGTCAGGTTCAATTGGAGCAGCTTAGATTGCAGATAAATAAATCAGTGACCAACGAGGTCTAATCTAGGCTGACTTTTTTGAGATCTGCCAGAATGGAAGAGAGGAAGAGAGTGTGGGCAGCACAGAGATTTCCATCAGAGAGAAGTCCAAATTAAGAGACTGCAATCCTAAGCTGGAGGGAGATGGAGAGGGAGGAAGAGGTTCAGGGTAGCTACACCCTAGAATCTGTCAGGTTATATATTTAGTTTGGCAAGATTCTGTTTGTTAGGTGTAAGCAAATAAAGAATTGGACTTTGTTGTATTGTCTTTGAATTTGGGTCTGATTCAGACCAGTGGTTTATTGCAGACCTAATCCAAGCTCCCAGGATTTTAAAAAAGTAAAGAAGTAAATCCTACATGATGGTGAAAATGTATTGGATGTTACTTCCATTTTTGAGCACTATAGTCTTTGGGTGTTCTGGAGAACCATATAGTCAGGGTTGAGGAATTGCTTACATCTTAAGATATAATTAATTACTCTAGTAGTTGGTAAGGGCTTGATTCTTCAGATACAGAACCTATTGGCATTGAAAGTTGACTTTGCATTATTATAGCTCTGAATATTTTTATTTACTTTCTTTTCAGCCCAGGATCCCTGTAACTCCTCTCCGTGTTCCCCACATGCTGTTTGCAAGACTGTCGGGGAAACCAAATATCAGTGCATTTGTGCTGAGGGATACAAAGGGAATGGGAGAGTGTGCCAAGTAAGGCAACCCTGTCTTGACAATAATGGAGGCTGTCCTAGAAATACCACCAACTGCGTTGACCGGAGCCCAGGAAAGGTACATGGTGCCTTGCAGTGTACTTTGATTGTAGCAGCCATGTATGAAAGCAGACAGTTAGCAATAGGGCCAAGTTATTTGAGGGCTCTCCTAACTCCTATGGTTTTTGTCTAGAAGGCTCATGCCAACAGAGGTGATGCACTCTGGATCCCTTTGTTTAATAATATTATGTATCAGAATCCAACATGCCAACAGAGGTGATGCACTCTGGATCCCTTTGTTTAATAATATTATGTATCAGAATCCAACATGCCAACAGAGGTGATGCACTCTGGATCCCTTTATTTAATAATATTATGTATCAGAATCCAACATGCCAACAGAGGTGATGCACTCTGGATCCCTTTGTTTAATAATATTATGTATCAGAATCCAACATGCCAACAGAGGTGATGCACTCTGGATCCCTTTGTTTAATAATATTATGTATCAGAATCATGATACCTGCTGCTTGTTCATTCATTTAATATTTGACAAAAACATTTCATATTATTTCATGATATTTTTGTTTATGTTTGCATATTGGGTCTAGGACCCATGTTCATTTTGGTTTGCAGTGATTTTTGTGTTCTTATTTGAAGTGTTGGTTATTACCTTTAAAGCCTTGCAGGGGGCCTAAGGCATTGTGACTTGTCTTCTTTCTATTTCCATAGCCGTATTGCCTATGTAAAGTAGGAATGAAAAGGGAAAGAGAAGGGATAAATAATTGCATACCCACCAATGAGTGCCCAATATCTTCTTGTGACACACGTACACAAAGGTGTGAAATGACCCCTGATGGGTTTGTCAAGTAAGTACTTCAGAAGCCCAGCATGAATTCAAAATAGAAGGTATTCTGAATTTCTATCTTTTGCTATAATACCAAATTCAGAAGTCTGGTTTACATGTTTTCTATGTATCTTAGGAGAGAGAGGGAGGGAGGGAGGGAGGGAGGGAGGGAGGGAGGGAGGGAGGGAGGGAGGGAGGGAGGGAGAGAGACAGAGAGACAGAGACAGAGACAGAGACAGAGAGACAGAGACAGAGATATGAAGGACTAGTTCCCAGTGAAGTGTACTTTTTGATACATGCATTCATTTTCTGTTAAGTATTTTATCCCATTTTTCTCCTAAAAAGTTCAGATCAGTGTTATGGTAGAATAATATCCAAAAATAGCAGGGCATATTTTTTGAACATAGATTCAAAACATATATTGCTCATTCTGAAAACCTCTTTCCTGAATATTGATGGCAGTATTTTAGACTTGGGAATCCCCACTATAAAGTTACTCAAATTATATGCTTGATACAATATGGCAATAGCTACAAATACATCAACATTCCTAAAATTTATATGTTATTTATTGGAAGTAGCAGGAGTACGGTATCTTTTTATTGGAAAGCTGCTTATCCTCTATCAATGAAAATATATAAAAAAACCAAGTCTTAATTCTCAATATTAGAGGCCAATACCTGCAAGGCAGTAATGTTCTCCTTGCAAAGGTGTTTTTTCTGTTTTGGCCCTTCTATGATCATCACGCAGAGCAAAATTGTTCACCTGCATAGGAGTGGCTACTTTGTTCTAGCCTCATGGAGCTCCACTAGGCTGCAAGAGAAGAATGGTACTTTTCCTTTGGATTCCCAGCTCAATTATGTCCTTCTCTAGTTGTGAGTCTCACTAGCATCCAATAATCATTGTCTTGGAAATGTTTTAAAAACCATATGCTTCCCTTGGAATTTTATGCAAATCTGGTGATAGTTGGCCATCTTGGCCATAGTATCAGCCTCCTTCTAACCTGAGTTTTTAGATACCACTTAAACTCCACTCTGCTCTTCAGGTTTTACAAAAGTTAGATTTGGCATCTTTCCAAGCACGGAATGACAATATTATTAACATCCCATGTTACAAATGTGAGTGGCAAAAAGAAAAGAAAGACTGGTTCACTTTGACAAATTCAGATATGAACTAGAGCAGCCTTCCCCAATATGATACTCCTTAGATATGCTGGACTTCTACCTCTGCAATAATCAAATGACACTGGGTTTGAAGCTTAACATGATCAGGAGGGCACCATGGAGGAAGGTTGACTATGCCTTTTGTTCCTAGAGGTGGTCCTTTATTTATGACCACAATTGAGCCCCAAATTTATATTGGCAAGCGAGGCAGTTGTTAAATGAGGTAAAAATACAGAATATTTTTTAATATGGGATTTGTTTTATCTATGACTAGAAAATGGAGGTAGAAATTAGAAATTGGAAAGATATTATGCATAAGCAGATAAAGTCAGACAACACATTGTCCACAAAGTATGTATGGTTGTATAAGAAAAATGTATAAATAAAGTATTTATTTTTTAAAAAAACTGCAGCTGCTAATTAGTTGCTTAATTAATGTGAATTGGTTGCAAAATACTTAATAATGGGACAGTTGCCCAAACCTCATCTTATGTCACCCTCTTTTGTTCAGCTGCATCTGCCCAAAAGGAGAAGTTGATGTTGGAGGTTCCTGTTACAAAACTATCCTGAGTGAAATCGCTAAGAAAAATAGACTTGGAAGATATGCCAGGCAATTGAATGATGCACTGACATTGTTCGGTAACTTTCTTCTCTGGGTGAATTTAACCATACATAATTGCAATTGGGTAGAACAGTGTTTCTCAAACTTGGCGACTTGAAGTCCTGTGGACTTCAACTCCCAGAATCCCCCAGCCAGCATAGCTGGCTGGGGGATTCTGGGAGTTGAAGTCCACAGGACTTAAAGTCGCCAAGTTTGAGAAACACTGGGGTAGAAAATCATTAAACTATTATAATTGTTTCAGGTTGATTTCTTTGAATACTATAAACGAGAAGAATCCTACGATACTCACAACTGATATGCTTACATAAAAGGATAGCAGCATTGATTAAATTAACCTGTTAGTTCAGAAAACAATTAAAAATGTGCATGAAATTAGGAGCCCAGGCAATTCAAATGAATACAGGTTTATTGCAAGCTATCATTCTCTACAAGAATCTGGACTGCTAATGGTCAAAGAAAATTGGCAGTAGATAAGTCAACAGGGTTCAAGGTGGGCTGAGCTCTTGTTGGCATGAAGGAACTTGAGACTGATGACATGTTTCACCCATTCCTCAGCTCAGCCTGATCATCTCCTACAAAAATTTAATCCAGGGCACACAAACTTTTAATTCAGATCAAGTATAAATTTCAGAACAAGAAAGAAGGTAATTTAGCTGATTGTGTTAAATTGTCTCTCTTATTTGTAGCTAAGCATGAAAATATATTGGGATGCCATAGTTAGATCTCCTAACTTTTTTTAAATTGTCTTTAAAAAGAGGCCTTGATATTCAAGGATGCTGAAAACTTTTGGTGGTTTTTTTTTTCCCTTTCGGGATGGATGCAAATGCTAAAGATAATTTAATATTATATTAATAAACTAAATTCAAAAGAGACCCCAAATATACCTAACATTCTTTTCTAACCATGAATCACTAAACATAGAGGTGTACATAGTAACATGGAAAATTAAGTATATGTTCTATCTTGCTTCCCTATTGGTGGGAAATAGGTAAGTACTTGCATATGTTACCTATTCTGGCAAGTAGCAGCTGGGTGGACAGTGTTGATTGGTGAAATGCTGTAAGTCAGGGGTGTCCAAACTTGGGAACTTTAAGACTTGTGGACTTCAACTCCCAGAATTCCCCAGCCAGTATGGCTGGGGAATTCTGGGAGTTGAAGTCCACAAGTCTTAAAGTTCCCAAGTTTGGACATCCCTGCTGTAAGTGTTGAGAAAGAATTAAACGTCTCTCTCAACCTCTCAGTCCAATTCAGGGTTGCCCAAGTAGAGGATAAAAACAGAAATATAATGAAGATGTCCTCATAAAACCTTCAACCTGCACATCTAAGGCATATAGCACTTAGACTTATATACCACTTTGCAGTGCTTTACAGCCTTCTCTAAGCGGTTTACAGAGTCAGCATATTGCCCCCAACAATCTGGGTTCTCATTTTACCCACCTTAGAAGGCTGGAAGGCTGAGTCAACCTTGAGCCAGTGAGATCTGAACTGCCAAACTGCTGGCAGTCAACAGTATTCGCTTGCAATACTGCATTCTAAGCACTACGACACCACAGCTCATTCATATATTCTGTTAAAGAAAATGCTTCCAGTCGTATGTATGATTATTTATGATATTCACGGTTTTTTTTAAATGAATGTGTGGTATCAAATCTTTTAACAGGTAAGGGTTGTTCGTTAGCCCTGGAGAACTATGGGCCTTTCACAGTTCTTGTGCCTACTGGAGAAATCAATCCTCGATTTAACTTCAGTGTAAGTACTCTTCTCTCTTATTAATTAATTACTCCTAGTATTTGGATCTGAAGTGAGGCTACCACTGTCCTTCTTGACCAAGATTATCATTTGGTATTTTCACTCACTGTGTTTGTTTTTCAGAGAGAATTACAATGAAGGGGAAGGGAGAGATAGAAGGATAATTATTTGCAGGCTTGCAAAGAAGGTGAAGTCTAGAAACCATGTTCATTGTAAGGCCACCAACACTCCACACATTCTTTAACAATAATCACCCACTGTCACACAAAAAGAGCTGCGTCAGAGCACTATCTGGCAGAGTGAGAACCCAGTGTAGTACCCAGCAAGCTTAATAACTGGAAAGAAGGTGCCTATATGAACAATTCAAGCGTAATGGGTATCCGCAAACGTTTATTACAAGATGCCTGCACAAAATGCAAAGGAGAGAAAAGAAAGAAGGTGAAGGAGCAACTATGTGGCACACTCTGCCATAGCTCAAAAACATTTCACAAGCAGTAGCATACAGCTTCTGAGATCTGCAAGTGGGCATCGCACACTGCCCAGAGGCTACCATATGAGGACAAATTATGCATTCTAAAGATCGCTTGGAGGTGGGAGGTACTTTCAATGTAATCTACCAGATCCCCTGCATGGATTGCCCCTGTGACTATGTAGAACAAATGGGGAGGAAGCTAACCATCCGATTGCAAGAACACAAGCAAGCGGTGAGATGAGGAGACCCGAACGGATTGGTAGCCTCACATTGCAATGAACAAGCACACACATTTAGTTTTGCAGCAACTAGGATCATTGGACATGCGGGTACAAAAATAGCCAGGGAAATGATTAAAGCCTGGAAAAAGTGCCCCTCAGAGGTGGGTTGCTCCTGGTTTGGCCGAATTGGTAGTGGAATTCAGGTCTGGGTCGCAGACCGGCAGCAATCCAGGCCTGCCACGCCCCCGAACCGGTTCCCTCGCTGTTGCTGGGGCGCTGCCATTTTGGTTTTTAGTGACTGTGTGTGTGCAGTTCACTGTAAATTGTTCTGCCCATGTGCAAAAAACAATTTACATTGAACAGTGCATGCATGAGGGTTGCAAATCAGTAGTAAAATCAGCAACAACCCATCCCTGGTGCCCCTTGTCAGTTAACAGGAGTGCTGATTTACCACCAGCTTAGGACTGAGTACTGAAGGGCTTGGCAGAACAAGGAAACAACAGCCAATCACCAGCTATCAACACACCAATCAGCCAATAGGAAGGCACCACATAAACATAACTCACAGAATAGTCCAAAGCATGTATTCCAATAAGTGAAGTTCCCTGAGAATGGGCTCCAGCATGAGTCTTAAAGCTCAGGAAAGTAAATCTCTAGTCCCAGTGACCGACCCAAATGCGATATTTCATCATTATCTGGGATATTTATATTTGCCTTCATTTGTAAGCTGAATCTCTTACAATGTCTTTTGACCCATTCAGAAAGGCTAATGTATAGGATCGCTCTCTCAATAGCATTTTGTACATGCTAGAGATTCACAGTGATTATATTTTATTATTTTAAAAAATGACCCCAAAAGTCATCTAAAAAAATTTACGATGGTACCATTAAAAAAATAATAATGAAGTGCTGTTGTCAGGTAATGTATCATCTATGTGTGTTATTTGAAAAAGAAATAAAATAATGAAAGAAAGGATAATTAAAAAATAGAGAAATAATCCAATATGTGCCATAACTTATTTGTTCTAATTTTAGATGTAGTGCTTGATATCTTTATAAAACTGATATGGAACATTACATATTAGTACTTTTGGGTACAGTGAAATTAAAAATGTCATACTTGATGTGCTGTATACAGAATAATGCTTTTGGATTTTGATATCTCCTCTCTATGAAGGTCTCATATGCACAGGAATTCTGCAGGAAGCATATAATAGTTGGGCAACATTTGTTAAAAGATGCTCCTCCCATTCAGGTTTTTTGGACATTATCTGGACATAAAGTGGAATGTCATGAATGGGTAAATATTTTTTACAGACCTGAGATCCTAAAAATGAAGCTATAGCTCAAGTTTGTCCTTCCCTCCCTCCCTCCCTCCCTCCCTCCCTCCCTCCCTCCCTCCCTCCCTTACTTACTTCCTGAAATTTTAGGTCAGTTTTAAATAGCCCAAGGAAAGTTGTCCAATGTTTCCCTTTACAATTATTATACTCAGTATCACAATTATATTTCATTGATTTAATTCAAATATTATGTTATTCCTGGGAGCCGATTTGGGAGGGGGGCCTCCAGAGATATTCCAGGTGGGTTTCAGATATGGCATCAACTGAAATCCCACGGCAGAGGTGGAGATCTAGTGATCATCATCTGGAAATCTCTTGTGGTTTTCAAGGGCATTGTTGCATAGGTCACCAGATGTAAGATTCCGTTCATTATATTGGGTTGTAGGGATCAGTTGGGATTGTTGTTGTACTAGCTTCTCTAAGTAACTTGACTCCATTGCTAAGTTCAATTTCTCTACGATTAGGGTCTGATGGGGCTTGGGAGTTGGACAGTCCTATCCCCGAACATCTAGAGCACAATAGTGTAGTGATTAGGGCATGAATTACTATATGAAGGGCCCCCTGGTTCATTGATATACAAGACATGCCTCTGCAAAGCCCACTGCTTCTATCTGCTTTGTAAGCAGGAGCTGAGAGACCAAGATGGCCTCCTAGATTGTACAGAAGTCTCACATAAGAGTCAATAATAGAGTACCTCCAGATTTCAGAGAAGAAAGGACAAAAAGACAAAACCTGCCCTTCCCATTCCAACCTGTACAGCCTCCAAACACTAGGTTAGGGTATTACTTGATCAGTCAGGGACTGAAATGTAGAACTGGGTATCATCTACCTATTGGTAATTCTGAACACAATCCCAGCAGTTTCATGTAGGTGTTTAAAAAAGGGAGGAAGAAAACTCTGCAGCAACCCCAAGCGAGGAGGCCTGGGTATAATCTCTTCCTACCTGTCATAGGTTTGCCTTGGTAAGGCCATACTTGGAATACTGTATCCAGTTTTTGGTCTCCACAATGTAAAAAAGATGTTGAGACTCTGGAAAGAGTGCAGAGAAGAGCAACAAAGATGATTACGAGACTGGAGGCTAAAACATATGAAGAACAGTTGCTGGAACTGGGTATATCTAGGTTGATGAAAAGAAGGACTAGGGATGACATGACAGCAGTGTTCCAATATCTCAGGGACTGCTATAAAGAAGAGGGAGTCAAGCTATTCTCCAAAGCACCTGAGGGCAGGACTAGAAACAATGGGTGGAAACTAATCAAGGAGAGAAGCAACTTAGAACTGAGGAGAAACTTCCTGACAGTTAGAACAATTAGTGGAACAACTTGCCTCTAGAAGTTGTGAATGCTCAAACACTGGAAATTTTTAAGAAGAGATTGGATAAACATTTGTCTGAAGTGGTGTAGGGTTTCCTGCCTAGGCAGGGGATTGGAGTAGAAGGCCTCCAAGGTCCCTTCTAACGTTGTTATTTTATTCTATAACTGATTGAAACCAGGCACAGAGAAAGGAGGAGAACCAGCTCCCTGTGGTCTACCGGGTGCGCTTCAAGGTGTTAATCACCATCTTTAAAACGCTCCATGACACAGGACCTAGTTATTTGCGGGATCGTATCCTGCCCCATACATCCCTGTGACCAATCCGCTCTCACAGAGAGGGACTCCTCCGGGTGCCGTCCACTAGGCAGTGCCAGAGGGCGGCGCCCAGGAGTAGGGCCTTCTCTGTGATGGGCCCAGCCCTCTGGAACGACCTCCCCCCAGATATTAGGACAATGACTGATCTCCGCTCCTTCCGCAAGAAACTCAAGACCCACCTGTTCCAACTAGCCGGCCTGGCTTAATTAGAACTCTCTAACCTCCCTGGCAATTTTAAACTGTAATTTAAATCTTTTGGGTATTTTAACTGTTTTAATTGTTGTAATTTTACTGTTATTTATCTTAACTTTGTGGCTTTTATTTCTATTTGAATTGTTAAATGTTGATGTATTTACCTCCTCCATGCCACACACCTATATGTTTGATTGTACATCGCCCCGAGTCCCTTCGTGGAGAGGGCGCGACTGATAAATCGAATAAAATAAAATAAATAAATAAATAAATAAATAAAATAGTGCCTGCCATCTCCAATTAAATTAGTCCAAAAGGATATTATGGTTGACAGTATGCAAAGCTGCTGAGAGATCAAGTAGCTCAAAATTGGATGCACCATGCTTGCCCCTCTTCCACTATCTGATGAATGCCATCCCCAACCTAAACCCTGGTCTAAAGGCCAACTACACTCTACTTTTCAAGAACAATAACTGCATTTCAATGGTGGGTTTCAAATTTTTTTAGGACCTCTTCTGTAGGTGTGGCCTGCTTTGTGGGAGTCGCTTGCTGGCCATGTGACCGGGTGGGAGTGGCTTGCCGGCCATGTGACCAGGTGGGCATGGCTTGACAATCATGTGACTGGGTAGGCGGGGCCAACTTGTAAAATGTGGTGAAACTCACTTAACAACATTCTTGCTTAGCAACCAAAATGTTGGCTCAGAAACTCTGGCATTTGAAGCACGCAAGTCTTAAAGCTGTCAAGTTACAAGACCCTTGCACCCCTAACCCTTTAGAAAAAAGCCCCAGGGGTATTCAAACATGACAGCTGTAAGACTTGTGGACTTCAACTCCTAGAATTCCTCCTCCAGTCATGTTGGCTTAGGAACTCTGGCATTGAAGTGTGCAAGTCGTAAATCTGTCAAGTTACAACACCCTTGCACCCGTAACCCTTTAGAAAAAAAACCCAGGGGTGTTCAAACTTGACAGCTTTAAGACTTGTGGACTTCAACTCCCAGAATTCCTCCTCTCACTCTTCATCTTGATGATGTGCAGACGGGCGGGGGGAGGGAGCTGGAACCGGTTCTAAACGGCACTGTAGAACCTCTTCTAGAACTGGCAGGAACCCCTCCCCTGCTGCATTTACAAGTATTAACAATTGCAATAAAATATCAAAGCAATAATGAAACTTAATTGTAGAGAAATATTTACCATAGAAAAACCTTGTATTGCTCTCCAGACGAGGCCAGTTCAGTTCAGTTACTCAGATTCTCCAAACAACTTCTATTACCTCACTGACTCCAATCTGCCAGCGGTTAATGGTGTTATACATCTTGTTAACCGTATAAGGAAAATGGACACCATGGATAACTCTGATAATGCTCAGGTATGATGAATATTCTTTTTCCTTATGAAATCAGAGTCATAGGTAGGCATAGGGAGAATTCCTTAAACAAAATAGCTTTTAAGAATTGTGCTTCTACCATTTGAAGCACAATTGTACTTCTAACCTAGAATCAATCTAAAGCAGATGTTTCCAACTCACATGTGGTCCGGATAGCTAGTAATGCGCCCCCACAAGATATAATAAAAATATTGAAAAAAAGGAAATTTATTAATGCATATTAACTCTATGATATATATGGCCCCAAGAACAATTTCTCCACACTCAACATGATCCAGGCAAGCCAAAATTTGGACACCCATGATCTAAAGCCTTTTTAGTACACTTTTTCATAGCATTAGACTCATGCAAATGGTTTGACACTATAAAGTTCCACACAACCCCTACTGCTTAATAGTAGGGTATACTAGGAAGCAAATATCACTTACAATTTTATTTCCTCCAGTTTTCCCAAACTAATAATTGGTCCTGGGAAGATTTGGATTGTTGAGATAATGTGATGGGTACACTCATAAAATGTTAGCCACACCACAATGTTCTCTTCCATCTTCCTGAGGCCAAAAGGCACTAAATATAGCATTCAAAGTTATTGCTTTATGGTGCAGCAGACAATATCCTAAATAACTTTATAATTGAAAGAAACTCCATAAAAAGTTTCTGGACACCATGGAAGATATCTGGGAACTACCACTTATTTCCTATATTTACTTATCCATCACTCAAAATGACAAGATTATTCTCAACTCATTCTACTGGGAAGTTTTTAAAAATGCTAGAAAAAAATAATAGCAAATCACTTTGCGTTGTTGCTAAGAAGCCTCATGGATATGTCTCCATAGTTACCAAGAACCAACTCTGATTCAATATGTCTTTACATCTCTTTTAACTCACCTTTAAAAACTCAAAAACCTTGGGCATGCTGAGATAGAGCAATCTTATATTACTTTTTGCTGGATCAATTCCTCTAAGGATTTCCAGAAAATTATCCTGAAGCCTAAATTTACAATATTTGCAGATAACAATCAGTTGCTACTTTTTGTATCAGTTGTTTTTAATTACTCTATCTTTCTACAAGACATTGGCAAAACAGGAAACTGAATACATACAAAAAGCTTTAAAGCTTTATTTTACCTCCATGGTTTCTGGTGGATTTTTCTCCTGTGGTGAACTAAGATTCATATCCTCTGTGTTTGTTCATATCTTGAAAGCCATCCAAATTTAGGATATTCAGAATGCAGGATGCAAATGCTTCACATACATAGCAATAACACTTTGACTTATATACTGCTTTACAGTGCTTTACAGCCCTCTCTAAGTGATTTACAGAGTCAGCATATTGTTCCCAACAATCTGGGTCCTCATTTTACCCACCTCGGAAGGATGGAAGAGTGAGTCAACCTTGAGCATGGTGAGATTTGAACTGCCAGTCTGCCAGCAGTCAGCAGAAGTAGCTTGCACTACTGCACTGTAACCACTGCGCCACCATGGCTCATAGGTATATATAGATAGACGTATATTTAGTAACTTAGAATTATGCTATCATCACAGTTGCTAAGGAGGAAGTTCTACTGAACTCAATGGGAAGGAAAACATTGGGAGTACAACTCAGAGGTTTTCTGTACATTAGTTATGGCACAGAGTAGAAAGAGTAGAAAAAGTGTCATTATTTGTTTGCGCTTATATATTTCATAACTATGCTGTTTCAAATTGAAATATGTTTATGCCCCACTTCTCATTCTAATCCGTTTGTTTTTGCAGAAAACAATTGCAGAAATTCTTGCTTCCATGGAGATTGCCAGCCGGTTTGAAACTATTTTAGAAGTGAGTATCTCTCCTATATTCAGGAGGGAATAAAATGAATGCTGATACTGCAGCTTTTTTTTAATCAGAAAAAAATGTCGGTTTTGCTTTTTGAACATTTAATATTTTCATAATCCACAATTAGATACCAAACCAGGGTTCCCTTTTAAGAGATCAAACAGAAGATTAACTATAATAGATTATAAAGATCATTAAAATATTAGTAAAACTCATGAAGAATTGATTCATTTCTGTAATATTGCTTTGGGGCAGTAAGAAATTTATCCTTTCTTCACACAAGAAGCAGGATCAGGATTTCTTTCCTTCAAATGTTCCTCCCATCCATTGTCTATGTGCAAAACTTTACTCAGAAACATCTGAATTGATCTGTCATTGGATCATTTTCTTCGCACCAAATCTTGTTCAAATCAGTAATCCTTAGTCAGCTACAGAAAGCATTTGACTATTTCAATAGGACTGTAGTTTGGAACTTTGAATTGGAACTTTGTCAGGAATGCTGAGAATAATTGATTCGAATGATTTAGCTGCTTAGCATAATTCACCCCCAGAAATGTTGATTTTGCTAATTAATCATTTCACACTGAAGTTATCTAATGGCCATGGTGCTTAATATTTTGCAGAATTGTGGTCTTCCATCAATTTTGGATGGTCCTGGACCTTTTACTGTGTTTGTCCCAAGTAATGAAGCAGTGGATAAATTAAGAGATGGAAGGCTAATTTATCTCTTCACAGAGGTGAGACTATTTTTGCTATTTTTTAGTCTGAGGATTAAAAGGATATGAGTTTTCATTCTGAACACTCTCATAGATTGTTCATTTAGTCAATTGTTTTATCTTCCCAATATGGGAAACATTGGTAAATTAGGACAGCTGTAAGAATTGATTCAGTATGCTTTTTTAAAGGC
Organism: Natrix helvetica; assembly: GCF_964273705.1. Lineage (NCBI taxonomy): Eukaryota > Metazoa > Chordata > Lepidosauria > Squamata > Natricidae > Natrix > Natrix helvetica. The sequence goes on from NC_138548.1 coordinate 301,109,231, forward strand.
AACCTTCTATAAAATGTCCAACTTATAGCTTGTTCAAGTAGCCATTATTGTAAATATAGGTTTTATTTTGTCCTGTATCTGTTGTTCTGCAGAATGTTTCTGATTGTTACAGAATTTAAATATTCTAATGGGAAGTAACTAATGGAGGTTTTGTGTAGAAAGATAGATTTTAATGTTACTAAATCTTCTAGTTATTGTATACATATATTAACAACATTAATGCACATGCACAGAGAGGTGGGAATTAATACAATACAATAGTAGAGTTGGAAGGGACCTTGGAGGTCTTCTAGTCCAACTCCCTGCCTAGGCAGGAAACCCTATACCGTTTCAGACAGATGGCTATCCAACATCTTCTTAAAGACTTCCAGTGTTGGGGCATTCACAACTTCTGGAGGCAAGCTGTTCCACTGATTAATTGTTCTAACTGTCAGGAAGTTTCTCCTCAGTTCTAAGTTGCTTCTCTCCTTGATTAATTGCTACATTGGAGAATAATTATGCCTATTGGCCATTTTAATCCAAAATTTTGCTAAAGCAAATTGCAATTTCAAAGGAGACTTCTCTCGTTTGAGAGTAACACAGGAAGTAGCATCTCCCATATGCTGAAGAAAAGTATGGGTACCTTTAAGAGAGCTTCTTGTGCCAATCTTAATACAGGGATAGGTTTCAGATGTAGTCCATCAAATGACTCAGCCCTAAGCTATTTAGAATTTTGGGAGTTACATTCAATAGTTCAGATAGTGATTGGAAATTGGTACTTGTTTGTGTCACTGGGTCTGAGGTTCTGAAAATGGGCAGACACTGCATGTTTGTTATGTTATTTTGGGGCTGATAGGTCTGTTTTTACCTTGGCTGCTGTTTTATTGTGTGGTTTTTGTTTTTCTCTTTTTTATGTGATAAATAGATAGATAGATAGATAGATAGATAGATAGATAGATAGATAGATAGATAGATAGATAGATAGATGATAGGTAGGTAGGTAGGTAGGTAGGTAGGTAGGTAGATAGATAGATGATAGATAGATAGATAGATAGATAGATAGATAGATAGATAGATAGATAGATAGATGATGATAGATAGATAGATGATAGATGATAGATAGATAGATAGATAGATAGATAGATAGATAGATAGATAGATAGATAGATAGATTGATGATAGATAGATGATAGATAGATGATAGATAGATGATAGATAGATGATAGATGATAGATATAGATATAGATATAGATATGGAGATATGGAGAGAGAGAGAGATGATAGATAGATAGATAGATAGATAGATAGATAGATAGATAGATAGATAGATGATAGATAGGTAGGTAGGTAGGTAGGTAGGTAGGTAGGTAGGTAGGTAGATAGATAGATAGATAGATAGATAGATGATAGATAGATAGATAGATGATAGATAGATAGATAGATAGATAGATAGATAGATAGATGATAGATAGATGATAGATAGATGATAGATAGATGATAGATAGATGATAGATGATAGATATAGATATAGATATAGATATGGAGATATGGAGATATGGAGAGAGAGAGAGATGATAGATAGATAGATAGATAGATAGATAGATAGATAGATAGATGATAGATAGATAGATGATAGATAGATAGGTAGGTAGGTAGGTAGGTAGGTAGGTAGGTAGGTAGGTAGATAGATAGATAGATAGATAGATAGATAGATGATAGATAGATAGATAGATGATAGATAGATAGATAGATAGATGATGATAGATAGATAGATAGATAGATGATAGATAGATAGATAGATAGATAGATAGATAGATAGATGATAGATAGATGATAGATAGATGATAGATGATAGATGATAGATATAGATATAGATATAGATATGGAGATATGGAGATATGGAGAGAGAGAGAGAGAGAGAGAGAGATGATAGATAGATAGATAGATAGATAGATAGATAGATAGATAGATAGATGATAGATAGATAGATAGATAGATAGATAGATAGATAGATAGATAGATAGATAGATAGATAGATAGATATTTAGCACTGTTAGCCATCCAGTGTCAGGAACTTGTGATGGACAGCCATATAAATGATATTTATTTATTTATTTATTTATTGATTGATTGATTGATTGATTGATTGATTGATCAAGTTTATTTACCACCTATCTTATAGTTCAGGCAACTCTGAGAGGCTTACATTGAAATAAAACAAAATATAATAACACTTATAAATATGATATGGATTAAAGTTACAAAAAGTAAAACAAACTAAAAACAAGAGTTTGGAAGGGGGAGGTAGGTTTCCTTCTCTGTTAATGAGAGAGAGGGAGGGGGAGGGAGGGAGGGAGGGAAATCATGAGAGAGAGGGGGAGGGAGGGAGATCATGAGAGGGAGTGGGAGGGAGGGAGCGAGAGAGAGAGATTCAACCAAACTATTTGGAGGTAGGAATGTTTCACAATTTGAATATACTTTCCTTCAACACTCTGGGGTATTAACCCAAGAGTCAGGTAGATTTTAGAGTTTAGGATTAGATCAATTTCCTTCAATCTAATGCAAAGCTCTTTGAAGATGGGTAGACACTATGCTGGCTGGGAAATTCTTGGAGTTGAAGTACACCCATCTTCAAGGTGCTGAGACTGAGAAACACTGATCTAATGAATGGAGGAAACCCATGGATCTCTCTAATTTAACTGTTGGGGGGAAAGGCATAACAATTTTGACATCTTTCAGTGTAATCTTGCTTTCAGTAGTCTTTGAGGTCTCTGTCTCTGCTGCTTTTTCCTGCAACAAAATCTGGCGGATATCAGCAGAAGAATTAATTGCAAAGATAATGTTGTATATCAGCTGTCTATGACAGCAAAACATGCACAATTTAGCCGCAGCATTTACAATAAGCACGTTTTATTAAAAGAGATAGGCTCTTAATTAGGTAAATTGAAAGTTGGTCTGTATGCATTCTTCAGTAACATTGAGCAGAATGGCAAAGCACAATTTTAAACAAAATAAACATGCTTTCCCCCTGACTTAGTCTCTAGCAAAACTGTTTTTAGAACAGTCACTGGTCATGTTAGATTGATTTAGAACACAGCAATTTAGATGTGTGGGGTTTTGTTTAAATTGCAATGGGAAAGTCAGAATCCAACTGCAGAGTAGAGAAAGAATGATTGGTAGGAAGTACAGCAGCTTTTAATTTTCATTTTATCACTCTGATCCTTTTGCACAGGGCAATACAAAAATCCCTTCTTGTTAAATTCAAACTTTTTAGAGTGAAAAATAATTTGGCATATTCATACAAATCATGCTGTCCTTCAGGAAGAAACTCTGATTTTGAAATATAATGTACATGGACAAAAGGTTGTTATTCACAATCTCTTGTGTAATCCTCAACCATTAAATCTAAGGACACCCTGTAATTGTTTTTCCCTCCCTATACTAGGGCATAAATAAGCTTCAGGAACTGGTGAAACATCATATCTATCCCAGAGCAGCGGTAAGGTGTTGTTGTTGTTTTTTCTTTCCAAGTTCATTTCATCACTTTCACATATAACTTGCTCCTTGCCAGGGCTCTTGAACTGGTGAAGAGGAAATGCAGATGGACATTTCCTAAAGGCCTAGGTATCGCTTGAGGCTAGTTCCCTTTCTTTAGGGAACTAGCACAGTAAAAATAGAATAGTAGGAACAAGCATGCTGTTTTTGCCATGCTATTAAAAGTCTTTTCAAAATAGGTAGTAATTTGTAATTGTTAAACTAAATCTAGTTCTTCAAAACTAAGTAAGAAACCCCTGTTTGTGACTCCATTCGTTTTAAATATACATCTTAATCTTCTGCATGGCCTCTTCATGCAGAAGAGGTTGGAAGCATGCAGAAGAGGCCTTTATCCTGCAGTGGATAGACAATGGCTAGGATGATGATGATGATCTTAATCTTAAAACATTCTCCCAGGCAGAAACTTCTCATGTCCATTTGTAAACTAGGTTATGTTCTCAGACCACTTAATGTGCCTTATGTGGACAAAATCTTGACTGAATCATCTCCTGAAATTGTCTCCTGTATCTTGTCATTTTCAGTTCAAAATTATAATCGTACCCTCTTTGCCATTGAGACATACAGTAATTTCAGTCAATGTCTAAGAGACTACACGTGCCCATGGCTGGAGCTATGTTTGGGTCAAGAGCATGGAGTTAAGGAAAAGTTGTGTTCCACCAGGAAATGTTTATCCAGGTGACCCTCCAGTGAGAAAGCAGCCAGGAACCCAAGCACTTCCCTGGCTCCAATAAAAGTGGCTCAGGAATTGAACAAATTGGTCCAAGTCCTGAACACCTGAGAATGTTAATTGTATGTGAGATGGCCGGCTATATAAATCAAATAAATATCTGAATAAATTCAATCTTTTCCAGGTCTATATAGAAAGGCTAATAACGATGCCACATATTCTGACCATGGCAAACCAACTGCTGACAGTTGACATCAGTAACGATGTAAGTACTATGACATTGAAATTCCTAGAAATATTAATATCCTGTCTGATGGGAGACTGGAGAAGTTGCCCATGGCTCTGACTACATTCCATGGACAGTAGCTAGCAGGTTTACATTCATTTTTTAAAAATGCATAGCTCTCTCCGCTATTGAGGAAATAGTTTCCACTTTTCGACTGCAAAAGCAGTTATCCCAACACCTTGACAAGGTCTACCTTGCACACATGTATTTCAAAGGCTTCTGTCAATGCAGTTTTATTCTATTTTTTATTCCAGGGAAGGATCCTGTTGGATAATTCCAAGGTGGTGATAAACAAAAGGGATATTTTGGCCTCAAACGGTATTATTCATACTTTGGATGGTATCTTGATTCCTTCATCAATACTCCCAATTCTGCCGAAGAAGTGTAATGAAGTACATCATAAAGTTGTGAAGGTAAATAAACCAAGGATGTCCAATTTACTCTTTCTCTTGTATAAGTTTTTCCCATACTTTAGATGGAAAATCTGGGGTGATGGGAAAAGACTACATTCTCTCAAGAGAAACCCAGTTTGTTCATTGGGTGTGAGATGGTGACTTGTGGACCCACAAGTCCAGAGGTGGGTTTCTGCCGGTTCTGCCAGATCGGGTGAACTGGAGGCTCTGCCCACCCTCCCGGATGCTTCTGCTCATGTGCACGCAGGAGCAAACTGGTAGTAAAAAAAAAGGGAAACCCACCACTGCACCAATTCAATTCCAGTAACCATTTTCCCCACTTACTTTTTCTGCAAATTCAGCTCTTTTCCCATGAATTTCCTCCCTTTACTGCAAGTCTAAAAGATAACGAATGCTAATCTATATGCACAAGATTCCTAGACTATTTTTAACCTCAAAAGCAATTTGGCTCTTCAGAGACCACCATATTGCATTTCCTGTGAGAACTAGCCTTTCCTGTTGACTCAGCCTCTGCAAGTAAGCCTGATGAGGATTCAGCACCTTTCTGAAAACATCTGCTTCCTGTTGCTGATACAGAGAAGCAATCAGGCTTCTAGGCACTGACCTTAAGCAGTGCCTGTTGCAGTTGGTCCTGTGGATACAACAGGACAGATGTATTATTTTTTTAAAAAAAATATTGTACCAATTCTCATCTGTGTTACCTACAAGCCATAAAAGGAGAATATAATCCTTAAAATGCTTAGTACAATTTTAAGCAGCAGAAAGAAATACGGCAAACTTGCATTAGAATACTGTAAGCATAGTAGAAAATAAGTGGCTTCCGTTTTTGTTATAATTTCGTGCTGAGTATTTCCTCTGCATTTGTCAGACATTCATCCTGTTTGAAGAGTCTAATTTCTGATGGATGAAGTGGGGTGGAGCAAGGATTCTCCACTGGTTTTAGGGCTTTTTTGAACTGGATTCTTGATTTCTTTCATTAGAACAGGGAGAGAGAAAAGAAAAATGTTTTAAAATAACAAAAAATGAGAGTGAGAAAGAGAAAAGGCAATGCAATTGAAACCAAAGTATCTTTTCTCCAGTGATATGGAGACTCCCAGGCTTCCCAAGTTTCAAATAAAATCACAGAGGAAGACCTCAAAAGAAAGAAAGAAAGAAAGAACTCTCCCCCTAAATCTGGGAGCAGTGATAACTGCACAGCAATGTAGAGGAGGGTACTAAAAAGCATCACAGTGGCACCATTTTCTGCTCTCTTGAACCCAATGCCTCAAAAGAACATTTAAAGTTCCTGGAGTATTAGAAGAAGCTATTTTGTACAGGGAGAACTCTTTCAAGAACCCAGAGGTTGCAAATTTGTACTGTAAATTTTTGTACAGTACAACTTACTGCTAGCCACTCATTAAGCATTGCAGGATTTAACAGATTAACAGAATAGGAAGGGACCTTGGTCATCTAGTCCAACTCTCTGCCCAAGCAGGAGTCCCTACTACACCATTTCTGACAGATGGCACTCCAGTCTCTTCTTGAAAGCTTCCAGTGATGAAACTCCCACAACTTTGAAAGGCAAGCAGTTCCATTGGTTGATTGTTCTCACTGTCAGAAAATTTCTCTTAATTTCCAGGTTGAATCTCTCCTTGATTAGTTTCCATCCATTATTCCTGGTCTGGCTTTCAGGTGCTTTGGAAAATAGGTTGACCTCCTCCTCTCTGTGGCAGCCCCTCAGATATTGAGACATCGCTATCATGTCTCCTCTGGTCCTTCTCTTCACTAGACTAGCCATGCCCAGTTCCTGCAACCATTAATCATATGTTTTAGCCTCCTGTCTCTTGATCATGCTTGTTGCTCTTCTCTGCACTCTTTCTAGAGTCCCAACATCTTTTTTATAGTGTGGTGACTGGATGCAGTATTCAAGGTGTGGTTTTACTAAGACTTTATAGAGTGGTATCAGTACCTCACGTGATCTTGGTTGTATTCTGCCCAGAGAGAAAATAGATGATAGCAAGATGGGGATAAACAGAGATAATATATATTACCCTCAAAGAATTCAGGAGCAATCTTTAAGTCAGAACAAGGAAACATTCGGCAGATATAATTTTTGTCATAATCGTAGACCTGAGGAAAGAGGGTCAATAAATTTCCCCCTAAATTGTCAAGAGATGACTGGGCCACAATCAGGCTGACCTGAGGAAGCAACGTATTCCTCTGTAGACATAATAAAATGTTCAAGTTTTCTTGTTGCAAGCTCCTTAGGAGCTAGAATTAAGTGTTAGGTGTTACTGAGTTGTTGGTCTATTGAGTTGCCCATTTCTTTTAAGGCTACAATGCATTCAGTTTATCCAGCAAAGCAGGTATTCATATTTCTCATCTCCTAGCAACCAGTGCTTTTTAATTAAACTAAATTTAATTAAAAAGTCAATTAAAACAGCTGATAAATAGCAGAAACAAAATTCCTCCCAATACTAGAGAATCTATGTATCTGAGGTTAACCTGTTGAGTTCTTGATGTATTCTGTAGGTTGCTTTCCTGCAGATGTTTTATTACCAAACTAACACTGATGGTGTAACGTAGCCTTATAATAAAGTGTGTACAAATCAGAGAACACAAGAAAGAGCTCAATAAAATTCCTGAGTGCACCATATTGCAACTTCTTCTTAGATGCATGTTTTCTGTGTGATCATGGATGATTTTTCATGGACTTATCACTGAGCAGAACAATGAAGGTGTCCATGAAATAACATATCACTCTACATTATCTTTATGTTCAGCATGGAAGGGGAATAGATGGTCATGTAATTCTGTTTTAAATGGTAATTTTACCAGTGCATAAATCTGCAGAGTATCTTTCTGCAGCTTTGAAGGTAGTTATAAGTTTAGCAATGCAACATTTTTTAAAAGTCTATCAATTAATTACTTCTTATCTTTGGCTTTTATTACAGGGTTCTTGTGTGGATTGTGAGCTTCTTAATAGCAGTCTTTGTCCTCCTGGGAGCCAAATTAGGGTAACTGGCCCTGATTTTTCTATATGGAGATTATGTTGTGGAAGGGTAGCTGTATTTTGTGACCCATTCACGGGAAATATTAATGCTAATAATAATGCGAAGAAAAAGCATGAATATGCAATGCGAATGAATAGCATGAATATTAGCTGTCATGATTTCTATTTGCAACCTTTCAAATCTTCCAGATTCTGATACCTTTGGTAAAGTCAGCCCTTTCCCTTTCAAGTGTAATTCTAGGTAGCAGACATATGTTCAACGGATACCCAGAATTGTACAAACAAACCAGGAAGGAAATAAAAAGTTGATAAAAATCAGTACAGGGCAGAACCAGTACTCAATCTTTCTTCTCCATTGGCACATTTGAGGTCAAATTAATACAGGCTTGAAAAGGTCCGCTTTGGCTGGCATCAGCTGGAAGGACTCCAATTATTTGAACTGCCTTTTGTTTCTTCACGTTTCGCTGTCACATTTCAGTCCTTTTGCAACTGCTGTTCTAGCTTTTCTGTCAGTTCTGGAACAGCGGATTAATTACAGCAATTGAGACAATAGTGATTTCCAAGGACTTCAAAATGTACAACCATGTTATAATGCTGGTTGTACTTCAACAGGATCAAAGATGGTTTACATTAGAACAACTAAGCAAACTTGTAGGCTGTGGAAACTGCAAATCAGAGGTAGTATTCAGCAGGTTCAGACCAGTTCTGGAGAACCGGTAGTGGAAATTTTGAGTAGTTTGGAGAACTGGTAAATACCACCTCTGACTGGCCCCGCCCCCATCTATTCTCTGCCTGCCGAGTACCAGGTGATCGGGAGGAAATGAGGATTTTGCAGTAACCTTCCCCTAGAGTGGGAAGGGAAAGGAGATTTTACAGTATCCTTCCCCTGTCACGCCCACCAAGCCATGCTCACCAAGCCATCCATTCCCACAGAACTGGTAGTAAAAAAATTTGAATCCCACCACTGCTGCAAATGCATATTTCTTAGAGCCATTGCATCTGTAAAATACTGTTTTATGAAACACTGTTAATAGTGAATTGATTGCTGCCTGCATTCTAGATATTTTGGGTCTTTGGAACAAGCCCTGCTTATTCCTTGAAGTGTTCCTCACTTAAAAAGAAAAAGAGAGAGAGAGTTTTCATGCAAGGTTTTCTGAAATTATGTATTCAAAAAGCAGAATACAAAATTATGTTGAAACCTCTGTTGTGCTGAAATAAGTGAATTTACAATGGACTTCTCTAAAGTTCGCTAAAATTGCCTCCTTCCCCCATCTCTATCCAGAATAGATGACTGCCTTGGCTCCTAATCAAAAAAGAAGAAAAAACTTGCTTGCAACAGAATTTCTGTTATGTCTTCCTTATTCTGCCTCTCTGTGAGGTGAACTAGAGTGCTATCTTGAAAAGCATGATTTCTCTTGTCAGTCAGAGAGGAAACTGCTTTTCCTGTTTGGAGCTCTCCTTTATAACTCGGCCTCTCTTTGAACATTCATTGGCTGGCAAAAGGTCATGGAACATATGCAAAAACATGGAACATATATGAAACATGCTTTTTTTAATTGTAATTCTTTTTGCTTCCAAAGGAAGACAAGGCTTTTTCAACAGAGTGTGTTTATACCCTTGATCCTCTTGGTTTGAATGTTCTGAAGAAGGGCTGCCAGGCATATTGCACTCTGAATGAAGTGGTAAGTGTAAGGTATCCAGCAGGGAACACTTCAGTGCTTGGTTCCTACCGGTTCGGATTGGTTCGGCCGAATCGGTAGGGTGGCCTGGGTTGCTGGAACCGGCAGCAACCCAGGCCGGTCAGGCCCCAAAATTTGTTCTCCATCTTATTTTTTGCTTCTGCACAGAGCAATTTTTATTACACTGTGCATGCATGCGCAAATATTTCCCTTATTCCAAAATTTATTCAGTAGATTCCTTGTTTAAACTTGGATGCTTTTTTATTTACCATTTGTAAACTGTTTGCAATATAAAGTATTAAATATTTTTTAAGTACTTATACAAAGATTAAGACACCCCCGGGTTTGTTCATCTCTTCCTATTTTGTGTGGCTGAAGCTGCTTTGGATATATAAAGAGATTCAAGTGTCCACATAAATGTGCACACACTCACACTTCCCCTCTCTCACACACATCACATATATTCATACAAGAAATAGCAAAAAGAAATCCCCGCCTCCTTACCTCCAGAGATCAAGGGTGTACACAAGGTGTGCACTGCATAGTGAAAAAGGGCAGAGTTTCAGTTGTACCATCATAACCAGCATCTTGGCCACATGGTGCGTATGAGGTATTGTCACAAAAATTTGGGATAGCTGCCTTGCATTTTGCCAGAGGTTAGTTCAAGATTTAAAGAGTACCAGACGCTGATTCTGGGTCAATACTCACTTACTTTCCTCTCTGCCCAGACAAAAGATCCCTTTGTTACATAACCATCCTTGATAAAGGAGCTGGCTTCTTTATTACGGAAAAATAAAGAAAGGCAAAAACCAACATCTGTCTTCCCTTGAGTTGAATATCTATGGAGATTCTCAGTCATTCAGGTCATTCACTCAAAGGTGCTTTTTCAAAAGGTGACTGACTTTCGTTGTTTTTCCTTGAAGACGTACCACTGCTCCTCCAAAAATTTTCATCCATTTTGGCAGGGGTGTGTGGATGGAAGGATCACAATCCTTTCAGCAGTCCCCAAGAAGGCTCTGATTCAGGTGACTCTGAGGGAACAGATAAACCAAGTGGCCTCAATGACTCTCAGAGAGAGTGCTAATGACAAGATGGCTGCAAAGAAATGTAACCCTTCCATTCCCCCTACCCATATCATCAGAACTAATCCTTCCATACACAAAACCATCCTGCCACAACTGATGAAGCTTCTTGGATGAGAAGTTAAACTTCTTCAAGGAAAAACAGAGAAAGTCCAGTTGCCTGTTGAAAAGGTACCTTGGGACTTCCCTTGAGTTGTTGTCTCATGTGAGCGGGAGAGGGGAGGGTGTAGCTATACCTTGATGACAGAAGAAGAATGGCACATTGAACACTTATTTGCTGTTGTGTATTTATTTAAAAGACACCTGGATGCTGCAAAGGGTTTTTCGGTCATTCCTGCACCCCATGTCCTGGTGGATATAGCAATCCATGCTACGACAAAGGAAGTGTAAGTGTATGAGAGATGGGAGGCAGAGAAAAGAATAAATGACAGCCTAGATAAAAACAATCAAGAAAAGTAATGGATGAGTCAGTTAACAGCTCATCTCATGGCTGCTAACTTTACCAGTTGACAAAAAATCTGAAAGAAGCATTTTAAAGCATTCCAGGAGCCTCCATCCTGATGAACTCACTATAAACAAGGCTAAGAAATTCTTATTTCATTCTTATTAAGAGTTGTGGTGTCACAGTGGTAAGAATGCAGTACTGCATTCTACTTCTGCTGACCGCCAACTGTCTGCAATTTGGCAGATCAAATCTCACCAGGCTCAAGGTTGACTCAGTTTTCCATCCTTCCAAGGTTGATAAAATGAGGACCCAGATTGTTGGGGGAAATAGGCTGACTCTGTAAACTGCTTAGAGAGGGCTGTAAAAAGCACTGTGAAGCGGTATATAAGTCTAAGTACTATTGCTATTGATATTAATTTCTTATTCCAAGAGATTATATTATCACAGACAAGCCTTAAAGATGCTTTTCTGAAATCTGTGTAGCTTCTTGACTTCCATCCTTCTGAGGTTGGTAAATGAGGCCCCAGATTGTTGGGGGCAATAAGCTGATTTTACTTAAAGAGGGCTGTAAAGCACTATGAAGTGGTATATAATTGTAAGTGCTATTGCTATTCTGCTTCCTTGATCTTCCCCAGCAGCATAGAGCTCAATAAAGTGGCACAGAATTCTTAGCTAGGCATTAAGTAACAATGTTAGAGAAATAGTTGCAAGAAAATTGTGGATACATGCCGTTGAACTTTGCAAAGATTGGGAAAGAAAACAATTGACTGAAAACAAATGTTATTACTGCCACCCCAAAATAATTTAATACATATATATAGTATAGGGCTACATTAAGGATACATAGTCATTTGTAAGTGAGACTTCACTAGGTCAGGGGGGTGGTCTTGTAGTAAGCTGAGAGAAAGAGCAAATTATCTCCTGTAACATTGGAATTTGTTTTTCCCCCCCAGTGTAATGACGGTATACACGGAAACGGTCAATGCAACTGCTACGATGGCTTCAAAGGAATTGCCTGTCACATCTGCTCAAACCCAAACAAGCATGGGGAAAACTGCACTGAAGGTCTGAGACACAAATCAGGCAGGAAAGCACTGAGACAAAGGGAGATATTTGGTCTGCCTGGACCAGAGCTAGAAATAGTATCCTCCTTTCTACCTCCAGGTGCATGATACCCAAGCCTGGTGAATTTATTCTGGTGCTTGCGGGAAAATAAGTCACAAGCTTCCCTTGCCTGGAAGTTAAAATAATATGAAATAATAATGTACAATTAAATAACTTTCTGAAATTTATAGGGTCTCCGGTTGCGGGAGAGTGGTTGGACTAGAAGTCCTCCAAGGTCCCTTCCAGTTCTATTCCGATTGATCGATTGAACTTGCCACTCCTCTAATGACTAGAAGTGACCTATTTTTATACATTATCTTAGCCTGCCCTACACCAATCCTCTGTCTTTTACGGGCGGCACAACAAAGCGGAAAGGGAACCCCAAGCCATCGCATGGATTAAATGTCATTAAAGGTATTCAAGAAATCCCGCAATTATAATTTAAACGATTAAGTTTTCATCTTTCTTCTCTATTCACAATGAAAGATTGTGGCTGCATCCATGGAATTTGTGACAACAGACCAGGAAGCAAGGGTGTGTGCCAGGCAGGGACGTGTGCGGATGGCTACACCGGGGAATTCTGTGACATGCGCTCTCACAGTTGTGAATCTACTGGTGCCACTCTGAATTGCCATGTCCATGCGACCTGTACTGTGAATGACACTGCGAAGTAAGTCCTCGCAAGGGGCATCTGGGATCAGATTCCTTACTCAGTTCCATTGGGGAAAGGCATAAATTACCCCTCATTATGATATATGATTACATTCATAACTTATTTCTTGAGTAAGAGACGCTTATGAAAACTGAAAGGCATGAAAATGTAACATTGCCCATCTTATGATCTTTTGAGAAGCAACCTCAGTAAAAGTGGTGAATACAACAGAACAGGGTATGAATTCTATTGGGATGTCGCCAAACTTCCTACTTTGGAGCATGATACTGAGAATTCAATAGGATTCCTTCTATAGTAGAAATGCTTAGGATTGTTCAACTTCATTACATTTCTGTTGTGGCCCACTGGTGGCCAGCAGAGCTTGCAGCAGAGTTGGACAGTGAGGAGGTTGGGGAGGAACATGGGCCAGTCCTGGGGGGTGAGGAAAGCTCAGATAAGGGCTCTGTGTCAGAGGCAGAGGGGGAGCTAGACAGCAGTGAGGCAGAGGAACAGCTGGAGCCTGTTCCCAGCGTGCACATGCACAGAGCTGCCAGAAGACAAGAGCAACTAAGAAAGCAGGGTCGACTTGGGAGTAAAGCCAAACCTTGGAGGTGATTGGCCCCTCCCATAGGAAACAAATTAGGAGTGAACGGGGAGTGGGCTTTTGCAGGAAACAATTCATCCCTTCAGTCGTTTCAAGAGTGAAAAGTTCTGTTTTTGACTATAAGAGACTCTGTGCCAAGTGTTGCCTTGCCCTGCGTTGGGAAATTAGTTATCTGTGTTGATAAATATTCCTCTGAAAAACTGTTTGCCAAGCCTTGCTGACTATGAATGAAAGGAATTCACAGTCGGTAAATAAAACAGGCTTTGCCAGGACCAAGACTCTGCTTCATGCTTTTTAAGGAAACCTAGGTCAGAACAATTTCTCCCTTGACATAAATACAGTTTTGTGAATGGTTATTAGATGACAGAAAGAGAAGACGACACTGTTGCTTGGATCAAAAGCAACGTAACTATTGTCTTGATACCCCTATCTTAGTATCCTTTATTGCTTTTAATTTATAATACCATATGAACCCAGCGGATTGTATTTTAATAAACAGTGATCAAGCAAAACATAGTTTAGTCTTTAGTGCATAGTGCAATGCGTGAATCAGTCATAAAATTTGAAAGATACAGATAGTCCTTGACTTACAACAGTTCACTTAATGACTATTTGAAGTTACAGCAGCACTGAAAAAAAGTGACTTATGACTGTTTTTCACACTTACAACTGTTGCAGCCACCCCCCCCCCATAGTAATGGGATTAAAATTCAGATTTGTCTGGATTCACTTGGCAACTGACTCATATTTATGACAGTTGTAATGTCCCGGGGTTACATGATTACCTTTTGCAATCTTCTGACAAGCAAAGTCAATGCGGAAGTCAGATTCACTTAACAACTGTGTTACTAACATAACAACAGCAGTGAGTCACTTAGCAACTATGGCAAAAAAGTCATAAAATGGGGCAAAACTCACTTACCAACTGTCATAGCAGCAGAAATTTTGGGCTCAATTGTGGTCGTACGTCGAGGACTACCTGTAGTCTGAATGATTCCAGACATGATAGAAACTATGGTGAAAGTTCAATTTACAAGATATTTGCATGGAATTGACCAAATTCTGCTACAATACATGGCATTTGCACAATGATGTCATTATGGAAATGTAATGTAATATGCAAATGATATAATATGTTGCACATGACACTATTTGCATGATGGATGTCATGGCCTAAGTGTCATAAATTATCATTACTTTAACCTGAATGAGTATGTGATTCATAGGTACCTCAGATTTCATTAGCTGCTCTCTGTCTGTCTTCTAGCTGTGTCTGTCTTGATGGATATGAAGGGGATGGGTTTTCCTGCAAGCCCATTGATGCCTGTAGTAAGCCAGGAAGGGGAGGATGTTCAGAAAATGTAAGTGGGTCAATATTTTCTTGTTTACTAACCTAGATCACCTTTTGGATTAATCCAGATAAACGTTACCTTAGTATTATTTGTTTCTTTGTTTAGCATATGACATAGCATACATGGACTAGCAATATATAAACATTTCATCTAAATGCAATAAAATGTAAATATTAAAAAGAGCAATGTTGTAATATCAATATCAATATCAATATTTCCGGAACCGGAAAACACTAGATGGTTCCGCCCCAGGCGCTTGATGGAACCAGACAGGTTCCAGACGGAGCTTGGGCCACCTCCTGCAGCCCTGACCCGCCCTCGGGTAGAGGACCTGGTGGCCGTGTGGAATAATGCGACTACCGGGGCCTTGAACCGGGTGGCGCCTTTGCGGCCTCTCCGGCGGCAACGATCCACCCTGGCTCCTTGGTTCACCGAGGAGCTAAGGGTGATGAAGCGCCGCAAGAGATGCCTAAAGAGTCGTTGGAGATCCTCCCGATCCGAATTGGACCGAGCACAGGTACGAGCCCATTTAAGGACGTACCTAGTGGCATTGAGAACGGCCAAACGTCGATATTGTGCCGCTCTCATTGCATCCGCAGAGAACCGCCCTGCCGCCCTGTTTCGGGTGTCCCGCTCCCTTCTGTTTCAGAGGCTGCGGGAGGCCCCTCTACAGGGTAGAGCAGAGGAGTTTGGGAAATATCTGCTGGATAAAGTCGCTCAAATCCGGAAGGATTGGGTCCCCTTCAGTGGCCCAGTCGAGACGCCAGTGGCGAGTCTTGAGAAACCTTTTTGGGAGGAGTTTGACTTGGTTGCCATCGAGGATTTGGACAGATTGCGTGGACGACTGCGACCTACCATATGTTTGCTGGACCCGTGTCCCTCCTGGCTTGTACTGGCTTCCTGGGAGGTTACACGCGACTGGCTCCTGGGCCTGGTGAACGCTTCGTTGGGTGAGGGGTCTCTCCCGGCCGCCTTGAAAGAGGCGGTGGTGAGACCCTTGCTCAAGAAGCCTTCCCTAGACCCTACGGAGCTGGCCAATTATCGTCCTGTCTCCAACCTTCCCTTTTTGGCGAAGGTTGTAGAGAGTGTGGTGGCTTCTCAGTTCCCACGACATCTGGAGGAGAATGATTATCTAGACCCGCGCCAGTCTGGCTTTCGCCCTGGGCACAGCACTGAGACGGCCTTGGTCGCGTTGGTAGACGATCTCTGGAGGGCCAGAGATAGGGGTTGCTCCTCTATCCTGGTCCTATTAGACCTCTCGGCGGCTTTTGATACCATCGACCATGGTATCCTGTTGCACCGACTGGAGGGGTTGGGGGTCCGGGGCACCGTTTTGCGGTGGTTCGGCTCCTACCTCTCCGGCCGGAGGCGACGTGTGTTGGCAGGGGGGCAGAGGTCGACCCTAAGCCCCCTTACTTGTGGGGTGCCACAGGGGTCGGTCCTCTCGCCGCTCCTGTTCAACACATACATGAAGCCGCTGGGTGAGATCATCCGTGGTTTCGGGGTGGGATATCATCTGTACGCTGATGATACTCAGCTGTACATTTCCACCCCGAACCACCCCAACGAGGCCATCGAAGTGATGTCCCGGTGTGTGGAAGCCATACGGGTCTGGATGGATGACAACCGACTCAGGCTCAACCCTTCCAAGACGGAGTGGCTGTTGGTTCCGGCTCCCCGGTTCAACCAGATAATTCCATCTCTGGCCATTGGGGGCATTCAACTTGCCCCCGTGGAGCGGGCGCGCAATTTGGGCGTCCTCCTGGATGCCAGGCTGTCCATGGATGAACATGTGACAGCCGTGGCCAGGGGGGCGTTCCACCAGGTTCGCCTGGTGCGCCAATTGCGCCCCCTATTGGACCGGGACGCCTTACGCACAGTCACCCATGCGCTGGTGACGTCTCGCCTGGACTACTGTAACGCTCTCTACATGGGGCTTCCCTTGAAATGCACTCGGAGACTGCAGTTGGTCCAGAATGCGGCCGCGCGGGTGATTATGGGGAGTACCAAGTACTCCCATGTGACACCTCTCCTGCGCGAGCTGCACTGGCTTCCTGTGGTCTATCGAGTGCGTTTCAAGGTTTTGATTACGATCTTTAAAGCGCTCCATGGCTCAGGACCTAGTTACCTGCGGGATCGTATTCTGCCCCATACATCCCTACGACCCATCCGCTCGCACAGAGAGGGACTTCTCCAGGTGCCGTCTACCAGACAGTGCCATGGGGCGGCGCCTAGGAGCAGAGCCTTCTCTGTGGCGGGCCCAGCCCTGTGGAATGACCTCCCCCCGGATATTAGGACTACTACTGACCTCCGCTCCTTCCGTGTCAAGCTCAAGACCCACCTTTTCCAAATAGCTGGCCTGGCTCGACCATAACTTCGTAACGCTCCTGATGGGTTTTTTAATTTGGTAATTTTATTAGGGGATTTTAAATTGTATTTTTAACTGTCTTTCACTTAAGTCCATCCTCCTCCATGCACATATGTATATGTCTCTGTTCTCTTGTATATATGTTTGTCTTATGTGTATTTTTTATCTGTTTGATTGTACGCCGCCCCGAGTCCTTCGGGAGAGGGTTGCGGCTAATCAAATAAAATTATTATTATTATTATTAGGCATTTAACCACTGAAGCGCAGCATCATTTATTTTTTTAAAATTAGATACTGGACTGATATACCATATTTTTCAGAGTATAAGACACACTTTTTTCCCTCTTAAAAGAGGCTGAAAATTTGGGTGTGTCTTATACTCTGAACGTAGGCCCGCCCACTCGCTGGCCCCCACACTTTGGCCTCCGCGCATCCTCTTCCTGGCTGCAGAGATTGCCATTGATAATGGCTTGTGTTTTTTGGGCTCTGCGCATTGTGTTTTCAGTCTCCAAAGGCTCGACGCGCGGTTTCCAAAATGGTTACCCAGAACAGCTGCTGCCTTCTCATACCCCTTCCTCACTTTGCCTGCTTTAGTCACTGGAGCTCCCTCCAAGGATCAGCTATGCTTTTGAAGCTGTTTTTCAGTCCAAACATGAGCTAAGTGCTTAGCTAAGTTTCAGAAACATGAGCTAAGTGCTTTGCCTGCTTTTCTAATTGCTGCTCCCTCTGACAATCAGATGTGCTTTAGAAGCACAGCCCCCATCATCCCCAACCTCAAAGCCAGCAAGCAAACTAATGTGCTGAAGCTTATGCCCCAGCATCCCCAACCTCAAAACCAGTGAGTGAACTAATGTGCTGAAGCTGACCAGCTCCCCCAAAACTAAGATGCGTCTTATACTCTGGTGTGTCTTATACTCCAAAAAATATGGTATGCCAGTCACAATGTGCTCTACAGTTTGGTGTGGAATTGGGACAGTCACACTGAGGGGAGAATACTGGGCCCCATTTATATAGAGAGTCCTGACTGATGCCTTGTGAGGTGTAAATTCTAGTCAGGATTATTGGAATGGTTCTCAAAAGCCTGGTACCTTTTTTCTAAGGGCATTTATGTGTCTTTAGTATAAACTTTAGTATAAACCCGCAGTAATTAGAACTGCATATCAGAATAATTCTAATTTTCTCACAAAGAGGAGGCTGCAATCC
Organism: Natrix helvetica; assembly: GCF_964273705.1. Classification (NCBI taxonomy): domain Eukaryota; kingdom Metazoa; phylum Chordata; class Lepidosauria; order Squamata; family Natricidae; genus Natrix; species Natrix helvetica. The sequence goes on from NC_138548.1 coordinate 301,127,612, forward strand.
AATTCTTTTGTGCTAAAAGAAAGAAGGGGGAGGAGGTTGGTCTATCTGAGAGCTGGAAGTGAAACTCTTCTATGCCAAGTGACTGGAAAATTGCTAAAACGGGAACCCCTAGACTTATTGTTTTAAAAAGCTGAAATAGAAAAACAATCTAATCAAGAAAAGGTATGTGCTAAAAAAAAAACCCTCCCACTTCTACCAAGAATCAAACTGCAACCTTTTACTGTGCAAGCAAAGATCTTAACCGTTCTGCTGGTTCAGCACTGTTGGTAAATGGAGGTTTAGAACCTAGTAGAGTGTATTGCAGAGCAAGAAAAATGTTTGTTTTGTATCTGCAAGATGATATTTTTACCTTGTATCTGTCTGTCCATGCATATATAAAATGTAACTGTGCGTGTGAGATATGTACTGTATTTTTTGGAGTATAAGATGCACCTTTTTCCCTCAAAAAAGAGGGTGAAAATCTGAGTGCAATGAATACAGCATTTTTGGCCTCCCGAAACCTTGCTCCTTTGCAAAAATGGCCATGCATAGGCTTTAGGAGGTTTCCAGGGTGATCCTGAGGGCTGGGGAGGGCAGAAATGAGTGAAAAATGGGCCATTTTTTGCTTGCTTTTGCCCCCCAGCCCTCAGAAGCATAAGCCTCCTAAAGGCTATGCATGCCCTTTTTTTGACAAAAAACCAGGCCCATTTTTGTGAAAAACAGGCCATTTTGGGGAGGTCTGCAGAGTGTAAAACCTTTTTTTTTTAATTTGCCTCTTCAAAATCTTGGTGCGTCTTATACTCCCATAAATACGGGTATTTGAGTGTATGTGCGCGCGCGCGTCCACGCACACACACACACACACACACACACACACAGACAGAATTATCCGCAAACACATACCCATTGTTATGAAAGCGCTTTCCTGAAACAACGGGAAATTATCCAATGAGAAGACGTGATAGCAAAACAAAAAACAAATAAGCCTCAGCCTGCACAGGGTTTTGTTAAGATGGCTTAGAATCAAGATGAACAAGAATAGTTTAAATGGAAAGTGCAGAAATGCCCTTCTCTCATTCTCATCTTGTTTCATTTTTTGGCCAGGCTACATGTACAAGTACGGGTCCTGGCACAGTCAGATGTCAGTGTATCCCAGGTTGGACTGGGGATGGAAAAGCTTGTGCTGTGGTAGACAACTGTGTAACAGAGACCAGAGGAGGCTGCCACATCGATGCTGATTGTAATTACATTGGCCCTGGACAGGTACAATATTGTTATTCCCTGCTGTCCTGCTAAAAAGGATCTGTGGTTCTTGGGTTTGTTAACTAATGATGCAGCTTGTGCTTTTTATATGATAGGATCAGATATTTAAAGGGGCTGCAGGCCACAGAGTTAACGTTTTCAACCTCTCCTGAATTGCATTGAATGGAACAATAAAAGTGAGAATTTGTAACTCTTTTAAGAACCCTTGCCTTTTCCCAGGATCACATGATTGTACTCTGTTGCACAATTCCAGGAAAAGACTGGTTTGGTCTAATTCCCCCAAAGGATTACTTGTGGTCACAAAAATGTAGAAGTATAAGTCACTTTAAAAGTTAAAAACTACAGTCGTGAAAATCTAGGTTAAGATTCCAAAAAAAGCAAACAGAAGAGGGCAAAGTCAACAGCCTAATGAAACAAACAAAATGTTAAAACAGCTGTGATTTGTGTGCAGATGTGTAGTTACTTACCAAGCACATCTAAATTGTGGTATATTAAAGTAACCAAAATCTCTTTACAATCCACAAGGCATGTCACAACCTCTGAGCACCTCTAATGTTTGGAAATTGAAATTTGAAAAATGTGACCTGCCCTACAAGTAGGCAGCCGAGAGACAATACAATATTCAAGTCTGTTTGGGTTTAGGCTATGGGAATGATCAACTGCATAAGGCCACGAGAAGCAAACACTGCTTCTGACAAGTGGCTGGTTTCAATTAGGGAAGTTTAATACTACAGAGTTTAATACTAGAGAATGACACATGCTGGTTCTGGTTAAACCTGATGCAACTGCAAGACAATCAAGAAATACTATGTTGGTTTTAACTCATGTGGTGTTTATGCCTCACTCAGCTGGAAAGTTATCCTGGCATGTAGGGCTATATTTGTGTAGATTCCAAGGTAGACTTGATTACATGGGAAGCATGTTGGTTCTTATAGCTTTCCAATATTCTATCGGATGCTACTGCTGTCACCAGAGTTTGCCTAGGTAGATGACTGCACTGGAGAATCTAAACCAGAGTCCTGGGAGAGGGTCCATTCTGAACAAAGGTTGTGCTGGTCTCAATGAATGCAGATGACTCTGAGATCCCCAAATCCACTTCTGTCTTGAGGAGGGTTGTCCTCAGATAGAACTATTGTTGTTATTGACATCCCATAGGAAAGGATGTTGGAAGTTGTAATTTAGAACCGATGGAGGACTGCTGGCTTCCAACCATTATCTACTTTTGCACATGAAAAATCCAGAATACTTCTATTTCTGCTGATTTCAAATTTCAAGTTACAAATATATTAGTTACAGACTTCAATTTTTTCCCCTTCATTTCCAGAAGTTGTTAAACAAAGATTAAAATGAAAAAAAAACTTTTTCTTAGAAAACTTATACTATTGGATAGGAACTAATGTCCCTGATGTTTCCATTTTCAGAGCAGCTGCACGTGCAAGAAAGACCATCAGGGTGATGGTTACGTCTGTGATAAAATTAACCCTTGTTTGATGGACAATGGGGGCTGCCATGCACTGGTAAGACGTGGGAATAATGTAGGGTAGCCTTCCCAGTCTAATACCTTTCAGATGAGTTGCCCTCTAGCTCCCCTGGCTAACAGCCATAATAAGTGTGGTGGCTGTGACACAAATCATTCAACAGTACAAAAGGCACAGAATTGGAACCTAGTTTGACACTGAAACCTGTGGAGTAATCTTTCCAGAATGGTGGAAAGTTCTCCAAAAGACAATGCATTTCGTAAAGCAAATGCATATGTATTCCTATATGTAGGAAAACCAATTACAAAATAGTACATAGTTGGCACAGTTGCATGCAAAAATGCTTGTATCAGAAGCAACACAAAATGTGTTTTTTTAAGAGTTTGAAGATTAAGAGTTAAGATGAGGAAATAAAGACCAAAAGCAACTATGGATGCATTCATTCATAACTGTTCGAATTATTCTGCTCTTACAAAGCAGTATGAAGCAGTTTAGCCTCCAAGCAGAAAAAAAGTGGGTTGCTTTAGCACAGAAACCCAGAAGAAAAAAACTGTGTGTTTAATTTTAAAGGCCTAGCCCCTGACTTGGACCGAGGGCCACAACTGGCTTTGGATGCTATGCGGAGTTGTGTTCCCCAAAGCAGACTCTTGAAGTTGGGGCAAAGAATGCACTTTGATTTTGTTTCATTTACAGTTTTGTTTAATTAAAATGAAATGGAGTTGTGTGATTCTTCCCTAGACATGTCCTGAATAATGGTCACCAGTCCCATTAACATTTGCAATATAGTAACAATTCTTGGATATTCTCTGGGGGCCATACCAAAGATTTGGGGGACGGCACATCATGCTGGGGCTCAGACCACTCTGAACCAGATAGACTGCATTAGGTCTTTAGCATCCTATCTAGGTGATATTGAGTTCTGCCTATTTCCTTTTCTTTACTTTCTTATTGCTGAGAATTATCTTTTCTTTTAACTCATCAGGCTGTGTGCCAGATTCTCAATACTGGGGAAAAAGATTGCCGTTGCCCTTCTGGATACATGGGAGATGGAATTCAATGCTACGGTGATATGATGACGGTAAAAAGATGCATTTCCATTATCTTTCAAGTAGGGGTAGTAAAGTGATATCGTTTATATCAGGCAAGGACCATAACTCAATGGCAGTGGCTCTGCTCTGTCTGCCATCTTTGATATGGCTAAGAAAGACCACTTTGATGGAGTATCTTTCAGACAGTGCAAATATTCGGGACCAACATAAACCTCAAGTGACTTTTCTGATTATGCACAGAACAGCATCTCACTTCTCAAACTCAGCTTTTCGCTTATCATTCCCATTAACAAAAAAAACAAGTTTAGGCAGAAAATATGCCAGGAAAAAGCACTGTTCTGCTCTAGCTTCCTTATTTAAAAGGAAAAAAAATCAGCACTTTCTAGATTTTCCATTCTAAACCGGAAACCACAATGACTAACTTTGTGAGAGACAATGATTTTTCTCACGGCAGTGCAGTGATAGGAGCCTTACACTAATTCATAGTTTGAACATATTATTTTAAGAAATTGAAATAGGATGGCTGAAGTGGGGATTGGAACCTGAATTTCCTCCTTCTGGTTCAACCTCTTGCCCATTATACCAGACTAGAAGTAAGATAATTCTTGGAAGAAAAAGGGAGAGGGCCTCCACAAGACAAGCAAAGAAATTCTCCATATTCTCCAAGGTACCTGAGGGTAGAACAAGAAGCAATGGGTGGAAACTAATCAAGGAGAGAAGCAACTTAGAACTGAGGAGAAACCTCCTGACATTTAGAACAATTAATCAGTGGAACAGCTTGCCTCCAAAAGTTGTGAATGCCCCAACACTGGAAGTCTTTAAGAAGATGTTGGATAGCCATTTGCCTGAAACTATATTGGGTTTCCTGCCTAGGCAGGGGGTTGGACTGGAAGACCTCCAAGGTCCCTTCCAACTCTGCTATTGTATTGTATTGTATTGTATTGTATTGTATTGTATTGTATTGTATTGTATTGTATTGTATTGTATTGTATAAAGGGAGGTCATCTCTGCCCACTCACTCTGCAAGAATGCTTTCTTATTTTATATCAATATAATGCTTAAAAAATGTATCCAAACCATATCTACAGGATAAGATCAGATTAAGTGCAAGCAGAATGACTGTTAGAAGGGGCCTACTAGTCCAATCTCCTGCTGAAGCAGGAGACCCTATAGCAGGGGTGGCGAACAAGTTCGACAAAAAGAGCCAAAATTTTAAACTGTGAGAGTCAGAGAGCCACACCACGCAGTGACCTGCCAAAACAGACAAACACTCACACAAAAGCATATAATTTTAACAATAATATATTAAACACATAATATAACATGCTCAGTCAGGTGTTTTTTGTTATAAATTTTTATAAACCCATTAGAGCTGCTGTATAACTTTTAAATCCATAAATAAGTGGAATCTCTGTCCACCTAACAACCTACAAGATTACTTGATGACCACAACCAGGAATGCCACACTTGCAGTCATTAAACAAAGCAGTCACATATCTCGCTTAATGACTGCTTTGCTCAGTGACGAGATTGTGATTGTAAATCGAGTACAACCTATACATGGGTAAAGCCTGGTCCTAATATTATCTTCCTTTAACCTAATATATGTATTATAATATATATATGAGTTTGGATTATCTTTGATATATATTACAATTACAGGCTGTGAAAAAAACACTCGTAGAATTTTGGGAAATATACTAACCATGGAAATTCAATTAAATGTTTTCTCCTATTTAAAACTCTGCTGCTCCTGAACCCAGAGCTTCAATATGCAACCATTATTATTAATTTGAACAATCATTAGAACCTCACCGGAATCCTGCAGCAACTGTGCTAGACTTTGAAGCATTATTTTTTTGGTTTATCTCAACAGCAGAGGGCGCTGTTGAGATAAACCTGGAAGTACGGTCGACGCGACGACCAGCTCAGAGCTGGTGGAGTGCAAGCAAGCGTCGACCGTACTTCCGGGTTTAGCGCGCGATCTGAGCCACAGCATACTAAATAATGGTAAGAGGCAAAGAGCCTCATTTATTTTGGCCGCGAGCCGCATGCGGCTCGCGAGCCGCGTGTTCGCCACCCCTGCCCTATAGCATTACAGACAAATGGTTGTCTAATCTTGTCTTTAAAACCTCCAGTGTTGAAGCATCCACACCTTCTGGAAGCAAGTCATTCCACTGACTAATTGTTCTCTCTGACAGGAAATTTCTCCTTATTTTTAGGTTGGTTCTTTCCTCAATTAGTTTCCATCCATTGTGTCCTGTTCTGCCAACAAGTGCTTTTCCCCCCCCAAAGGTTGACTTCTTCTTTGTGGCAGCCGCTTAAATACTAGAAAACTCCTATCGTGTCTCTCAGCCCTTCTTTTTGTTACACTAGACATTAAACCATCGAGAGAGATGCTAGTTCTAAGCAGAGATTCAGGCAAAGATTGCTCCTTTGGACCATAAAGTGGATCCAAATTATCTTTTTCTTTTTTTTTTATTGTAAATTTTTTATTGTTTTTTTACAAATGTTTTAGGGGAAAAGGTAAATGGGTGTAGAAAATTTTTGACAGCTACCTCATGCGGGAGGTAGAATTCCCCCCGAATCTCACAACTTTAACCAAAAAGAAAAGAAAAAACATCAAAATTTGAATAAACATTGGCAGCTTTTTGTTTTTACATTCAATCATCAATATATTCAATCATCTTTTGTATCACTTCTGAGAGTTACATTATAACGACAATTGCAAAAATGTTTCAACTCATTTTTGTGATCCGAGTCTTCTAAGTGTTGCGTCCTCCCCCCTGTCTGCTGGCAGAGCCGCGGCCCCTCCCTCTTTCACATCTTGTGTACTGTCCCCTGTTTGATCTAGGAGGGCACTATTTTTTTTAATAAAGGCCTCCGCCTCCGCAACTGTGTTAATTCTAATTCTACTGCCCTCCCAGAAAATTAGCATTCCTTCTGGCAACAAATTATCTTTTTCTATAGTTGCTTTGCCATAAGACAATGTCTCCAGTTCCTTTATCTAAGCGGAAAAGACAGCTATTGTTTTTATATTAAGTTGTTTTTTCCTTGGTAAAGATGTTCTATAAGTAATGATAAAACGTTTGCTCAATTATGTGCCATTAAATTGATGTCAACTCTTAGCAACCCTATATAGATATATTATCTGCCTTCATAATGATAAAAATACAAAACCAGAAATAAAATGAATGTTCCGAAACACGAACGAAGGAGAGAATATGACCAATTTGTCACATTTCCAGCAGCCTTAAAAAGTCCAGTAATGAGGCAAAGCCTTATGGCTGCCTTTCTGTGGGAAAGTTTGTCTTCTGATTTGGCACTATTGGAAGTGAAATGCTAACCAGCGCTTTGGATGGATGAGTGGGTGGATGAAGGAATGACTCTCCCTCTGTTTGTTTTGTTCTTTTATAATCAGTGTTTTTAAAGATACTGTATGCCAATAAGAAAAATATAAAGAAGGGGCATCCAACCTTGGAAACTTTAAGACCTGTGTAGTTCAACTCCCAGAATTTCCCAGCCAGCCATGGGGAATTGAAAGTGTTAAAATTGATAAAAATTGGACACCCTGATATAAAATGTAAAAAATGCATATTTAAAATAAAGACAATTAAATGTATTTGTTTATTAAGTCTATATGCCAACCAAGTGCCCCTGGGTGGCTTATATGTGTAACTGTAGCTTCTACTGTTGTACTAGGAAAATATCAGAATTCTCTTTTGGACTGATTGATAGACAAGTTCCCAAGCATTTAACCAACTTTAACTAGATTACATGTATGCTTAAAATTGTCATGTGGTCTGCTTAGCCTTGTATTAGCATATTGTCTTAGTTTATAAGCAAACCATGATTAAATTAAACTTGTTTATCATGCTGCATGAATCATTTTTTCTTTAAGACCCCTAGAATAATGCTTTACAAATTTGTTGCTTTTTCTTTTTCAAGGAGCTGGCAATGAATTACCACTGTTCAAGTTTTTATCATTTGATGACGGTGAGGATTTTGTGTGGTTGAGTGCTATTTTAACATTTCTGAAACAAGACAACATCGAAATGGTTTAAGTATATTGTTCCATCAGTAGAAAAAAATCTATTTACATTTTAAAGTAAGAATTTTATCTTTAAAATGGCCTTTTAAGTTTTTGACAGAAAGGGCTCTCTAAGCAAAACTTCATATAAATCTGTTCAAAAGCTGGAGCTCATTGCAACTGATTTATGAATAAAGAATTTCAGCCTATGCAATTAGGGTAGTGGCTTAGAGAATCGAAACACCGATGTTTCAATCTGTTGGGTAATTTTAAAACTACTTTTGCATTTTTTAAATTTTTGAGTTTGTTGGTGATCAGATGATACACATATTTTAATGAGGCCTTTGCTTGAGAAAAATGAGCTTGCTCTGGAAGGGTTAACTATCTTTTGATGATTGTGCAGATTAGTCTTTGGATCAGAAAAGATGCTAAAGCCGCTCTATTGTCTCTACATCAGAGATGGTTTGTTCCCAGTTCGGCCCGGATTGGGCAAACCAGTAGTGGTGGCGGTGGGAGGCTCACCTACCCACCCAGACACTTCTGCGCATGTGCATGCATTGCACACGCATGAAGACAGGTAGTAAAAAAAATGGAAACCCACCACTGCTCTACCTACTATGATTTGTAAAGTAAAATAGTTTTGTACTACAAAATGCTGGGACTCTAGGCATCAGATTCCACTGATTTCAGAAATTTCATTGAAGAGGCTGGTAGTGATTTGCATATTGAATTCCATGCCTGGTAAACTAAACACAGAAGTAGCTAGCAATAATGCCTGTACATGTTGTCTTGCTTTGATCAAAAGAAATCCCTCTTCAGGATACCCAGAGGAGCCAATTTGACTGTTCTGGTGCCAATGAAAGAAGCTGTCTCTAATTTCAGCAAGGGTAGAAACTCATTCTGGCTGGAGTCCAACATGCTACCATCTCTTATCAGGTACTGTTGTCCATGCTTGTCAGAATCATAATTGGTATAAGTAAGTAAACCTAAGTTTTCGCTTGATTTAGTGAAATCTACTCAGGCCTGATCTGTGCCAGAGGCCAGGTTTGGCATATGATGGGGTTGCTTCAAATGTTTTATAATGGGCTGTGCAGCATAGTTTTCAGTATATTCACCTTGGTTTTTGAGTATCAGTTTTTTCAGCTTCCAAGAATGAGTGTTCAATGATTGCTAAAATACATACTTTAGTGGGGTGCCTGTGATGATCTAAAGAGGTAGGTATGTTTAGTAGAATTAGACATTTTTGAAATTTGAAACACTTGCCTTTCCAGAGGAGACAATGCAAGAAGATGGACTTTTCCAATATGAAGTTGTTTCCTTTCACATGAATACAAAACTCTTAGGGCAACTCTACATTTTACCTAGCAAAACATGATTTCATTTATCCAATATACTTATTCATAAGTATGCATCACATTTTTCTTGACCCAGATGTATATTCCCATATGCATCCCATCTATAACTTTTTAAAAAAGAAATATGGTTATATACTTATCAATGCATAGGAATGAAAACATACACATCAATGCATTAGAATATCAAGTTTAACTTCCTTATCTTTAGAATGTCCTCTAACATTTTCTGATTGGACATTACTAAATGTCCAAACTGAAGAAAGGTTGTGAGATAAAGTTGATTTGAAGACAGAAAGAAAATGTATTTCTCCTTTAGCGAGAATGTTATTTTTTTTTAAATGAAAAATATCCCAAAAAATAAATTATACACAGCACAGCTATTAGCAGGCATTGATGCCATGTGCTAATATATAAATTCTAAATTTTGGACTAATCTCATACCAACAAGGCTGCCTGCAAAGTGTGGTTAAGAAAGGCAAAGTTGATCAAAGCTTTGCCTAATTTTGCGAGTAAAAAAAACCCCTTTAAAATAGTTTTGATCACACTATCATAGCAAAATGTCTTCAAGGAAAAACAAAGGAAGTCCAGTTGCCTTTTGAAAAGCATCTTTGATTGCTTTTGGTTATGTTTGAGACAACCATGACCTGGATGACTGAGAAACTCCATAGATAGGATGACTGATGAATTGTCCTTTTGATAGACTCTCCCGACACATTTGAAAGATGCAATGCTTTTTTTCCTAAGTGAAGATGTTCTCTTGGCTTTAACCATCCGATTGTAGTTTTGTTAATATTTTTTTCCTACCGTAGGTCTCATATTCTCCAGGGTTCCTTCACAATTGAGCAACTCAAGACATATGTTGGCCAAGAACTCCCCACTCTCAATCCAGACGTCAAGTGGGAAATAAAGAGCAATAATAGCGTAAGCTCGTAGGTTAAACACATTATTTCCAATAGCAAAATTAGAGAGATATTATTGAAATGTGCTGACACCACTTTTAAACTAAAGAAATTGTGCCCTAAGGAATGTAGAACCAATAGAAATCTGCAGGCTCACGTTTTTTATTTGAGAAATGTTAATCATACCATGTGTACAAAGGCCTGTAGTGACTTTCAAGATTAAAATGGAGCATTTTGATAAACCTTTCCCATCCTGTTGTTCTCCAGATGTGCTTGAATGCATAATTAGAGCCACTGCAGCTTGACAAATTCAGAAGATGACAAATTAGAAAAGATATATTCAATCCTAAGAAGCGATCCTACATAAAGGTTTCCAAGTCAGCCCTGTACCCCAATTAGAGCACAAAAGTGTTTTGATGTAAATGTAATAGGATTGGTTATACTTTAATTTTAATGGGACTAATTTGAAGGACTATCTTTTCCTGACCACATCTACTTGACCCACCAGACTGGGAAGGCATGGAATGCTACAGTCTCCTTCCCTATGGAGGTCCATCTAAGGCAGTGGTGTCATTTTTGCAGGCTGCAGGTCAGATGCGTCATGTGCCAGCCACGCCCACCCCCAGTTTAGCGAAGGGGGGGAAGTCACATGATACATCATGTGATGGCAACATGACACTGCGAATTTGATCTAGGGGGACTAAGAAGAAGAGCCTTCTTCATGATAGTTCTCTCCCTGTGGAACATCATCCCATCAGAGATAAGTTTGACCACAGCTTTGACACTCTTTTGCAAGGCCCGAAAGACCTGGTTTTGCCCATGAGCTCCACCTATCCAGAGTGGGTGGAGCCCATCAAATGGCTTGTTTGATTATTGTCACTTGGGGGGAGGATGTTTTATTATTTTTCTATTGATTTTACAATGTTGTAAGCTGCCCAGAGTCACTGCGAGTGAGTTGGATGGCCATATAATTTTTCCTAAATAAAAAATAGTAACAATTCAGAGTTAATATCTGCAAATATTTTATTTTCAGGAAATAGCTATTCAGAATGCCAGCATTATGTGGGAAATTCCTGCTGTTAATGGCAGTATTTATCTCATCAGTAAGGTAGGTTGATTAGATTGGCCTGGATCTTTGTCTTTTTTGTTGTTGTTGTTCGGGTGGGAATAGCGGGATTTATGAGATATGAGTTAAGCATATCTCATTTATTGGTCTTCCATTAAACAGAAGCAACAATGTCACCAAAGTATTTAGAAGAATCCTCTAAAATTTAATTTTTCTCCTCTCAATAGCACCCTATTTATGCTATTATTTATAACTCTGAGATGAATAAAGTCAAGTAATTGGTCTTCCTCTTTTCACATTTCTTTTGATCAGGTTCTGGTACCATTTGTCAAGCTCCCACCTGGTCTGCAGGAGCAGCTAAACACCGTGCCCTCCTTCTGGCAGTTCAAAGAGCTATTGGAGGTAAAGTCCTCAGCAGAAAGACCATCATCTTCATCATCATTTTAGCCATTGTCTATCCATTGGAGGACGAAGGCCTTTTCTGCATGTTTCCAACCAATGCAGTTCTGAGCTTTCTTTTGCCAGTTGGGCCTGCAATACTTGCTGATGTTCACGATCCAACTTGTTTTAGGTCTCTTTTATGGACCTTTTGTGCTTTTTGTCAAGTGTGATCCATTCTGTGACTGCATTGCTCCACCTGTCATCAGTTCTTCTTGCTATGTGACAAGCTTATTTCTTCTTTCAATTATTTTAATCTCTTGATTATATTGTATACAGGTCTTTCTATTTTTTTTTTAACAAAATTTTTAATTGGTTTTACAAAATTTTTAGGAAGAAGGGTAATGGGTAAATTACAAATTATGACAGCTACATTATGCAGGAAATGGCACTCCCCCCGGTTCTCATAACTTTCACTTGTTAATACATTAAGTAAGATACTACTTAACAATTTTTGACAGCATATTTTTACCTTATATCTTCCAATAATTTCAATCTATTTTATATCCAACAGAAAAAAATTCCCTGTATCAGCAATTGCATTATTTTTCTAACTCACTTTTGTGATCTAAGTTTTCTCGATGTTGCCTCTTCCCCCCCCACCAGCAAGGTTCCGGCACCTCTCGTGTCTTGTCTGTCTTGTGTAGTGTCATCAGCTTTATCTAGGAGAGCTTTGTTTTTTTCTATGAAGGCCTCCACCTCCATAGTTGTATTAATTCTGATTCTACTGCCCTCCCAGAATACCAGCATGCCTTCTGGCAGCAGCCACCGGAACCAAACCCCTTTCTCGAATAGTCTCTTCACTAAAAGCGAATATTTTTTCCTTTTATCTCTAACTTTCTTTGGGATTTGTTTCAGGATGACTATCTCTCTATCCTTGTATTTTAACATTTGCCCCCTTTGTGCACTCAGAATCTCATCTCTTGTAGTCTTTCTAAGAAATGTAATGTGAACCTCTCTTGGAACATTGTGTGTTCTAGCATAAGCTGAATTAACTCTATAGACCAGGTCAATATCCCATCCCAACTGCTGTCTGTCTTTTCTAATATATTCAGCGAGTAAGTTTGTCATAATCTCCCTCAAATCTTCATCATCAGCCTCAATTACATTTTGAAATCTAAGGAAAAAAGACATCCTTTCAAATTCCATTTTTATCTGATGGTTCTCAAGTTCTTGGTTTCCTCTCTGGACCCCCCCTCACCTCCCCCCTCATCTCAGCCATCCCCTCCTCCAAAAGTTCCAGTCTCTGTGAGTTTTGAGCCGTTCGGTTTTGGTTCTCTCTGAGCTGTTCATTCATTTCTTTCAGTTGATTTTTCAATTCCTCCTGCCCCTTTAAGATCTTTTGAAGCAACTGCTGGGTTAGGTCCTCCTCAGGGGCTTTTTGTAGTAGAGATGTTAATGTCTGTTGTCCATTGGGGCTGGACGTTGAGGATGTTGGAGCAGAGCCAGCAAAGCCTGGTTTCCCAGGTGGGGGTCCTTTCGGTGCCATTTTAGTAAAGAGAAACTCAGAGATGTCTATGTCCATAGGATGAAATGGCAACTATGAACAGGGTATAGCCAAGAGAGATCACGAGGCAGGCAGTCCAGACAATAATAGGGACCTTTTCTATAGTTCAAATCCAGACAATAAAATCCATTATTCCAAGTCCAGGGTATAGTATCTCAAGAGATATTTCTGGGTGTCACGGAGACAAAGACAAAATGCCAGCAATTTCTATGGGTGGAGTCAAGTTTCAAGGTGCATAAAGACAGCAGAAGTGTGCCATCTTGCCTTGCCAGCACGGGATCAGAAGGCAACAAACCAAAAGTTTTCAAAGTTTTCAAAAAGAACAGATCATCACTTCTCTTTCACAATTGCAGCAGGGTATTCATCTGCTTGCTTGCTATGAGTGTGATTTCATTCTAAAGCTCTCCCCCTTCTCCTCCAAGGGCAGAGAGCAGTCCAAAGCCGCTTATCCAAGGGGGGGGGGAAATCCCCCTCCCTCCAATCGCACTTCCCAGGAACCGATTGAAAGTCTTTAAAAAGCTGTCAATCCTTCATTAAACAATCAAAGAGGGAGTCGGGGAGCATTTACATCTCACCACATCATAGCTGCAGCCTTCAGATCGTCAAATTCATCCAGCAGCCTCGAAGCAAAAGCACACGGAAGCATGGAAGCTCCCCACGCACCCCCTTTCGCCTCCTGGCACCTAGGGCAATGCCAGGAGCCCTCCCGCGACTGCCGCCGATACAGGGGACCCCCAGCTAGCCGCCCCCTCGGCAGGGTGCCCCTACAGGGCTCCCTGTGCCCCCCCGATCGAGGGGGGCCCACCAAGAGCACACAGGGCGAGCGAAACACGCCCGCCGCTCTCAGCAGCCGGAACCGGAAGTCCAGGTCTTTCTATCTTGTCTTGTAATGCCAAATATGTATCATTCCATGGCTCTTTATCTTACAGCTGAAAGATATTGCCCCATATCTCTTAAATAATTCTTTTACGATCGGCTAGAGCAGGGGTGTCAAACTCACGTCATCATGGTGGCATCACGTGATGTATTGGGACTCCCCCCCCTTTGCTAAACCGGGTGTGGGCATGGCCAGACATGACACTTCCGGCCCGTGGGTCAGGAGTTTAACAGCCCTGGGCTAAAGGAAGATCATCTTAATAGGTGATATAATAAAAGACAAAAACTAAGTTTATATATTGATTCACACACTGTAATAGCTGGGTGCAAAGGATTCAGCCCCAAATCAAACTGTCAGGCATGCCTCCATCAATAACCAAGAAAGAGAACTCTCCATTCCATTGTTTTTGGAAATTAAGATATTTTTACTAGTTATGAAAAGATAGCAGCGGAAAAAAAAGCAAGATCTGAGCCAAAAAGGCGCGAACAAATGCTTATCAAATGATTACCCAACCCCCTCTCTCCAACAACCCCACCCCAGTGTCAAATCTGCAACTCCCTAAGGTGTCATGTGGGTTGCATCTTCAAAAGGCATCATCAGGTTGGTATGCGAGACGGTTGGCCTTGACCAGACTCAAACACCGGCCACCAGCATGCACAGAAGATGGTGAGAACAAAACTCCCTTTTCCAAATCTCCTCCAGTACCATATGATTCCCATCCCAAATACCATGCCCCCTACCCTCCCCGTTTCTACGGCGGCTGATAACAAGCAAGCGAAGCAGAGGCTGACACAAACAATTAGAGAAATGAAATCATTTATAATTCATTTTATATTTTTGGATAGCCCATCTTGCTATCCAAAATAGCTTACTACCCAAAATAGTTTGCTATCCCAAGCAACCAAAGGTTTGTTGCTGATACAAACACGCAGTGGATTTTTGTCAGTCTGAATTCTTAACATTAATTTTTCGTTGTTGCTGTTTTCTAGGTATGGAATTGGCAAACTTTATTTATTTATTTATTAATCTATCTATCTGTTTGTTTGTTTATTTATTTATGTAATTTGTTGAACATGTAGAAGTATAAGCATGGACATGAACAAGAATAAGTACAAGTAAATGGGGACAGTACAACAGGGATAGCAGGCATGATCATGCGCTTATGCACACCCTCTTTATTAAAAACAATCTTAACATGGTTTTTTTGTTTGTTTTAGCTATCAACTGCAGTCCTCATTAAGTTGATTGGCTTGCTAATTGTGTTTTTTAAACTTTCAGAGATATCAGTTGGTGAACAAAATTGAGTCATCAGCAAAATATACTATTTTTGTCCCAGGGAATAATTCAATTGAGAAATATTGCCAAGCATCCAATATTACACAACTGGTAAGAGTTTACTTCTTTAAAGAAATAATCCTAATTGCACGCATGTAGAGGTAACTCAATGAGACTTAATTTTTCATTCAATGTGTACATGATCGCACGGTTCTTTGTTTATTTGTGGGAAACAACATATCGAATAAATAAGAGTTTGGATTCAATCTTGAGATAACACATTTGGAATTAACTGTTGTTGGCTGCTTCATGCACCACAAAGCTCCTAGAGGAGGGCATTTAATTAATTTTAAAAGAGGGGTTTCTACCTTATCGCGTATGGTAGCCAACAACCGTTGTGTTCCCAAGAAGACTCATATAAGAGACTGACAGTCAATTCACAGGTTAACTCTGAATTGCCATATGCACAGAAATGCAAGAAACTCTGATATATCTCCAGTGGCTTTCTACTGAAAAATGAGATATGGTTGTAACCATATAATGTAAACATAATTGAAAATCTCTGTTAATTTAATAATATAACTATAAATGAATACATTATTCACCATCATTTAATAAAATATAGCTCTTATATATCGTTTAAGGCAGGGGTGTCCAAACTTGGGAACTTTAAGACTTGTGGACTTCAACTCCCAGAATTCCCCAGCCAGCTGGCTGGGGAATTCTGGGAGTTGAAGTCCACAAGTCTTAAAGTTCCCAAGTTTGGACACCCCTGGTTTAAGGACTTGGTTTAAGATTGGTGTCCTTTGGGTATCAGTATGTTCTAGGTATAACAATGAAAGTAAATTAGCATTTCTACTTCTTAAGTTCACTGGCTTTGGCAACATGCTGAACTTTTTCTTACATTCTACAACTCTTCACATAAGAATGTTGCTATTTCTGAGGCTTGCAATGGCAATATTTTTCTTCCGCTAATCAAGATGAACTTGATATGGTTGAGTATGGCAAAGCAACAGCCTTGTTAAAGGCCAATCTGCAGTTCAGTCATTAGAGATGTAAAGAAAATGACTCTTCTGAAGATTGTGACCAAGATATTTGGACGGATAAATTGAAGAATGGCTTATTGCTATGCATCTTCTCTTTAAAGTTTCTATTCCACTTGCTGTTATCTTGTTGATTCTAATACTTGTCTTTGAATATTTGGTTTTTTGTGTATTCCAGGATAATGACACCATGCAGTATCATGTTGTAATTGGGGATAAGCTGTTTTTGAAAGACCTGAAGAGCGGAGTGCACAGAAACACAATGTTAGGATTCTCCAATTGGCTCATGTTTTCTAACATACTCAATAAGGTGAGAATGCGCTACAAGTTACACTTCACTTCTACAGTGTGTAGTTTAACAAGGAATGTCTAAAATATAAAATTTTAGAAGCAAACAAAGTAATAGCCAAAAGCCAACATGGATTTGTCAAAAACAGATCATGCCAGACTAATCTTATTGCATTCTTTGACAAAGTGACAAAATTAGTGGACCAGAGGAATGCCGTCGATATAGCTTACTTGGACTTCAGTAAGGCTTTTGATAAGGTAGACCATAACCTACTACTAGATAAAGTAGAAGAATGTGGGTTAGACAGCATCACCACCAGATGGATTCATAACCGGCTGAGCAACTGCACTCAACGTGTAGTCCTCAATGGAACTGCATCTACATGGAGGGAGGTATGCAGTGGAGTACCCCAAGGCTCTGTTTTGGGCCCAGTACTCTTCAACACCTTCATCAATGATTTGGATGAGGGAATAAATGGGGAACTCATCAAATTTGCAGATGACACCAAGCTGGCAGGAACAGCCAACACTCCAGAAGATAGGCTTAAGATACAGAAGGATCTTGACAAACTTGAACATTGGGCACTATCTAATAAAATGAAATTCAATAGCGAAAAGAGTAAGGTTCTACATTTAGGCAACAAAAACGAAATGCACAGGTACAGTATAGGTGGTACCTTGCTCAACAGTAGTAATTGTGAAAGGGATCTTGGAGTCCTAGTGGACAACCATGTAAATATGAGCCAGCAGTGTGCAACAGCTGCCAAAAAAGCCAACACAGTTCTAGGCTGCATAAACAGAGGGATAGAATCAAGATCACCTGAAGTGTTAATAACACTTTATAATGCTTTGGTAAGGCCACACTTGGAATACTGCATTCAGTTCTGGTCGCCACAATGTAGAAAAGATGTAGAGACTCTAGAAAGAGTGCAGAGAAGAGCAACAAAGATGATTAGGGGACTGGAGACTAAAACATATGAAGAACGGTTGCAGGAACTGTGTATGTCTAGTTTAATAGAAAGAAGGACTAGGGGAGACATGATAGCAGTGTTCCAATATTTCAGGGGTGGCCACAAAGAAGAGGGAGTCAAAGTATTTTCGAAGGCACCTGAGGGTAGAACAAGAGCAATGGGTGGAAACTAATCAAGGAGAGAAGCAACTTAGAACTGAGGAGAATCTTCCTGACAGTTAGAACAATTAATCAGTAGAACAGCTTGCCTCCAGAAGTTGTGAATGCCCCAACACTGGAAGTCTTTAAGAAGATGTTGGATAGCCATTTGTCTGAAACGGTATAGGGTTTCCTGCCTAGACAGGGGGTTGGACTAGAAGACCTCCAAAGTCCTTTCCAACTCTGCTATTGTATTGTATTGTAAATATTAACCATACCTTTCAAATAGTAAATTTGGGTGCATATTATGGCTGCAATCCTAAAATGTTTTATGTATTTGTTTTACATATTTTATTTACTGTATATATGAAACTTATTCAATTACCTCTGTAACATAAATTGAAAGATCCCAGAGTTCTGATTTGTAAATTGACATACACAGATTAAAAACCAACAGTTAAGTTCATTGGTTTTGATTGGGCTTCACTGAGAATGCTATATTGGCTGAAGAACATTTTATAATGCTTTCTGGATAATTATGCTTTGAGCCATACTTCATTTTGCATCCCTTTTTTTAAATTGCAGACATATGTAAACAGAATCCTTTTGGATGGTCCATTTGTTGAAACAAGAAATGGAATGTTGATTGGGGTTTCTCAAGTTCTACTGATTCACAAAAACCGTTGCACTACCAATACCACCACTGTACAAAAGGTAAGGCTTAGAGACTGTCTTTCTTCATTATGAGTACTAGTTGTTTTCTACTATTTTATTTGACACTTATGGATACACTGATTGTCTCAGCCCTCCACCCACACTCTTTTTCTACTTAAAATTTGAAATCTTGCAACTTTCAGGAACAATTAAGCTGGCATCAGTAGGTTTCCTCAAAGCATTTGATGTCATTTTATCTATCTATCTATCTATCTATCTATCTATCTATCTATCTATCTATCTATCTATCTATCATCTATCATCTATCTATCTATCTATCTATCTATCATCTATCTATCTATCTATCTATCATCTATCTATCTATCTATCTATCTATCTATCTATCTATCTATCTATCTATCTATCTATCAATGAATCAATCAATCAATCTTCTTAACCAGCCATCTCCCTTACAAAAGGACTCTATATCATGCACAAATTACTCAATACAATACAACATTAAAACCTGAATAATTAAAAATTAAAAATGTATACATGACCCTAGTGAGGATTTTATCAATATTGTAAAAATGACAAAACTTAGTGTTAGCATTTTGTTTTTACAGCAGCAGTTATCCTAACAAAAACAATCGAATATGGTCATGATTTTATAGACCTAATGCATCCTGGCAGGTTCAGACCCCAAATATAGATTTTAAAACCTCAGTAAAGAGTGATTGGTTTATTAAGATAAAAAAAGGTCTATGACATTGAAATGAATAAATCTTGATGTGGGAATAGCAACAGGTTTAGATCAGGAGTGGATCGCTGCCGGTGTTACTGCTGGTTCGCTTTGCTCACGCATGCGCCCACCGTGCGTTTCTTGCACATGCGCAGTTGGCTGTAAATTGTTCTGCACATGCGCAGAACATTATAAAATGACAAAAAAACATGCCGGCAACGGCATGGGCAACCCAGTCCCTACCAGTTCAGTGACCCAGTCCCAATTGCCATTACCAGTTCTCCCAAACCGGTGCAAACTGGTGGCAATCCACCTCTGGTTCAGATAAGGATAGAGAGCCAACCTGGTGTAGTGGTTAAAATGAAACCAGAAGTATGTGCCTTCTAAAGCCAACTTGGGCTTCGTATTTCTGCTATCACAAAATATGAAAAATAACAACCAGATTGTGAGTAATGTGGGCTTTTGTTGTGTTGTGATTTGTTACCCCTCTGCAATTGATGCTAATATTTTTCCATGATCTGAAATATCTACTAATTATCCTTTTTCTCCTGTATGCCAGTCAAGATGTGCTAAATGCAACAAAAAGATCAAGTGCCCAGCAGGATCAGTGCTTGCAGTAAGTATTGCTTTATTACATTTGATACATTTTTTTCTCTCAAGGGTGTCACCTGAAAGCTTTGCAGAACGAGCAGCCCTGATGCAGAATTTTGGAGCTAATGATGGTTATTGTGAGAAGGTACAAAAATGTTAAAATAAAGTATGATAAAGTAAATGTTGACTTCAACAATCATTTTGTCACATGTGCTATTTTGAGAGTCTGAAATAAATATAGAACAAGATTTTCCACGAAGGTGCCTCTTTGGGTTTCTCCACAGGAAGCTTTTTTAAGAAAAGAAATAGTGACAAGCTAAACTGGTGGACTTATGGTAAAATAATATCTTTTAACTTGGATGAGCCCTACTCTCAAATCTAAGGAGGAGCTAGAATCAGAAGGCCATGTCTGTCATTGGTTTACATATCTTCAATTGAAAGGAAGATTTCAATTAAATAAAAATAATCCTCGAGTTAACTTTGTTAAAAATGAACTGGATACTCTACTGTGTGGTAGTCAGGGATGGGTTGCTCCCGGTTCTTCCCAGTTCAGCTGAACCAGTAGTGGAATTCAGGCCTGGATTGCAGAACTGGCGGCAACAAAGGCCTGCCCTGCCCCCGAACAGGTTCCCTCACCGCCCCGGGCAGTCGCCATTTTTGTTTTTTAGTGACTGCACGTGTGCAGTTCACTGTAAATTGTTCTGCGCATATGCAAAGAACAATTTACATTGAACAGCGTGCAAGCGCAGCATGCATCAGGCCCGCGCGCAGGTTGTGAACCAGTAGTAAAATTGGCAGCAACCCACACCTGGTGGTAGTGATGAACATATTATTGCTAAAGTCTATAAAGTGTTATTGATTTTAAATCTAGAAAATGAACAAGTAAAGCACTGTATGATTCAGTGGTCAAGGAATGTTGGATATAATGTAATGATTGAGCAGTGGGGGAATATGTGGAATAAAAGTTTAAAATTTACATTAAACTATTATTTAAACGAAAATTCCTATAAGATGATGTATCGCTGGTATATAACTTCGGATGATTTGTCAAGAATGTATAAAGGCATCTCAAATGAATGTTGGTAATGTGAATATGAAGAAGAGACACTTAATCATTTATGGTGGATATCTGATAAAGCAAAGAAATATTGGAGTAGGATTCATATCTTAATACAGAAAATTCTTAAAGTGAATATAGAAAGAAAGCCAGAGATTTTTCTTTTGGTTTCAATGGAAAAAGACTTGGGAAAAAAATTGGAACTCTGATGTTATATATGTTGATGGCAGCAAGATTATGCACAGAAATGGAAGGTCACCTCGATTCCCACAATAGATGAATGGCTACAAAAACTGATGGAGTTAGCAGAGATGGATGCATTTGACTGCTTGGATCAAAGGAAAAAAAACCAAATACTTTCATTTCCACTTGGAAACCACTTCTGGGCTTTATGCTTGAGGTGGAAAAAAATGAGACATTGATTTTGGGTTTTACCAGATTTGTTGATTTGTTGTTATAGAAATGGCTCGTTTATACTATTATGGAAAAGTAAAAAGATGAGGTTAGATGTCAATGCCTTATTCTACTGCACCAAAAGGAGTCGGAAGTCAATGGCTTTTCTTTCATTTTCCCCTTGCTTTTCCCCACTATTCATTTCCCTTTTCCCTACTACCGTATTTTTCAGAGTATAAGACACACCTTTTTTCTTCAAGAAAGAGGCTGAAAATCTGGGTGTGTCTTATAAATCGATTTTTGCTTGTTTTTGTCCCCCCTCCCAGGAGCACTCTGCAAGCCCCCCAAGGCTATTCATACCTCTTTTTTTTTTTTTAAAGGGCCCATTTTCATGAAAAACGGGCCATTTTGGGGAAGTTTGCAGAGTCCAAAAACTTTTTTTTTCCTTTTGGAAAGCTCTTTAACTGATTGATGAGAATTACATTGATCAAGTGCTGTGCCAGCAGAAACATCTACCTATCTACTGTATTTCTCTCTATATATATATCCCTCTACCTACCTACACACACTCTCTCCCTATCTACTGTATTTCTCTCTCTCTCTCTCTCTCTCTCTCTCTCTCTATCCCTTTATCTACCTACCTACCTGACTACTCTCTCTCTCCCTACCTACCTACTGTATTTCTCTCTCTTTCTCTCCCTCTCTCTCCCTTTATCTACTTACCTACTTTAAAAAAAAATGCCTCTTCAAAACTTTGGTGCATCTTATACTCCAGTGCGTCTTATACTCCGAAAAATATGGTATTAATTTTTGTATTCTCTTTGTATGCTATATTATAAACTAAATTGTATTGAATTTAAAAATAAAGAGTTAAAATAAAAGTTCTTTCTTCATCATGCCTGAGATGTTATATGTTTGGAATATACTGTATATCTGCTTAACTTTTTTACATCCCCCCCCCTCTTTTAACCGACAGCAAAATCCAGGCCAAGGGAACCTTCCTCACTGTGTATTTAAATCTGGAGGCATGAAATTAGTTGGATGCTACTTTACCTGCGTCAAAGTTTCCCTAGTAAGTCATCTCTATTGATTAGATATCCATACATCTGTCAAATATGCAGGTCTTCCCTATGTAATTATTTTCTTCTGGCTGGCCAAGAAGTGTTTATTTCTTTATTAAGGGACTGAGTTCAGTTTCTCACTCATAATCTGAGCAAATACGTAACTGACTACCCTGCTGATGCATAGAAGTATATTGATATTACTGGTGTCATATCAGAAATGATAAGGAAGAAGATGCTATTATGATACCATTTCAAGCCCTAAGCAATATAAATTTTTGAACATGACATTAATTTATTTGAAGATTTTATGTGGCCATCTAATCAATCAATCGGAATAGAGCTGGAAGGGACCTTAGAGGTCTTCTAGTCCAACCCCCAGCTCAAGCAGGAGACCCCATACCATTTCAGACAGGTGGCTGTCCAGTCTTTCCTTAAAGACCTCCAGTGATGAAGCCCGTACAACCTCTGAAGGCGAACGGTTCCACTAGTTACCTGTTAGGAAGTTTCTCCTTAATTTCAAGTTACTTCTCCTTGAATAGTTTCCATCCATTGTTTCTTGTCTTGCCTTCTGGTGCTTTAGAAAATAAGCTGATCCTGTCTTCTTTGTGCAGCCCCTCAAATATTGGAACACTGCTATCAAAGCCCTTCTTTTCACTAGACAGGTCATACCCAATTCCTGCCACCATTCTTCAGATATTTTAGTCTCCAGGCCCTTAAACAGTTGCCCTTCTTTTATCTTTTCTCCAAAGTCTCAACATCTTTTTTGTAATGTGGTGACCAAAAACTAGATGCAGTATTCCAGATCTGGTCTTCCTAAGGATTTATAAAGCAATACTAATACTTGATGTGATTGTGATTCTATGCCTCTGGTCAACTCAAATGTTGTGGCTTGCAAGGAAGAATCAAAATAAAGAGACACTCAGCAGTAATCCTTACTTACTTACATTTTTTTTCCTGCTCTGACTATCAATCCGTCTGTTTTCTGAGGTCTCTGTCTGCTGTCCAGGCTACTACGGTGTGATGTGTGAGATGTGTCCTGGGGAAGCAGGCAACTGGTGCTCCGGCAATGGGTTGTGTCAAGATGGCATTGAAGGCAATGGAGAGTGCCAGTGCCGAGAAGGTTTCCATGGCACAGCCTGTGAAATGTGTCAGGCAGGAAGATATGGACCCAAGTGCCAATCAGGTGATTATCCTTATTGTGGCATCTGCACTCGATTTTCTTAATTGGGCGGCTTATTTCTTTCAAAATACTGTCCAGGTAGTCCTTGACGTATGACCACAAATTGAGCCCAAATTGATGTTTGCTAAGCAAGACATTTGTTGAGTTTTGCCTCATTTTACGACCTTTCTTGCCACAGTTGTTAAATGAACCATTGCAGTTAGTTAAGTTAGTAACACGGTTGTTAAGTGAATCTGGCTTCCCCCTTGACTTTGCTTGTCAAAGGGATGACCCCGGGATGCTACAGCCGTCATAAATCCATACCAATTGCTCAGCATCCAAATTTTGACCATGGGGCTGCTGCAACAGTCATAAGTGTGAAAATGGTCCTAAATCACTTTTTTTCAGTGCCGTTGTAACTTCGAACAGTCCCTAAATGAATGGTTCAGAGTGTTCTTGACTTGAGACTGCAACTGGGCCCAAAATTTCCATCGATAAGCAACTGAGTCATGCCAAATTTTTACGACTTTTTTTGCCATGGTGCTTAAGGAAATCACTGCAGTTGTTTAATGAATCAGACAACTGTTAAGCAAATCCAGCTTCACCCATTGACTTTGCTTGTTGCAAGCTGGTTGAGAAGTTCACAGAAGGCAGTCATGTCTGTCCGTCTGTCTGTCTGTCTGTCTGCCTGCCTGCCTGCCTGCCTGCCTGCCTGCCTGCCTGTCTGTCTCTCTCTCTCACTCACTCACTCACTCACACACACATACGATACTGCAAGTACAGTAAATACATGCCAGTTGAATTTTAATCACACGACTATGGGGATGCTATAACTTTTGTAAGTGCAAGGACTAGTTTTATGTCACTTTTTTAGTGCTTTTGTAGCTTCCAACAGTCTCCAAACAATGTTTTAAGTCGAGGACCACCTGTACAAATAATTAGGAAAAACTGTTTGTTTGTTTTTTTCATTTTTATGATCAAACGTCTATACCGCCTATGTCATCTCTGGTTGGAATATCGGAATAGCATCTGTGCTACCACATAGGAGAAGCGTTTGGTCTAAAACAGTGACGCTCACAAAAAGACTTGCATGCAGTCTCCAGGGTTTTCTGAAACTTGATGCCATCCTTCGATTTTTAATGTGGCCCAAAGAAGTCCTCAAACAGATGGCCAAACAATTATCCTATTTAATTTTACTTAAATGGAGATATACCTGGATTCATCCACTGCTTTAGACTAGGGCCACCTGTAAGACGCTCAAACGTCTTGTGTTATTCTAACGCTAGATAAGTTGTAAACTCCTAAAACGTCATTCTGCAAATATTGGATTCATTTCTCAAATACTTCCACTCACATTTCATTTCTAGGATCCAGTGCAGTTATTGATAGTGGTAAAGCAGGGGTGGGTTCCGGCAGGTGTACTGTTGGTTTGCTCGTGTGCACGCTGTGTGTGCGTGATTTATGCGTGCTGTGCACGCAGGCACAGTGCAATTAAAATTGTTCTGCACATGCGCAGAACTGAAAAACAAGATGGCGGCGCCTATGGTGGCACCCAGGGAACCGGTTCAAGGGAGTGGCAGGCCTGAGTCGCTGCCGGTTCCAGCAACCCAGGCCGCCAAACCATTATTGGTTTGGCCAAACCAGTCTGAACTAGGAACCTACCACTGTGTTAAAGGCTGCATATAATTATAATTAATTTTCCGTTGGCCATGATGGTGCAGAAAAAACAGCATAGGTAACTTTGGATGTATTAATTTGTATCTGACAAAGACTTACGTTTCTTCTTAGAGTGCAATTGCAATAAAGGACAGTGCAACGATGGGTTGTTAGGTGATGGAAGGTGCACATGCAACGCGAGATTTAAAGGAGTTAATTGTGACCAAGGTAAGTTGGGAAACAAGGTGTATCATTCCAGATTTGAACCTATTGTTTCTTTTTAAAAATCAAATTTAAGAGAAGTGAAAAAGGGCTACATTCAAAATCTCAGAACTGGAGTTTTGTTGTACTACTAATGTATCCCTTTTCTTTTCCTGTGGTCAAATCTGCAGAAGGTGCCTGGTTCTCAGGACAAATCAATGGGATGAATACAAATATATTGCAAACATAAGAGATAATAAATAATCACAACTACTATTGCTATGGATAAAGGAACACCATAAAAAACAAAATGTGTACAATATTTTGGGCATTTAATCAATTAATGAGGTAGCATAAACAATTCCTGCTTTAATTAGGTTCATCAAGGAGAATGAAAAAATAACAATACCATCAATAATTAGTGTGGCATACTTCGGAGCCCAAACTTTGGGGTCAGTGGGCACCTTTAAAATGCAAGAATATGCAATGAGCTTTCTCACCAAAAAGTGTCCATGATATACTGTAACCAGGGGAAGGCTGCTGGGGTTTGCAGGAGTTCAGGAGAACCTCTAGCTAAGATTCTTTGCAGTTTGGAGAGCCCCCAAATCCCACTCCTGGCTGGCCCTGCCCCTCCCGCCCCTCCCAGGAGTCCCCATGTGGCCCATTTTGGATGCAGGTAAGGGCAGGGCACATGCGGAGGCTTGGGGAGGGTGAAAAACGGGCCTACCAGAAGTTCGGGAAAGCTGGAAATGGGCCTGTTTCCAGCCTCCAGGGGGCCTCTGGGGTCTGGGGAGGCGTTTTTTGCCCTCCCAGAGGCTCGAGGAAAACTTCCGGAACCCAGGGAAAGCAAAAACGCCTCCCCCATGCTGTGATGCAGGAGGCCGACTAGGCCATATCCATCATGGCCACGCCTATCTAGCAACTGGTTAGAGAACCCCTTGCTAAAATTTTTGAAGCCCACTCCTGAGTGTAACCAATCATAAAACACCCATATATCAGAAGGCAAAAAAGCAAACAAACGATTGGATAGCAACCACCTGCCTTTTATTTTCTAAGCCCTATCTTAGAACCAGAGTCCTTGCTGAAAGTAGAGATGGATTTGAGAATAGTATTGCATTCACAAGGTTCTAAAGTTCTATTCATTGCCTTAAGGTTAAACAATTTTTTTAAAAAAAATTAAGAGCTTAGAATCTAGGCCAATGTACTGTAATAGCATTTGGGAAACTCCACTGGTCTACCCACCATAAACATTTCAAGATCCAGAACTGATCCTGGCTGGGCCCTCTGAATTTTTCTGATAAGCCAAAGTAAGAATGCAGGAGCATTGGCTGAGCTTCATGTTGCTGTGCTGCTGCAGTTTAAGGCAAACTCTGTTGCAGCTGTTGTGTTAGTTGTAGCATGGCATTCTGTAAATTGGATACTGGTACAGCCCCTTGCTGCTCATTTGCAGCAATGCTGTAGCTAGATGCTTGGCAGATAGAGATGTCCCAGTGAATTGAAGGCCAGTTTTAAAACTCCAAGTGGGATTTTTCTGCCTCTCTTAGAAAGAGAGTAGAAGTCTTCCAAGACTGATGTTCGTCCTTTGAGGAAATCCAAATAAAAAGTGCACCATGAGTAAGGTAAATGTAAAGGTTTTCCTGACAGTTGTGTCCAACTCTAGGCCACGCTGCTCATCTCTGTTTCTTGGCATTGTCAGAAGACAATTTCCATGGTCGTGTGGCCAGCATGGCTATATGCCAAAGGCACATGGTATGCTGTTATCTTCCTACTAAAGTGATATCTATTTATTTATTTGCAATTGCGTGTTTTTGAATTTTTAGGTGGCAGGAGCTGAAGCAAGTAACAGGAGCTCACCCCATTGTGCGGAGCTCAAGCCTCAAACTCAGCTGTCAGCTCTCCAGCTGACACCAGCTGATTCCAATAATACTTTTGCATTGTAAGGCTACATTAACAGAATCTTGTGAGAATTTTGCCCCTCACTTCCCTTTATTCTCCAGGAAACTAGGCAGGGTTCTTTCTGAAATGCTTTCCAGATCATCTCTGCTTCTGAAGCTCAGGATATCTTTTATAAGCTAGTTGTCCAGCCTGCAGCTCTTTCTTATGCCTCCCAAGATCATTCCCACATTACAAAGTACATGACTATTTGAGAGAATGATTTTTGCATGGATATTGGACAATATTCTAACAAAATGTTCTCTTGCAGAGATTGAAACTGATTTCTGCAATGGTACATGTGATGCGAATGCAAAGTAAGTACAATTATAGGGCACAATTAAAAACCTATTTGAAACTATGTGATTGTTTTTAGTAACAACTCCCATAGGGATTTTTTCCCCTCTTTTTCTCCACGGGGTTGTTGTGATAAGAGGAGGAGGGAAGAGCATCATCTATGTTTATCACCTTGGGTTACTTGTATATTAATATAGATGGGATAAAAATCTAATCAATAAATTAAACAGTATTTCTATGAAGCTGAGTTTTTAGTTAAACCTCTCTATTATACATTGCTTAATTTCTTAAAAGTGATCTGGTGATTATTAAATTCTCTAATGTACAATTAATACATTAGAAGAGATTATTTACAAATAAGACCTGTGAAGGTATAGATTCTCTTCATCAAGATCTTTCTTAATTTAAATATAAATGTCTCTCAAACAACATCTTTCCAATCTGAACAAGAGTAGGCAAGAGTGAGCAAGACATTTCCCATGATTTATTAATTTTCTTATCCAAATAAGTAAGATGAATATTTTCACTGATAGGTATTAATGGGCCTATTAATAACTATAACTAATTCCTGCTTCAGAATGATTTACTTTGTAATTGCTTTCAATAGCAATCTTCATTTATTTTCAAGGTGCAAAAATTTCACTTTTAGCGTATGAAAGAAGCAAATAACAGAAACTTGAGCTTCCTGCAGTGTATCTCTGTTTTGTAACTAGACATTTAGACAAACGAGAGAAGGGGACCAATGTGATCCAGGCAAACAAGCACAACACAATTAACACACAGTATCATAAGCATATGTGTAGGAGTTAATATATAATTCTCAATCCCTTTTTATTCTGTTTCAGTTGCATGAACGACTCTTCTACTTCTCAACCCACTTGCTCCTGTTCTGCTGGTTATTCTGGAAATGGAACCTCTTGTACAGGTATTGCTGGCAAATGCTTTCAATTCATAATTCATGCTTGATAAAATAACACCATGGGTAAGTGCAGTGGTGGGATTCATTTTTTTTTTACTACCGGTTCTGTAGGCATGGCTTTGTGGGCGTGGCTTTGTGGCAGGGGAAGGATACTGCAAAATTCCCATTCCCTTCCCATCCCACTAACCTGTTTTCCAGGGCAACAAAAGAAGATCAACTGGGGGCGGGGCCAGTCTATTTGCCAGTTCTCCGAACTACCCAAAATGTCCGCTACCAGTTCTTCAGAACTGGTCAGAACTGACTGAACACCGCCTCTGCTACAGTGCATAGAGATAGATCCATAATAGCTAAAAATGACCATATTTTTCACAAATCACATGCACAAGCATTGCTGATATACACATGTTCATTTCAGCATTACAACAAGTAAAACATAACCAAAATAAATTCCATATATATTTAAAATGCAGCATTCAATGTTTTTCTATGTGTTAGTGTTAGGTAAGCTCCCCGTTAAAATAGCGAGTGTGCAGAGAACGGTAATGAGAGTCGTGTGGAAGAACACGCGCAAACCAGCATACAGGGACACCGAATAGTAAAAGTAATAGTATTTTTACTTATGTGGAAAATAGAGGTATTCAGAGTTCAATTTACACACGGTTCAGTCAGTCAGTTATCAATCGAACACAGTCCAGTATCATATAATCAGTTCAGCACACAAAGTCGCTAACAGTAGCAAAATTCACAATAACTCACGATAGCAGTATCCACCGACCAGCATCTAACAAACAGAGAGCTAACAGTCACTTCACTATGCATTGATTCCATTCATAGCCTGATTGCTTTAAACCATAAAGACTATGTTCAGACTTTCAATGGCTAGTGGCTGGGTGAAGAGAAATTAGCATTTTTGAAGAGAAACATTTACACTGAAGGACAAACTTACGTTATCTTATGAAACTCTTCTTTTGTCTGCATCCATGGCATGACATAGATTCATGTCCAAGAAAATGGGTCTGAAATCCTTATGTGTATTCTCTCTGGCAAGTGGGTTGAGGAAGGCCACAACTGGGCAAAACAAAGGCTTGAAATCCTTGCCTGTTCTTCCATTCAGGTCAAGTAGCAGACAAAATTCTCCAACCATTTTTCCTGAAATATAATTTTCTATATCCCACATGAACCCTTCCTACCATATTTCACTGTAGTTTCACCACACCGTTCCTGTAAATCCAGGATCAGTTTTGCAGGGTCCTGGTGGTTGTAGAAGGACAACACAAACATCCTGCTTCATAAACAGGGATATATTGGAGGAAAGCCAAGATTCAAATCACAGTCTGGACAAGGTCCCCAGGTGTTCGCAAATGTACTTGTCATACCTGTGCAAAACTGTTTTCTATTTTAGCCCACCCTCTTTTTCTTTGGTAATTCAGAAATAGACCCCTGTGCTGAGGATAATGGCGGCTGTTCTATATATGCCAACTGTACCAAAATAGCACCGGGAAAAAACATCTGCAGTTGCAAAGAAGGTTATTCAGGAGATGGAACTTTATGCAGAGGTAAGCATCATACATGGCTATGGAGATTCTCAGTCATCGAGGTCCTGGTTGTCCCAAAGGTGCTTTTTCAAGAGGCAACTGGACTTCCTTGGTTTTTATTAGAAGACGTTTTCACTTCTCATTCAAGAGCTGAAGAAGCTTCTCAGATGAGAAGCGAAATGTCTTCAAAGAAAAACTAGAAAGTCCAGTTGCCTCTTGAAAAAGCACTTTTTGGGATAAGCATCATACAGTTCAAAGCAGATGAAAGGATCGCTGATTTGGCTTTAAAATATATATTTTTCTGCCCAAAATCACTTTTGTGAAATTGGCAACCATATAAATGGGATTAATAACTAAATATTGGGATAGACCACTACCCAGATTATTATTATTATTATTTCTTAGATTTTTAGACCGCCCCCTCTCCCAAAAACTCGGGACTCGGGGCGGTGTACAGTCAATGCAAATAAAATACAGTCATAACAATAAAAATACATTTAAATACATTTGGAGGGGGAGATAGGCTGTACAAGAAATAAGAAATAAATATATTCTAACCCTAAAAACATCCCAATTAAAACCCCAAACCCAATTAAAATAAAATAAATCCCCGGGAGGTAAAAACTAAGAAAGTGCCAGGCCAGCTGATTGAAATAGGTGAGTCTTTAACTTTTGACGGAAGGAACGGAGGTCGGTGGTGGTTTGAATGTCTGGGGGGAGGTCATTCCAGAGGGTTGGGCCCATCACAGAGAAGGACCTACTCCTAGGTGTCGCCCGCTGGCATTGCCTAGTGGACGGCACCAGGAGGAGCCCCTCCCTGTGTGAGCGAATAGGTCGCAGGGACGTGTGTGGTAGGATGCGATCCTGCAGATAACTAGGTCCTATGCCATGGAGCGCTTTAAAGATGGTGATCAATACCTTGAAACGCACCCGAAAGGCCACAGGTAGCCAGTGCAGAGGTGTTACGTGGGAGTAACGTGTACTCCCCATAATAACCCGCGCGGCTGGGTTCTGAACTAGCTGCAGTCTCCGGATGCGTCCCAAGGGAAGCCCCATGTAGAGAGCATTGCAGTAGTCCAGGCGAGACGTCACCAGCGCATGAGTGACCGTGCGCAGGGCACTCCGGTCCAGTAGGGGGCGCATTTGGCGCACCAGGCGAACCTGGTGGAACGCCCCCCTTGCCACGGCTGCCACATGGTCCTCCATTGACAGCCGGGCATCAAGGAGGACGCCCAAATTGCGCGCCCGCTCCACAGGGGACAGTTGTTCGCCCCCTATGGCCAGCGATGGGGTCAGCTGGCTGAACCGAGGTGCCGGTACCCACAGCCACTCGGTCTTGGAAGGGTTGAGTTTGAGTCTGTTGTCCCCCATCCAGACCCCGACGGCTTCCAAACACCGGGACATCACTTCGACAGCCTCGTTGGGGTGGTTTGGGGTTGAAATGTACAGCTGAGTATCATCAGCGTACAGGTGGTACTCAACCCCAAAACGATAAATAAATGTAAAAGAAGATGAAATATTTAAAGCATGATAAAAGGGGTGGTATTATTTCTCTTGCAGAGAATCTATCTATCTATCTATCTATCTATCTATCTATCTATCTATCTATCTATCTATCTATCTATCTATCTATCTATATCTAATCTATCTAATCTATCTATCTACCTACCTACCTACCTACACCCCATGCCTGTATTTTTAAACTCGATGGGTTGGTTTTAGGTCGTGTCTTAATTTTTAATAACTTGTACAGGGCTTTAGGTTTAATCTGGTTTTAAGAGTATTTATTGTATACGGTTTTTTAATGTGGTTCCTGTACACCGCCCCGAGTCCCTTCGGGGAGAGGGGGCGGTCTATAAATCAAATAAACTTGAAACTTGAAACTATATTTATTTATTTATTCATTCATTCATTCATTCATTCATTCATTCATTCATTCATTCATTCATTCATTCATTTATTTATTAAATTTATAAGCTGCCCATCTCAACAAGGTGACTTTGGCCACCTTTTACATCAGCCCAGGCAGTCAGTGCTTTCTTAAAATATCCATGTATATTTCTTCACTGGCTACTTCACTTTAAGTGAGGCAGATGGCAAAATAAACTGGACATGATCACTGAGTAATGGAGAAGAGGATCCTTCACCAGCGATGGTGTCAGCTTCCAAGGCTTGCCGTTAGAATGAATGCCATTGTTTGCTCCATATGTAGGTGGGATATATTTTGTAACAGGGACGTATGAATGTTCCACTTCGGAAGGTGAAAACTGCTTGAAAGTTTTCTCCCGTACTGTCCTTTCATATGATATTCATTTTCCCTAATCAATGATGAATTTTTACGAGGAACATTTGGGGCATTTAGAAAGATCAAAAATCTGTCCCGACTTACCTTTACTCATTGCACTTTTATTGCACAAGTTAACAGGCTGTTCATTGATTCGTATCTTCTGAGACCTTGTTTTGTTAACATAGTCATATTTTGTTTGGGGTGGAAGTAATTTCATATAGCATGTATTTCTTCTATGTGTAGAATTGGATCGGTGCTTAGAAAACAATGGAGGATGCCACCAAAATGCAACATGTACTAAAACAGGGCCAGGTTTGGTAAGCAATGTTTTATCTTATCCTATTTTGAAATTTACTAATAATATACTGTGTTTCCCCCAAAATAAGTCAGGGTCTTATTTTCTTTTGATCCCTGAAATAAGCACTTGGCCTTATTTTTGGGGAGGTCTTGTTATTTTTGATGTGCAGGAGGTGGTGTGTATGGTCACTTCATGGCTGCTGCTGTGTTGCAATATTTTCGGGGAGGGCTTATTTTCACAAGACGGCTTATTTTAGCACATGCGCTCAAAAGCCTGATTGGGCTTATTATCCGAGCAGGTCTTATTTTTTGGGAAACATGGTACTTTTAATTGTAAAACAGCTGAGAACATATCACTTAATACTGAAATATCCATGTTTATTTCCTATCTTAGCCCATATAATTGTAATTTTTATTTTCATAACATCTAACAGTGGAGACCCTCATTTCCTTTAGAGCCTTAGCTAAATAAAGTTGTTGAGCAGTGCACTTCATTTCTTTTATTTGGATGAGTTTTTCTGTTTCCTGTTTCTGTGGCACAGGTAAATCTTCCTCTTTGCTCAAGCCTTTCCTTGATTCCTCTGTGATCAGTCCTGATTTCAATCATTTTTATATTTACTACATAATGTAAGCTTATTATACCATACTTAGTATTTATTGTGTATGTTACTCTTACTGTTGGATGCTGTGGTAGGTAAAAGCTATGAATGCATACTTAAGAGACTTGTAATAAAATCTAAACTTTCACATGAAAAAAGCAACGATACTGACAATAGTAATCTGAATTTCTCTTTCATTCTCCCTCTGCATAAAAAGCTGCAGGAAGTACTTCAACTTTTATAAATTGTGCTAGGATTTCGATACTGTAAAATCTATAAAATTGTCCAGACGTATATATATTAAGCATGCACAAACAATTCATTTTCCTATGCTTCTTCCGTTGTCTATTGCTTTTATGATTTTTGACAGTCGCAAGATTGCAGGGATAAATCTCAGAACACTCTGTTATGTTTGGCAGTGAGTTTAATGGGGCTTCTTTATAGTGAAGAAGAGGAAAGATTGCATTGTTTGTTCTTAATCACACAGTTAGAGTGTCTGCAGAGAGAGACAAGAAAGTCAAGATGGTAGTTTCAAGCACATGATTAAAGCCCTGGCCTTTTAAGAAACTGCATCACAAAGTCCCTCCCCCTACCAAGAGATAATCTCATCACATCCCATTACACGTAGTTTTAAAGCTCCATGTGGTACCAGGGTTTCAGTTATAGAGTTGGCCTTCCAAAGTATGGTTTGGCTATCTGTGTCTTGCTTTTTTTAATCTGGGGAGGCAGCTGAATCATCAGCATAAATGGTCCCTGATGAGGCAACAGTAGCCTTTCCATTATATCCTGTAAGCTGCATATCTTCCTTGTCATCTGCTTCATTTCCTTGCTTATCATGCATGGAATGGTGGATCAAAGTAATTTACGGTCTAACACCATAATGGCGAACCTATGATATGCGTGCCAGAGGTGGCATGTGGTGCCCTATCTGATGGCACGCAAGCCATCATACCAGTTCAGCTCCACCATGCATGCGCGCACGCCTCCCACCGGCCAGCTGGTCTTCGGGTCCTTGCCGCACATGCGCAGAGGGCAGGGTGCGTGCAAGAGGGCTGTGTGTGCATGCACGAGTTGTGTGCGGGGGCCCACACATGCATGTGTGGGGGAGGGACACATGGGGACATACACATATGTGGGGGGGCATATGTGCAGGGGCCGCACACACATTGCATTTTGGGTATTAAGATGCGCTTTGGGCACTCGGTCCGGAAAAAGTTAGCCATCGCTGGTCTAACATCTGCAACAATGGCTGGAATTTCCATCCCATGGAGGAGGGGCAAAGGGAGGTACTATTCATGTGTCCAGGATTGAAAGAGCCCAACATAGCTATAGGTTCTATGGCTGGTGCTATCAAGCAATGGACACTCTGGAGGCAGACCTCCTGTAGTCTGTCCTTTGCATACTCAGTCTGAAGTGTGGCAAGTGTGTACTCACTGTTTTGCTTCCCCAGTGGGAACATCCAATGGCTTAAAACACACAGGGCTCACTCATTTGCAATGTGACTATTAAACGATTGTGCTCTCGCAATTTTTGGCACAGCAGCTGCAAAGCCTGCATATGTAGGACACACTTCCTCTATTTTACAATAGCAGAAAGAGACAGAGCAGGAAAGTGACAAACATCTGCATCTTTACTGTTGCTGCAGAAGTTCTCTGGAATTTGTGTCCCTCTGTATGTAGTTCTGAAGGTGAAACATGTGGTGGTGTTTTTATTTCTCTCAGGTTGCCTGTGCCTGTCTTCCCAGCTTCACTGGTGATGGGATTAATAAGTGTGAATATACTCACCCTTGCTTGGAGGTTTGTTGATACCTTTTCTTTGTAAGATCTCCTGAATGCTAGTTTTTACGTTTTAAAAAAAAAGCAAACAATACTAATCCCACCAAGAGTTGATAATGGTGTGATTCCATTCATCACAATGGTAATCCAGGCGCAGCATAATATAAACATTAAAAAATTAACTTTTTCTTTAAACAACCAAAATATCAGGAGTTCGTTGAAGTCATCTGGCATTGTCACCCAAATCTTACAAGATTTTGAGTGGCAATCTTGTGATATTTCTGCCGTGTTTTTTTTTAAATATTTTGTTTAATTTTAAGATCATGCAACTACCAGTTTAAAAGATTTATGCATGCCATGGTACCATAGACACCACATTTCCCAGCCCTGATAGGTAATCCTTAAACATTTCCAGTAATAAATTTCACAAGGGAGAAAGAAAACCATTTCACTAAATCACACTGTTTTTTGTTTGGATTTGACTTACTGTGTTAACTCAACCACCATAGTTTATAAACCATAGTTTACGGCTTAATATATTTAGTGGACTGAACTAATTGTGTTTAGTCAATAAATCATTATTACTGATTGATGTAAACACTTACTGAATTAAGGTAATCTAGGAATTGTATGGCTTTCAATTTGGAGGTAATTAATTTCATGATGGGGATTATGGGGCTTGTTATTAAGCCCAGTAACTTTAGGTGGGAACAGAAATCACTAGTAATAAATAAAATAAGTCATTTTTCATAAACAAAAAAACTATATCGATTAAATAGGTAATTTAAATTTCATGTGCTTCAAATTCCTTAAAAGAGAAGGTGAATTCCATTAGGGTACCTTTTAAGTCTTTGAATGACTGATAGGTTCATGGAAAACCTTAGGGCATGGTATTGAGTTTTCTGTACACAGTTGTCTTCACTGAGATGGCTACTTTCCTCTTCTCCAAAGCTGTTGATAGCTTGCTCGCTTGTGGGAAAAGGAGAGGGACTTGCTCCCTGGCAGCTAAGTTTCAAGAAGAGTCATCCAGACAAGTTATGCCTAAAGGAAGGATTGATAACCCTTGACCATGGCTTATTAGCTTTTCTTTTCTTGATCAGAATAACGGTGGCTGCAGTCCACTAGCACTGTGCCTTAGAAAAGAAAATGGGAATCGAATATGCCTTTGTATATTGGGGTCTGGTGATGGCTTCACATGTCATAGAACTGTGTGGCAGGTAAGACATATTTTATTTAAAACTTGCAAACTGTAGGAGCATCCATTCCCAAATGCTGGAAGAGCAGTCTTCCTTCTTAACATCCCCCAAATTTGTGCTGAGAGTAGCAACATGTGACATAGTCAGTGACAGGGTTGGAAAATGTTGCCAAAGAAAAAAAAGCTGCAAATGAGTTCATGAATTAAAAAATAATAATAAAAGATTTCTAATTAGATGATAAATCAGTTGAACTGTCATTTGAAAGAAAATGTAAACAAAACAAAGCTTTTTTTTCCATGTATGCTATCTGGGAATTCATTGGTAAGGGTGATATAATTCATTGGTAATATAATTCCTATATTGAATTGTTCAAATATGATTATTAGAATTAATAATTCAAAATTAATAATTAACTTTCACATAGATGAAGAGTGATGGCTTCCGAGCCTCATGGGGCACATGGAAACCTTGAGTCAGAATCAAAGGCAAAATCAATCCAGCCACAGTATTTGGCTGCCAGAGATCACTGCATCCATGGCTTCATTAATCCTCTGCCCAACCAGTTCAAATAGAAAAGGAAGGTTCCAGACAGAATGTAGGGCTCAAAGCCTGACATGCATTGAATCTGCTTTTCTCTATTATAATTTTGCAGTGGTAGAGTTTTCATAAGAAATTTCCATATCTGCAATTGCAGCATTAAAAGCCTATTGCAGGAAATGATTTTTATGCACATATTTCCTAAGATTTTGAAGAAACTTGTTATTATGAACATATTTAATCCCTCCCTCCCTCCCTTCCTCAGGAACTTATTGGAAGACAAGATGCCTTTGAATTTCTTCGTTATATCCGGGTAGGTATGAGAAGAATTTCTATGTGGTAAAACACTAGAATGAGATTTAGAGAGTAACTTGCACCATTCCTACAACTGGGAAATCAAATTATAAGTATAGACCAGAACATCTGGAAGGCATCAGAATAAGAAGGCTGACCTATCCATTCTAGAGAGTCCCTCAATTGATGAAATGTTTTTTTTCCCCTGGTGGGTTTTTTTGTTTGTTTGGTTTGTTTGTGTTTTGAGCTTGGTTTTTATTTCTGCATACAGTGGCATTTAGATCCATGTTTTGAGCCAGAACTTTTAAGTGTGAACAATGTTTATATCTTTGGCTTTTGTATCTTATTTTGTATTTTATATTTTGTAATACTTGCTTAATATTGCTAATTGTCCTGAAGACTCAATGGAAAAAAGGGATGGAATTGAATGTAATCAGTTTAAAAAAAAAAACCAATGAAGAGAATAGTGTTGCAACAAAAATGGAATGAGGAAATTTTCTATGATGGGTGCAGAATTCACATAATCATCAGTTTGAAAGGGACCCTGAAGGTTTTCATGTCTAATCCACTGCCCAGGACAGTAATGTCAGCCTTTTTAAAAAAAAAATCAACAGACAAATGTCAGCCTTTTAAAAAAAAATCACCAATAATGGAGCATCTTTGATTTTGAAAACCAAGTTGTTCCAACATTTCATAGTTCTCAGTGAGGAAATCGCCTCTTATGTCAAATTTAAATCCCTTCTATGAAGTTTTCATTTATGGTTCTTGAAAGTTGTGGAAAATAAATCTACACCCTCTTCCCTGTGATAGCCCAGGGAATATTAGAAGATTTTCTAATATTTAGAAGTCTGTTTTTCCTTAGCCTCCTCTTAGCCTAAACATACCCACTTTCTTAACCATTCTTAATTAGATTTATCTCCCAAGCTTTTCTCCTCTCACTGTTCTTTGTAATTTTTCCAATTCCTCGGCTAGCAACCAAAGCCAGCATTTCTATCCCAAGGACAGTGGCACTGGTGCAGCATAGAGCTATCATTTCCTGTGAACCTGATATTGCAAATCTGTTGAAAAACCCAAATCACATTACATCTTGCAGCACCTACAGAGCACTGCCAAGAAAACGGGAATTTCTCCGAATCCAAATGTCAATACTAGATTATAACTTTCATTTGGTACTTATACTAATCCCTGGACTTCTCCCTGTGCTGTAGGTTCATAGAGTTATGGAGCTGGTGGGGAGAGGACCATACACCGTTTTTGTCCCACATGCTGATTATCTACAGAAAAGGACCACAGTAAGCAGCCTGTGAAAGGGTTTGAAAACCAAGCAGTGGCTTTATTCATTGCACTGAAAGTTGTTTAATGTAAAAGAAGAGTTCATTAAGAGAACCTTAAGAGAAATATAAATTCTAGGCAAATTCTTGTTTCAGTTAAACATATATTTTTCTGACTTTGCTTCCAAACATAAATGTCTTCGACTAAAATTGATCTTCCTCTTTAACATTTTCATTCAAACCCTTGGGCGAGGTCCATTGGAGAGGTGCTGTTGAGAATGCCCTTGGTTCCCACAAGAAAGAATGTTATTTTGGCTACATATTCTCCCAGCTATC
This sequence comes from Natrix helvetica, assembly GCF_964273705.1. Classification (NCBI taxonomy): domain Eukaryota; kingdom Metazoa; phylum Chordata; class Lepidosauria; order Squamata; family Natricidae; genus Natrix; species Natrix helvetica. Next base: position 301,166,059 of record NC_138548.1, read on the forward strand.
TCTACTCCCCCTTCCCTGAAAATGGCAACCCTGAAGATGCTTAAAGATGGCTCCAGGGTTGACACTATAACTAGTCAGAATCCATCTGGTTATCACTTTTAAAGCCCTAAATGGCAGAATGCCAGTTTATTTGAGGGATCACCTCTCCCTGAGAATATCTGCCCATCCCACAAGATCAAAGAGGGTAGACACACTCCAGCTTTCTTCCCTGCTGCCATCTAAAGAGACTTGGAAAGTGTGCCTTTTCTGTAGCTGTCCCTACCTCATGGAACACAGACACACACAGAGACACAGACACACAGACACTTGGCAATCCAGCAGGTCTACCATTGTGACTGGCACTGAGGTAGAGAGAGAGGAATTTAACTTATAGGTTGTTGGAGCATCCTAAGACGACAATAAAGGCACCAGGTTTTTTTGATGTAGTATTTGGCTTCTGCCTTATAGTTGTATTATTGTTGCCATTCTCCAAGAATGTGCTCTAAGATGGGTGGCCAAAGGAATCTTTTAAGTTAATAAATAAATAATTCTTTTCAATTGGACAGAATTTCGGTTGTGGCTCAGTTTTCCCCATCTGTACTAATGGCTATGATGTAATTGATTGATATGTTTATGCCAATGCCCAACAGCTCTACATTTTTAAAAATGATAAATTAAGGTGACCAACTTTTTTACAATGAAAAGGAGGACAAAACACGTTCTATTGTCCAAAATGCTAAGGTGACCAACTTTTTTACAATGAAAAGGAGGACAGATAAATTGGAAAAAATATATCGTAAATAAAAGAAATATTTTATTCATTGCAACAATAATACACTAAAATGATATATGCATAATGAAAACATTTGCAACATTTTATATTGTAATTATGCTTACATGCCTGTTAATTATTATTTAAATGAGTACTTTTCCATTGAATTAATATTTTTTGTCAATGTATCATCTTCTAACAATATATTGGAAATATCTGAACAAGAAATATCCTTCATATTGAATTTTACGGCAAGTGCTGCAGCTAGAGTATCAACATTCAATCTCGATTTCTCACTTGTCGAAAAATCATTGGCAATTGAAAAAAACTCTTTCAACTGTTGCATTAGTTCCAGGGCAGCACAACGTAAATTGAACAAGTATAAATAAATGTTCACATGGAATATGTTCATTTTTGAAATGGCTGAAAATATCCACCCATCTTTTATCAATTTTAACATGTTGATTTTCCCATTGTATTAATTTTTCAGAATTTAAATATACATTCAGTCTTCTAATTTCTTCAAAGAGACAATTGTCGTCTATTTTAATGTCTAGCATTTCTTTAGATAAAAATTCAACACAAGATTCAATATCTGTTCAATATACTTGCGATGAAGTAAAAAAACACTATTAAAAACTGTTTAATAAAATATGTCACATAACACGCAACAGATTAGCCTTCAAATATCGAAAAGGAGGACATGTAGGAGGACACTTTTCAAGGGAGGACAGAACTTACAAAAGAAGGACTGTCCTCCCTAAAGGAGGACGGTTGGTCACCTTAGATAAATAGATCACGAGAACCAGGTTTCAGCCATTTTCTATTATGTTAGAGAATCGAAATAGATGCAATAGACGTCATTCATGTTATATTACTATTATATCACTGAGAGCAGCCTCATTTCAAACCCCTGAACCAGAAGGGCTTCACCTGTGCTTGCCTTGTACAACCACATTTTCTTTAGTTTTCAGAATGGGAAAAAGATGGCTGCATCAAAGATCTGCTTCGCTACCACATAGTTACCTGTCAGATGCTCCTATCGGATGATTTGGAATCACAGGATTCTATAACAGCTTTATCTGGTCACAAAATCAGAGTTTCTGTGAAAGAGGTGTGTGTCATTGTCGCAGTCCTGTTCCATTTCCGTCTTAGTCATAATTCACTTTGCTGCACTGCTAACAGAAACCTCATGTGACTGTGTCCTATCACTTCTTTATTTTTCACGGGTTGCTTTTTAGAACAGTGGTCCCCAAACATTCCAACTTGGTGGCCCAGCAAGGGAGGGGGGGAATGTGAGTCGAAGGCACACGCATGCACACATGCACAGCTCCGTTTGTGTGAGCAGCATATGTGGGCTCTCCACTCATGCGAATGAAGCTTCATGTATGAGCAGAGGGTGCTTGTGAGAGCTCCGCTCACCACTTGCGCTCATGTGTGAAACTCCACTGGTGTGAGTGGAGGGGCACTTGAGAGGATGGCACTTGTGGTCACATGCAAGCTCCAACGCGTGCACGCTTACCCGTTTCTCCCACAGCCCGATTTCGAACAGGCCACGTCTCGGTAGTTGCCCATGGCCGGGGGGGTTCGGGACCCCTGCTCTAGAATAATATTCTTGCGTTTTTGTATGATGTGCAAGAAGACTGTTTTTAAAGATGCTGGAAATGTATTCTCTCTCTTTACCCTCCCAGAACAGTCTGTATTTAAATGATGAAGTAAAGATCATTGAAAGTGACATTACTCGAGAGAATGGAGTCATACATGTTATCGATGGGATCTTAGCCCCATATGACCTGCAGCACCACAGCATTCCCTGCAACCAATCCCAGGTATGTCTGACATTAAGATATGCTAGAAAAGGTGAAAGAAGCCCTAATGCGTTTGCTAGTCTTGAAGCTACCGTAAAACTAGATGTTATTGAAAATAATCACGGCTTTTAATGACTCATAGTTTCTTATACTATACTCAGTTCTGAGTTAGATGCTAGATGTTTCATACACCAACTATCCCCTTACTAGTGAGCCCCTTGATCCATCTTACTTGATTGTAACATGTTTTTGTTTTTGTTTGAGTGTCCATGCCTGGGTGCACATACAGTTTGGATTATTTCCAGAGGTGGAATAATCTGCCTCCGATGTATTTTTTGTGCCTTTTCTGTAGGAGCTGCGTAACTGAAGCAAAATCTGTTTGGACTGTAGCATTTCACACAGTTGTCTGCCACTGAATTTATTTCAGAATCGCTGCGTGAAAGATCATGTCGTTAGCCTGGGTTCAGGGCTATAATTGCATGGCATCTTACCCCTGTGTTTGAAAAAGGATGCCCATAATATAAGATTTACTGATCACCTCTGTGTATTACCACTGCATGTGCACATTCTAGCTCTAGATAGAAATGGGGAAAGAGGCAGGTTGTTCCAATGTTAGATGTGAAAATTAGGCCACATCTCTTCCATGCACCTTTTCTGATCAGGTTCTGGAACTGGGATTTTATTGGCAACTTTTCTGTTTGGTTGCTTTCCAGAAAACTATTATAGAGGTTGCAGAGGCTCATGGATATAACATATACAGCAAGCTTCTAAAGGTAATTGAACCGTTCTCTTTCAGTTTCGATCTGTAAAATGAAACATGTGTCATGGTCCTTGTGTTGAGCTTGATTACTGGTAATTTCATGGATACATTAATGTAATTTTCCTGACAAGGATATGGAAGTGGATTGCCGTTCTCTTTTTCCAATTATTATTATTATTTAAAATTCCCCAATCTACCCCAGAACCATGCAGTTTCCAGACAGTCTCACATCCAAAGCTTAACCATCACTCACTTAGCTTTTTTAAAGATTAGTCAATGTTGGCTATGTGCTGCCATCTAGTCAGGTTTATATTAAAGCCCATATATCAAAATTACAAAATAATATCATTTTAAAGTTTGGTTCAAAGTGCATTTCAGAAGTGGGATTTGAATTCCAATTAATTGGATAATGGTTTAACTTTTAATAGAATTCAGCTCCAAAGAAAACAGTATCTACTTCCCTCACTGGCCACAGACCAGGGGTGGGTTCCTGCCAGTTCTAACCTTTTCTATAGAAGAGGTTCCACAAATCTACAGTGCCGTTTAGAACCAGTTCCAGCTCCTTTCCCCCGCCCATCTGCACATCATCAAGATGAAGAGCGAGAGGAGGAATTCTGGGAGTTGAAGTCTTAAAGCTGTCAAGTTTGAACACCCCTGGGGGTTTATTTCTAAAGGTTTAGGGGTACGAGGGTCTTGTAACTTGACAGCTTTAAAACTTGCACACGTCAATGCCAGAGTTCCTGAGCCAACATTTTGGTTGCTAAGCAAGAGCGTTATTAAGTGAGTTTCACCACATTTTACAAGTTGGCCATGCCCACCCAGTCACATGACTGCCAAGCCACTCCCACAAAGCAGGCCACACCTACAGAAGAGGTTCTAAAAAAAATTGAAACCCACCACTGCTACAGACATATGGACTATTGGAGATAGTATAATCTCAGCCTATTTTACCACTTAGACAAACTCAGAGAAAGAGATATAAGGAAGACTCCTCACATGCTGTCCTGGATCTGTTTCTCATTTGATGTATTGTTAGTTAATAGAGTCTGTATATTTAACAGAAAAAAAAGAAAGTTGTCTCTCTTTTTCTCTTGTACTTCTTTCTTCTCAAAATGTAACTTAGACAGGAGGGAGACTTTCCTACCCTCATGTTTTTTTGGTAATTATTGTATATTAGTATCCATTAACAGCTGGGCTAACTCCATGCTCTGCATCCCAGACAACTATATTTTGAGCATTTTATTTTAATGTGACATTCTATTATTTCCTTAGAATTCTTTCAACACTCTGCTCTTGTTCAGGATTACATGTCCTCTCACAAGGTCTTCTTCATTAATTCAAATCTCCCAAGAAGTATTTGTTCCTTGCAGAACTTTTTTTAGATCCATTATTGAAACATGGAACTCCGAAGGCTTCATAGCTGATAACATTCCTCCAAAATCTTTCAAGATTCTAAACCAATCCTAAAAGTGGGATGGGATCTATGGGTAGATATTTGGGTGATTTGCAATAGATTAGAAAGACTCCCAAATCCCAATGCTTTAACCATAGCAAAAGCAAGAAATTGTTCTTACGAGAAACAATCATTTTTTTAAAAAATATGGTTTAGAATTTCAAGTGGGTCTATGTGTGTGTACTTTTCTTCAAACACTCTTTTCACCCTTAAGTATTTACAGGATCGTAGATTATTTATGTATTTATTCTCACTCATTCATTTTATAGCCAGTCTTTCAAAGTTGCTAACAATTAACATCCCATAAAGTAGAAACAGTCATAAAATAATCATAACAGGAATTGATGCAATCAACATACAGGTAGGGAACATGATAGCCTTTTTTTTCTTATACATTAACATTGGTGTTTATTAAAAGGCAGAACACTGTGGACTGCAATTCATTTCGTCAGACGCAGAAAAACTTTGCTAGTCTGAAAAAAAATGCTTTATTTATTTTGGCCATCATAGATGCCCTGCACCACTTCCATTTCCCTTCCCCTATGCTGAGCATTGCATAGCACAGGGTTGTCCAAACTTGGCAACTTTAAGACTTGTGGACTTCCACTCCCAGAATTCCCCAACCAGCATGGCTGGCTGGGGAATTCTGGGAGTTGAAGTCCACAAGTCTTAAAGTTCCCAAGTTTGGACACCCCTGGCATAGCATATCAAAATCCACATTTCAAAACTAGACAGGATTAGGAGACAAAGGGAGCCTGCTTTGGGGAAAGTAGGCAGTGTTGTAAAGCCTGAAATGCTTGAAGCATCAGGCATCTGCTTCTCACTCATCCCACCCTCCCCTAAAACCCTCCAAAATTAATTAACCCAACTCCCAGATCACATTCCATTTGACAGCATGGAGGTTCTTTTCATACAAACTTGGTAGCTTTTGATGCAGCTCCCTTATCTTTTCAAGACTGATGCTTGGGGGAGGGAGGGGGTTGACCAGCTGACTGACAATAAGTTGTGAATTCTCTTAGATTAGTGATATCATGCTATTTTACTGTTCTGTCTCTCTCTCTGCAGGAAACAGGACTTCTTAACCTGGTCAATGATACCATTCATCAGCCATTTACCATGCTGTGGCCAACGGATGAAGCCTTTAATTCTCTTCCTGCTGAAATGCAACAATGGCTATATCATAAAGACCACAGGAGCAAACTGTCTGCTTATCTCAAAGGGCACATGGTCCGGGACATAAAGGTAAACCCAAGGTTGAAACAACAGAAGCTTTTCAAACAAGCCCTGTTGGACTTAGCTTGGCAGAAAACACACCCCTCTTTTCATGTCATTTAAACCAGACTAGAAATTGGTTTTGATTTAATGCTTAACCAACATTTTATTTGATAAAATCTGTGAGATCGGACTGTGGGAGGGAAGTTGCTAATTGCCTTAGCTTGCTTATTCATTGGAGAAATGCCAAAGCTGAGGAATTGCAATGAGGAAAATCAAAATAGAGGAAATCTTAGAGCAGGGGTGTCCAAACTTGGGAACTTTAAGACTTGTGGACTTCAACTCCCAGAATTCCCCAGCCAGGCTGGCTGGGAAATTCTGGGAGTTGAAGTCCACAAGTCTTAAAGTTCCCAAGTTTGGACACCCCTGTCTTAGAGCAACTGGTATACAATTGCATTGAAAATGCCTTTTTTAATATAGATTTTTAGATTTAGATAGCTGCCCATCTTAAATAGACAACTATGGGTGTTTTACAATGTTAAAATGAAAATGATTGATCATCATCATTGCTCAGGCATCTGCAGGTGCCAGATCATTCCTTCTTTTAAATAACTTGGGTAATTTAAGATGCACGTTAGTTCTGTAAATTGGAGGGTGTATTTCAAGAGGACACGTGCATATCTGTTAAGCATGACTTCACATATTTTGAAAAATATGGATAGAGGCCATTTGTTAAGGAGCAAACTGTCTATCTCAACATTTTTTTCCTCTAATGTTTAATTTAAAAATAACTTAGAAGAGTAGTCAGGATGCCAAGCAAGTATTAGGATTTCCCTCTTTTTTTAACCAGTTTTTAACCTTTGAGTTGGTACTCAAAGTGGTATGAGATTCTTTCTGCAAATGCTGATTTTCTCGTGGTGCTTCATACGATCATGCCATGGATCCACAAGGAAATTTGCTCTCTGCAAGATCAGTAGCAGAAGTCTTTGGCAGCCTTAAGTGAGACCCATTCCTATTCAACTTTCTTGAACATTTAACTACCTAGCTGATTCACTTCCAGAAACATTTACTGTCAGAAACACAGTTTATAATAACAGAACACAGAGAAGAAAGGCATATGAGGAAACGAGTTTTCATTTTTTAAATTAAAATGAAACCTTCCCCAATTCCTGTCTATTTTGGCCAGCTTGATTCTATGGCAAATCAATCATTATTTCCTCTTCTGTGGTTCTAGGTCTTGGCTTCCAAACTGACAGTATTGTCATCTTTAAGGACTTTGCACGGCTCAACGATTTCATTTAGCTGCAGCAAAACAAATGCTGTAAGTATGCACTCCTTTAAATTGAAGCCACAAGAGGACAAACTCATGTGCAACACTGCCCCTTTCAAAATGTGCAGGTAGTCTTCATTTAGCAACTGCCTTGGGCAGCACTGATTACAATTACAAAGGTGATGAAAAAGTAACAGTCAGTTAGTGTGTGTTCTCCTGTGCCTGACTTTTTCTTTTCTTTTCTTCCAGAGAAAAGAGATTGCTTCAATAAGGCTTTTCTTTGCCTCTTATGCAAACAGCTGGTGCTAGTGCATTCTTTTCAATGTATATTCCCTTTTGGGTGTTTTCTTACTCTCTTGTAACCCCTTCCTCTCCATTTAATGCATATACCAACATTGCTAATTATCCCAACCCTGGGTGAACATTCCAAGCAATGGAAGAATGGGGAACTAGGACTATAAGATGCGTCTAATTCCAGAAATTTCCCCCCTACGTTTTGGCTCATACAATTGTTTGGAGCCATATTCTTCTGGTGCTGTAAAGCAAATGAAAGCTGAACTAAAATCATAAGCATAGTTGTCACATTATTTCAGGATCAAACTCCTAGCTCCAAACTCCTTTCAAAATGTGCAGGTAGTCTTCATTTAGCAACTGCCTTGGGCAGCACTGATTACAATTACAAAGGTGATGAAAAAGTAACAGTCAGTTAGTGTGTGTTCTCCTGTGCCTGACTTTTTCTTTTCTTTTCTTCCAGAGAAAAGAGATTGCTTCAATAAGGCTTTTCTTTGCCTCTTATGCAAACAGCTGGTGCTAGTGCATTCTTTTCAATGTATATTCCCTTTTGGGTGTTTTCTTACTCTCTTGTAACCCCTTCCTCTCCATTTAATGCATATACCAACATTGCTAATTATCCCAACCCTGGGTGAACATTCCAAGCAATGGAAGAATGGGGAACTAGGACTATAAGATGCGTCTAATTCCAGAAATTTCCCCCCTTCGTTTTGGCTCATACAATTGTTTGGAGCCATATTCTTCTGGTGCTGTAAAGCAAATGAAAGCTGAACTAAAATCATAAGCATAGTTGTCACATTATTTCAGGATCAAACTCCTAGCTGTGGGCAAAGTTTGCATGCAATACTGTATTCTAACGACTGTGCCACCACGGCATCAGTTTTGATAATAATGTCTAAACTAGTTTTATAAGTTGGACTAAGGAGTAGGTACAGAATACAGCAGCTGCAAGTATTAAAAATCATGGGCGGTAGCAAATGAAAAAATGCAGAAGAGGCATGGGCTGAGAAAGAGAAGTTAGGAAGAAAAGGAGACGGGTAATCCAAAGGAGTACATTATTTTAGGAGAAGATAGAATAGCAAATGAAAAAATGCAGAAGAGGCATGGGCTGAGAAAAAGAAGTTAGGAACAAAAGGAGACAGGTAATCCAAAGGAGTACATTATTTTAGGAGAAGATAGAACAAGCTAGGAAAATTGAACAAGAAAGAGTATCTGTGAAACAGAGAACAAAGAACATAGAATGTGAATAAACATTACAACAAGTTGAATACAACTTGAAGTGACATATGGGATTGTCTAGGATTTCTGGGAGGGTGCTGACCAGTGGTGGGTTCTGTATCCCGTTGCAACCGGCCCTCCAGAGCACCGTACCGGAACAGTACCCGGTGCTCCCGGCAGGCACCGGTATGCTAGTAGCAGGGCGTACCGGTCGTAACCCACCACTGGTGCTGACTCTTTGAGTCTGTCTTATATAAATACATGGAAAATACAATGCAATGCAATCAGTAGATAGAGTATAGGAACTGACAGGATCTTATATGATTGCTTTTTAAAAAGAACCTGTCTTCTTAGATTTATTGTGTATTGATTTTATACCTTGTTGATAAAGGATTTTTCTTCATAAACTTGAATGCTTCTGATCTGGAGCTAAAAAAGAGTTAACCATGTTTAAGAAGCAACAGGTGATAAGTTTGAATTTTGTATATTAGTCAAAACCAAAAGGCACCAATATTTGTCTTCTGATTTCCTTTTACTGCTTTTTTTGGTTTGCAGGGGGATATTATGGTGGACAATGGCAATGCAAGAATTGTCCAGCGGTATATGGAATTCAATGTAGGCATTGCTTATGGAACTGATCACCTTCTTGAGCCTCCAGATTTGGGATCCCGTTGTGATCAGTTTCAAACGGTTGAGATTTCAGTGAGTACTTGAATTTTAATCATCGATGTTTACTGATTAGATCATTACCATGTTACCCAGAAAATAAGACCTGGGAACACAATTTCAGGGTGATCACCACCCCCAGGCTTTTGTACAGAAGCTGGCAAGCATGCGGGGAATTGACAGTATCTGACAGCAGCTTCAGCCCACCAGTCCCTGGGTCAGCGCATTCTGGGGTTGCACAGAATGGATGGCATGGAGTGGAAGGCAGGTAGTCCCAATGTGCTGTGAAGATGAGCCTCCCGCAGTCACTTGCTGCTCTGGCCCAACACCACTTGGCTCTCCCATGGCCCCTGCATCACATGCGGATTGCCTGCCTCCCCCTTCATCGCTTGCTCTGTCTGCTGCCAGTATCACCACGCGAAGATGAGCCTCCCAGAGCCACCCATCACTCTAACCCAGCAACACTTGGCTTTCCCACGGCCCGCATGGCATGTCCGGATCACATGCCTCTGCTTCCGTCTGCTGCTTGCACAAGTAATCAACTCACCTGTACTGTACGGGCTCCAGCTGCTGCCAAATACTATCAGCTTGCATGAACTCATCACCTCTTTTGCTGGCCATGCTCACTCCCTTCTCTAGGGCTTACTTTTGGGGTAGGCTTATATTAGGTGCATATGGTGTTGTGGCCCAACAGGATCCTTTGCAGCTGCTGAGTGACTCAGATAGTGATGAACCCTGGGAGTCAGCTATGGAGGAGGTGGAGGACCCTGGGCAGGGTTCAGACGCAGAGCAGGGACCGGAGAGGCTGGTTGGCCACCAGGAGGTGCCTGAGGCATAGAGCAGTGGGGAAGATCAGAGGGAGTTTGTCTCTGATGCCTGGCAGAGAAGGGCGGAGAAACGAAGGCAACAGCTGCTCCGGAAACAAGCTCATAAAAGATAATGAAGCTCAGGTGGTTGGGGCGTGTTCAAAAGAACTATCTGTCAACCAAATGTTCCAGGAAATTATGAGAGGTCAAAACGAACTGAGGAAGGAAGTGACAGACCTCAAAAATGAACTCAGAGGGGTACAACATAATACAGCAGAGAATAAACAGAGAATTGTAGTACTTGAGGAAAGCGCAGCTGGGATGGAAGAAAGGGTTAAGGAGGTCCGAAAGGGAAATTTAGAACTGGAAAATTTTATGGCAAAAATAGAATTGGAAAGAATGTCTTTTTTTCTCAGGTTCCAGAACCTACCAGAGACAGAAAATAAAGATCTTAAAGATATTATGATCACAATCTTAGCAGAATATCTTAAGTGAAACAAAGAGCAGATCTGGGGGGATATGGACCTGGTCTATAGAATCAATTTAGCATATGCCAGAATTCATAATGTTCCAAGAGAGGTACACGTTATATTTCTCAGGAGGGCCACGAGAGACGAGGTACTAGGGGTCCAAAGGGAGGGACCTTTAAAATACCAAGACAAAGAAATTACCATTCTAAAGCAAATTCCAAAAAAGATCAGAGAAAAAAGGAGGAAGTACGCTCCCTTATCAAAGAAACTATATAATAGAGGAATTTGGTTCAGATGGTTATTGCCAGAAGGAATGTTGATTTTCTGGGAGGGAAGTCGAGTTAGAATTAAGACAGTGGACGAGGCAGATGCCTTTATTAAAAAACATCTTTCCCTCCCAGAGGACGAAGATAGCAGAGGTGGGGGAAAAAGCAGCAATGTACAAGATATGGAGGGGGGGCACAGCTCCACCCGGGAGCAGAGAGGAGGAAGCAATATTGAAAAGGCTCAGGTCACAAAAATAAAAACATCTGAAATATTATTGCAATTGTTGATATACTAGAAAGTGACAAAGAAAGAGATGATTGAACATGTTGTTGACATAAAGTAAGAATTCTGTTTATGCCATCCTTTACATGTTATTTTTAAAATTGTAAAAGTGTGAGATTGGGGGGGATTTCTACTGCCAACATGGAAGCTACTAAAATTTTCTATGTACCCTATTACCTTTCTCCCATAAATGTTTTTAAAACCAATAAAACTTTCTACAAAAAAAAAGAAGAAGAAGAGTGGCAAACAGCCAAGCCTGTGTCGGCATTTATTGCCAGACAGAGGGGGGGTCAGAACAATATGCTATCTTCATTTGGTTGATTTAATAACATTAAAGCATTCTCTAGATCAGGGTCCCCAACTCTTGATCTGTGGCCCAGTACCATTCCGCGATATGCCAGCAACTGGTCCACACAAACAAGTGAAGCCCCTTCCATGGGATGCAATCAGCATGCAAAACCATGCCCCCTTCAGTCCGTAGAAAAACTTTTCTCCACCGAATTGGTCCTTGGTGCCAAAATGTTGGGTCTGCTGCTCTGGATAAAAATAAGACTATTAGTTAACTTTCTTATACTAATGCTGACAGTGGCAACTAGCAGTTTCTCCGTGCTATTTCCATGTTTGTGGAAATTAGTATAATATAGTCTTCATTGTCATTGTACAAAAATAAATACAACAAAATTGGTATTAATTAATTAAATTAATTATTAATATTAATTACTTTCCAATTATAAGTCGCCTTACAAGGGATATGAGCAACATATAAATGTAATAAGAATAAGAATAGTAATAATAATAATAATATGAAAGTTGTTCTTTAAAAAGTCTTCAAAAATACTTCTGTTTCTGTTAAACTACATTTTTTTAAAAAAAAAATCCTTCTCACCATCATGGCAATTTAATTTCAGGTGAGATGGTATAATCTGTATGTATTCTACTTGTTTTGCAAGTTTCAAATTCTAAAACGTAAAATAAATACATAATAAAAACACCCCAAAGGATCTCAGCATTGGGGTCAGGGCCAAAATGCCAGTTCTGCTAACCAGGATACTGTCCTCCTGATTTTAGTACTCAAAGGGAAGTTTTGTAGCCCAACTCTGTCTGCTAGTAGGTTGCAGCCTTTGTGAGAAAGGAAAATCTAAAAGATGTTCAGACAAAAGTTAACCTGGCTTCTTACATATTTGTCTATTTTTCCTGCTTCCCTATCATGTCTTCCCAGAATGCTCCATGTGGTATTTGCGGCTTTGAGCAATCCTGTCCTTTTGGATCAATAGAAAGGGTAAGCATCCCCAGAGAAATGATGGATTCACAGTTGACAAGATGTGGATAATAAGCAATTCCATAGTGACTTACAAGACATTTTACAATCAAGCGTTTGACAGGCACAACACATGACCCTAATCCCAAGTGAAAGGGTATATACAGTGGATATAGAAAATCTACACACCCCTGTTAAAATGCCCAGTACTGTATTTGACCAGACCAAGATAAGATACATAGAATAACTTTATTGTCACTTTGAATATACGCTAATCGACATATATTAATTTGTATTTCGTTGCATACGGCTCTCAAAGGGTCACTAATTCCAATATACCCTATATAAACATAACTAAATAAATAAATACATAATTATGCATATACCCACATATATTATATGACATAGAGAAGCAACACAGTCTAGTCCAGATGTATACATATACATGGCGAGAAAAATGAATCTTGTGAGTTTACCAGAAGGAAGGCATAGGAAACAAAGCTGTTACAGAATCTGAATCTGGTAGGCCTGCAATAAATACTTTGAAACTTCCTCCCAGAAGGGAGCAACAGACCGTAAATTGGGTGTGTGGGGTCTCTAACAATACTTTGAGCTCTAAGCACATAGCGCTTATAAGCAGTTATTCCCTGAATAACGGGAAGTGAGTGTCAATTCTTTAGAATCTCCCTCCTCCAGGTCTTTGAATGAATGGATGGACACTCTAAATCTTCTATAATCTTCTCGGCTGCTCTTACCACTCTCTGTATGGACCTTCTATCTAAGGCACTGCTGCCATCACTCTCCAGGCCTCAAAAAGATTTAGATTTTTAGTTACTTAACACATAGGAGTAAAAGGAGGAAGTTCCCACATACCTTGCAAGTTGAGCATATAGTTTCATCCTAAGAATCAAATTTCCAAGAAAAGGCAAAAACAGTTGTTGTTTTTCCCATAGGGGGAAATCCAGACTTGCTATTTGGAATTTAACTCTTTTGAGTTTTCAAGGAGGCCCCGTTGGCGGCAATATTCTCAAGTGTCAATCCCTAAAAATCGGTTGAGAAAACATTTCACTAAGGGATGCAAGAAAACATGCCTTACCACCAAGTGGGTACCCCAGTGTTGTGTAAACCACTATGGAAAGAACTGCCACGGTAAGGAATGTTTATTAAAATTCCAGATAAAATAACATGTTTTTTGTTCTGTACTTGGTAATTATAATGATGGTAACAGCAGTTGCTAAAAATACTGCAACAATTTGTTTTACCATCTATGGGGGTGAAATGTCTTTGTTAGGTGTCACCTCTAAGGTTCTGGATCGTCTGACTGAAATATATAAATATTTCTAAAGTTTGTTTGAATTTGATATACATGTTTAGTTTTCTGTGCACTGCTGTTCACCAATATCAGAACATATCCTAATATTCACGCACTTAATTATTTCTTTTGTATCTTCAATGACTTTCACTTTTCCTCCTCCTTGCCAAAAATATCATTTATCTTCTTGCGTATAGTAAATATTCCATTGAATGGTAAGAAACAAAACAACATTTCATGGATTTTCCCATTGTCTTGTAGCAATGCTTAAATGCTGAATTACAACCAATGCTGGACCAAATCGATAAGCAAATCATTTTTCCTGATTTTCATAGAAGTCATTGTGTGTACTGGAGTACCTGTGCATTTTCTATGCCATACAATTCTAAGTGCATCACGGCAGATCCTGCATTGAACTAATCTTGAAAACATGGTTGGGACTTAAATGGGAAACCCCTAAAATGCCAGACATTTAGACTTAAAAAAAAATACCTCCTAAAGAAAACAAAGGAAAACCACTTCATGAAAATACCTTGCTCAATAGTAGTAACTGTGAAAGGGATCTTGGAGTCCTAGTGGACAACCATTTAAATATGAGCCAGCAGTGTGCAGCAGCTGCCAAAAAAGCCAACACAGTTCTAGGCTGCATCAACAGAGGGATAGAATCAAGATCACGTGAAGTGTTAATACCACTTTATAATGCCTTGGTAAGGCCACACTTGGAATACTGCATTCAGTTCTGGTCGCCACGATGTAAAAAAGATGTGGAGACTCTAGAAAGAGTGCAGAGAAGAGCAACAAAGATGATTAGGGGACTGGAGACTAAAACATATGAAGAACGGTTGCAGGAACTGGGTATATCTAGTTTAATAGAAAGAAGGACTAGGGGAGACATAATAATAATAATAATATATTTATTTCTTAGCCGCACCCTCTCCCGAAGGACTCGGGGCGGCGTACAACGAAACATACGAAATAAATATGTAGACGAAACAAACATATAACAAAGACATATACTAAGACATACACAAGGAGGAGGTCGGCTAAAAATAAAAACAATTAAAATACAGTATTAAAACCCCTAGGAATATAATTAAAATACCCAGTTAAAAACCCGTCAGGAGCGATATGGTTAGATCAAAGTTGAGCCAGGCCAGCTGCTTGGAATAGGTGGGTCTTAAGCTTAATACGGAAGGAGCGGAGGTCAGAGGTAATCCTAATATCCGGAGGGAGGTCATTCCACAGGGCTGGGCCCGCTACAGAGAAGGCTCTACTCCTAGGCGCCGCCCCACGACATTGTCTAGTAGACGGCACCTGGAGGAGGCCCTCTCTGTGCGAGCGAATTGGTCGCAGGGATGTATGGGGCAGAATACGATCCAGCAAGTAACTAGGTCCTAAGCCATGGAGCGCTTTAAAGATAGTTATCAAAACCATAATAGCAGTGTTCTCAGGGGTTGCCACAAAGAAGAGGGAGTCAAACTATTTTCCAAGGCACCTGAGGGTAGGACAGAAGCAATGGGTGGAAACCAATCAAGGAGAGAAGCAACTTAGAATTAAGGAGAAACTTCTTAACAATTAGAACAATTAATCAATGGAACAACTTGCCTCCAGAAGTTGTAAATGCTCCTAGATGACTTCATTTATACTTCGTTTCTCAAGTGATATATTTGGTTGAAAAAGATGTGTTGGTTCTGCCTTTTTCAGTGTGTCCTGGAGGACTGGAAGCACCATGCCAAAATCGTGGTACATGTGACGATGGGCATAAAGGTTCGGGACAGTGCAATTGTAGTGCAGCTTTTGTTGGAGTGGCTTGTGAACTCTGTGCTCCAGGGTATTATGGGCCAGAGTGCAAAGGTATGGCAATGTTTTCAGCTTAACAAAAGCTTGTAATTAGCTTTTCTTCACTATTTTTCATGATGGCACCCTTTGCATGTAGGGACACGGTGGCTCAGTGGCTAAGACGCTGAGCTTGTCAATCAGAAAGGTCGGCAGTTCAGCAGTTTGAATCCCAAGCACCATGTAACAGACTGATCTCTCATTACTTGTCCCAGCTTCTGCCAGCCTAGCAGTTTGAAAGAATGTAAAAATGCAAGTAGAAAAATAGGGAACGCCTTGGTGGGAAGGTAACAGTGTTCCATGCGCCTTCAGCATTTAGTCATGCTGGCCACATGACCACGGAGACGTCTTTGGACAGTGCTGGCTCTTTGGCCAGAGAAACAGAGATGAGCACCTCCCCCTAGAGTTGGGAACAACTGGCACATATGTGCGAGGGGACCCTTTACCTTTACTTTGCATTGTCTTTGTAATTCATATATATATATATATATATATATATATATATATATATATATATATATATATATATATATATATATATATATATATATATATATATATATATATATATATATATATATATATATATATATATATATATATATATATATATATATATATATATATATATATATATATATATATATATATATCTTCTGTGTCAGATATCCAGGGGTATTTGAAAATTATAGTAGTGATTTTCCCTCCCCTCTTCCACCCATCTATGTTTAGTGGAGAAAAGGGTGGTTTTTATGAGATATCTGTATGATACTGTCTTGAATGTTCTGGGTGATATAGGTAGAATTCAGTGATGGATTTCAACTCCCGTTCCAACCAGTACAGTTGGAACGGGGCTAGCGGCATCCTCATGAACACGTGTAGCACGTGCGCACATGTGCACAGCACACACATGCATCTTAGCTCTTCTGCGATGCTCCAGCGGCTCCGCAAAGCTTCGTGCAGGTGCTGTATGCACCGTGCATTGAAGCTCAGAAGCCTTTAAACACCGGTAAGAAGCTTGGGCAGGTGAGTGGGCCCTCCAGAGCACCGTACCAGAACAGTATCCGGTGCTCCAGGCTGGCTCCAGTACGCCCGTACCGGGGCGTACCGCCTGCAACCCACCACTGGTAGAATTTGACAACACTGTCCTAATGGGCTGTTGCCTTCTTCATGTGTTACCCTCAATTCTAAACATCATTTTCATTTTTTAAATGAGCCACACACCTAATAATCTTCTTTCCATCACTCTGTGATTTCCTTGTCATTACATTCATCCAAGTGTAGGAAGACAGGGAGATATTACACATTGGCCAAGAGGTGGATTTACAATAAAAGATAAAACACTCAAACATCCATTGGTGACCTAGTAAATTACTGCTTATGAGGACATCAGTTAGATGTTTTATCTCTTGGTTAAAAAAAAAAAGAGGAGGAATGATCAGGTAAAAAAGGAGCTTGGGACAGCACCATACACCACACCACTGTGTACTCCTTTTCTTAGTTCAAATCTGTGATTGTTGCTTCCTTTTCATTGCAGAGTGCAATTGTTCAGAAAATGGGATATGCAATGAAGGGCTCCTTGGAGATGGCTTCTGCTTCTGCTCTGTGGGATGGACAGGAGACCACTGCGAAACCAAACTAGGTAAAGCAAATCTCAGGGCTGGCACACTGCAAAGTACCACTCCACAGAGCAGCATTTCCCAACCTTGGTGACTTTCAAGTATACGGATTTCAACTCCCAGAATTCATTTCGATGGCCCTGCTGGCTGTGGAATCCTGGGATTTGAAGTCCACACATCTGGAACTGGCCATGATTGGAAAACACTGCCCTAGACCAGTGGCGTCAAATTCTGGGTCCAGGGACCAGATCTGGCCTGTGGAGTGCTTAAATCTGCCCTGCGGTGCCTCGGCCGGTCCCAGGCTGACCAGGTGCTGATCCACAACCTGGTGATGGCTGTTTTCGCTGGCAGAGTGCTGCAGGAAGCCATCACAGCTGAAAACGAAGCACAGGAGGGGTGCGGGTGGCCCTCCTGAGCTCTGTTTTCATTGGCAGAGCACTGCAGGAGGCCATTGCAGCCAAAAACAGAGTGCCCCTCCTGAGTTCCATTTTCACTGGCAGAGTGCTAGCAAAACAAACTTACTTGCCCTCCACTGCCTAGGACTCTGGAGAGCCTGAGCCGCCATCCAGGGATCCTCCATGTGGACTGAGATGGACCGTGAGGCTGTTCTGGAGAATAAGGATTTGGCACTCTCCCTGGTCTCGCCTAAGGTCACCACAGGCATCCCCGACAGAAGTGACATTGAGCTGGCCATGCCCATTCTGGCCACACCTATCCCAGCCGCCGCCCCCCCCCCCCCCAAGGTCAACCCTGATGATATGGCCTTCAATGAAATTGAATTTGACACCCCTACCCTCGAGGAAGGCCCAGTAGATTTTATCAAATGCCTTCATTTCTCAAAAAGGTAGCAATGCTTTTTTCTTTCTTTTTTTGCCATCATTCCACTGATTCCTTTGTTTATGGATTTTATAAGCTTGTATGGAATTTCAAGCATGTATAACATCTTGGAAAGCACTAGAGAAGGGGAGGGAGAAAAAACAATTCAACACATCGTCCGTAGTGCTTTAGCCTTTTTTGATTGAAGGAATTGCTTTTTCTTTTTTGTACAAAACGTGATGTTGAATTTTAAAATGTCACCTTCAGCATGCAGGCTAATATATTTTTGAAATCACAGGATTTTGGGAGTTCCTATATGTATTGAAAGAACCCTGTTCTTTCCCTTAATCCCGTTGACTCAGAACTCAATTCAGGAACTTTTATCCTGTTTAAATTCTCATCTAGTTTTACTCTAAAGTTAAGCAAAGAAAATGACCTTGGTTCCCCAACATTGGTAACACGGCTTTTTTTTTAAATGATCAAAAAGGTTTAAACAATCAACAAAGTCAGATTAGCAAATACTTACAAAGGAATGTGAGACCTGAGTGATAAGCCATAAACATCATGAAATTTGGCAGCACTGATGAAAATGTCCCTAAGTAACCTTTTCCATCTTGTCCGAGGCAAAAAGCCATTCACTGTAAAATTAGCTTAACAGAGTTTTAAAGAGCAAAGAAATATCCCAGCAAAGGAAAAAAAAATACATGAGTCTTGCCCATTTCTGTCGTTGCATGAGTTTTTTTTCTTTGTGTCCCAACAGCCCTTGGCCACCACTGTACTTGATTCTTTTAAATAATAAAAATAGCAATGATGATTCCCATCACCACAATCCCAAACACAGAGATTACTTGCTACCAGCTTTCTTAAGGTATTGGCACCAGACTGAGGCTCACCTATTTTATAAACTTCTATTTGCAGTTGACTTTGATAGCAGTTCAGCCAGACTTTGCAGGGATGGCATGGATGGCAATGAACAAGACTGGGCAGAATGCATGTTAAAATATCTTTTGTGCTCCTCATTACTTTGATCCCAAAGATATAAACTTCCTGAATCTTCCTCTTCCTCTTCCCTCCCTCCCTCCCTCCCTCCCTCCCTCCCTCCCTCCCTCCCTCTCTCTCTCTCTCTCTCTCTCTCTCTCATACAGATAGTCCTCACTTAACTATGGTAATTGGCATATCAACTCCATCACTAAGTAATGCAATTATCAGGCACAATATCACTTATGGCAGTAGCTGTAGCAGTCCCAGTGGCCATTGTTAGGCAAATCCCACAAGGTTACTGTATCCCACAGTCACAAGATTGATCTTTGTCCCCACCTGCTGGCTTCCTCGATGACTTGGTTTGCCAGAAGCCAGCAGCAGAGGTTGCAAATGGAGAATGTGTGACCACAGGACACTGTGAAGTCATAGCTGTGAGCCAGTTGATGAGCACATGAATTGCAACTATGTGATTGCAGGGCTGCTGCAGCAGCCACAGCTACAAAGACCTGTTGTAAATCCCCTTCATTCAGCACTCTTGTAACTTTAAGTAATCATTTAATGATTGTTGTGGTCCACCAGAGGCCTGTGGAGCTGGCAGCAGAGTTGGACAGTGAGGAGGTTGGAGAGGAACATGGGCTAGTCCTGGAGTCTGAGGAAGGCTCAGATGAGGGCTCTGCGTCGGAGGTAGAGAGGGGGTCAGGGCCATCTGGGAGTTATGTGCTGCCTCCGGAGCCTCCAGAATCAGACATCTGTCAGGCAGAGGAATAGGGGTAGCCTGTTCCCAGTGTGCGCATGCGAAGAGCTGCCAGAAGGCAAGAACATTAAGACAAGAGGGGCAACTTGGGAGCAAGGCTTGGAGCTGATTGTCCCTCTCATAAGACATAAAGGAGGAGGAAAGGTGGTGCATGAGCCTTTGCAGAAAGCAACTTTGTTCGTTCTGGTCGGTTTAAAGTCTTTAGCTCTGTTTTGACTTTAGGCTCCGTGTGGCCTTGCAAAGCTAATTACCAATTAAGTCTTTGGCAACGTTTCAAAGGAGATAAAGGTGGGTGCTTATCAGCCTTATTGCAAAGATTTTGGCAGACCTCTGTCAGATTCTTTACAAACTATTTGTGAATGAACATAATTCACAGCTGTTTAAATAAAAAAGAGGGTTTTTGGGATGAAGTGTGTGCTTTTTACTGTCTCAGGAAGCCTAGGTCAGAACCAGGGGTGGATTCCTGAACCGATTAGTATTGGTTTCATCAATGAAACAGCAGTGAAAAGCGCAAGAGCTGATTTGGTGAATAAGGTTAATTGGGTGAATGCTGCTCAACTGTTTCATTGAAGGCATTTTAATGTATATTCATTCATAACTGAATTTTTCTTGCCAGAAAATGTGTAGGGCAGCAAGACTCCCTTTTTCAAAGTGTGTAAAAGATTTTTCTTCAATGAGGACTTTCCATTATAAAATCTAGCTGTTAGGGTTCCAAGTAATAGGTCCATTGCAAGCAAGAACTCCAAGGTAGATTCCTCAAAGAGTAGCTTTATTGGAAATATCAAATTGGAACATATCTGGGAGGCTCCTTGGTTTTCACCTAATTAAGAGTAAAAGTTCCCCCCCCCCTCAACCCAAACAATCAGTCACATGGCCCAATCAAGGCATCATCTGAAGGTCTGGTGACATCACTCCACCTTCTTCCAGCCAAGTGTAAGAACATCCTTGGTTCCCAGAGGAAAGCATTTTTATTTTGACTACAACACCTCAGCTATCTCTAATCCCCCTTCCCTATCTTTCGCTCCAACGTGGCAACACAGAAGTTTCAAGATGGCTTCGGACAGGTCAGTTTCAAGGTTGACATTAGCAGAATTAGTAGATGCATTAATGAATAACGTTAATCAAGCTATGTGCCTAATTCTGAAGCGAATGTATTGATTGGTTTGTTTTGTTTACATACATATTTAGTTGCAGTGCCTCAGTGCTCCCCAGCCTGCCATCCAAATGCTGCCTGCCGAGCTAATAATATCTGTGAATGTAACCTCTATTACGAGGGAGATGGAAAGAGATGCACAGGTATGGTTGCAATTGCAAAGGTAAAGCTAAACATTTGCAAGCTGTGCTTCATCTATTGTGAAAATGTTAGTATAATTTCAGGATATAATACTATATCCTTCATAATAACATTGGATGCTTTTCTGTTGCATTGCTTTAATTGCTTTCATTTCACACAAGCCCTTGAGTTTTTCATGTATGTGGCGTCATGCAAGATGTTGCAAGGCATATTATTACAACCAGAATCTTATCTTTCATACTGTCCCTTCCAATGCCTGTATGCACTTTCAATACTAAGAATTGTCATTGTCTTCATCATTATCATCTCTTTAGAGCAGGGATGTCAAACTCAAGGCCTGTGGGCTGGACCTTAGATCTTGCCTACGGGATCGCCCTGGAAACAGCAAAGGAGCTGGTCGAGCTGATCACGTCCACACTGCCCCCCCAAAGTCAGACACAATCCTGATGTGGCCCTCAATGAAATCGAATTTGACACCCCTGCTTTAGAATGATTAGAATCTTAGAAAATCTTCCTCTGAGAAAGTCAGTTTACAATGTAAAGTATTAATTGATAATTCCAAAATAGAGAAGAATCATGACTCCAGATTTATAAACACCAAACCACTGTAGAAAAACTTTCTGGAATGATTCCAGAAGATATCATCTTCCCTGAATTTCCCAATTCTTTTTTCTTCTCCCTTTTAAAAATTGAATTGGACATTGATCAGAATTTTCCATTTCTCGATCAGCATTATTTTTCTGAAAATAAAAACTTGTGTGGGGTTGTAGCGGTGACTATTTTTATGTACAAAATCCTGCTTCTTGTTCATTTTATTCATTCATTTATTCAATTTCTATAGCTGCCCATCTCAGTCAATGAATCTGGGCGGCTTACACTTCAAAAATGTTACTGTTGGAGATAAAGAAGAATGTCAAAATAAGTAACTTATTTTACTGTACAACTTAAATAGTTTCAGAAGTATTTTAAGGTTGTTTCATCTCCCAAATACCTTCTGGTATGCAGAAAAGTACCTATTATAGCAATAGATTCACAAGAATAGCATTAGAATGCTTGCATCCCTCCTTGTTGGTGAGATATATTTTTGAATTTATTCCAACTCTGCTGCTCATTTGCTTTCTTTGCATTAAAAACTTGCTAAAAATAGCAATAGCACTTGGACTTATATATCTCCTCACAATGCTTTACAGCCCTCTCTAAGCAGTTTACTGAGTCACCTTTTTGCCCCTAACAATCTGGGTCCTCATTTTACCAATCTTGGAAGGCTGGAAGGCTGATGAGCCTGGTGAGATTTGATCTCCCAAATTGCAGTCAGCAGGCAAGCAGCAGAAGTAGCCTGCACTACTGCATCCTAACCACTGCACCACCGAGGCATGAGTTATAAGTAAAAATATAAAGCAATATAACATTTAAATGATTGAGGAACTGGGTTAGGGTCAGGGTTAGGGGGTACCAGAACCTAGAACATTTTAAAGGTTGGGTTTTTTATTTTAAAAAATCCTATTTTGATTGCCTGTATAAGCTTTATTCTAAAGTTCCAAATTTGACTGGAAGTCAACCCAAGCAGTACCAAAACCTGGGATTTTAGAACAATTATAGAACGGAATTGCGGAAATCTGCTCAGCCTGGCTTTACTCCATAAGAAATAGGCAGGGTCACAGGTTATGCGTTACTGAATGGCACTTTCTGATGTAGTGATTGACCAGTGTGGAAACAACAACGGTGGCTGCAGCAACCATGCTGAGTGCACACAGAATGGAACGGATGTCTCCTGCACCTGCTTAACGGACTACCAGGGTGATGGCTATATCTGCAATCCTATTGACAGATGTGCAGATGGGAGGAATGGACAGTGCAGTGAGCATGCAATTTGCATTAGCACAGGCCCAGTAAGTAACGGACACATCTTTGCATGCTTCATATTTCTAACAGTCTTTCTGAAATGAGATCATCAAGGTTTTTGAGAAATCGCTTGTAGACATTTGGGACGTCTTTACAGTCTCATAGAAAATGTCTGTGTGGTGATTTCCTTTTGGAGAGATTTCTCCCAATTGGCAGGAAAAGAAGGATAATGGTACACAATGAAATATGGATTTCCTTCTCTTTTCCAAGTACCTAAATATTCACTCCAGATATTGAACACTATTGTTAGTGTAACGTAAAGTAGCTCCATACATTCCTGTCACATAGGAGGTTTCTTTACTTCTTACTGTAAAATTTCACTCTCAAGAGAAATGGAAACTACTGTATTTAACTAGTTGGCAGTCCATTTTTGAAAAGCAAAAGTAACTTTCAGATAAACAAATAGACCTTACTTTTGAGGGGGAAAAATAGCAATAGCACTTAGAATTATACACAGCTTCATAGTGCTTTTACAGCCCTCTCTAAGTGGTTTACAGAATCAGCATATTGCCCTTCATAATCTGAGTCCTCATTTTACTGACTTCGGAAGGATGGAAGGCCGAGTCAACCTTGAGCCTGTTGAGAATCAAACTCCTGGAGTGAGCAGTGAGTTAAGTGTACAGTACTGCATTCTAACCACTGTGCTACCAAAACTGCACCCCAAGGTATAGTAATAGCAATAGCACTTAGACTTATATAGCACCCTATAGTGTTTCACAGCACACTCTGGATAGTTTACAAAGTCAGCATATGCCCCCCCCCCCCCCCAATAATCTGGATTCTCATTTTACTGATCTCGGAAGGATGGAAAGCTGAGTCAACCTCAAGTCCCATCAGGATCAAACTCCAGGGTGTGGGCAGAATTTGCCTACAATATTGCATTCTAACCAATGTGCCACCAGGGCTCAAGGAAGCACCATTTTAGGGAGTGCAAACGCACAGAAACCTCAAAGCCCAGATCCCTAGCTACATAGCAATATTTTTCCTTATGTTGGAAGTTCAGCAAAAAAATAATGCTACAATCTAGGAAGTAAACCCTTTATTAACTGTGGAAAGGAGACTTAACTGATTTTTACTGTTTCAATTGGCTTGCTGCTGCGTTCTTTTTGTATTCCATGCTCTTTGCTATCTACCTCTGGTTTGATTGTCTTCTCTGGCTGTTAACAGTGCATTAACATCTGGCTTCCTTGCCTTGCAGAATACCCGGAGGTGCGAATGCAAGGCAGGTTACATTGGAAACGGAATGCAGTGCTTTGAGGAAGTTATTCCCCCCACAGACCGTTGCTTGGAAGAGAATGGGCAATGCCACGTGGAGGCTATTTGTACTGACCTGCATTTCGAGGGTAGATTTTTTTTTTCCTATTCTGTGGTCCCTTGGATGATTTTGTCATTCTTTCTACTATCTACTATATTACTTGGAGGGGAGGGGGGTTCTCACTTACACTGGCATAGTTCAAACTGCCCTTTGTGATCTGTAAAAGCACATAATTGGTCAAATCCAAATTTGATGTTTTTTGTCTCTTACTTTAGAATAATCTAAATTTATTAATTTGCTTCTCAATTCCTCCCCACTTTATTATTATTATTATTATGTGGTTAATCTTTGGTGAGATTCACAGCCTTTGGGGCGGTGGGTAGCCTAACAGCTCGAGTCCTAACCAAGGACCTAGGAACTGTTAAGATAACGTCGGAGGATATAAGTTGTTCCAAGTAGGGTGGTTTTTTGTCGTCAGAATGTTCAAGTCAGGTAAATTTAGAATTATTACTATTATTACTATTATTACTATTATTACTATTATTACTATTATTACTATTATTACTATTATTACTATTATTACTATTATTACTATTATTACTATTATTACTATTATTACTATTATTACTATTATTACTATTATTACTATTATTATTATGTTATCTTTGGTGAGATTCACAGCCTTTGGGGCTGGTTGGTATTATTATTATTATTATTATTATTATTATTATTATTATTATTATTATTATTATTATTATTATTATTATTATGTGGTTAATCTTTGGTGAGATTCACAGCCTTTGGGGCTGGTTGGTAGCCTAACAGCTCGAGTCCTAACCAAGGACCTAGGAACTGTTAAGGTAACGTCGGAGGATATAAACTGTCCCAAGTAGGGTGGTTTTTTGTAGAGTCAGAATGTTCAAGTCAGGTAAATTTATTATTTAAATTTACTATTATTTATTTAAATGTACTATTATTTAAACTTACTAAATTATTATTATTATTATTATTATTATTATTATTATTATTATTATTATTATTATTATTATTATCATCATCATCATCATCATCATCATCATCATCATCATCATCACTCCTTGTGGCTTACCTCTCCTTTCTTTGGAGGAAAAGGAATGGATGGAATGCTGCCATGCCCATATGGATTAGGGAGACCAATGTCTGATCCAATGTGATTTTTCTTATACTTTGGATGAAATTTTATCCAATAGCCTTGGGTTTAGTCTTGAACTATCCTTGTTTCTTTGAACATGCATTTAATTAACTTTCTTTTCTAACATCACTCCTATTTCTGCCATAATCCTTGCTTATACTTTGTTTAGATATCCATTAAAATCCAGGCATTTAGAATAAAAATACCGAACATCTCTTCTAACATTTCAAAGTGTCTTTTTCCAAATCTGACCCGCATCTCAACAAAGCTTAGTAGACATAATATTCTGTGATTGTTCTCCAGACAAAACAGTTGGTGTGTTCCACCTGCAATCTCCTATAGGAAAGTACAGGTTTACCTATGAAGATGCTGAAGCCTCGTGTGCAGTGGAGGGAGCTACCTTGGCCACTCTTCAGCAGCTGTCTGCTGCTCAGCAGGTAACAAGGCAACACAGTGATATCAATTCATTAGTGTCTCAGGTTTTGGTCTGTGCTAAGAGTCACCCAAGATGTGCTTTCCTGGTTGAACTTTGTCTCCTTTGTCTGAAGAAGCTTTAAAACTCCTATTGGATCAGTGGTGGGATTCCATTTTTTTTACTCCTGGTTCACGCGGAAATGTCCAGGTGAGTGGGCAAAGCCTCCCACCACCATTGCTACAGGTTCGCCTGATCCGGGCCGAACTGGGAGCAACCCACCTCTGCATTGGATCCCATTGAATCCTCACTTTTTCATCTACTTCACATTGAAATAACAAATTCAAACAAATTCAAAAAGTAACCCTTCAAGAGATGCCATCCAATTCTTTCTTTAAACAAAAAAGTGAATGACTCAATGTGACTGTATTTGTTTTCGTACCATGAGATGCTGGCAGCTGCATTTGGCACGTGGGCACTAGAAAAATGACATGCAGAGAAAATGAAATGAAATGAAAGCCGCCTCTTTCAAGCTAGATAGCCCATTAAGAAAGCTTAAGGCTATTATTGTACAAGGTTTAATCTTATTATTGTACAAGACAATCTTGTCAAGGTATGAATAGTCAGAAATATTCGTTGAAATATATCGGAGTATTGAAATAGCAATATAGCAGTTAGCAATAGCAATAGTAATAGCACTTAGATTTATATACCGCTTCACAGTGCTTTTACAGCACTGTAAAAGATGGAGGAAGCGGAGACTCAGGGGTTTTTTAACAAGATGTTTTTATCTGTTTTAGGGGGCTCCAGGGTGGGGCAGAGGGTTAATCAGGCCAGGAGGGGGATTAGTGCCAGGTGAACAGGTGTGGTCAGGAGGGGAGTGAACGGAGTGGGGGAGGGGAGGGGAGGGAGAATGATATTCCAGTAGAGGGTTGTCCTATTCCAACGGTCGTGGGGAAGGGTAGGTGCAAGGATAGAAGAAAATCTTGTAGTCGGTTGGGAGACCATGGCTGTTGGACACGCCCGGTCACTTGCACCAATTCTAGGTGGCCAGGACCTACAGAGCCAGGGCCTGAGGCTGATGTTATGCAATGCAAGGTCCGTTGTTAATAAGGCCCCCCTCATTAATGATCTGATCTCGGAGGGGGAGCTGGACCTTGCAGGGATAACGGAGACCTGGTTGGGCCACGAGGGTGGTTTACCCCTCGTGGAAATGTGCCCACCGGGCTACCGCACATTTCATCAGCCACGGGCCCTGGGTAAGGGTGGTGAGATGGCGGTGATTACATGGGAGAGTCTGGAACCGAGGGAGTTCACTGTGCCACAGATATCCGGGTGTGAGTCTCTTGGTGTGAAATGGGGCCCAGGGAGGCAGTTGGGCTTGCTGATTGTATACTTGGCTCCTTGCTATGCATCAGCGGCCCTGCCCGAGCTCCTCGAGCTGATCGCAGAGACGGCGGTTGAGACCCCCAAACTTCTGGTTATGGGGGATTTCAACCTGCCGTCGATGGGTGAAGCATCCGAGGTGGCTCGGGAGTTCATGGCTTCCATGACAGCCATGGACCTGACCCAACTAATTCAGGGCCCCACACACGAGGGAGGCCGCACGCTGGACCTTGTTTTTGTCTCTGGACAGTGGACGAGTGATCTGGGAATAGGGGACTTGGTTATTACACCCCTGTCATGGTCTGATCACTCATCTCTCCGGCTCGACTTCCCTGGCGCTACCCCCCACTGCGGGGAGGCGGAACCAGATTGTCCCAGATGGTTCCGCCCCAGGCGCCTGATGGAACCGGATAGGTTCCAGATGGACCTTGGGCCACTTCCTGTAGCCCTGACCCGCTCCCGGATGGAGGACCTGGTGACCGCATGGAATAGTGCGGCTGCCGGGGCCTTGGACTGGGTTGCGCCTTTGCGGCATCTCCTGCGGCAACGAACCACCCTGGCCCCTTGGTTTACCGAGGAGCTAAGGGTGATGAAACGCCACAAGAGATGCCTAGAGAGCAGGTGGAGGTCCTCACGATCCGAATCTGACCGAACACAGGTAAGAGCCTATTTACGGACCTACCTTGTGGCATTAAGAGCGGCCAAACGTCGACATTGTGCCGCTCTTATTGCGTCCGCAGACAACCGCCCTGCCGCCCTGTTTCGGGTGACCCGCTCCCTCCTATTACAGAGACCGCGGGAAGCCCCCTTGCAGGGTAGAGCAGAGGAGTTTGGGGAATATCTGCAGGACAAAATCGCTCAGATCCGGAGTGAATGGGCCCCCTTCAGTGGACCGGGAGGGACGTCGGAAGCGAGTCTTGAGGGACCACTCTGGGAGGAGTTTGACTCTGTTGCCCCCGAGGATTTGGACAGAGTGCGTGGACGACTGCGAGCCACTACATGTTTATTGGACCCGTGTCCCTCCTGGCTTGTACTGGCATCCTGGGAGGTCACACGAGACTGGCTCCTGGGTCTAATGAACGCTTCATTGGGTGAGGGGTCCTTACCGGCCGCCTTGAAAGAGGCGGTGGTGAGGCCCTTACTCAAGAAGCCTTCTCTGGACCCGGCGGAGCTAGCTAATTATCGTCCCGTCTCCAACCTTCCCTTTTTAGCGAAGGTTGTAGAGAGTGTGGTGGCACAACAGTTCCCACGTTACCTGGAGGAAATCAATTATCTAGACCCGCGCCAGTCCAGTTTCCGACCCGGTCACAGCACGGAAACGGCCTTGTTCGCGTTGGTGGATGATCTCTGGAGGGCCAGAGATAGGGGTTGTTCCTCTACCCTGGTCCTATTAGATCTATCAGCGGCTTTTGATACCATCGACCATGGTATCCTATTGCGCCGGCTGGAAGGGGTGGGAGTAGGGGGCACCGTATTGCGGTGGTTCTGTTCCTACCTCTCCGACCGGACGCAATGCGTGTTGGCAGGGGAGCAGAGGTCGACCCTGAGGCCGCTCACTTGTGGGGTGCCGCAAGGGTCGGTCCTCTCGCCCCTCCTGTTCAACACATATATGAAGCCACTGGGGGAGATCATCCGTGGTTTTGGGGTCGGATACCATCTGTACGCTGATGATACGCAGCTGTACATCTCCACCCCAAACCACCCCAACGAGGCCGTCGAAATGATGTCCCGGTGCTTGGAAGCCATTTGGGTCTGGATGGGGGACAAAAGACTCAGGCTCAACCCCTCCAAGACGGAGTGGCTGTGGCTACCGGCCCCCCGGTTCAACCAGTGGACACCATCGCTGGCCATTGGGGGCGAGCAACTGGCCCCCGTGGAGCGGGCGCGCAATTTGGGCGTCCTCCTAGATGCCCGGCTGTCAATGGATGACCATGTGGCAGCCGTGACAAGGGGGGCGTTCCACCAGGTCCGCCTGGTGCGCCAATTGTGCCCCCTATTGGACCGGGACGCCCTTCGCACAGTCACTCATGCGCTGGTGACATCCCGTCTGGACTACTGCAACGCCCTCTACATGGGGCTCCCCTTGAGATGCACCCGAAGACTGCAGCTGGTCCAGAATGCGGCCGCGCGGGCTATCATGGGGAGTACTAGATACTCCCACATAACACCTCTCCTGCGTGAGCTGCACTGGCTACCTGTGGTTTTTCGGGTTCGTTTCAAGGTGCTGATTACCATCTTTAAAGCGCTCCATGGCACAGGACCTAGTTACCTGCGGGATCGCATCCTACTCCATACATCCCTGCGACCAATTCACTCTCACAGGGAGGGACTCCTCCGGGTGCCGTCCACCAAGCAATGCCAACGGGCAACGCCCAGGAGTAGGGCCTTCTCTGTGATGGGCCCAACCCTCTGGAATGACCTCCCCCCCGATATCGGAACCACTACTGACCTCCGCTTCTTCCGTAAGAAACTCAAGACCCACCTGTTCCAATTAGCTGGCCTAGCCCATTTATAGTCCCATCCTTATCCTCCTGGGAGTTATTTTTAATTCTGGGGTAGTTTTTAGGGGTAGATTTTAATGTTGTTTTTTAATTTTAATTATTATTGTACAGTTTGTATGTCGCCTCCTCTATTTATATTTATATTTATATTTATATGTATTTATATCATGTTTTTATTATGACTGTACACCGCCCTGAGTCCCTTCGGGGAGAGGGAGCGGTTTATAAATTTAAATAAAGTTAAAAGTTAAAGTTACAGCTCTCTCTAAGGGGTTTACAGAGTCAGCCTATTGCCCCCAACAATTTGGGTGGGTCCTCATTTTACCCACTCGGAAGGATGGAAGGCTGAGTCAACCTTGAGCTTGGTGAGATTTGATCTGCCAAATTGCAGACAGCCGGTAGTCAGCAGATATAGCCTGCAGTACTGCATTCTAATCACCATGGCTCAAACATGTTTCAAATGTTTTCAAATGTTTTGAAAAGCCTGTCTTTCTGCTTTTCTAGATGGGGTTCCACCTCTGTATAGTAGGTTGGCTTTTTAACCGTACAGCCGGTTACCCAACAGTATACCCAAGTCAGAACTGTGGTATTCATCATGTGGGCATTGTAAACTATGGCTATCGAAACAACATCAGTGAAAAGTGGGATGCCTACTGCTATCAAATTCAAGGTGAGAAAATATATCAGGTCATAAGTGTCACCTCATTTATGCCTTTCCCCTGCATAAGAACTCTTACAAAATCTTAAACTTTGTCTCCATTGCAAATACCACCAAATGTTGTTTCTTTTTCAGATGTACAATGTAATTGTAGGGATGGGTACATTGGAGATGGCTATTCCTGCACAGGCAGCCTTTTGGATGTGCTGGCTCAACAGGCAAACTTTTCAGTCTTCTATTCAGTAAGTTTTAGTAGTATCTTCATCCTGTAGTCTTGTTGCTATGGATATATTTGTGAATGACCAAGAAACACAAGCAGTAATTATGAAGATGATGGTATCTTTAAAAAAAATCACTAGTGATAATTATTCCTTCCTTCAAACCTGCTTCAGATACTTCTATATGTCACACACTGTTATGACAAATACCGGTAAGTGCTCTGAATTTAGGGTAAAAAGTTTGGAAACTTTGGAGAAAAAATATTTATTCATATCAAAAATTACCAATGTGTAAGTTAATGTTCGCTCAACGTTGACTGCTTTTCAAATCTTTTTGAATTTGAATTCAAAAAGTACTGTAGTCTTCACAGACTGAATCTGGGTTAGGCTTTTGGTTCTTCTTACAACATTCAATATGTTATTTCTAGACTTACATGTTCGTGCTACATATTGATTTTAAAATATACGTCAACTGCATACGTTAACATTAATTTTAAAATATACATTAAATGTGCTGTGTTTCTTTGCTGCTGGCCTGGCGCAGTGGTTAGAATGCAGTATTGCAGGCTACTTCTGCTGACTGCTGGCTGCCAGCAGTTTGGCAGTTCGATTCTCACCAAGCTCAAAGTTGATTCAGCCTTCCATCCTTTTGAGGTCGGTTAAATGAGAACCCAAATTGCCTGGGGCAATATGCTGACTTTGTAAACTACTTAGAGAGGACTGTAAGGCACTGTAAAGAGGTATATAATACTAAGTGCTATTGCTATTGCTACTTCCTCCAGCTTGCCTTAGACTGATCTATATCACTCCTGCATTTTTTTGCAGAGAAAGTTTGAAATGTATGGTGTTTTCTTAAGGGTGGGATAAACATAACTTGTTTTTAATAAAACTAATGTATGCAACTTTCTGAATGCTCCATAATAGTGTCTCATTATTCAGATCAAATACCAGAATTAATGAAACTATATTCAACTATTCCTTAAAGGATCCGTCACCTGTCTTTTATTTCTTTAAAGGGAAAAGTTAAGCTACATTGAAAAGCAAGTGGGAGATTTAAATTAAATTTTGATCTGCCAAATTGCTCTTATTCACCTACTTTTACCCAGGGACAGGATATTGTTTTGCAAATGTTTAGGAGGGGAGGGAAATTCAAATTTGCTATTTCCTTTAGGTCAGGGGTGTCCAAACTTGGGAACTTTAAGACTTGTGGACTTCCACTCCCAGAATTCCCCAGCCAGCCGGCTGGGGAATTCTGGGAGTTGAAGTCCACAAGTCTTAAAGTTCCCAAGTTTGGACACCCCTGCTTTAGGTGCTGCTTGGAAATGGTCCCTTTGATATATTTGAGTTGAACATAGTAATACTCCTGGTTAATCATGTTTTCCTTCCTCTTTTTCAGATAATTCTGGATTTTGCTAATACCACTCAGGAAGGAGTAGATTTTTTAAATTTCCTCTCTGAGGACATCGCTTATAAAACACTTTTTGTACCCTTGAACTCTGGCTTTGGCGATAATACAGTAAGGATCACAAAATGGACAGTGGTGGTGTGGTCTTAGTTGGAAGGGGGAATAATTTTGTGCCATCTTAAAGACAACAACAAAAACACTCAAAAATAAATTGAGTCAAGTTAATATTTTTGATGTACATCCTATATGAGTTACATGCAGGTAACCTATCTGCCTTTGATCGGGCCTTATTTTCTAGTAAAGCTATTAGTTGTAGCATAGCAGGAAATTCAGATTCTTTTAAAGCAACTGCAGAAGAAGTTAATGAATAAATATATATTCCATTTCCTTATGAAATCCTGGTATTTTAGCTTTATGATAGGATAGCAACTGGAAGAATTCTTATAATTGTCTCCAAATTTTTAAGTGCTTTGGTACTTTGGGAGGGCAAGGGCAGCTAAACTATAGTAGGGTTATTCATAGTAGGTTAAACTATCCCAATGTGAACTTTCAATGCAATTGTAATTCATGTTTCAGTAAAAGCAGTGAGATTAGATAATCATTCAGCACTCATACTTGTATTGTTTAAATGTGAATAATGGCTTCACCAGCAAAGAACACTGCGTAATATTATCAAAAATAATCCTAATAGAACTCCAGATGATCTTCTGAATTGTCTGCCTTAAATGAAACAACCTTTAGTAATCAACAAAAAGGCAGGAAGAGGGTCTTAAAGGTTTTGCTTACATTTTCTGATTACTAAAATTGACTCCCAATGAGAAAAAGGAGAGAAATTCACATAATATGCCAGTGCAAGGACATCCTGCATTAGAAGGACTGGAAACAGGGCAGCTTTGCTGGCTGGGGAATTCTGGGAGTTGAAGCCCGGCAGGCTTAAAGTTGCCAAGTTTGGAGAGCCCTGGTGTAGATATACACTTATGCTACTTCGTGGGCTTTACTTGGATAAAAAGTAATATGCTCAGCCTCGAAAACAAAGCAAAATTAGAGCAGTCTTCTGTTTTAACTACCAATGAAACATTTGCTCTCACTTTCTCTCTTTACTTTGAAAAATTGATGTATGTTTTTACTGTATGTTGTACAGTGGAAGTTGCCATTTTTCCCTATAAGTTTGTGGGTAACTTTATTAGGTCCTTCTTATGGTCCTTTCATTTTTGTTGGGCCTACAAGTTTACAATCATATGTCAGCAACCAATGCTGACCTTCAAAAGTTGTGGGTGCTTCATCACTGGAAGCTTTCAAGAAGAGACTGGATAGCCATCTGTCGGAAATGGTATAGGGTCTTCTGCTTAAGCAGGGTACCTCTTTATTATAATCAATGCAATGAATGGATCCACTGTAACTACAGGGCCCAGCCCTTGATTTTGCCCCTTTGACATCAGTGTGTGCAGGCTAAAGGCACATACAGTACGACGGAACCACTGTTAAGGTATAGAGGACTGAATAAATGCTACAGCCATTCAAAAACAGGGAAGTCCAGTTGACTTCTGAAAAAGTTACATTAAAGTAGGTGCCATACAAATAATATAGTGCAATACAATATTGCATATCTATGCAATTGGCCTTCTTTTCATCGGTAAAATAAGTTTTGTTTGAGCTGTATCTTTTGTTTGTTTTTCTAGTCTTTATCACTGAAGGATGTAAAACTTCATGCATCACTGCGTGACGTTATCCTCTCAAGCTTCAATCTCACAGCTGGTACAATAATACCTTCCCAAGCAGGATACAATCTTTCCATTGCAGAATCATTGAGCCATACTTTTCTCATTGTAAGTATCAATTCTCTTTACACAGCCACTTAGCCATGAACCTCTCTGCCTGATCTTTCTGGACAATGTTGAAACTTTGGTGGATTTAAGCTTTGAACTTTTTAAATTACAGCTCATTTGCAGTGAATGATAAACTAAAAAATCTTTGGTTCACTTTTATTGCACCAGGTTTCTGAACTGATTAACGATACAGTGATTGTTGAATGGGATATTGTGGCCTCCAATGGGATTATTCATGCTATTCAGAGTCCTTTGAAGGTACCTCTGCAGTATAACCAGGTTAGTTACCAGTTTCTTTTCTCGAGAAACAAGAAAATGTTTTGCATTCCTCCCTTCCCTGTTTTATGAATTAAGATCTAAAATAGCATTCTACAAGTGTACCTATTTATTTATATCCCACCTTTATTTATTTATTTTCTTACAAACAACCCAAAGCAGTGAACATATCCAACACATTTTCCTTCTCCTATTTTCCCCACAATAACAACCCTGTGAAGTGGGTTTGGGCTGAGACAGAGTGGCCGGCCCAAAGTCACCCAGCTGGCTTTCATGGCTAACTCACAATCAAGACTTGAACTCACAACCTCCTGCCTTAACCATTAGAACAATCAAAACTATTTTAAAATGGTAGCTCTCACAAGACTTGAGCATTGTCATCCCATTTTTCGTCAAACTCCCATGTAGTCTTGGGAAACTTCACAAGAATTGGTAATATCATGCTATTTAACCATTTCTCTAACCATATTTCTGATGCCCAAAGAGACGAACTGCAGATGAATCTTTCACTTCGCTTTTTCACTCTAGCCAATGCAAAACATTAGCAGAGTAAACAAAACAATAAAAAGTGAAGTCAGACTACTTTATGTGTATCTTTTTAAGTACAGTTGTACATAAAACCAAAGTGCAAAGTACACAAATATCACAAGAAGCCCAGCTTTTATTTTGCTTTGTCTTTTTTTTTAAAAAAAAACCTTAGCTATAATATTAAGGATGTTTGAAAAACATATTTACATTTTAAAAAATTCAGCAGAGTCCTCTTTTTAATATCATTGTTCCTTGCAGATGTTTTGCTATTCTGAACCACACTGGAATTTAATTTGGGGGTCCAAAAATGCCATGAAACAGTACTAAGTTATCATTAAGATATGACTTGAAAATAACATTGCTTTTTACAGGTTTCGAATACTGTAAAACCATCTGCTGCAATGACAATTGGCATAAGCACTGTTTTTGCTGTAATTCTGCTCTGTACAACTATTGCTGGATTAACCTATTTCTGCCTCAAAAGGAGAAACCAACTGATCCACTTTCGCTATTTTAGGGTAGGTAAATCCATGCCTCAGCTTTGCTCGTAACCAAAAAAAAAGTAAAAATAATTTTGTATTCTTTCAACAGAACTTGGGTAGAAAGAATTCTGTAAAAAAATTTTTTTGTAATTTCATTAGTGGTTGTAGAACCTCATCCAAATCAAATGTCACAATTTAATTTTTATTGTTATAACAGCTTTCTCCAGCCATGTCTGCCAGTTCTGTTGGGCTATAACATCTGTAAGCCCTTCCCAACATTAGCAAAAATGAAAGAGTATTAGTATATTGAGAGAGACAGAGATTCCATAGCCACAGTTTCTTTACTGAACATTACTGATTCTGATCAGTTTGAATGTTAACTTTGATATATATCAAAGTTATATGATGCACACACACACACACACACACACACACACACACAGTA
This sequence comes from Natrix helvetica, assembly GCF_964273705.1. Lineage (NCBI taxonomy): Eukaryota > Metazoa > Chordata > Lepidosauria > Squamata > Natricidae > Natrix > Natrix helvetica. The sequence goes on from NC_138548.1 coordinate 301,201,648, forward strand.
TAAATAATCTTAATAGAGCTATTCTCAGAAAGCTAACCAAGGTCAAACCTAGTTAGAACTAGGATGGGGGTCACCAAACGTAAGCTGGTCAGGAATGTTGAGAAACAGGAAAGCAAGAACAAACCGCCTCCAAATTGTTGCCAAGGAAATTATATTTTTGTGTCCATGCCATCCCTAGGAGACAAACCTGACTTGCAGGATATTTTATTTAGTAATGTAGCAATCATTTTTTTTGAATTGGAGTTTTCCAGCTAAAGATAATAAAGTTGTAAGTTGCCTGAAATCACTGAGTGAGTTGGGAACCTATATAAATTATGTTTAATTAATACATACATACCAGAGGTGGTATTCAGCAAGTTCTGACCAATTCTGGAGAATTGGTAGTGGAAATTTTGAGTAGTTTGGAGAACTGGTAAATACCACCTCTGGCTGGCCCCGCCCCCATCTATTCTCTGCCTTCCGAGTCCCAGCTGATCGGGAGGAAATGGGGATTTTGCAGCAACTTCCCCCTGCAGTGGGGAGGGAATGGAGATTTTACAGTATCCTTCCCCTGCCATGCCCACCAAGCCATGCCACACCCACAAAGCCACGTGCACAGAACTAGTAGTAAAAATTTTTGAATTCCACCACTGATACATACATACATACATACATACACAACGTCTCAAATTAGCTTTCAACTTCCTTGGCTAAACCACTTCGTCTCAGCTCTTTATTCAGTTTTGCTAAAATATGCCGATTCCTTATTACTGTATAGTTTTAAGAACAAAGTCATACTTAATCTGTTTACTTATAGGCTGAGCTGGATGATGATGAACCTTCCTGGCAGGGAAGGAGCCCACACTTAGTATCCATTCCAAATCCTATTTATGGAGCAGATAGCTCGATCTATGAGCCATTTGAGGTAAGACAACTGAAACATTAATGCTGACTATTTTCAGATACCAACCCATAATGCAATTGTTATCTACATTGCAACCAAAGCTAGGGATAGCCAACTTGTTCCCATACATGGCACACTCTGTGCAGAAAATGACTGCTTTTGAATGATTCCTTTGTGCAGCCGAATCCACGGGCTTTACCTTGAGCATACTGAGTGGGAGTCACCTATTTTAGATGGAATCTTGCTGCAGATGGGGAAAAATGTATTTGAACATGCCATTCCACTTTAGTTCCTCTGACTGTAACCAGAACATATAAAATGTGTTATCTTTTGAATGCACCTATGGAATCCAATATACTGGTAACTGGAGGAACTGGTCATATTCTGTTATTGGTTTTAGCTGCCTGAATACCAATATGAACTTAGATGATTTATTAAATTTATATGCCACCTATCTCCATGTTACAGATTAACTGACCGTTTTTGTATCTTTGTTTCAGGAGTCTCTCCACAAAGAAGATTTTGTTGATACTGAAGACATTCTTGGACAATAATAATATGCTGCAATACAAACCAGGATACAAACATTCCAGAAATTTTGAAGAAACATTTCACATACCTCAATTCTATTCCTTTTAAAGTTTATGGGAAGGAATTATGATCGAAAGAGCTATCGGCATTTACAATCCCATAAATGATTTCCAATTTTTTGGTTTAGAATTCATTCCCTCATTTGCATTCCCTCTTTTTAGAGACCTACAGTAATAAGTTCTGAGTGTAACTATAATATGAATGGAAAGAACTTGAAGATATATGTAGCATGCACAGAATCCTTTGGATCCTGTCCATGAAGCTTCAATCATCTACTTAGGAATGACTTATGAATGTGTCTGGCAAATGGATACTGTGAGAACCCTGAATGGGCCAATGAAATTTCAGTTCAGATTTAATGAATGGATAAATTTACTTTGAAACTGCACTACTGAGCTTACCCGTAAACTGTAGACATCACATATTTGTAAGCATTCTGAATGTTAATGCACTGTAAAGCAATTATTAACATTTTTTTATTACTAGGTAAGCATGACTACATCAACATGCTACCAGTAAAGATGCCAATTATCTCTTTTTGCCTTATAATTAGTATTGTTTCTTTCTCTCTTCCCATGAAGAAACTGAAATATATTAATTGTAAGACTATTCCACAATGAAACAATGTATTATTTTTGTAAAAAATAAATGGTGTTATGCCTAGTAACCAAGCACATTGATATCTCAGCCTTGCAACGACAAATATTGTCATTCCAATATCATGCATTTGAACATTCCAGGTAGATCAAGTATGGGAAATTATCCTTACACGCACAATTCTGGAAAAGATAAACACAATATTTTATTTTGTGGACAGACACAGAAATCAGAATTAACCATTGTACCCAATTTTTTAAAAACATCAAATTATTTTCCATGTTTTTAACTGCCTATTTCTAAACTATCTAGCTTTTGCTGATCAGCCTACCTTGAAAAGTAACAGACACTGTCTTTACCAAACAGAGTTTAGGAAGTTCATTGGTATTTTAATGATTTCATATTTAGAAGATAAACCGATTAGGCCTCAGCGGTATTTAAAAATGGCAGCTATTTTTCAGAGAAATGCCTAGCTCAAGCTACAATACTGCACCATGGTATCCCTACTTTCATCTACCCTGATGCCTCTTTCATGATGCAACTTCTACCTTTTGCTCTCAGTGTCCTTTTAGAGGCAAAAAAATGTAAAAGTAGTTCATCAATGAAACATTTCCTATGGATTGGCAAAGCTAAGACACTGTTTCAGAGAGAGAAGGAAGGAACAGGTATCTCCAGAGAAAAGTTCCAGAAATGCAACCCTAATGATGGCAACATCCATGATCTTTCCTAATATAACAATTTTCTATAGAACAGATACAATTATAGAAAATCATCATATACATTCCTATTTTCCATACATAACTATGGCAAGTTAGCTTATGTGCACAGTGAGTCTTTCTCCTGAAGTGGCAGTACAAAGTGCAGAAGTCCTAACTTGGATAGGGTGTTCATTTTCCCCAAGCCTTCAAGTGGGTTTGAGGAGTAGATAGAAAAGAAATATCAAATAGCCAACAGCATTCTTAGCAATCTATCAGTCTTAACATGATCCATATGCTCTAAGGTGCTACAATCTTAATCATCAGAGTGGTTTTTTAAAAAATTGGGTAGGAGGTAACATATGATAAAGCTTCAAAAGTTTGAAAAGTAGGCACTTTTTGAAAAACTTTTTTAAAAATTCTGTGGAGTACAGTATACAACATCCAATTTCCAATTTGTAATCATTTTGCATCTAGCATCCAGAAGACCACCCAATGTGACCCTAACATGAAATCACAAACTACAAACATAGTAACTACTCAAAGATTTCTTTGGTTCAGTATCTTGTTGGAATATTCAAGCGTTCTTCTGTTCCTTGAAAACCAATGCCTTGAAAACCATCTCTAGTAAGAATCTGAATAGTTCTAACAATCTAAGTAGCCTCAGTCAATCATTATTTCATTTATAGTTATAACTTGAATTATAGCAGCATTACAAAACCTAACAGGTAAAACCCAACACATAAGTTTGACCTAAATATAAACAGTTTCCTAAATCCAGCCTTAAATAAGAGCTTCCAATTCAAGGACATTTCATTCCCGTATGTATCTCTTATATCTGACTCTGATACAGCGATGGCCCTGACTGGCAATACATGATCAAATGCAGAACAAATAGAGTCCCGCAACATTTACATCTAATCTAAGATATAAGCCTTCTGCAACTTAAAAAAAGAGCATCTCCGAATTAAGTTTAAAAGATCATGGTAAGCCCACACAAATTCTGAAACACAAAACAATTTGGTTTTGATGATTCATCATTCCTAAGAGACCACTATTTTTATACTACATAAACTTCTGACTTGTTTTCTGATGATTGTTTTAGCTCTTGCTGATATCTGGGCTGTTAGTGATAGAACAGAGGAAAAATCCTTTCCATTATAGTTGGGTAATGGCTCTAGCAATCACTATTTTAATCTTTTATTATCCTAGTCATACATACAATATTTAGAGGACAGGTTAATCTACACATCGATTTATGCTTAGATGTCTAAAAATTCTTATAGATTCAGTAAGTAAATTAGAATTTTATGAAATAGGTTATTCAACTAAAAATAATGCATTCACCTACTGTTACGAAAACCTGCTTTTTTGTATGTTAAATAGGGGTGTTTTAATGTATAAATATACATCGTCTGATAAACTCAGCATCAGGTGATGGCTTGAAAGTGTAAATGAGCCATTACATATTTAATATCACATTAACTGATGTTATCAAATAGTGAATCTGAGTGAGGTCACTTCACAAATGAATGAATGATTGTGGTCTAATGGCATATCTGGTTTATACAGACCTGTACTATGCTCAATTCTTTAGAAATACATAAGTTAGTATCTTCAAATTTGTAACTGAATGTGAACTGATTGGCGAACTGAATAGGAACTGTTTAAATTTCTATTATTTCATATATTGTATATGTGATATAGCAAGGATTCGTGTAGAGGTTAAATTTTGAATATGTTGTTCTAAAGAAGAAATGGATTTATAATCTCTATAGCCAGAATCACTACAACCTGACCAACATATCTAACCCTTCTGAGCACACAAAGACAGCTGTGACTAAATTACAGATGCCAAATTTAAAACTTATTCTTAGAAAATAATCAAGCGTGGTTAATATATTTTACCACCAGGATTTCAGATGTAAAATTTGTGCTACCTTTCTATTCATTTATCTCAGGTACCTTTCTATTAGGAAGTGCTCAGAATAGAAGTACAACAGTGATCAAAAAGTAGCAGCAGTCCCCTGAAAGGAAGCTAAGATTCTACTATTCATGTCATAATCCCTTTTATCGAATGTGCACCATTTCTTCTAAGAATGGAGTCTTCATGCAACCTGTGCAGAGCTGATCCATCCAAAGAGGAGCTTCATGCTGCAGAGGTGTTCGGCGAGGATAAAATGTAAAATTTACATCATAGTTCAGTAGGCAACTAATGGATGCCATGTAAATATCAGAAAAACGAATCAGTCTTCGAGAAAAGTAGGTTGGGTTGTGGAAGGTTCGAAAAATGCTACCGAACTGGGGGTTAAACAGGTTCTTTGCAAGTGACCTGAAAGGAAAGAAGTGGGTATAATAGAATTAGATAGAGAACCTTGGAGAGGAATAGAAAAGAATATAGAAAATGTACTGATATTACAGAAGCATTCCACAATGAGCCACCTTATCCTGCTACCTCCAGAAGAGAAAGAATGTGTACCATAAATGTTGGTCTCTAGTTTTGGTTGGACAATCTGCTAGTTCCATCCCAATTGTCCATTTTTTCTCTTTCTCACTATCTTAGAAAATGGTTTGTTTCTTCTTTAGAGCGCAAGAAACAAAAAAATATAGGACAAAATCAGGAGATATGGTGAGCTTTTAAAAAGTGAAGCATAAAGAAATTCAAAATTTTAAGAGAAAATATGATTCCGGAAAAAGCAAACAAACAAAAGTCAGCCATGAGGGAAAGTAAAATCAAATAAATAAAAAAACAAATCTTTATGAAAGCCAAAAATGAGAAATCCAGAAGTTCCAAACCTGCAAATTCTTTATCTTTCCAGAACATAAAATGTTTTACAATATAAAAATATTTTACAGGGCACCAATTAAAAAGTTGTAACACTATGTTACTTAAAACAGAACATTAGGCTTGCAATTTGTAAAGCATATATTTTAAACCATTCCTAGAACATTTCACAAATAAAAGAACATCTCATAATCAAGATAGCTCACCTAATCTCCTGTCGCTCTTTCATCCACTCTAAAAGCACTTGCTTTGATTCTGCATCTTGATACATCTAAAATAAAAGAAGAAAATTAAAGCAAAAGACCAATGACTGAACAATGCTGTTTCTAAAGATGAGGTTTCAAAAAAAAAAACAATCCTCACTTATTCCAATATTTGCAGAAAACATTTCGGAATACAACACAATCAAGAAAGCCTATCTAAGAACTGTGCTTAATCTAGTTGAAGGAAATGACAACTATGCAGTGATTGCCATTCACTACTTATTCTAGCTCAGTCTATTTTTACCTGCATTCTCTCCAGAAGTCCTGTAAGAGCTTGCTGCCAGGTCAAAGAGTGCATATATTGTTCTGTATTGATGATTCGTATTTCTGTTTCCAATTCTGGAACTATGGCACCTGTCCTCCAACCGTGACGTAGCATGAGGTCCTTAAACAGAAGACGAGAAAGACAGTGGAGTGACTTACTGACTTAAGATCCTGTGAGTCAGCCTTATAGAAAAAGCCTTCAGTAGCTCACTTATATAGCTTCCTTTTGCATAATGAGGCACATCAAGATCATAAAGGGAGGAGGGGGGGAGACACATTTTTCATCCAGTTTACAAAAATAGCCCTGTCTGCTTATTTGAGGCATTTATTTCTTGTTCAATGCAATCAGAAAGATACCTATTTATAAATCTATACATAAACCTATGGGTTTTGCCTAAGTTACTAGCCTTGTTAAGTATGATAATCATATGGCAATTTTGGACTTTGAACCTGGCATGACCCTCCAGGATAGGAATGCATTGGCCCCAATTCTAAAAAAAAACAACAACCCTAAAGCAATCTGTTCAAGAATTGCAAAACGAGTTGCCTCCTCCTTTTTCATTTTTACATTTTTATAAAGAGAAAAACCCCTAATAATGCAGAATGTTTAAAAACCATTATTCCTTGAGAACTCCTTTAAGATTTTGAGTGCTTCACAGTAAAAAAAAATATGGCTAAAGGGTGGTTTTAGCTTAATAGTATTAACAGACTGTTCTGTAAAATTGCCTGATGTTGCTGTACTGTTTCTAAAACAGCATCAAAAGAAAATTAATTAACCAGGCACAATAAAGGCACACATTTACAGAAAAGTTGCCTGCACTTAAACAGATCTCGTCCAGACCAATATTTCAAGTGGTTGACATCCCAAGGCCTGTTTTCTTTGTTGTGTGATTAGCAAAAATATCCAAATGAAATATCAAAGTGGTTTTCATAAAACACAATACATGTCTAAAATTATGACATCAGATATCGAACAAAGAAGCCAATGTTATCATTGAATAAAAATTAAATAAAGCAGTACTCTGAAGAGATTTCATAATAGTGGCATAAGTCCCAATAAGGGTGTGAAGATAGCTATGGAAGCCACCCACATGACACAAACACAGCAACCTGAAGTGTCACGCAAAGGCTGGAGCCCTTCAGATCTATGTGTATGATCCGTACGGTTCAGCGATGTGCAAGCTCACAAAAGATCAAGACTCACTGAATCCAGTGGAACTTATTTCTAATTGAACAAGCCCAGCTACGGGCGTCACATAGCAAATGATCCCTGAAGCACTGATCCACCCTCCCCTCAGTTTGAAAAGATACCGTGTCTTCAAAACTGTGAATCTTTACTTTCAAAATTTATGGTGAACTGCTGGTGCACATGGCTTCTTCCATTTTTCTTTTTTAGCTGTAGCATCCCTCATTTTCATGTCCCCACCCTACCTCTCCAAACTAAATATGACAATAAAGAATGATGTAGCATTGCTACATCATAAGAGATGAGAGTTGGACATCACAACAAAATATTTCATTTCTACATTGTGTGCTGAAATTTCTATAAATCAACATTCCATTTACATATGAGGATGAATCCTGGTGGAGGATTAATTGGGACAGAAATGTTTGTCCCAATTAAATGATAGATAGCTAGCTAGCTAGCTAGCTAGATAGATGATAGATAGATAGATAGATAGATAGATAGATAGATAGATAGATAGATAGATAGATAGATATAGATAGAGAGATACAGAGATACAGAGAGATAGATAGATACAGAGAGATAGATAAAGAGATAGATAGATAGAAATAGATAGAGAAATAGAAAGATAGATAGCAATAGAGAGAGAGAGAGACAGAGAGACAGAGAGAGAAGGAGAGAGAGAGACAGATCACACAATTTTGATTTTAAAATAAGAAAATTGTTACAAACAGGTTAAGGAATTATTCTTTTTAAAAAATATGTTACTGTACATATGTGCTTAGGATGGAAAAGTATTCAAAAGAATACAACCCAGAGAAATAAAACTTTTAAACTCTATTTTGCTTTTTTAAACTTGGTTAAAAAGGAACTGTGTAATATAATTTAACGGGTTATGAATACTGCAAAATGAACAAGCTCTAAGTTCTGGATATTTTCCGTTCTATATCTTGATAAACAACACTGATTAATCCAATAATCAGCACAAAACAAACCCTTTCTGTCTCTGTAGCAGACACAGAACATAAGTGACACTGACGTCGGCTGATACAAAAAAAAAAAGGTTTTGCAGAACTTACTGCAAGGTCACTGTACAAATGGTCACCAAAATAAAGGACCTTGGACCCACGCCAGCCTGTTAGCCGCAGAAAATCAAACAGATTGCCCTGAAATGTAGAAAAAAGCAAGAAAGTGAGAATAAACCGAATATCCAGTTCCTTTACAGCAAAGGAAAACATTTCATGCTCGGCTTGAAAAGGTCAAGAAAATACATCTCTTAGCACTTTGATTTTTCTACAGAGCAAAGGAAAAATATTTCTTCATCATGAGCTGCTTATTTAAAAATGGCTAGAGATAGAGGCTTAAGGAGTTCTCACGGGAACTTGAATCAAATTAGAGAAAATGGGAATTCCTTAAAACCAAGTTTATAATCCCATCATTTGAATAAATGATTACTGTATTTTTTTCTTACACAATCAGAAAAACACACACTACTAGATGTCTAAAACAATTTATTGCAGCTGTAATGGGAAGACTTTAAATCCCCCCCACACACAATAATGTTGTAAATTAAGCCCCTGCTTCAGTAAATAAACTGAAAAACTGGGATAGTTTGTTACCTACCAAATTTGTGCTGAAATATTATTTTAAACTTGATATACCGAATCTAGGTCCTATTGTAATATTTCATGCCTCACAGCAAGGGTTTTCAAAGCAAGATATACCTTTGTTTTGGTAAGGATTGCTGCTGACTCGTTATTTCATAGGTCAACCTTTCTGTGAACAATATAGTCTCCCTCTACTAGGTATTAAAAATGGGAAACCAAGTCAAGTTTTCTCTTTTATTATTATTGACATAACACATTCAACGTAAGTATGAAACAATCATGATCATGCTTGAAGCTCTCTGTCTCTGTTTAACTCTCTAATCGAAAGACATTTTTGTGCTTGATACAAAACAAAGGACCATTATGCCAATTTCAGTGGAAATGTTAACTGGACGTAACTATCAATTACCCATGGTCTCAGTGATCTGAAAATGCTAATTTGTTGACTTCCACATTACAGTCTCTTACACAGGAACAAAAATAAAGATACGGGCCAAAATAATTTCCAAACTGAAAATCATCTGCTCATGTGTAAGATCACATATGGTATGAATCCGTAAAGTAGTTTCTAATTTCCCAGCCTCATTCCCAGGCTGCAAATACGTCATTTCTTCATATTTTGCTTTTATTATATATCTGAATAATGTCGCAGTCATTGGCCTGGATCCCATATGAGATTCCCATGGAAAGAAGGCTTCTGATTCAATGAGATTCCACTAACAGAAGGCAAAGAAGGCAACCTTTGTTAATTAAACCTCTCTGAAACCTATGCTGTGCAAACCTGACTTCAGGGTTGATGACTCTCTACAAAAGTCAAAGAGATGTCTAAAATGGAAATCCTGTTGATGGGAAATTCTGAGCATGTCTCTATGAATGTGAGTGACTCTTGCTCGCTGAATGAAAGCAAGATTCAAACCCCTGTTCAATTAGCATGAAATCACTATGCTCCAAATTATATGGCTTCAGCAATAAAATGTTCCCAGGGTTTGGTTTAAATTAGCATTCCAGTTCAAAATAAGTCCTGAAGTTCTGAAAGTGTATTACTAACAAATTTTCATTGTCATCTTCCAAATAATAACAATCTTCTCACCCCTTTTCAGGATTATATTAATTCCCGGGAGAAAGAAAATAGGAAACTGACTATTAAATCTACAAAGAAAATATAAAAGAGTTTCTTTTTGAGGGAAAACAATGGGGACAGAATAATCTTAAAATAACGGGTGTGGATATGAATTGGAAAAACAGTTAATTGTCCAGCACAGACCACACATTATTTAACTTTTGCCATATCATTATCTCAATTGTTCAATTTTAACATCGGGAGATGCTAACAATTTAAAAGAAAGAACTCATGGAATAGAACAGAACATTAAGCTATTAGAAAGGAAAGGAACAAAAATTATTTTTCATGGTTATCCTTATATTTGAAGCTAACTCCAGAAAGTCAGCATTATTAAATACCCCATGAAGTAAAGACAAATCGTTAAGTAATTTTACCTGTTTATAGATTTTCCCCTTTTCCAGTTTGTTAATTTTGTCCCAGTGAAGGGAACCTTCTTCGTCCATTTGTCTGAAAGGTCTTCAAAAAGGCAAAACATTGACGTTATAGGCTTCATTACAAAAATGCTACAAGAAAAGCTTTTAAACTGCAAATGAAAAGAATTTCAAGTAGAATACTTTAGCTACTAAAATTAATACATAAATAAAAAGTAATAAAGAGATGAAATAAAATGGAAAGGCTTGTACAGGCAGTCCTCAACTTACAACAGTTCATTTAGTGACTGTTGAAAGTTACAGCAGCACTGGAAAATGTGACGTATGACTGTTTTTCACACTTAGGACCGCTGCAGCATCCCCCTGGTCCCATGATCAAAATTCAGATGCTTGGCAAGTGGTTCATATTTATGACCGTTTTAGTGTCCCAGGGTCGTGTGATCAGCTTTTGCAACCTTCTGACAAGCAAAGTCAATGGGGAACCCAGATTCACTTAACAACCATGTTACTAACTTAACAACTGCAGTGATTCACTTAACAACTCTGGCATGAAAAGTCATGAAGTGGGCAAAACCCACTTAACAAATTTTGGGCTCAATTTTAGTCTCGAGGACTACCTGAACTGAGATCATCATCATGTAAACCAAATTTACTGAAAAATGTGTTAAATAAAGCAAATTAGGAAAGCTGAGGCCCATGCACATATTGTTATATTTATCTTACCCCCATATTCTAACTTCTGGAGCTTGCCCTAAACCAATATTTCACAGGGACTTTAAGATGTGTGGCTTCCAACTCCCAGATTTCATTTTAAAGCCGATGGGCTCGAGAAACACTGCCCTAACTTGTACTGTGAATGTTGATTTCCAACTATTTTGAAACAGGAAACCCACAAACAGGGTAAGCCTAAACCTAAATTGTTACCTAGAAGAAGAAACAACTGTACCATCCAGAACTCAGGAAAAACAAACAAACAAAAATAACCCGAAAGAAACCTAAGAATACCAGCTGTGATGATATAATAAAGAGTTTTACCCAGTGTATGTTTTCATCCCATTGCTGCAAACTTTCAATTTTGCAAGTGATTAAATCTGGCCCTGGGACACCAAAAAACAGTCTACTCCTAGTTTAATTAATGTCATAATATTTTGTTTCAAACACGAAATTTCACAAAATGAATTTTGAGAGTCATGTGTAAAACAAGGTGCTTTAAACATTTTGGAAATAGATCAAGCTCAAAACAATTCTTGTGCTCAAAATAGCAGTTCCACACTCAAAGCAAGATTTTGTGAAATTTCACACTTCAGACACTACATACTTGACATTGCACTACATGCATGCACACAGGCACACTCACCCATATGCATATACACACACCCCCCCCTAAAAAAAGAAAGAATATGCAGACACGTAAATGAATGACAAACAGAATAGCTTGAATTTTCTCTAATTTCTTTTGCTCAGTGTCTATCCTTATACAGGGTAATGAAGCCTCAACATCAGTTGTACGGTGGCTAGAGGTGAAGGCATTCGCCTCCCACTCAGAAGGTTGAGAGTTCAATCTTAGGCGGCAGCAGATGTTTCTCTATCAGGGTGCAAAGAGAAAATGTCTGCTGTGAACTCTGTGCCAGTAAATGCTCAGCTCCACTCAGTCGCCCTGACTTCACCCCAAAACAAAGGATTAAAGAGTCATTTTAAAAATCATATGCTTACACATAATCTGGAAGACAGTTTTAGAAGTGCGACCTAACCTGGCAAGACTTTTAATTGTACATAATAACTTGGCATCTACTCCTTAAAATCGTATCACTTGCAAAATTAATTCCTCCCTCCCACAAGATGGTGCTAGGATAACACTCATGGCATGGCATCATGATATGGTACATTTCGGGACCTGCTCTGTTTTAGAGGCAGCTAATTATTCATAGCAGAAAACGTAATACAACCAATATACTTACTTTCGCTTATCGGTAAAGAAACTGGGCTTATCTGCTTGCACAATGACCATGTCAAAAAGGTCCTGCCAGTTTTTGCCAACCATGTATTTCATCCCTTTGTCGCTATAGGCAAATAGGGGGAAAATGTAAGAAACTCCAGTGGTTCACTTTCTCAAGCAAAATAGTAGCTACTCTCAAGAGTTCCTTCATAGAGTATTTCTGATTATATGTCATTTAGTACACAAAGCAAGGAGCGCAGTTCCTAACTAACTTTGTTAGCTGGTAAGAATATGTGGCTTTTCATCAATTTGGGGATTAGTGGAGAATGGTATCTTGGCCCCAGTGTAAAGCTTAACTTTATAAGCATTTGGAAAGCCTTGTTCCCAGAAGTTTCTTAGGCAAAGTTCAAAGCCTCCTCCATTTTCTAGGATTAGAAAATGAGTTACCACTAGTGGATTTGGCCTAAGCAGCGAGGATTTGCTATCAATCCCGCTGTATATGATGGCCATCAACAACACTGAGACTCTTATAGGGATTACTTAATGAAGCAATTTGTAAGATTATAGACAACTAAGGAATGCAGGCAGTGAACAAATACATCCTTTGAGTTGATGCATGTTTGGAGCTGTTGTCCTACCATCAGATAAAATAAAGAATGGTTTTTACGTTTCTAAACACTCCCATAACATTTACTAAGATTGTTTTATATTTCTCATTTTTTACAACTGTTCCAAAACCTCTAAGAATGTGAGACCGTATCATCTTATGAGAAGTAGGATATTGGACATTCCAGAATATTCGAGACATAACAATAATATTATAGAAAAAAATAGCTCTTTCCAGTTTTTTTAATATGAAACTTTAATTAAAGAGAGGGAAGGCTAACTGAGATATGAAAAACATGTAGAGACCTAACATTATAGCACAGTATGGCCTTAGTGTGCTACAATGTTGAATCTTTGGGAAGTAAAGGATTCAACTTTATCATTTTTTAAAGTACCGTACATCTTTACAATTGTGAGAATTAAATTTTGAGACAGGCTTGTATGAGAATGTGTAAAAATATTAACAGGTCACCAAATTGTATGATGCTATTAAGATAAGCTATTTTTACTGAATATTTTCAGTCCTCATATTTCTCTCTTTATGTCTGCACATGACTGAGAATTTCATCAAGATGAATGCATGCAGGTTAATACTTACACAAAACTAAAAGGACTGTTTGTGATGAGAAAGAGTTTTTTATTGTTGTTAACCAGTCTATTTAAGACAGCATATGTTTCATCTCCATGAAGAATATATTTCTCTGCAAGAAACAGGTGAAGCTAAGCATAGTATAAACATTTGTATATTACAATGGTGAAAGATACAATTTAGTTGCATTTCACCTGGTGATAATGAAATAATTCATCTACAGAAAATATGGGAGATCTCCAAAGAAGGAAGCCCTCCCCCCCTCCCAATCTCTGTTCTCAACTCACATTGTTTTTGCCAAGCAGAAAGTGACAATTAGATGATGTAAAATAATTGTGGGTAGCGTAAGAATGAAATTTCAGTAATAAAAGACATAACTCAGATGCTAAAATATTGCATGTGGGATGAGGCAATCCATCTCTTGAACTAGATTTGATTGCTCACATCTGTTCTGAAGCACAGGAAGGGAGCCATTGGGTGCAGGGTCTTTCTAATCTTCAATGTCTAAACCAATTATGGTTAAAAATATTACCCGCATAGCAATAGCACTTAGAATTATATACTGCTTTACAGTGCTTTATAGCCCTCTAAGCGGTTTACAGAGTCAGCATATTGCCCCCAACTACTTGGGTCCTCATTTTATCCACCTCGGAAGGAGGGAATGCTGAGTCAACCTTGAGCCTGGTGAGATTTGAACTGCCAAATTGCAGGTAGCCAGCAGGCAGCAGAAGTAGTCTGCAGTACTGCAATCTAACCACTGCACCACTATGGCTCATAACGTAGTTATTGGATGAAAACTTTTTATAGATTGCAATGTACAGTAATTCTGTTAGGGAGAAAAGAAACTCCTTCTTTTTCTCACTTACCTAACTCTTTCTGTAAAGACATCAACAAATCAAATAATTACATAGAAATGTCTTTGTGAGCTCAGATACAAATGCTAATAAGTATACAAAAGGTGAAGAAAAGAAGAAGTTTGTTGTTTTGGTTCTACCTCTTGGTGGAATACAGATCTGTATTGATTAGCCGCAAGATAATATACATAAAATTTCACTACCCTGATCTAAAACCATTATGTGTGGTACTCATGAATATTCACAATTAAAAGATAGGCCTTCACTGACCCATGTCCTTTTCAATCCATTTGTACATCATTCCTTTCACATGGACATCTTTAATGGCATCCTAAAATTGGAAAGAGAAATTAGGTGTTGGTTTCCTTGGTGTTGTGTGTTGTTACAAAGCTACCAAAAAGACCAGTCCAAACAATATTTATTAGGCTCATGCAGTTAGCATGCTGGGTTCATGATCAGCAAGTCCGTGTTTGAGGCCCGAGTCCTACTTGTGACGGGATTAGCTTTCATCATTCATCCTAGCTCCTGCTGGCCTAGCAGTTTGAAAATGTGCAAGCACAAGTAGATAGATAGATACCACTTAAGTGGGCACGTTAATGGGGACATGAAAGGGGTCCCCAACTGGGCGTCCCCCAGGAAACAGTGAGGTCACCAGCTAATCCTTTCAACACAGAAAGCACCTTGATGCTTCTGACATGAATTCGAGCAAACAACATTAATTCATTATTATTTTTTCATCTTTTATGTTCTAGAAAAATTATACTTACACTTACGTCCTTGAAAAGATGAACTTGGTCATACTCAATATTACGAGTCATGAAATAGTCAGTCACTGATGAAAGTAGGGTCATTTCAGGAAGAGAGAAAATGTCCATAAATTGTTTAATCGATGGACCCTACTCAGAAAAACAAAATATTATTACTATTTTAAAAACCCAGATGTTGAATTGTGGGGTAGACAAGAAAACTTGATGTTATTAAAGATAACTGTTCTCCCTTGTAAAATTAATGTATAAATACCACATTGAGTTTTTTTACAGCAGAGCAAAAGATATTCTTGGCTTTGTTGTTTGTTTAGAATCAGCCCCAGCAGCATTCCATTCATAAATAAGAATTTAAATAAGCCATGCTTATGAAAGCCTCATAAAATTAGATAACCCAAGAATGAGATATTTTTGAATATACAATACTGGAAACCTGACACACATTTTTCTATTAGAAATATAAGATACTTTCAAAACTATTTTTTCTTTCAGCAAAATTCAGGCCTGATCTAAAGAATATGTGATTTCTGTTTGCTTTAAACTGTTATTTCATCTTTTTATATTGGGGAATAATTAGAAATAGTCAAACTGCATACATGAATAGCTTAAAAAAGAAACTATATCAAGTTCCATGAATTAATTGCCCAGAAAGCTCATTCATTAAAGGTTTAGAAGATTAGAAGAATTATGTTCCCTGTCATTAAATTCCAAACTCCAAAGCTAATTTTGGATCAAGAAAATTTTTGGTTATTAGATTATTTGCACTGCTTTTTGCAACTGTTTCAGCAACAAATAATTTTAATGCCATAGTATACATGTCTAATATATTATAACCCTTTCTGAAGTAAATTAGCCAATAACTGTGAAACAGTATAATATTATACATATCCAGAAAACTCTTTACTAAATTGTAAAAAACCTTTAAATGCCTACAATGTTAGTTCCCAGCCTTCTTATTTAGAGTTGAAAGCTTAAAATAATTACAGTACAAAAAAGCATCTTCCCAGGATTTTTTTCCTTTGGTTATTGAAAATAATTTTAAATGATCTTAGAAGTAGCATTGTACAAGAAATGAAAAACACATTTGGATTGGAATGCAGAAAAAAATCAGCACCTTCAAAATATTCCACCAGCCTTTCCTGCTGGCTATTTTCCAATGGAGCAAAAAATAGCTCAACTTTTCCATGTTTCAGTGGAACAAACATGTTGAGCTCTGGCCTGAGAACTAATGAGAATTTGGGGAAAAAACACCTTGCACTTTATTTTTCACCTTACAAGAACAGGTGAGGTAATTTGTTCCTTCTGACTTCTATCAGCTATTCAACCAAGATAAATAATGACCAATGGAGTTTTAAAAAATATTTTTAAACATTAAAATATAAAGAATTTTAAAAACTAAATGGTAAAATCTAAATTAGAATATAAAGCATTTGAAACAGCAACTAGTTAGTTAGAAATGATATAAGAATCCAGAATTCTCTGAATTTTCCAGTCTGTTCAAATAAATCCCGAGTCACTCTTTAGCTCGGTGAGAGAAACTATTAGACAAATGCCACAAAGCAACTAGATAAAAAAAAATTGGTACATAGTAGGATGAAACTAGATGATTGTTCTGTCAACTGAGAGCAAATTCCTTCTTATGTCCTCTGTGATTTAAATACCAGGCTTCTTTTTCCTGCCTTTCCCAGGCTTAACAGATATCCTGCTTTATATTTCTCAGGCTAAGCTGCTAATATAACCAACATGCTTGCTTTGGGAAACTCTAGTTCTCTACTTCATTCCCACATTCAGTCAGCACATTAACAGGACAAAAGAATGAATGCCATCACTGTTATATTTTTTCCCCTAAGCCAAAAGGCGCTGCTAATTGAGAAAATAAACATACCAGTCAGCCAGCCACATTCCTATAGTTTTAATCTTGAGACAGTAATTGCAAGCGTTCTGAACTCAGAATAAACTTGGCATTTTCAAAAATGTCAATTTCTTCTTTTATGACTGTTTACTGGGTTGCTTCTTCCCCCCCCCCCAGTCCAAAACCTTTCCTAGCCTCACCAATCCAGCTGTAGGATCGCTCAGATTGAATTTGCATAAATGCACAAATTACTAATACAGTGATTTGCTTATTAGTTGAACTTTGAGGGGAGAAGGTATATGCACATTTTTACAATCACCAGTCACTTGGTTTGCTGGATTTTGAAATGTTTGTGACTTTGTTCCTGAGCTTTGTGCAATGATTGCTCTTCATCTTTCATTTAGGTGGCTGATGTCTACCTGATTCATTTAATTCATTTAATAATTGAATAAATATGAATTAATGAATTAATGAAACATTTAATTTTAATATTAAATGCTTTAATGTTTCTAACTATTGCTTTTGTGATCTTGTAAGCCACCAGAGTCACTTAACAGTGAAATGGCAGCATATACATTTAATAAATAAATAAAATTCAGGTTTTCCCCACTTGTAATGACAGCCAAATGTTAGTTACATTGAAAACCATATATCCATATTGCTGATAGCTATCAAACCTGGCTTGACTTATTATGGTTATCTGTAAATCCTTGAATTTATCCTTGGCCAAAAGAAAACAGGGAGATAAGAAATCTGTGTGCTTCATGTAAAAATAAATTAACCAACAAAATGTTATCTCCCACCCATTATTCTTTTTACAAAGTACATCCATGCAAAATATCATACCATCCTACGATTAATATACTTTATAACCCACAATTTAACATTCTGTAATGATAAAATATTTGAGCAAGCAAATATTAAAAATACTTTTTAACAAAGCTTTTGTCATGTAAATCACCTTGCCTCTTTCATGGTGTTTTACATGAACACTTCAGATTATTGTCTTGCATTTGGACATTTCCATATTGTTTCTATTATACATAGTCCTCACTGTCAGGGGAAGATTTCACCCTGAACTAATGAGGCTTAGACCGTGGCTTTTCCATACAGGCATATTCTTCAAGAAGTGAAAAAATAAATAAAACCCGAAAACGTGTTCTAATGAAAAACAAACTTTAATACAAAAATAACAAAATAAGAAAATAAACAAATCTATCTAATTGTTACATTTTGGCAGAAGCAGTTTTCCTCCCAGCTTCCTGGCAGACGGACAAAGATCAAAAGGGAAGAGGTCTCTGGAATGTGTGATGTATATAAACATGTTAAGCATGCGCAATAAATCATTGCTGATAAAAACTTATGACCTGCGCAGTAACTCTTTCAGTTCAGTTCAGCTAGCAAACCAATTAACACAGTGACACTCACCATACAGCCATTCACTTAGTGACTGTTTGAAGTTACAACACCACTGAAAAAGTGACTTATGACCTTTTTTCACACATATGATCATTGCAGCATCCTATGGTGATGTGATCAAAATTTAGATGCTTGGCAACTGGCATATATTTATGATGGTTGCAGTGTCTTGGGATTATGTGATTACTTTTGCATCCTTCTTATTAAAAAGTCCAATGGAGAAGTGAGATTCATTTAAGAACTGTGTTACTAACTTAACTGCAGTGATTTACTTAACAACTATGGCTAGAATGGCCATGAAATACTTGGTAAACTAGAAAAATGTGAGATAGACAGCATCACCACCAGATGGATTTGTAACTGGCTGACAAACTGTACTCAACGAGTAGTCTTTAATGGTATTACATCTACATGGAGGGAAGTAAACAGCCGGGTACCACAAGGTTCTGTCTTAGGCCCATATTCCTCAATAAATGATTTAGACAAGGGAATAGCAGGGGAACTCATCAAATTTGCAGATGACACTAACCAAACCATAATAGCCAAATAGATCCAAATAGACCAAATAGATCTTGACGGCCTTGAACAATGGGTCCTATCTAACAACATGAAATTTAATGTGAATAAAAGCAAGGTTTTACACCTATGCAGGAAAAAACCAGAGGTACAAGTACAGATTAGGTGTAACCTGGCTCAAAAACAGTATTTGTGAGGGTTAGGGTTAGGGTTAGGGTTAGGGTTAGCCAGCAGTGTGTGGCAGCAGCAGAAAAAGCTAATACAATCCTTGGTTGTATAAATAGAGGCATAGAATCAAAATCACATGAAGTATTGGTATCGCTTTATAAATCTTTAGCAAGACCACATGTGGAATACTGCGTCCAGTTTTAATCACTTTAAAAAAAAGATGTTGAGACTTTGGAAAAAATGCAAAGAAGAGCAACTAAGATGATTAAGAGCCTGGAGACAAAAACATATGAAGAACAGTTGCAGGAATTGGGTATGGCCAGTCTAGAAAAAAGAAGGACCAGGTTTGACATGATACCAGCATTCCAGTATTTGAGGGGCTGCCACAAAGAAGAGGGGATCAATTTATTTTCCAAAGCACCAGAAGACAAGATAAGAAATAATGGATGGAAACTAATCAAGGAGAGAAGCAACCTGGAATTAAGGAGAAAGTTCCTAACAGTAAGGACAATTAACCAGTGAAACGGCTTGCCTTCAGAAGTTGTAGGTGCTTCAACACTGGAGGTTTTTAAGAAAAGAATGGACAGCCACCTGTCTGAAATGGTATAGGATATCTCCTGCTTGTGCAGAGGGTGGGACTAGAAGACCTTCAAGGACCCTTTCAGATCTATTCTGATTGATTGATTGAAAATGGGGTAAAATTCATTTAACAATTGTCTTACTTAGTAACAGAAATTTTGGCTCAATAGTGATTATATGTTGAGGATTATCTGTATTTTATCTAGACTCTTTTTTCCAGGAAGTAGAAAGGGGTAGGGGGTGGGGAGGAAGGAAGGAAGGCTGTACAATATATCACAGGCTCTCTGTTCAGAAGCACTTTTCTTGAATTAAACAATAAAAGATGTGGCTCTTTAAACTGTGGGCATCTCTATGTGTATACAGAATATTGCATACACAGTGCAACCCCAAACTTGGCAACTCAGAATGCTATTTATAAAGGGTGGATCCAGTTAAAATACAGAGAAATTCTGATGATATTGGGTGATTTCCAAGTTCAGGTTCATAGACCAAATAATCACATATGCCTAAAGATAGTCCAAGGACAACGGGAGTATGTGTTATTTTATTAAACAGCAAGAAATTAAAAAGTAACTCATTTGTCCAACGTTACACATTTGAACAAAACACAAAAAACAAGGAGCCAGTGAAAGAGTTAACTGAATTATTTTGGATGTATTTGGTGTAAAAAATTTTTAAAAAAACTTCCTGTATTATATTAAATTAAAGCTGATATTATATAAAAAGGGGGAAAAAAGATATTCCATGTAGAGGAGATAACCACATTACTTTGCCATTGACAATAAATTCTACTTTTTCAACCCACAGTAGAACAAGGCAGAGAAATAATACTGTTATTATTACTTTTTCCCATTATTGAATAATGCCACCACTCATGATACTAATGAACCTAAAGAATGAAACGGAAGAAAAATGATGTCCATGAAGCTGTGCATAGTAGCACAGCTGGCTTCTCTGCTTTTTATACATCTTCAATGGAAGAAACAATACAAAAAAATAATTAATCAATTGAAAGCCACAATGGCAGCAGAACATTTATGTGGGTATTGTATGATCACGATCATTTTCAAAAGGAATAAACAAAACAGAAAAACATGATCTTTTAGGTCAGATTTTTCATATTTACAGTGAAGCAACAATTATCTTTGGTGAGCCTGGATTATTTAAGAAAAAAAAAACCCACTTTACTGAGGGTTGTGTTACAAAATAGAAAATACCCATGGTGGCCAATACATGACTGTTATTGATGTACCTTTGTATAAACTGTGGGGAACTAAGAACCATTGTTTACTCTAGAAAGAAATCAACAGATCAATACATTAACTTGGTGGTTTTTAAAAAAAAAATCAGTTAAATGTGTTGTGACTACTACTGTTGGTACTGCTTTTCCCAATACTAGGAAGATACCATGAAAAACATTTCTATTGAATTTAAGATCTGGTGAGATGATCTGATTAAATTTTCAGCACTTAATTCATTTAAATCTAATACATTCTCAGTAAAGTGGATTTGCTTTACCTTGCCATAAAAATCACTCATCTGGTATAATGGGATATGCTGGGTTCCACCATACATTTCAATAACTTCTTCATCAGGTACTGGGTTTAGCCCCCTAAAAATCAATTGCAATAATTCAGTCAAGAAAATATTAAAAATTAGTAGACACCTAAATTCATATTATTATAAAATCTTTAGGTTTTTTTTTTTTTTTGCTTTTTAAGAGAGTTGTATTATGCTTCACAAAAGCATCTCAAAAGAAGGCCTTGCCAAGAAAACATGCATGCTCATGAAATCCCAAGATGCTGAGTTTGACTCAGACAACAAATTATCTTTATGGGCACTGAATCTGAAGAGAAGTTGTGGAGGTGAATTGACATAATTTTGTTCTTATCCAGGTATTAATGAAGACTAGTAGCAAACATTTTGTTTAAAATTCATTACTGTTCCATTGACCTAAGTGACTTTCTAATATTATTAATGTTAATTGAACTCAAGTTTCTGAAGAAAAGGAAACAGACAATATAAGAGAGCCAGGAATTTAAATATTCCATGATAAGAAAAGTTGCCTATAGAGAAAATATACAAAGAACTACATAGGGCTATAAGAGAAGAGAGGATTTAAGTTTTCTCCACTGAGTTAATTTTTAACCAAAGCAGAATAGCAGATTAATAGGGCAACATTTAGTTGAAGAAGCAGAAGAGTATTACTCAAATGCAGCTGCATTAGCAAATACTGCTTCCTTAAATCATGAATTTTTATTTCTCCTTTGTTCAAAGTTAGTCTAATTAGTGTTTCTTAAACTTTTTTCTTTTCCCATTTTTAAAACGTCATGGTGGATCCCAAGAGTTTTTATTTATATAATCAATATTTAAAGTATAAAAAATTAAATGAACTCATTTGCTGTCATATTGCTTCTGCCATACCACTTCTTCTCATGATTGTTTGAAGGGATTTCAATATTGTATTAATTTTTAATATAGGCTGGAAAATAATTTTGATTTCGCGGATCTCTTGAGAGCGTGATGGCATACACCCAGGGCTCCTAGGACCACATTTTAAAAAAGACCGATCTAGACCTTGTCAATCTTCTGCTATTCATAGCATTTCCAAAGTAAAAGCTAACATGGATTGCAATGCTATAAGCAGATTTAGTTTTGCAAATTCTTCCGCATTCCGCGGCAACATTATAAAAGCAAAGTAACATTCACTTTGAAGCTCAATGGTCTATATTTCTGATAGAACCCTTGATTTTTTTAAGACAGCCAGGCTACTGCAGTGGTTTAAGTAAAGGCATTGGAATAGGAGCAAGGAGACCTAGGCTGTATCCCTTCCTTAAGCATGGAAGCTGCTGGATAACTCCAGGCCAGTCTCTCTCTGTCTCAGCCTTGGACTAGCAAATCAAACTGAATCTTAAACAAGGTACTAGCAAATTACTTCTGAAAAAAGGTTGCCAAGAAAACTGCACAGCTTATACTTGTCATCACCAGGAGTCATGTTTGACTCAAAGAATCATAACAAATACAATGCTTTATTTCCCAAGCAAACTGAATTGTTATATGATACCAATTAATCTCCTCATATTTGTAGCTAAATTTGTTCTGATATGCCCAAAATTGTAGTCATCGATCCTTTAATTTGGCACAGCACAGTTTCCTCTGCAGCTGAATTCAGAAAGACTTGCCAGGACACTCAGTCTTCAGCAACTCAAGACATTTCTCTGGAGCAAGTAAAAAGTCCTGTGTCATCACCCGTGACCCATATTTGCTTCTGATTTCTATGTTAAATGTTGCATAAAGAACAGCTGCTTCTTTGAAGGTCAACAGCTCCAGAAAATGCATATAATTTTGCTAAACTCACTGATAGGCAGTGCCCAATTGAACATAGTGGAAAGCATCAATCTTCATCAGAAGACTCTAAAAGAAAGGTAAACATTTATTGGGTAAATATTTCATACTTTTACCTTGAAGGATTTAATGTTACAAGAAGAACAATCAAAACTATTCTTCACAAAGCAACAAATTTAAAGCTACATTGGCAGATACAAATATGGTGCAAAATGCTGGGGGGGAAAAGCTTTCCTTCCCATATTTTTCAAGCAACTTTGGGCCTTATTAGCATCAAGTTCCTCTTTCTTTTTGAAAAAAAAAACACATGCCAAATGTAGTTGCAAAATTTAGAAAATCTTAAGCCATAAGCAAGAATATTCCACCGCAGACTTTATTGCATAGCATTCACTGATTTTTAGATTGTTATACTATGTAACTATGGAGAAAGAAGTCCTTTATAGGTAGCCCAAGGATTACGATCACTTGTTCAATTATGTATTGGTACTGAACAAAGGAAACTTATGACCGATCTACAAAGCTGTGGCTATTGCAGTGACCCTGTAGTCACAAATTGGGCTTTGGATTCTGGTAACTGACTCACAATTATAATGTTGCGGTGACCTCTGGTCACGTGATTGGGATGGAAATTCTGGTCCTACATTATTGTTATAATGTCTGTAATAATGACTGTTATTAACATTATTGTTATAATGTCTATAATGATGACTGTTTCCCTGTGTATATGTGTAGTATGTAAACCCACATACACCATTATTAATTCATTTCTCCAAGAATAAAGCTGGAACTTCACAAACTAACCAGATACGTCAATGTTTCCAGTTTCCATATTGACTCAAATGATGTTATTAAATGCCGTGAAAGACCAATTGAAAACTAATTCACTTCATAACTCACCTTGTGCACATCATAATGAAGCCCTCTGATGGCAAAACCAGGAATGTACTCATATTTCCTGAGTCCCTCTGGGTACTACAAAACATTTTATTGGAACGAATGAGTAATATTCTTCCAAACGGGGATACATGTTATATTTTTCTTATTTAAAAACTGATCGAAATCTAGACAACTGCTAGATTATTGTTGTATGGCAATGGATACAGAGAATCAGTGGTAGGTTTCAAATTTTTTTAGAACCTCTTCTGTAGGTGTGGCCTGCTTTGTGGGAGTGGCTTGCCGGCCATGTGACTGGGTGGGAGTGGCTTGCTGGCCATGTGACCGGGTGGGAGTGACCAACTTATAAAATGTGGTGAAACTCACTTAACAATGCTCTTGCTTAGCAACCAAAATGTTGGCTCAGAAACTCTGGCATTTGAAGCACGCAAGTCTTAAAGCTGTCAAGTTACAAGACCCTTGCACCCCTAACCCTTTTGGGAAAAAACCCCAGGGGTGTTCAAACTTGACAGCTTTAAGACTTGTGGACTTCAACTCCCAGAATTCCTCCTCCAGTCATGTTGGCTCAGGAACTCTGGCATTGAAGTTTGCAAGTCTTAAAGTTGTCAAGTTACAAGACCCTTGCACCCATAACCCTTTAGAAAAAAAAAACCAGGGGTGTTCAAACTTGACAGCTTTAAGACTTGTGGACTTCAACTCCCAGAATTCCTCCTCTCACTCTTCATCTTGATGATGTGCGGACGGGCGGGGGGAGGGAGCTGGAACCGGTTCTAAACTGCACTGTAGATTTGTGGAACCTCTTCTATAGAAGATGTTAGAACTGGCAGGAACCCACCCCTGCATAGAATATATAGTTTTAGAACAGGATTATAATCAGCTGTAAAACTCATTGGACAACTGCAGAAGGAGAAGTGAGAAAAAGTATAGAGGAGATGTAGAAACCTGATATTTTTTTAACATGCCTTAAGAGTACAAATGTGAGTACAAATGTGAGTACAAATGTGAGCCTACAAATGTGAGCCTCTGAAGGATGATTTTATTTATCTTTGACACAAACATGTATCTGTAATATTCTTTGTCAGACATATTGTACATCATTATCTCATGTATGAAAATAGTGTATTTAAGCCATTCATAATTGGAACTGATTGAAATGGCATATACCAGTGATGGCAAACCTTTTTCGCCTTGGGTGTCAAAAGCACGCGCACACATGCGCTATTGCATGTGCTCGCATACCCACCCCCATAATTTAATGCCACCCCATACCATGCCCCCTGCACATGCACTACTGACACCCCCTTGCTGCCCCGCACATGCACGCACAGATTTCTTGGAGCCTGGGGAGGGTGAAAACAGCCTACCCCCCCTACCCTCCGAGGCCCTCTGGAAGCTGGAAACGGCCCGTTTTCTGACTTCTGGTAGGTTCATTTTTTACCCTCCCCAGGATCTAGAGGTTTTCTAGGACCCTGGGGAATGCAAAAACGATCTCCCCCGCCCCCTGAGGCCCTCTGGAAGATGGAAACAGCCCATTTTCTGACTTCCATGGGCCCAGTAGGTCCGTTTTTCACCACTTCCACCCCATACTGCCCCAATTTATAACAGATCAAGCATCACACAAGAAGTGATGATGATAATTGCAAACTTACCTTACACTGTTCAATTAGGATATCTCTGGCAGCGTTGAATATCATTGAATGTAGTAAGTTTGAATATTGTGCCAACGTATAATCATAATCAAAGCCATAGATCTCAACATCTCCCAAACTAATCTCATTATTTGCATAGATAGCTGCAGGGTTAAGAAGATTGCAAACTCCTGGTGGAAGCAGATCTGGAAAAAGACAATAAAAATACAAGCACTTGTTTGAGCCAAAATTGCGCAGAACAGGAATACTATTCATGTGTAAAAAAGTGGGGGATGGGAATAGGATGGGGTGAAATATTCCTCTTTTTTTCATTATAACTGGGTATTCAACAGCAATGGAATAGCTTGACTCCTGGGGTTGTGGGTGCTGCATCAGTGAAGATTTTCAAAAATAGACTGGACAATCACTTGACTGGGATGATATAAGACTCCTGCCTTGAGCAGGGGTTTGGTTTAGAAGAGTGCTGAAATCCCTTCCAGCCTTATGATTCTATGATCACTAACTGCATGTTCAGTAAGTTAACTATATTTGTGCCCCTGTAACAGTGTTGGGTTCCTACCGGTTCGGACCGGTTTGGCCGAACTGGTAGTAGCTTAGCGGCCTGGGTCGCTGGAACCGGCAGCGACCCAGGCTTGCCACACCCCTGAACCGGTTCTCCTAGCAGCGCCATAGGCAGCGCCATCTTGTTTTTTGCTTCTGCACATGCGCAGAGCAATTTTTGTTGTATTGTGTGGTGCATCTCTGAGCGAACCAGCAGTAGTGGCTGCTGGAACCCACCACTGCCCTGTAGCTATATATAGATTCTAATTACCAGTCACTGTTTTGAGATGGGCAGCCATATAAACTGTTTATATAAAGTAGAACCCTATGTTTGTATTGTTAACTTGCAGGTTTTTACACATATAGTGATTAACCCTGTAATGCTAAACGAAGGGTATAAGGTGTTATGATGTAGACGCAGCCTAGCCTTTCCTATTTGAGAGAATAGGAATATCAGGTAAACTGAATTCTTCACTGTTGCCACTTGAATACTGATATATAGGACTCTAGAATTGCTTTATAATAAATGGGAAACATTTTCCTTGTTACAGGGTTTATCTGGAATTATGTAACCGTTATATTTGCACTTCTGCACTGTGAAGATCAAGAGTTTTGCAACTGGGCTATTAGTTCACTATGAAAGAAAGAAAAATCTCTCTCTCTCTATCTCTCCTTCCCTCCCCACTTTCCAGTGTTGACTTCTGGTGACTGCTTGTACTAATCCCTGCAGTTTTGTTGGCATGACTTTTTAGAAGTGGTTTTCCATTGCATCCTTCTTAGGGCTGAGAGGGGACTGGCCCAAGGTCACACACACACACACACACACGACTAGTGTTATATTCACTATTCAAGAAACAAATGTTAGTAATAGTTGTTTACTGTACAGTAAAAATATTATCTATCCATTCTTACTTTGTAAATGCTTTCTAAAAGTTTTATACGTTCATTACAAGTACCTATCTAATAGGAGGATGAGAAGTATTGCATCTTAGCAAAGGGGTCAGAATTGTGAAGATGGTATTTATATTGCAAATTTCATTGCACCGAAGAACGTTCTTAGTTTCTGTCTACAATTATTATATAACCTCAAAATCCCATTATTACTGAACAACTTGATTTTTCAAGGGTGGAAAGAAAAATACTGTGAATGCCATTAGCTTCAAGCTACATTGATGAGTGAAAAAAATACGCTTCACAGCATGACAATTTTTTCAGTACTATACAATGCTTCCCAGAATACTAAGGCTTTATTAGGAAGATATACTTTTTAAAAAGTAACTCTGCTTCAGAGTTGAAGTGGTCCAATGAAGTGGTTTCGTGAAAAACAAATTCCACGAAGTAGAATTACTCATCTTCAGAAAACATTTCTATCAATAGAGCACAAATGGAAAACTGTATTAGGTAATGAAAACTTCCAACCTATTGCTACATATTATGTTACAGTTAAATTGCAAGTATCTTGTAAATATGCATCAGGAGAGGAAGGACATAGCAGATCTGGAATAGACATTGCATAATTACTTCCTATTGTTAATATTGGGGAGCAGGGGGAGAACAAACAGAATAAAATCATTTTCTCCCTTCCTCCTTACAGCCATCTAGCAATGATATCAATGAAGTAACTTCTTTGCCCTTGGTTATCTATGCTAATAGTGGTATAGATGCTTCATTAAAATATCAAACAGTAATTGTTTTTATTCTACCAAATTATGTAACAAATACATGTAATCATATCTTTTATTGGAAATATTTCCTTCATGCTGAGATCTTGCCACAATTTGGTTCTACTGTCCACTTAAAATCTTGCCAATAACTTACCTTGTTTACATTTCAGGAACAAACATACAAAAATATTCAAGTCACCTACTAAATTCCATTTCATATTGATTGAATCCTTCAAATGAATTCTGGCAAAGATTTGAAAAATATTAGAATGGCAATGTATTTTTTATTATAAAAATGACCTAGTATCATTAGAGAGGAAAATTATAATAGTTCTTTCAACATCTGTTACAGTTTTTAAATAATTCTTGACCATTTTTTTTAAAGCCAAGGAGCCTTTTGAGATAGTGATCCTTTGATATAGCAGCAACATTTCTTTTGTTCAGACTTAGAAAGATACAAGTCAGCCAACAGAGGAATAAAAGTGTTTCACAAGGCTAACTCTGCCACCAACAACTTACGATAACCTGCTTTAGCTTGAAAAGGAGCTTGACACACAACCTTTTCTAGAGATATAAGCACACAACTAGTTCTTCTGAGAGAAAGCCTTATAAGTTAGCAAGTTCAAATAACTTTCAACCTTGAAAGTACAATTCCAGTACATTAGTTTGAACTACATGAAAAGAGTAAGGTTCTACATTTAGGCAACAAAAATGAAATGCAAAGGTACAGTGGCACCTTGCTCAATAGTAGTAACTGTGAAAGGTATTTTAGAGTCCTAGTGGACAACCATTTAAATATGAGCCAGCAGTGTGCAGCAGCTGCCAAAAAAGCCAACACAGTTCTAGGCTGCATCAACAGAGGGATAGAATCAAGATCACGTGAAGTGTTAATACCACTTTATAATGCCTTGGTAAGGCCACACATGGAATACTGCATTCAGTTTTGGTTGCCACGATGTAGAAAAGATGTGGAGACTCTAGAAAGAGTGCAGAGAAGACCAACAAAGATTAGGGGACTGGAGTCTAAAACATAAAAAATGGTTGCAGGAACTAGGTATGTCTAGTTTAATAGAAAGAAGGACTAGGGCAGACATGATAGCAGTGTTCCGATATCTCAGGGGTTGCCACAAAGAAGAGGGAGTCAAACTATTCTCCAAGGCACCTGACGGTAGAACAAGAAGCAATGGGTGGAAACTAATCAAGGAGAGAAGCAACTTAGAAATAGTTGGACTAGAAGACTTCCGAGGTCCCTTCCAACTCTGCTATTGTATTATTGTAAGTTGTATTATTGTAAGTTGTATTATTGTACATCCAGAAACCAATTATGGAACCAATTAAGATGGTTGAAAATGTGTGTTAAATGCTTCCAACAACTGGTGCTGGCATATTCATTACTCAGCTCAACTGAAATGTGGAAGCAATTGAATAGCCAACTTCAACCCTCAACTTAATACTCACAAAGTATGCCCCACAGATTTTAAAACAGATATATACACACAAAAGTCCATGGAGTTTAGAAAGTTAAATTTTAACAACAAAAAAAAACAACAGAAGCAAAACATGTAAGGGATCACAACCTTACTAATTTTAGTAAGCTGATAAGCAATGTGTACATTACATTGGAAGAGTTGATTAAAAATGTTTCCCATTTCAAAGTCATTTAACTTAATCATCAGTATACCTGTGTATGTCATTAGCATATACAAACTTGTTTTTGGAGAAAATATGAAGAATCCAATTGGCGGCATCTTTTATAATTTGGCATTCTTAGTTACCCTTAACAGTTAGCATAAGTTACCAATAGAAGAGAATAAGTTAGCATTCATTAGTTTGGCAGCAGCAGACGCTATTAACGATGTACGTTGCAATGCACAGGTAATAGGTGTGTAATGTGGGTATTTCCTCACTAGGTGTACTAACTAACCTTATATAAAACACTGAATATTTCACTTTAGGACCACCACAGAATCATGCAGCCACCCAATTGTACAATTGAAGCTGTGCAAATAATGCAGCTTGATATACATTCACCTTTCTTTTTGGGATCAAACGGGAGGACAGTTTGAAAAATTCCCAGAGGTACACCGAGGCATTTTAATCCATCAGCATTTAGTTGTCTTCAACAAAATGCATCAGACCCGCACATTTCCCACTCCCCTCTCTCCTTACCGTAAACCAGCTTTTTCATCTCGTGGTATTTGGTCCAGAGATAGGACTTCGTGTCGATCCCTTCGATGGAGCTGGGCTGGTGGCCGCCTAAGGAAGCAGCTGTCACAGCAGGACCGGCGTCGGCGATCCTCTTAGCTTTGCCGCCGATCGAAGAGGAGACCGGCGATGGGAGACAATGCTCCTCAGGCTGCGGCTGATGAGTCCACTGGTGCCTGCATCCCACCCGTCCCGATCCAGCATCGGAGCCTGTATAATAGCAGCAGCAACTGCTGTGGCTGGAAACAGGAACCACCAGTTGAAGGATGCCGACGCTCTTCCATATGCCGCTGCTCACAGCCTTGAGTCCAGCCGCTGCCATGGCCCCACGGGAAGAGAGCCTCTTCCTTGAGATGCGTTCACAAGACCGTCATCTCAGAGCCTTCCTCAACTGCATCGTCCGCCAGGCTGGACAACAACTGGCTCCTTCAGCCATCTGACCCGCCTGAGAGCAAGCAGTCAATGAGAGAAGGCTGCAGGGCTCCAGCCCAAGACTTGCCAAGGAGGAGGAGGAGGAGGCTCTTCTGACCACAAGTGCCGATGCCGCCGCTTCGGGACCACTTGGGATTTGTAGTTTGTTCAACGTTTTATGTTGTCCACTCCCCCAACCAGCTCTTGTGAGGATTTTTTGGGGGGGGGAGGGCACAGACAAGGACTACGATTCCCAAAATCCTTTTCGTCCTCCTGGTTCGAGGGTATTTAAAATGTTTAAAGGACGGGCGTGTTTTCCTTTCGGAAACCGTGATTCCGAATCCTTTGAACCCGGGCTATTCGGATAAACGTTATTTGTTTGTTTGTTTGTTTATTTATTTATTTATTCAGTCAGTTATTTATTTATTTATTTATTTATTTATTTATTTATTTATTTATTCAGTAAGTTAGTTATTTAGTCAGTTATTTAGTTATTTATTTAGTCAGTTAGTTATTTAGTTATTTATTTATTTTGTACAAGATAACAGGAATAAGAATAAACATGAATAAGAACCCAGAAAATGAATACAAATAAATGGGGACAATAGGACAGGGATCGTAGGCATGCTGATGTGCTTATGCTTTACGGACCTTTTAGGAATGGAGTGAGGTCAACTGTAGACAGATTAAGGTTAAGGTTTTGGGGGTTAGGGGAAGAAACCACAGAGTCAGGTAGTGCATTCCAGGCATTGACCACTCTGTTGCTGAAGTCGTATTTTCTGCAATCAAATTTGGAGTAGTTTACCTCGAGTTTGTATCCATTGTGTGCTAGTGTATTGTTGAGGTTGAAGCTGAAGTAGTCAGGTAGGACCTTGTAGCAGATAATTTTGTGTACTATACTCAGGTCAGACTAAAAGCGGCGTAGTTCTAGGTTGTCCAAGCCCAACATTTCAATTATAACGGTAATTAAAATTACCGTTTTAATTTTAAAGTAAGTTTTCAAGACAAACCTTTTTTTGGAAGAAAAAAAGAGGATCTGCTTTCGTTCATAAGAATGCTCGGTGAAAAAGACAAATGGAGGAATAGAAGGAATACGTGCAAAAAGCTCTATTCTCTTAATTTTTCAAGTTGTTATTTAAAAATCGTGCCAATTCAGACTGCCTGCTCCTGTCATCTTACAGACACCTGATTTAAAGCAAGGCTGAGTTGATCTCGCATAGAATTGAGTTGCCTAATATTTTACAAAACATGTTGGCAGACAATAAGATTGCTGGATTGCTTGACTTCTGCTCCGACAGGGGGCGGTCGTCAGTGGTTTTTGCAACTGAACTGAGCAGCAAGTTACAGGGCCGCCTCCTTTCCTGGGGCTTTAGGAACGCCATTAGCGCCCGACGTTTGAGAATCGCAGCTGGCGTAGCAGCCCACAGCACGAGGAAACCCCTTCCGCTCAAAGACGGGCGGGCCACGTCCCCTACGCACACCACGTAACCAATCGCATCTAGTCTCTTTCAGAAGACGTTGATATGTAGCAGGTCAAGTGGGAGGGCGGCTGCTCTGGCCGTTCTGCTCTCTGGTCCTGCGCGTACTTCCCCCCTCCCCTTATTCAGTCCTAAAGGTGACGGCTGGGAGCGTGAGTGTTGGTCTGCGCTAGAATCGCGACCATCCTCTTTGATTGACTGTATCCCACAGAGTGGCGGGAGTGGAAAGCAGCATTGCCTTGCAAAGCGTGTGCTGTATGAGCACGGGTCCTTGATTATAGTAATCAGAATTTATTTATATCCCCTTTATTATTTTTACAAATAACTCAAGTCGGCGAACGCATGCAACGCATCTTTCTCTTTCTATTTTTCTCACAACACCAACCCTGTGAGGTGAGTTGGGCTGAGAGTGAGTGACTGGCCCAAGGTCACCCAACTATGGCTTAAGGGGGGATTTCAACGTATGGTTTCTTGCTTTCTAGCCTCGTGCCTTAAACCACTAGACCAAATTTGCAAGGTTTTCAGACCCTGGGAATGCACTCTCTGATGAAGAGCCTTTACGTAAAACTAGACATGACCTGACTTTGGGTGCATCCTTGGTATTGGTAACTGAATGGCATCGTTTTAACTTAAAATTCTTTATCTGCAAGATGTGAAAGATTAAGGAAGCAAAACATGTATGAGTGCAGTATCAATGCTAATGATAGATAACTTGGTCCTGCAATCCTGGTTTATCTAGAGTTGGACTGCTAATGCAAACTGGGTATTTAGCATGTCTGCAAGATTAGTTGATGTTAAAGAGTTCTTTGCATTTCAAATTGTATATTACAGTATGCTGAAATCAATGGCTACTGAAAACAAACATTACAAAAGAGTTCTAGGTTCATTAGGTGGCCTTGAACAAGATAGGGTGATCTTAAGCCAAAAGTCTTTATATTGTATCCATCACATACTGATAGGATGATGTTGCTAAGTTGGGTAATGAAACACCTGCAAGAAAGCAACTAAGCTCAACAGCACCAAAGGAGGACCCCATATTCTCAATTCCCCAAGAATGCCCAGGAAAGATGTTAGTAGTGGAGGTGAAAATGATAGAATTCATAAATTGTCAATGTAAGCAACTTAAGAGTACTGTAAAGCAGTTTTTAAGTCTTAGTGCTATTGCTATCTGTGTTTTGGGATAAATTAAATTAATAGTAGTAATATAGGTAGTGATGCTGCATTTTTTAGTTTTGTATCTTTATGAATCCAGGTTTAATCAGATGTGAAATATGTAAAGATAAAACTGAATTTTATTCCTTTTCATATTTTTATACATTTGATTAACCATATTTTTGAGAGCCTAATACATAAAATATTTTGTTCAATGTGTTTCAGAATCACTTTCTTATGACAAGTCTTAAATTCTTCTTAAAATGTCTGTAAGTAGTATGATAACTTATCTAATGAATAAAGTACCTGGAAAGAAACGATTTGGCATGTACAGATTTCTTCCTTTCTACTTCATTCTTGGTGGTGCTATGGAGTGGTTCATGATTAATGTTCAAGTCGGCAATCAGACCTTTTGTAAGTATAATTAAACTTTTTTTCTAAAAAATCTATATATTTAAACATGCATGACTTAATTATGCAATATTAATGTCTATATCTTTCTAATTACACTGAAAAATTCAAATTTGTTATTCAGCTTTTATTTAAAAGTTAAGGCAACCTTTCAATCGGTAAATATATAGAGAAGAGCAACAAAGATGATTGGGGGACTGGAGACTAAAACATAAAAAAGGGTTGCTAGATTTGGTTATGTCTAGTTTAAACAACAGAAGGACATGATAGCAGTCTCAATATCTAAGGGACTGCCACAAAGAGGTGGGAATCAACCTATTCTCCAAAGCACCTGTAGGCAGAATAAGAATCAATGGATGAAAACTATTGAGAGATAACAACCTAGAACTAAGGAGAAATTTCTTGATAGTTAGAACAATTAATCAGTGGAACGACTTATCTTGTGGGTGCTCAAACACTCCTTTAAAGAAGAGATTGGACAAACCATTTATTTGAAATTTGTCCAAAATGATATACGGTTTCCTGCCTGAGCAGGGGTTTAGACTAGAAGACTTCCAAGGTCACTTCCCACTCTATTATTCTGTTAGTTTGCTTGGGATTAAAGGCCTCAAGTGCTCTAATAAGATTAGTAGAATGGAATTAACTTAAAATTTCAAAGTAAATTTTAGTCTCATCTTATTGGCAGGCACACTGTTCCTAAGAAAACTACACTGGAGAAACATGGTTTTACTTTTAGCTTAAGTGTTAATAAAATATTCAGGTAAACTTCCAATTGTATTTTGGAGACAGATGAAAAACTACTAAAATGGCTGCAGTTATAGGTGTTAGCTTCAGACTGAGTATCATCTGACCATTCTACAAACCAGAAAACAAATTTCTAAAAGCTTGTATTTTTTAGAAATGGACAAAATTAGTCCTAATTTTAAGTTTTTTAAGTTTGAAATTAATCCATCCCACTTTAATAAGAGAAGTGGATATTCGTTAAAAAAAAAGTCAGAATGACAATGTTGTTCCACTACACTGTGGAATTCATGATAGAATAAGGTTGCCTATGGCAATTTCCTTGTTAATACTCTTGATCTTGCATGAATTACAGATCATTTTAAGTTTGAAACATTGCAAGTTAATTATGTAATGTTAAATGAAGTATTTCCAAAGAGTTCATGGAAATGATCACAAATGTTTTGCAGATGATGTTTACCGTAGAAAAGAGGGTGAGAAACATTACCGGAAATTGGAAGAAAAGTGAATTCCACATTGAATCATCTGTACATAATGGATTCTAAACCAATAAATGAAACTGTGTTTCAAAGTTTGCTTAAAATTTGAATACCAGCTGCATTTTGTTCAGTGAAATGTATTTTTGTTAATCTGTCTTGTTTCAAATAAAAAATAATCATTTTGGTGAACAAGTGCCATAAAGTTGGTATTGATTTAATAAATTATCCCCAAGTGTATCTGTCTCCATCATGATCCTTCAGGACTTTCAGTGGTGAACTCTGCTACTGTAATTGAAGTACTCAGGTAAAAGTTTTCCCCATCTAGTTGTTTCCAACTCTACGGGGTGGGACTCATCTCCATTTCTTAACCAAAGGAGCCAGCATTGGGCTAAGACATTTCTGTGACCATGTGGCCAGCATGACTACAACTCAGACCTACTCATATATTAAATAACAGTAAGACTGGTTACCTGTTGCATTTTAGAAATTGTTGCTTTGTAACACATTTCATTATTGATTTATTTATCATTTTTGTACATATACACAATCACATGTTTATGTATTGCCTTATTAAACTAAAAGGAATTATTTTACTTTGTTGTTACTGGGCTGATCTGAGGATGTGCAAAAAGGAGGTGAAAAGGGATTTGATCCCAATGTTTGCAATAGTTCACTCTCATAATCCAAATCCTAATTTTAGGGTAGGTTATAACAAGAATGTTATATATGAGAATTCTCATTCTCTCTCTCTCTCTCTCTCTCACACACACACACACACACACTAATCATTATGATAATATATATACAATATAGATTCATGCTTCAATTGACAAGTTCTGGTTGTTTATAAGATACATATGTGGAGTTGTCACACAAAAGATATTTGTGATAATACAGATCACTAGATAATGTAGGTCTCATCAGGATGTGTATTTCTCAAAGCCTTAATATGATTTCATTTTGGCTTAACATTCCTGAACTATGGCCAAGCAAATCATGACTTACCATATCTGAACTTAGTATGTATGAAAAGGAACTTGACATGGTAAATAGCAGAATAATTTATAATTCACTTGCCACACTCTGGAGAAAAATATACAAGAAGGAATGAGCAGTGTCCTGTAATTCAGGGTAACAAATTTTCCATGCTGCTTTTCCTATAAACATTGTTTCTATTAGTAAAAATTATACTATAGCTTGCTGAATGGAGAAAAACCCAAATTCTATCAAATAGCAGAAACTTTAAAGATCTGCTTTTCCATTTATATAATCAGATTGATCAGTAGCCTTAAATTGTATGATGGGGTTTCTATGTTTTGTCATCAGACAGAATAAATAAGGGTTTGATATGGGAAGTATAGCGAAACATTCTGGAAAGTGAATTTGGTCCTAGGGAATATCAAAAACAAAGCTGCAGAAGTTAGCAGAGTTGCAGGTTAAAAACATGTTGATGCAATTACAGAGGTGCTTGCAGATATGGAAGAGTAGTAACCAGGGGACAAGAACTAGCTTTTTATATTGCAGCATCCAAAGACCTTACGAACAAATGCTCAAATTGCCAATTGCACTTAACATAAAACGATTTATTAACTACTATCAAGTTGGAGTCAATTCTATGGAACTTCATTTTTTCCAGCATGATATGCCTTCAACCTGGCCTTTTAGATCTCTCAATAATTTTACATACTAGAAAATGCCCAAAATTCTGCAATCCAGGCTTCAATGATACATGGCTTCAAAATATACAAGCTGAATTCAGAAAATAGAAATTTGAGGTCACAATTAACATCAAATGGATAATAGAAAAAATATTCATAGATGGGCCATAAGAAATTGAAAAGAGCTCATGAAAAGAAGGATGTACCAGACCCTCTCATTTGCCATTGAAGAATTTGCATGACAACCTGGATGCAACAGTTAGAATGAAATATGGAAGAAGTAAAAATAGTTCAAATAATGGAATGTGCCAAGGCTCCTTACTATGCCTCCATACTGTATTTATTTTAGTTTGTGTTCAGAATGTCAGGAGAAGTGTTGGATTAAAATAAATATAATTTGAAATTGAAATTTCTGGGAGAAACACAAAAAACCTCAGATAAACTGGCATTGCTTGGATAGCTGAAGAAACTAAGGATTTTCTTGATAAATGAGACGATTGTGCAAAAACCTATCTGTTTCTTTTTTTAAAAACCACAGATGTCATCACAAAGTGCCCATCTAATGTAAACAAATGCAACAGTAATAGTAGACTTCATTTTCAAGGGTTAAAAATTCACAGGGACAGCGACTATAGTAAGAAATAGGTACCTGCAACTTAGAAAAACCTGAAAACCTGGACAGAAAGTTTGAAATACAGGTATCCCACTGACATGAGAATTTGGTTTTTTTCATCTTAGCCAAGTCAGTTAAGTTGGATGGTATATTATATAAATAATATAAATAAAATGTATTTATTGTAAAAGCTATAGTTTTTCTCAAGTGGAAATTGTCTGTTCACAAAGGCTGGTTAAAAAAAATCGTTTGAACTGTAATCTTGGAGAAAATAGTTGAGAATAAAGATCGGTATTAATAATGAAGCTAACACTTCAGTGTTTTAGTTGCTTAATGCAAAGGCAAATAATTATAGGAAAAGAACCTGGTGATTAAAAAAATGAAAGAAGTTGGTAAAAGTATAATAGAAAACAACTGTCTAGATAACTAACAAGCATGAGTTTACTAGAATTTAACAAAAGCAGTAACAGATAATCCTGCTGAAACTATATCCATCAGGTCATGAAGAGTTGGAAGCAAGCAACTTAACTTTAGTTTATTTTTGATGGAGAAATTGTTCTCTTCAGCTATTAAAAACTCCTAGTTTGAAATTAAACATAAAGTTGATACTAATCACACCTAAGTGTCATCATATATATACAGTGACGGTCCTTTATTATAAAGAACCATCTTTATTTCAGAAAGCTGTCCTTTTATTGGTTTTGATCTTGAATTTTCTTTTGTAAAGCAGAGTTTTAAACATGTTTTTATTGTTATGCACCTCTTCCAGTTTTGCCCTTTATTTTGTCTATGGAAATATGGTCACTGTATACACACAATATGTAGCAGAAGAGAAAAAGCTACAATTTCAAAGAAGAAAATGTAAAAATGTAATGTATGGTCATCTGCTAGATTGCTAAACCCATTATCTATGATCAAAGGAAAAGCATTGCTGTGTTTTAAATCTAAAAATACTGAGCAGAAATTAATTTAAATCTATAACATAAGACCATAGCTATATTGCAAGACTTCTGCTAATTTATCAAATGCGGGCAATTGCAATAGATCATTGTTTATGGTGAAATATAGTGGGGACAAATTCCATTCCATTGCACTTCCATTCTAATGCTTCCTGTACACATGAGAAAATGGATCCTTTTGTTCAATATTCTGATCAGCCCAGATCTAATTAAAATTGGTTTAAAACACACCAACTTCCAATATGGATTTTAAAACCAGGAAGACTTGTTTTCCTAGCCCATAAAATTAAGGTTATTTAAGTCTTGTTATTTTGATTCCATTAATAAACAAGTCTCATAAGAGATATAGAATGTAATACATACCTTTATAGTATAGGCTCAGTTCACACATTGTAGTAAATTGAGATTGTATTAATATGTTTAATGAGCAACCAAATACTACAGTCCGCTCATAATGCTAAGCTATCAATCATAGCTGACAAATCACATTGACAGGTTCCACACATCATATGTGATTAGCTTGGTTTTGACTTAATATGATGCATGAAGCCAGCTGTTGTGACTTAACTGAAAAAAACCAGTAATGGCTTAGCATGTATGTGAACTTTTCTACATGTGTACCAATTTTACAATTCTGAATTCGTCTAAAGCTCATTGGTTATGTTTCTTTTTGGAAAGGTTTTTAAATGTAGGATAAATGTACGTATTTTTCTCAAAGGTCTTAAACATGTTCTGTGTATCTAATGTAACAATCAGTATGTACACATTGCATGTCATAGTGATTTCTTTACAGAACATGGTTAGAATTATAGTAAAATTATCTAGAACTAAAAATGAGACATCTTAATGGAACAATCAAACCTGGTTAATCCAAATTATAAACTATTTTTATTTAAATTAAAAAGCCTCAAAGAATACAAACTGATAGTACATGCACATGGACTAATGATCACTTTACTCACTGGAGTATACAACCAGATGTAAAAATGAGGCATGGATTAACCAGGTCCAAAAGCATATATGCTGGAAAAAAGTTATACGCATTGACTTGAATTAATATACAGATTTGCTCTTTAAAAAAAGTAAGAAATAAAGAACAGGCAATAAACTACTAATCACTTTCAAACTGAAATAGATGTATTTTTCCATTCAAGCCAACCAGTTCCCATACTTTTATTTGAATAACCAAAGTCCTTTTATTCTAATACAGTGCATGGCTGTGGAAGATTAACAAATAATGGATTCAAGTGGCCACAAATAAAACATAGTTTGTTTTCCTATTCAACAAATTATACTTAAAAAAATAGTTAAGTCTGCTAATTGTGCAATACTGGATTGTAACCATCAAATCTTAAATCCTATACGTTACTGAAATGGCCCAGTACACATGATATTGGAATAAATTAAATTTAAAATAATTAGGGCCAGCCTAATAGTTTAAGAGGAGTGCTCTGCACTTCCAAAGAAAAGGCCTCATTTACAGTTCTAATTGTTTACTCCTAGGCTGTTAAGAGTGGTGAAGCTGCCCCTTAGGTAAGGTCTCTTATTCAGCAATGATCCTTCTGCATTAAACAGCATCCAAAGGGTGTCTCATCCAAAGGGTGTCTCATCTTAAAAAATGTTTTTAAAAATAAAAAATAAAAAATAAATAATTCCAAGTTCTTTGGTGTAATTTTAGAAATTCTGAACAAAAGCAATTGTATTAGTAAATGTCCATGGCAGTTTTAAGTACTCAAGAATTATGATGTGCTGCTAGCTTCCTTTAACTTTGTTGTTGAAAATATCATTATCTGAGGTAATGTCAAACAAACTGGCCACAATCCAAAAGAGCAAGCATGCATTTATTATAGCAGCTCCCAACATTGCAACTGCTTCCATGTTGAAAATTACTATAAGGTCAACTAAGAAAACCCCAGGAGGGAAAAATAAACTTGGGAGATAGCAGCATATATATCTGTCTCTCTGAGGTTTGTAAATATTTTAAACAATATAAACTAAGGTTGCTTGTACCAAAGATTATAAAATATTAAAGATATAAACTCTCCTGTAATGTCAATTAAGTTACATTTTATATTAGTACCTAATTTGATAACTGTATTTCTTTAAGTGTTTCGTTAGATTTGTCAAAAGCTATATCCTAGAAGCATAAATTCTATCTCTGAAATAGCTCCGCCATCATTTTTTGGGGGGGGGGGGGGGGCGGAATCTGTATTACACCAGGGTTGTATATTGAATATTTCAATTCTAGTGAATTGAAAGTTCTATACTTTCCTAATTCTACAATTTCTGAAGTGAAAACCACAGTAGTTTCTCATTTCAAGTAGTTTTTACTTAGAAATCAAGTTAGTTTTCTAAAAACATATTTTCTGACCATGTAAGTTTTAGCTTGCTATTTGCTCTAAACCTCCATGAAATCTGATGTTTTTAAACTTGCTTTTAAAATTATATGCATACATTTTTCCCACTAAGTCAAAGTATTTAAGTTTTAATTAAAGAATTTTATAATTAAATGAAAAATTAGTATTTCTATCAATTGCCAATCCCATCCTGAGGAAGGCTATGGAACTAGAAAGTGGCAGCAAATCAGTGAACTACACAATTTTAGGTAGGACAATTAAACCTCATGAAATATTTTTTTTCATGTTCAAAGGGACTATCTAAATGCTGGAGTTGAAAATGATGTAAAAACTGTGATCCCAAAAGAAGGTATTTTTGAAAACTTTTTTTTTTACTTTTTTCAACTAAGATATGCAAAATCAGGGTTTTAATACCCACCAAAAACATTATTTATTATGTGAAACCTTTTAATACTGCAGTGCAGCTGGTTATGCACTTGCAATTCTCAGTAGCTGCAGTGTAATGTTTAAATCAGAGCAATTTAAAAAACAGTATACAAATCTCAGTGCCAAATTATGGATAGCATTTAGGCAAGCCTGTCTTGTACATGTCCTGTTACTTACCTTCAAAGATCAGTTAAAATCTGCATTATTTGTAACAATACCTTAACTATTCAGAGAACATCACGTCCATTTTTTTCCCAGTGGTAGAAATGTAAAAGTATTAAAATGTATTAAATATAGATAGGTCTTGGCATCCTTAAAAATGTCATGTTCTGTTAAATATATAAATGTTCTGTAAGCGATCTGAGAATGCAAAAGTATTATGTATACTATCAAAAACTGAATCATATTAAATAGAAAGCAGAAAGAAATATTTGCGCCCTTGTAGTTATTTATCCTTCCTCACGTATTTCTATGAGCCCAACTGCTATGGTGATTTCTTCTTCTGGAGAAATGAAGCCGAAAACACATTCTCTTGCTAGCTCAGAGTCTACTGGCAACATAAGTAAATGTTCATGGTTCTACGACTCTTCACAAATGACAAATTGGTCAGCACAAACTCACCTTGGAAGTCCTAAATGCCAAAAGTGTTTGAACTAATTGAAGTGTTTGATTATTTTTCATTTTTATTTCAAGTCCTGAGATCCTCCTACTGACCAAATATTTAGATTCTTGTATTTACCAGATTCCTTTCTCTCTACTTCAGTAGCTTTATTTTTTTAAAAAAAACTTCCAAGCATATGTGATGTACCTGCCAGAAGTAACTACCGCATAAACACAGGGATGCTCATGCCAACATGGTCTAGGCATAAATGTATGCTTTTCCAAGATAAACTTAAACACCCTCCCTACCTTATCAGAAAAAAAAGATATAACCTTGCTTTGCTTTTAGAACCAAGCATGAGATCATCTTTCAAGTCAACCATATGCACAAGTCTGTATATTTAAGAAAAGTCAACATAATATAACAAAAAGTGAAATATGCTTATTAAAAATGTCCTTATAAAAAAACAATCTTGCAATATACAATAAGATGCAATAAAAACAATTTTCTCTCCCTCACCAATAACTAAAACAGCTATGTTCCACATTTTTTTTTATACATTGGCATTGAAAGATTAAATATTTTCTATGTTGTATGCCTGGCGGATATTAAGTGTATCTCTCAACATCAAGTCTCGAAGCCGCCATAGTGCATCTGCCATTGTGGTATGAGCCCCTTTGCTTTTCAACCAGTGTGTAGGAAGACGACTTTCTTGTTCTTTTGAGAAATGGACATCACGTCTTCGTGCTGAAACAAGAAAAGCACAGAAGCGATAGACTGCCTTAAAATATGTCATTAGACTTCACCAATAACGCTGATGCATTATACAACATGCAAAAGACATTATTGTTTTAAATGCATGAATATGGGTTGAGAAATCCCTCGGTTGGGAATTTTACTTGTGAAAAAGATTTTGGAACTGGTGATGAACATGAGCTGAAAAGGTCAGTACACAAATACTGCATCAATAAGAATAAAATCTGCAAGTAATATAACATAATAGTTGTTCTTTCATCTGCACTAATCTGACCCCATGTCATTACGTTCAGTTCTGGACATCCTACTGAAAGATAAAATTGGACAATTTGAAATGATTCAAAGGACAACACTGATAATCAGGGAACTGAAAATACTGGGGAACGATGACTGGAAAGCAAGATGTGGTAATATTTTTCACGTATGTTTGATGATTATCACAGAGTATATAAAATTTTTTTTATCACAGAGTATATAATTTTTTTTTTCATTTATACAATTGATAAAACACGGAGTAACAATTTTAAATTATAGAAATGAAGATTCTAGCCTTTTCTGAAGTGTTCAGAAAACCGTAACAATGGTTCAACAGGACAATCAACTACCAACAGATGCTGGACAGACATACGTTGGCACGATGGAAAATGAATTTTGGGAACAAGTAGTCTTGATGCCTAAGTCTTGATGCCTAAATGCTCCCATCTATGATAGATATATCATGGTAAGTGTAAGTCAGTTATAGAAAGTAACAATGGATCCACATTGTTTGTCATCTATTTTTCATTTAGCACTAAAATAAGATGGAACCAAAAAATAGGAACTGATCTTGAACAGGGCCACAGTAGCAAAGGTGTGGTAAATCCGTAGACAGTTCAACTAAAGAAATGGAACAAATATGAATAATTTAGTAAAATA
Organism: Natrix helvetica; assembly: GCF_964273705.1. Classification (NCBI taxonomy): domain Eukaryota; kingdom Metazoa; phylum Chordata; class Lepidosauria; order Squamata; family Natricidae; genus Natrix; species Natrix helvetica. The sequence goes on from NC_138548.1 coordinate 301,244,550, forward strand.
ACCAAATTAATTAGTTACATGCAAGTGAAAAGGAAAGATATAGAATCAGTGCACAGAAAATAGAATTTCCTTTAAAATTTCTTCACATAATTTAACATTAATCTAAGTAAATCTAACTACAAAAATCTACAATTTCCTGATAGAAATATTGGTCATGAGTGAAACACTTTCCTTTGCAGATGTTGCTCTAAGGTAGATGAAAGAACGCTAGACTATGGAAGGGTCAACGTTCTTTAAGAGGTTGATTTCCTTGTAATTTTACCTGAAAGGGTCTGGTCCCACTTGCTAATATTACTTGAATCAGCACTAAGACCTTCAATGTATTTCAGATAAGCTTCTGAGTGGAGAAGCCTCTGTGTCTTTGGTGGAGGAGAGACAAACATAGGCGTTGTAGGCTGCTGCATGACCTGCTGAGATGCTGGGTTTTGACCAGGATAGGGAGGTGGTGCTTGTTGACCTGGGGGACCAAGCATACCTATCTAGAAATATAAAGTACAATATCAAGAAAGCATTTTAGAAGTTAGGTCAAGAGCAGCCAAAAATATTTAGAATTATAGTTAAGGATATTTAACAAGTATTAGCTAGATTGCTTGCTTGCAGACATTTCAATACTTAGCTAGGCAACATCATAAATCTTAAATGCCAACCAGCGAACAACTTAGTTTAAAGATTAAAAAAGACAATATCAGAACATGTTTTATTGGATTTTTCTATACCTACCTGCTGCCCAAATGGACTTCCTGGTGCTGGGGCTCCTACCATGGAGGAAACGTTTTGCCCTAGAACACCTGTATTTTAAAATATATTAAAATCACAATCTTATTCCAAGCTAAAAACAAAACAAACAAAAATACTACTGTATTGTAACAAACTAATGGTGAGAACCATTATTTGTCAAAATGTATTTTTTAAAGCAGTATTATTAATCATGTCATCTGGATGTCTGGGGTGTGTTTTGTTTTTGAGTTCCACCTAATTAACTTCATCGGTAATAAGTAACATCCCTTCCACTGGATTCATAAATAATTCCCAAGCATAACTACAATGGAACTTGTGCAAGTACTCAATATAGCATTGCATGATGGGCCCAATGGTTTGTGCTTGGTCATTTTCCCACATACTTCCCAGCACTTTCAGGTGGCTTTGTGAGAATTCTGCTCTAGTTTCTCCTTTAAAATCAAACATGCAATTTTACTAAACAACAATTTCTATCTAAGGAGATAATTCAGAATTTTCTTAAGAACAGAGAAGCACACTTGCTACAGTTAATAAACAGTAAACTGTGTACCATAGACATGTATGCTATAATTTATTGTTATTATTCTGCTATAAATGCTCACATTTGTACACCTTATTTATAGAAATATTTCTGATTGCAATTAATAACTTTTCAGGAGACTTCTGAGCAAGTCCTACTGAGAGACACAGATTTTGACTGTATGCACGTCATCTTTAACCTGAAATGGAAAGCTGTGGTTTTCAAACAACTCATTTGTGGTTTTACAATAAATAAATGAGTCATCCACATGTAGCATGGAAACCATTCCTGGTTATTACAAACCACAAAGTATATCTAGGTTCAAGTATCATGCTTAATTATTGCCAAACCACTGATGGATAGTTTGGAAGCACTTGTTTACAGTTAAGTATGACATGCAAACATAATCTTTATTAGTTTCTACCTAAATTTATCCAATGCATGCAGAAAAGGCGAAATAAAAATTAACAGCAGGGGAAAAATAAAGTAACTGGGGTTTTCATAATTCCCTGCGCATCTATATTTTTTAAAAAGATAGGAATAGAAATGAATGTTAGATAATCTTTAACTTTTGGTTTATTATTACTTTCATCATAATAGATAATGCAATACAATTTTAAGTATGTAAGCCAGGAATGTATAGTAACTGAAAATGTACTTCAATGCTCAGGGCAAATGTAAAAAGTACATTTAAGTACAACAGGAACTGATTTTATTCTTGGACAAGTCTTCAGTTTAGAATATAGTATACAAAATAGTGTATTGAAAAAAATTATAATCATGGGTTAGGTGTAAAATTTTTACTTGACCTACTATTAAATCAAGTAGCTGAAAATAGGATATACTGTACACATCTGAAGTGATTGCAATATTAAAAGGTAGAAGTGAAAAAAAGACTGAGGTAATGATTTCTCTTGGTATTATGAGTTAGTTGGATTTAGTCCAGTTTAAACAAGACTTCTGACATTCACAGGGAATGGAAAATATAAGCCTTTAATATTCCACATTTCTGGTCAAGTCAAGCCCTTAAGCACTAATTGAAGCGTGGTTACATTTTACTAGTTAACTCCTTTTGATGTTGGACTGACCACATATGTTGCTTTGCCAACAATTTTAATATGCCAGTATATGTATTATCTGTATCTAAGAGATTTCTTTTTGTACTTTCACATTAACAGCTCAATATCCAAGACCTATGACAGTCAGTAAAAGTCAAGCAATGGAGCTACAAGTGCATACACTGCAAACCTCTCCTGGAGTAATTGATTAAATGGGGTGAGAACAAAAAGACAAGATAATGAATGAATGAGGAGGTTCATTCTTACCCGGTGGTGGGATGCCTGGCATGCCTGGTGGAAGTTGATGGGGTGGAGGCACCCCAGGGTGAAGTGGTGGCATGCTGCCCATGCTAACAATGCCATCAACTGGGCCTTGTAAAGGTGGCAGCACTGGTGGATAGCCACCTATCATGCCTTAAAGGACACAACAAATTTCAAACATGCATCAATGACATGCAAAATGGTCAAATTAATAATGACGTGCACTACCCACACATAAGCATCTTCAGTATTGCCATACAATACTGCCATTAGTACTTTGCAAAAACAAACAATGTTACAATGACAAATAGAATATTTATAACAAATTAGTATTAGCCAACTGGCACATTTTTGGAAGGAAACAAACTCTACATCATTAAAAGCATATTAACTGGAAACATATGTAAATTTCCTGTTGGTTATATGAACGTATGCAACATTGTTAAGAGCACATTATGAATTTGTGGTATGGTATAGTATTGTAGCTGCATGGAAAATAAATTGTTAGAAAAAAAAAGCATTCAGTTTCACTATTTAACTTATGCTTGACATGATCATTTAAACAAGTAAGAAATTAATTCAACAACACTGAAGAAACTATTCTTCTTTATCTCATTCTCATTAAGAGCTTCTGAATATTGAAACAATTTAAAGAGACAGACATGAACGTTCACACCTGAGCTACCATGCAATTTCATAATTTTTTTCCATTATAGACAATACCTTCTACAATTATGATTTCAAATTTTTGAATTGCTGAAAGTCATATTGATAGTAACAATACCTAATGCCAAAAGCTATAATTTGTATTTGCTAATAAACATAAATTATTTTATTAAAAAAGTCACAGTGTGATAGAAAAGTGGGCATGTCTCTTAAGGAAAAGAATTAAGAGAAAGGGAAAACTGAAAGAGTTAATCTAGGGAAAGTCTGAGGTATATATCGAATATAGTGAGGGTCGTTCTTGAAGATCCATAAGAAACCAAGTGGGACAACATCAGAGAGGGAAATAAGATTATTACCCTGATAGAAATAATGGAGGAGAAGATGCTCCATTAGATAATCAAGATAATGGCAGGGGGAAAAAGAAGAATTGGGGAAAGTTATCTTTGCAAGCTGTTTTGTAAGCTTCATGGAAGGTCAACACAGCACCAATGTACATACATTATATGATATCATCCCAGTTGGAACCATAGTTGTTAATTCAATGTAATTATTTTTATTATTGACTTACAGGAGAAAAGGATTTTGGAAGTAATAAATCTTTTGTACAGGGTGACTTTCATTATTTACAATAGCTATGTAAACCTTATCCAATAGCTAAAATCAATCTAGTGAAACAAACATCTTCTATTAACTGTATAGGCATATGCTGTGATAGTTACAGCTTTGCTAATGTTTTTGATATGATGTAAGGAATGGCGATGCCCTCTGGATAAGAGGAGAATGTATACTGGGACAAGAATCCCCTAGTCCGGAAATCTTTGCTCAACCCCATAAGGATACTCAAATTCATTAGAGGATGTACTCCATGTCTGATATTTACACTGACTATTCTATAATGCCCAACAATAAAACTAATGGCTATACTCAGTATTTATAATGAACCTATCAAGCATTCAAAGCAAGTCACAAATGTTGTTAATTCTCTTTAGAGAAATCCTAAAGTAGCCTAGCACCCTTATAGCCCAGCATGTGGAGCTGACACACAAGAGTTTCCAAATTGTGGCTGATGGGATATTTGAATAGGATTCCATAGCTCAAACATCACATTCTTGGCCAAAAGCACAGCACAAGCATTCAATGCGCAGCTAAGCATGCTCAGGAATTGAGTAAAAATTTGAGTAAATATGCCACTCATGACAACACTGCCATTTAAAAAAAGGACAAAGACAAAAACAATAGGTAGAACTTAAAGTACTGTTTTATGGAAGGAGCATATGCACAGAGACAGAAGAGTATTCTATAAGTAGAAGTTAAGGGAAGAAGCATTTTCTCTTATTTTGCCTATGCCTGCTACCCTGTGTACTTTTCATGCCATTTCAGAGCTTTCATCTTCTGGAAAAAAATTAAGGAAGGAATTCACAGAAGGTATAAGTAGAACCAAAATGTTGTAATCCCTGTTCTAGGAACAGAATTCAAATAATAGAGTCTGAATCCAGCACCAATAGTTGTCTACTATACCAAAACAAATAATATGCTGGATGTTGCAACCATCCATTTGTGAGAATTATATTAGCTGCAGTTTTTATTTTATATCAAGTTAATATACAGTACAGAAAACAGGAGAAACAAGAGAGAAAAACCCCAATGTATTTGTTTGATAAGATGCATAACATTTCCCAAACAAAGAAATAGCTATAAAAGACACAGTACACTATATTGGTTTGAAAATGGGTCCATATGAATTTCAAAAGCCTTTGTTTGATTAGTGTCTTGCTTTCAAACGTTAAGCACGGTGCAAGACTTCAACACCAAGGTTTTGAAATAAGACTTTGAATTGAGATCTGAGATATTGTACATTGGCCATTTCAAAAGAAAGATCAAATGATAGATATGCATTGTGAGAATGAGCCTGAGATTCATGATTCTCTTCTCTGATTAAAAAGTCAAATTTCTAAACATGAGTCATTGTTTAAAAGGGTTATAAACTTTGGTTCAAAGTTGGCTTCTTTCACCAAATTTTAACTAATGTTCACTATACTTCTGGGCTCAGTTATATTGGTAGAAGTTTTCAAATCGCTCCTTATAGACATGCCACAGATAGTGCAGAACATCAAGACCTAATGTATGCCATATTAAGCCACATTTCAATGTCCCATCCAAAGCGACCAGTGTGGACAGTGGTATAGGGAGGCTGCTGTTCAGTGAACAGAAGCCCAAGACCTCCTGATCTAGGAAAAATAATCACTACTTTTTTTCATTTCCTGTGTGTTGATGCAAACATACACGATCATTTCAACTGGAAGGTGACAGCTTTATTTTCAAATGAAGGTAAAATACTCATTTGTTACACTCTAAATCCATCGTGAGCGCAAAATAAAGATGCTTATGGGATCCTGAAAATCAATTATATTATGTGAGCAAATCAACAAGGACTTGTGGCACATTACAGACTAATTCTCATTACTGAACAAACTTTTGTAGACTGAAGCCCACTTCAGATGTACGATCATTCACTTTGCCCAAGATATACCGATGATACAGCAAAACAAAAAACCCCAACAGTTAATAGATAGGATACAATTCAAACTATGCGCACGATCGCCGATTAGGAAAAGTGCTGTTATAGGACTAGTCAGGATAAAGAGTGCATGCTTATGATTAAATATAATATCTCTACCAGTGGGAGCAACCTTTGTGCTCAAAATCAGGATGCTTTGAAGGTAAATTTTAAGAAGAAAGTTTTGTTAGGTTGGTTAAGAGTTTGGTAAAGTGGATGAAGGAAAAATGGTCAGAGCCCCTCTGTTTGTTTTTACCTGCAACAGGTGTCAACTGCGGATTGAGCATCCCCATTGGTGTTGGTGGCGGCACCACCCCCATAAGAGCCCCGACAGGAGTGCCTGCCCGGGGGGAAGAATTCTGCTGCTGTTGCTGTGCTGCTCGTTCTCTCTCCTGCTGCTCAGCAACCTTAGCTGCCCGCTCTGTAAAAGTATTTTAGATTTTCAGTTCTGTTTTATGACCCAGAATTTTTTTTTTAAAAAAAAATCTCTGATCATTTAGCCTTATGTAGGAAAAAAAAAAGCCCACACAATTTTAGTAATACAGTATATAATTTTGTACTTATTCAGTTGCCAACATAAAAAAAAGAGAATTCTTTTAAAATTCACAAAGATTTCAAGAAATATGGGCTCAGATCAATACAACCATGGGGGGGGCGGGGGGGGGGGGAGAAAGATGCGGAGTCTATTTTCTGCGTCTGCCTCCCTTCTATGCTTCCCAAAATCTTCTCCTACTTGGAAGCAACTGACTATGCACAGCTACAGAATCTAAGGGGAAAACGTGCTCTAGAACATGTGGGCTCTCGTTCACACAGCATCTGTCTGTAACTCCTTAAAGCAGCTGTATGTTTTCACAGCCTCATTTGGCAGCCTTCTGCAGCTGCAGCATGTTCCTGGGGGAAAAACAGATTTGGTTTAAGGGTCCGATGCACTTTTTTGGCTTTGAATCTGAAGTGCTGCCGAGTCCTATCCGGTTGTGGAATTGTGCAATAGCCTGGATAAGGATATGCTATAGAAGAGAGGAAGGGAAAATAGTATTTGTTTGCAAGCTTGCTCACTCATTTATGGTTTCATAATCTAAGCCAGTGGTCACCAACTGGTGGTCCGTGGACCACTGATTGTTCGTGAGAAAAAATTGGTGGTCCGCAGAAAAATTATTTGCATTTTTTTATATTGCACTAAATACTATTAATCTTTTTTTTTTAAAAAAAAAAATCATATTAGTGGTCCATGGGATTTAAACTTATGAATTTAATGGTCCCTGAGGTCCAAAAGATTGGTGACTCCTGATCATGGGCTTTATTCTTTATCACCTTTTTAAAAAAACTGCAACACTGAAAGTGTTATGAATGGAATGGCAGCTGTTTGGTGCTAAACAATATATGCACCGGGACATGCGTCCTGCAGTCATGTGACCACATTTTACTATGTGCTTTCTAAAAACCAGCATTCATTTCTGGTTTTCAATAAAACTGCATCAATGGTGAACTACTGGGTCTCTTATCAACTGCAACATTCACTTAACAACCGTAGATTTGCTTAACTGCTTAAAATCAGTCCACATCACGACTGTCATGAGTTACCACCATTATAGACATCTTGAGGACTAGTAAACCAACTATTCACTGTCTACAAATCCATGTTGATCTAACCTGTTATTACTACTACTGAGGCTGAAGTTGATAAAGAAGACTCATTTATTAAATCACTTTATCTGCTCTTTACCAAATTGGTAATACAATGGAACCTCCATTCAGCAGGCTCTGATACAACAGATTTTGCATTCCAAAGACCACAATGACTCAAATAAATGCAGATGCAAATGAGGCAATGTATGCAATGTCGTCTCCCAAATGACAACTGATGCAAAACATATAATCTGTGTCACTTGATAAACTATTATTACATCAATTGGTGCAATTATGTAATTTTGTATTTTGTGCATATTCATATATAGTGGAGATCCTCTTCCAATTAATCCATTAAAATAAGATTTCGCTGAGTTGTTAATATATTGTCAAAGGAATAGCAAGTGTGAGCTATTTCTGCTATTTTCTCTATGTTAACAAGTTTTTAATGTTTTCCTCTTATTGCGTTCCTTCAGTAATGTTGTTTTAAGTTTTTATTATAATGCATTGGATGCATTTAAATTGGTAATTTAAACAAAATTTTGGCTGTTTACAAGTAGGTTAAATTTTACTGAAGAATATAACATCTATTTAGATGGCAATGTTTACTTCTATAAAGTAGTCTTTCTTAATGCCCTTCCAAAATGTCTGCATTACAAATGTGGTTTAATGTTGCCACTACTCACCCTAACCTTTTGGAGGAAAAGTATGAACAAAGAGCTTCTCTCTTATTTCCAAGATAAATGATGAAAATATTGTTAGAAAATCAAGAATGGGTCAAGCATTTGTACATTATCTGATTGAAGACTTACTTCCTATTGCACCATTTCAGTTTTCAAAACACTTCTGTATTTTAGTCAAATAAGAAAAGGGTAGGTTTTATATTATAAAACAAGGATAGGAATATAAGTGATAATCTATTCAAACATATATTTAGGGAATATATGAAATTATAAGCATAACCAAACAACACAAGGAAAGCTGTACATGTATCATCTGTTGGGGGATGGGAGGAATAAACAGTAAGGATACATAAGAATTTCTTATCTTCAGTGTCTACAATGTATGATTCATATCAAATGGCAGCATTCCTTAGTGAATCAGGAAAAAAGTCATGTGTTCTCTTTTGATTTAACTAAGAAAAATAGGAATCTAACTATTTTTATCAATGATTATTTAAAGAAAACATCAAATTAAAACAATCTTAAAGATACTTTCAAGAGTTTTAAATTTTTTTCATACAAATTCTATTAGCCTGAACTTGGACTATGACCAGAAAAATAGCAGACAACATTTCACAAATGATTTTGACTTAAATGTTTGTGCTAGATATAAGCAGAAAAGAGAGGGAGATTATAGTAATGACAAAGCAATTAAAAATGATTAGTAGAAGCAGGAGTTAAACCTTGTAGTTTCACTGCCAAATTCAACACATTCAAACCCAGTTTGCTCAGATCAGGGCTTGCAACGACTGAGATGCAATGAAATGTTAAAGGCATGATAGGATTCTTTCTTTCATGTGTTAATCTATTCTCCTCTAGTTATATTTACTTATTATTCGTCTCAACACAAAATTTGCCAAGAACAATCTTTAGATGTGTGATGCTTTTACATCATATGTCATGATGTTGCATTTTAGTTTAAAGCAAGGGTATGCATTTGGCTGAATTCCAAACTAAATTGGACTGATTTGGAATTTGTGGACTGGAAGCGTTTGGAGATAACTTGGAAGCTGCAGCTGACACAAAATGCAGGATCAGGTTAACAGTCAGAGAAATCCATTAGGATTCTGTGCCCAACTAAGAGTGCTGTTCTGTCACCTAAAAAGGCCTTCATGGCATGACACTGGGATGTATCAGTAACTGGGATGTTACCAGGCATGGTTCTGCCTATGATTCAAACATTCAACACTGGTGGCGCAGTGGTTAAAATGCAGTATTGCAGGCTAATTCTGTCCATACCCAGGAGTTCGATCCTGATGGCTAATGGTTGACTCAGCCTTCCATCCTTCTGAGGTTGATAAAATGAGGACCCAGATTGCTGGGGGCAATATGCTGACTCTAAACTGCCCACTGTGGAGTGTTACATACAGTAAATCTAACAGCTATTGCTATTGCCATCAAGAGTGAGCTTGCTCAAAGATACCCTGTCCCATCATAGATTAGAGCAGGGGTGTCCAAACTTGGGAACTTTAAGACTTGTGGACTTCAACTCCCAGAATTCCCCAGCTGGCTGGGGAATTCTGGGAGTTGAAGTCCACAAGTCTTAAAGTTCCCAAGTTTGGACACCCCTGGATTAGAGGGATTTAGACCAAGAGTTGGGCTTTCTTGATGCTAGGCTTCATTCAACAAGACATGCACAAATGGCTCCTACCCTTCTCATATACAGAGTACTCTTTAAAGCACTTTTATTTCAGCAGACTTTTAAACATTCAAGGGTTTCAGTGCATATTTTTTTGCTATTTTTGTGATTATTATAATTTTGAACAGTTTACTTCTTAAGCACAGAGATATTCATTATATACTTTAATTTGTTTTCCTTGTGTTTGCCCAAATCATGTCCATTGAGGCATCTCATAAACTCTGCAAATAAATAAATAACTTTTAAAGCAGATCAGCTCTTTAGTTCAGCTGAGAGGAACTCTCGTGTGTAAAAACCAATATTCATCACATAAGGAAAATGCCAGGGGAAGGAAATATGTAGCTTGCAATTGATAGCACTAACTTTTAATTATAAATGGTTTACCGATGCTATCCAGAATGTAATGTATCCTGATCCCATTTTGCACAAAAAAGCCTGAAAGAGCCAACTCTGTAAGGAAACTTAATGTAATTCTGCAAAAAGAAAATGTATCAGAGACTAAAGTGTTTAGCACAATCCCCATGCTGCCCTTTTCACTTGACATAATATATTACTTTTTCTAAAAAAAACACAACCAACCCATCAAATTCTGTCCAAGTGAAAATAGTGTACTTTTCATCCCTGTAAAGTAAACCGATAGTTTATTAACAATTAAATGTTGACATTAAGTTTTCTGTATCAACACTAGCTTCTGAATCAAAGCGGGGAGTCTATAAATCAATCCAGAATCGAATGCCCTATTTTCAAAGCCTCAAAATGAAGATTCAGATCAACTGTTGCTGTATATCACTGTCTCTACTCAAAACACAAATACAATTAAAATTATTTTCCATTATTTATTAAAAAGTATTTATTGATATATAAATTCTATACCATTTCATTTTCCATAAAACTCAATTAAGAAGGAAAATTCTAATCATGTTTCTTTTTCATTTTAATGTAGTTTCAGACTGGATTATTTTCTTTGTCCATTTGCAGAAACAGTACAAATTGCTTGACTTCGTTTTAGCTATTATCTGCTCCATCCACACCCAAAATGACTAATACAATTTAGTCACAGAACAAAGTTTTAGGCTCAAACTTTACACATTTAGAGGGAGCATACTGAAATCAGTTCACTATTACTTGATTTTAATAGGTCCCTTCTAACTACAACTAAACCAGAATCCAACCAATGGATTCTAATAAAAATAAAACACAGGATTAGTGGAAACAAATAGTTAACTTCCATGAATCTTATATAATAACAATACCAACAATAATATAATAACTCATTATGAGAAGAATGATCCCAAATCACAGACTATATATGTTTCGAAAGACAGATGGAAGAATTAACCAATAAAAAAACCAAATGGAAAAATTAAACATCCAATACAAAGTTTATCTAAAATTCAGTTTGTTCTGAAATTATCCATTCTGCAACATTTATAAATTTATTTTTTTCCAATAGTACAATAAAAAACTTTAAATATTATAGGATTAGGAAAATATGGTTTTTAAACATATTGTTCAATTTTTTGTTTACAATTGTTTAGTTATTTAAACAACTAAATCACTATGACAAAAGATTAAGAGCACATTTGGATTCAGTAACTCAAGTAAAATGCAAAATTTCATTAAGTTGCTGTTCTTTGCTTTATATAATTAATGAAAAAATGTGGTACTTTTCTAGAGACAAATTTTAGTTGATAAGTAATCTTATTGTGTGTTTTACTACATCATACATCCATATGTTGATCATTTAGAAACAACACATGAAAGAGGCTAAATGTGCCCTTTTCTGTTCTATTTTGTCTTTCAGTTTTGAACAAAGGTATTTTTCACACTATGCCGGTGCCTTATTTCCTTGTCTTATTCAGTAACGATATTTAATTATCTAACTTATCTAACATTTGGTTTAAGACCTGTATCAGAATACCAGAATACCTGGACCAGTAATTTTGAATTAGTATACAGAAGTCAGACTTCTTTCTCTATCCTGTATCTGTTGAAATATTTTCTTGGGTCTCCTTTTCAGTTTTTAATCTCATTTCTTTTCAAAACCGCTTTCTTTCATATTCTCCAATTCAGGTCTCTGGTTCTATTACTTCTGCTTTTCTACTTTCCAAACCCATCTGTAAGTTTCAGTACCACTAATGTATCTAATTTATTATGGGCAGCTCAGGCTGTAATCATTTACCTGTTTAAGTTTTTAAGACAGGAATTGGGCTTGCCTGTTTAGACATTGCATCTTTTTCTGATTTAGATTTACCTTCATACTCTGCTTTCTTGGAGGCTTCCAAATTTCTCCACTCCGTTCCAACCAGTCTGCTGAGTTCTCCAAAGGAATAATCTGGATGCTGAGCTTTAATAACAGCTCTCATCTCACTGCTAAACAAGATGTATCCACTCATATTGATCTTCCTTTTAGAGCCTTCTTTTTTTACATTGCCTTTGATAGACTTCGGAGTGGACTATAAAGAAAAAAAAAAGGAGAGATTGCCTTAAATGTAGAGAAAAATTCAGATGTATTTATTTAATCAATTTGCACGCTGCTTTAGATTGGCTATTTTGACCATTATGGAAGTGCTTCAAGTTTATTATGTATAGATCATCCGACCTCGATCACAACTGTATGTGAGCTATAAGCTGTAGGATAGCTATAAGGATGTATCGCGTACTTTATAATGAATTTGAAACTTTCTGTAAATTCTTAAGCCACAAAAAAATTAAAATGAGAAAATGAGAAAAAGCACAGATTTAGGGTACCTGGATGTTATGGTAAATCATTGGCTCTACCTCCTAAGATCAGCAGAATCTTCGTAAGCTGAAATGGGCATTGGTACTTACCTGATTCGCTCATTCTCACTGCAGGTGGAGACCGCAGTCAGATAGGGTTAACTCCATCTAGTGGCCAATAGGGCTGAGTCTACAGTTTGCATCTTGAACCGTCGATAAATGATGAATCGGCTCAACACTTTGAGATCTAGAATCGGTCTCCTTCTCCCCGAGGCTTTTGGCACCACGAGCAGACAGGAGTACAACCCCTGCCGTTCTTGGTCCTTGATCCACAAATTGAATGACCCTGATCTGTAGAAGATGGCAAATGACTTCCAGCCATCTCTTTTTAATGTCCTGAGACACTGGACATGGAATGAAAAGCCCCGGAGGATTGGAGAGAAACTCTAGGGACAGACCCCACCTGATGGTCCTCAGCATCCATGCATCTGTTGTTATGTCTTCCCATCGCTCCGCGAACACAGCCAGATGGCCCCCTATTGGGAGATCCTCCAGACAGTCACTTTTGACATCTGTAGGACCAGTTGAAACCCCCTCTAAAGGACTTTCTTGGTGGGTACCTCTGGAAAGTTTTGTTGGATCTATCCTGCTGCTGATTGGGATCTTGTCCAGGCTGAGATTGACGCTGTAGATGAGGGTTGGAGAAACCTGTCCGACCCGCCGAAAGGGCGGGCATTGATAGAAGGGAGAAGATATCCGGCTGTCCGGATTGCGAAAGATCGATTGAAGGACATTATGCTTGTTTTTCAACTCTACTAATAAGGGCTCTAATGGGGCCCCAAGGAGACGTTCACCCGAGAAAGGGTATGAGGCTAGCCTCCACTTGGCCCTGGCATCAGCTGGCCAATGCTTAAGCCACAACAAGCTCCTGGAAGTAACGGTGGAAGCAATTGCTTTAGAAGCAAAATGTGCAGCATTGAGTGCAGCGTCAGCTGAAAATTCTAGTGCTGCTTTCAATTTATTAATATCTTGATGGGCCCTAGAATCTCTGTTGGGAATTCTGCCCTGTAGTTGCTTAAGCCAAAGGAGAGCAGACCTGCTTAAAAACAACATGGAGGTGGAGGCTTGAATAGTCCAGGTAGAAGCCTGGTGTCCTTGACAAGCGTTTGTTCAAAATGCTTGTCTTCTGGTTTGAGAGAATCCTCAGGAGCGCTAGCCACTGTGTTGTGGGAGACTAGTGCCACCACCAGAGGGTCTATAGAAGGGAGCTCAAAAGCCTTGACTAGGACTGGGTCTACATTGTACAGCCGTTTATCTGGGGCATTGGGCAAAGGACCCGAGCCAGGACTGGCCCATTGCCTCTGCACCACATCCATGAAGATTCTCGGAGAAGGAACGACTTCCTTCTCCACCATAGGTTCCAGAAAGAACAGATCCTCAGAATCTCCTGATTCAGTCACGGTAGCCTTGGGGCCTGGAGAAGATTTGAAACCTGCTATCTTCTTAAACAATAAGGAGCGAAAAAGAATGGGCTTAAACAGACCCACAAATGCAGGCTGGTCTGGGCCCAGATCTTCATCCTCAGAGAGGTCTGAATCTCTGGGACCCCGCTCTTCCTCATCCTCCAATGTGGAAGGCTGAGACACTGAATGTTCAGAAGTGACATTCCCTAAGGAATGCTTTTTCTTACTCTTGGATTTGGAACCATCCGGCTTGGATTTGTGTCTAGAAGATCCCTTGTGTTGAAGCCCCACAGCTATACCTTTTCCAATAGCGGAGGCTATAATGGCAGCCACATCTGGGGTTATAGTAGGGGTTGGTTGAAACCCCAAAAACCCCGGGGAGGAAGAGGGCTGATCTGCCTCAGAAGAGGGGCCTGTACCATCAAGGGACTCATCCCCACTAGGAGGGGAATCAAATACCCCTTTTCCATCTCCCAACTGAGAAGGAGAAGCAGGAGAAGAAGGAGCATCCTCCAAATCTGGAGAAAGATCAGCAGGGGGAGGGCTACCAGGGGAAACTGGGAGCATCTGAAATGGAAGGGCTTTCTCTGCCACCCTGCTTGTCCTTGCTGGAAGGAGCCTTGTGCACTGAGGACTTGTGGTGTCGCTTTCCACCCTTCTTTGCTGCCTTGGCTGCTTTAGCAGGAGGTTCCTCAGCTCTGTCAGAAGCTACCCCTCTTTTCCTGGCAGGCTTGGCTGAAAAAGGCCCAGCCACAGGGCTATCAGCTGGAGAAGCAGCCCGAGGGGAGGCTACTGCCCCTTCCCATGCATTGGAAGCCATAACCTGGGTGCAAGAAACAGCTGCACTCAAGGTCTGTGTTGTTAAACAGGGCCCCTTGGTGTTAAAAAAGCACTTAAAATGGCGCCCGCTGTCTTCGCGCCAAAAGAATCTGTCATTTTGCCTCCCTTGTGTTAAAATGGCGCCCGCTTCTCACCGTGTTAAGAACAAAACTGTCACTGACGTCCTGCAAGGTAAAGCAGCCACTGGCAGCTGCTGCAGACAGAGGCCGCAGGTGTTCCACCCTTGGGCTTGTCTCCGGGCCAATTCTGCAAAACAGCTTTCCAAGCCACATGGCTAATCAGCAGCAAGGGGCAAAGCCCCTAGGCTGCAAAATCACCCCCTCTGCCTGCGAGATGTTAAGGATGGCAGAGGGTAAGAAATTCTCTATTTTAAAACTTTAGATCTACAAGAAACCGAATTATCTATGAGAGAAAGTCAACTATACATTCAGTCCAAAACAGGCTGAGTCTAAAGCTGGGGAGGAGCTGCACGGAGGATGGTTTTATAAACTGTAGTCAATGGACGGAGTTAACCCTATCTGACTGCTGTCTCCATCAATCGTGGACAATGTATCTGATGCAGATAGTCCTCGACAGATGACCACAACTGAGTCCAAAATTTCCAGGGAACTTTGCCCCATTTTACAAGCTTTCTTGCCACAGTTGTTAAGTGAATCACTGCAGTTGTTAAGTTAGTTAACATGGTTGTTAAGTGAACATGACTTTCTCGTTGACTTTTGATTGTCAGGAGGTTGCAAAAGGTGATCATGTGACCCCAGGACACTGCAGCCGCCATAAATACATGCTGGTTGCTAAGCGTCTGAATTCTGATCAAGTGACCAAGGGGTTGCTGCGACTGTTGCAAGTGTGAAGAATGATCATAAGATACTTTTTTTCAGTGCCATTATAACTTTGAATGGTCACTAAATGGTTTTAAATCTAGGATTACCTGCATTGCTTATTATTCAAGAGTTATATAGCATTTTTTAGGTAGTTAACAAATGTTTAAGGCACCAGCTAGAAAACGGGAGACAGTAAGATCTAATACCACCTTAAGCATAAAACCTGGCTGGGTGACTTTGGGCCTGTCACTCTATTTCAGCCCAAACCACCTCACAGGGTTGTTGTGAGGAAAACAGGAGGAAGGAGGAGTATTAAATATGTTTGCTGCCTTGCGTTTTATTTATAAAAAATAATAAAGGCAGAATAAAAAATAAAAAATAAATCATCCTTTCAAATAGCTTACAAGCAATCAAGAATATTCATTTGCCATGTTTCACTGTGCCACGATGTTACATTTGTTGCAAGTCTATACAACTGTATGGATTAAATAATGACTGACGCCAAGGCTTCTCCCCAACGGTGTCTACCTGTCTTATGAGATCTGGCAGGAGAGGTTTGTTCAGGGCCCATTCGTAAGTGCAATCTCTGACAGGGCTCAGGAAGAGAAGCTTTTCTGCTGTGGTACCTTCTGTTCTTCAGGAACATCATTCTCCTAGAAACTAGATTTGTCCCAACCTTGCTGGCTTTTCACAATGCACTAAAAACCTGGTTTTGCCATCAAGCTTTGAACACTGATAGTATGGGTGAGCCTGTTTCTTGACCTTGGCTGTTTTAACTGAGCATTCTCGGGCGCTAAGTTTGTTATGTTTTCTCTGTTGTTTCAAATTTAGTTTTCTTTTTATTATGTTTTTATTCTTTTAAACTGTTGGCCATTCAGAGTCCTGCATCTGGCGTGGGTAGCCGTATAAATTTATTACATGAGCACATCACATCACATCACTCACACATACTTACATTGTTACACAGTTCATACAAATATCTCCCTTTCGCCAATATGATTTAGTAAGTCATATTACCTGTGGCGGAGTATATGGCATTATGTCCAATTCATTGGAGTGTGGAGTCTGCAGTTGAGGTACTGTTGGTGCTTCTGCGACTTCACCTTCCTCTTCCCCAATCTCTTCAATATCCTCTTCTCCACCTTCTAACTCCGCAAACTTTGCTTCTAGCTGCTGAATTTTTTTCTCTAAAAGTGGAGATGGCTCCTTTTGTGGAATAATGGGTTTTCTAGAAAAGAAAAAAAATGTATATATTTACTGAACACAGTCTTTCTCTTCATTACAACACAGAAAGAAGCAATAAAGAGTAAACTGAACAAATGCTAAGTGCCAGGTCAGGGAAACATAGCTAAGTCCAGTTTACATCAGTATCTTCCACTAACCCCTCCACATCTGTCTGACCTTGAAGACCATCTTTGCTTCAACTGCATCTAAATGCTACTTCACACACTGCCTTTGCTCTTTGTGATTGCTCATTTTTTAATTCACTCATAGTCATTTTTAACCCCATCTCTTCTTGTTCAATACCCAAACTTTTAAAGTACATCATTCTGGAAGAGGATCCAACATCGCAACGATACGGACGTGCGGTCTTGATGCTCCGAGACCGCAGCCGATACTTTTGCCGCTGGGTGGTCCAAACGGAACTAAACCGTCCTGCAGAGACGGTGAACAGGAAGAATACATCTTGCTGATCTCAGGGACATCGCAAAGTCCTGATTGATCCAAGAGAAGTTCTTCAAGCGGCGACAAAAAGTCCAGCCACTAGGCTGATGAAGTCAGGGCGGCTCAAAAACGGAAGGATACGGAAAGAGAAAGTGTTTCCAGCTGGTGAGGAATTTTTATAGTTTTAAAAGAGACTGCCTATAAAAAACTTAAAGTTAATTTAAATTTGAGAACAGAAGAAATAAGTGGCGGAATTAAGCTTTGAATAGTTTTGGACAGTGGGTTATCTTACTTTTTAAATGTTATTTTCATGGATGGAATTTATGCAAGTCTTTTAAACCGAATGGATTAAGTTTTCTTCTTCTTTTTTATTATTTTTTGCAAACTATGGACTAAAATTCTCCTTCTTCATTACTGCATGTGTTTTCCCATTTTTCTTCTCTATTTCATTTAAGAATTTGACTTGTTTTTTTTAACTTGGAATAAAAAAAGATACAAAAAGCAACAAAGAACATTGTAACAACAAAGGGGAAGCCGGCACTGCTACTCGGAGGCTGGAGGTTTGTGTATTGGAAACAGAACACTTTTACTTTCCTCACTAATTATTCTGGCTTGGCACTTCAAGGTCTCACTGTTTTGTCTATAGAGAGTGATAAGAAGAAAAGCATATAGATGTTCCTTTGAAGTATATGTTTAACCAGAGAAAAGTGAAAATAAGAACTTATTGTGAATTTATGCTTAATCTTGTAAAAACCTTCCAAGCCAGAGCAGCAGTGTTTGTCAGCTGGAGATAATGGCACAATTTCAACAGCAGAAATAAACTTTACGTTTGCAAAAGATATTGTTAGAAATTCAGAAATTATCAAACACATTTGAGAGGACAGAGAAGGTTGGAAAATCTAGAGCATCTAACAGTAAAATATGATGAAGAAGTTGGAGATGTTTATCAAGTGGAAAAAGTGGAAGTTAGAATCCTAAAAACCCAAGAGAAAAATGACTACAAAGAAATTAAATCCGCTGATATCTATGGTGATTGGTTTGTGTCTGGAAATGGAAAGAGTGGAATACGGAAAGAGGAATTAAATGGAGGGGAACTCTACCCCAGATGGCAAGATACAGAAGAAGAAAAAATAAAATAATTTATGGATTTAAAGAGAGAAATTTTGTTAGCAACATCGTTGAAAACACCACTGACAATTCAAGATAAGCTGATTAAGGAAACAGAAGAAGGGCATAGAAATTACATGAGAGACTTAATAAGCAATGAGTTGCAAAGAGGAGTGCATACAAATTTGATTAAAGAGATGATTAGAGGACTGATATCACAAATGGCAGAAGACATGAGATTGTTTTGCTTCTGGAAAGATACAGGTTGATAGATGAAAGGGTATAATCTAAAACTAGTTAAACTTAGTGAAATTTAGTGACAATAGATATAATTAAATAAATAATTGATAATGATAATAATGTATACATATGTATTGCTATGATAAGTAATAATTAGATATGAATATTGAATGGTATCTATGAAAGGAAGATTAGAATTTTTTTGGGTTATATATAAAGGTTAATAAAAAAGAACTAAGTTAAATTTAGTTAAGTTTTGTTTATTAGGGGGAAAATGTTATGATAAAGGACAGAATCAAATAAAGGAGGGATAATGATAACAATGTATATATATGCATGGGTACAACATAAGGAAAGTGGATGTAAATTTTTAAACAGTGATTTGGAAAGGAGGATTAGAAATTTTTGTTACTAAATATTATGGATGTTTAGCTAGAATAGGCCATAAGAATTCAGTGTTATTGGAGGATATTAGAAATAGCAAATGAAATGCCAGTATGTGGTTATGTTTTAAATCTTGATATATTTTATGATGGACGTTTAAACAATTATAGTCAAATGAAAATAGAGGTATGATGATGGTAATATGTATAAATATATCTGAGTTAAAATACTTGAGTTAATATGAATTATGGTTGATGACTGTGGAAGAGATGCACGAACGTCTTTTGTAACCAACTGATACACTTTCTACAGTATGTAAAGAAAGATTCTTTGTGTTGTGTCTGTTTTGAAAATAAAAAATAATTATATATATGAAAGAAAATAAAGTACACCATTCTCCATTCAACTTACTTTTACATTTCTCCTGACATACCCAATTTCCAAATAAACCAGTGGGCAAATGCGTGCTGTTTCACATAACCATTTTAATGTTTTTTTTCAACAACCATTAATTCCTTGCATTAGGTTACATACTACTCCTGGTTTTCCACCATTATTTGCCTATATTAAAATTTATCCACCCATTTCCACATCTTTAATAAACCATTTTCTGAATAAAATCCCTTGTATTTGCTTTGAATTGGGAACAGAATAGGAGGCTTTTGAGCCTATCTATCTCAGAGAAGTAGGCAGGTCCTTTGTGGCCTTTATATGAAGTAGGCCAAGGTGGTGCATTGGTTAGAGTGCAATACTGCAAGCTATTTCTGCTGACTGACTGCTGACTGCAATTTGGAAGTTCAAATCTCACCAGGCTCAAGGTTGACTCAGCTTCCATCCTTCTAAGGTGGGTAAAATGAGGACCCAAATTGTTGGGGGCAATAGATTGACTCTGTAAACCACTTAGAGAGGGCTGTAAAGCACTATGAAGCAGTATATAAAAGTGCTATTGCTAGACTTCTATAATTCTCAGTTGGATAAAGGACCAGAGAGGAGACATGATCCAGGCAACAGTCCATTCACTTGAAGAAAGGAAAAGTTCAAAGTTTTGAAAGTGATAATGGTCTACTCCATTTTAAGGGCCAGACTTGGATCCAAGACAAAAGGAAACCTATTCTCCTATGTCCAACTTCCCCTTATGCTATATACCAATCAGAATTCAATCCTGGGTACAGAACCAATAGTGCTCTGATTGCTCTCATCAATGCCTTATGGGTGGGAATTGATGGGAAGGAAATAAATCCTTATTGATCTGCTGGACCTCCAAATCACCTTCAATATTGTCAGCAACAGTATTTCTACAGTCTCTGCAGCACTGGGAAGAGGTATTCTTGTCTATTGTAAAATAGACTGTTAGATTATTTGTATTTAAAAATTAAAATACATTTTACCTGAAATAATAAATTTCATCATCTACTACCTTAGCAGACAAAGAAAATCTTTTTAGTCCCTTGAATTTTTTCATCTGTTTGTCACTTTCATTATAGCGACTTTCACAGAGTAGAACATCATTTTCATGGATTTCAGTTGGTCTACAGGAAAGAAAGTCTTTGAAAGACAGCACAGCACACTTTCCTGAAAGAGAGGATAATAAATAGTTGTATTTTATTCATTAAGATGTATAGCATAATATTTGTAATACCTCTGAATTTTTGAAATATCAAAGTGTGTTGGCCAATCAGGGTGATTAGTTGAACCCAGAAGCCAATACAGCAACTAATGTCACATGTGCTGCATACAACTATTGGTTCCTAATATGACATGTAGCTCCTGATAGGGTCATTGATTCAACAGATACGAAATGAGCATCCTTAATGCAGACACAAAACTGTATCTGCTGTCCAATATTCAAAAAAGTTGCTTCTCTAGAAAAGAGCTAAATGAATTACAGAGTCCATTTCTTCTTTCTTGTTAATAAACGAAAACTTATTTTTAAAGTAATGTCATTATTACATACCTTTATTTTGCAGCAATTTTATTAATGTAAAGAAGTGACCATTTTTTTAACTGTAAAATTTGAAACGTAACAATAACATGTATTTTATTGTTTAATTACCCAGAATGCACGTCATCGGGCAAGTCTCTTCCAAGTTACTCAAAAATACTTCCTTCTTATAAAACATTTTAGTTGGTTCATGTTCTGTTTCTTCTGGGTGAATAAAAATTGGACCAAAGAAATAGGCAGCTCCATCTCTAACCCACATTTTTTCTATTCTGAAAAGATAGAAAAAACACTGCTTCAAAGTATTTCAAATTCAAATTTAACATTTCCTTTCACTTAATGTATTGATCGACTATGCAATTAAATCATTGTTGATTCTTATCAATCACTTAGGCAGATCTTCTTCAGGATATTAATGCATTATTTTACAGTTGTATTCCTTTTTGCTGTGGTATCTTCTGCAACTGCAGGTATTCCTCAACTTACGTCCACAATTGGGACCAGAATCATTGTTGCTAAGCAATGCAGTTGTAAAGCGGGCCATCATGTGACAGCATTACTTAGCAATGGCAATCCCTGCTCTCTCCATTGCAGTTTTTAAGCAAATCCCACTCGTTGTTAGCTGAGGACCAACCCCAATACAAGCCACCGTTATACATTTATACCACTTTAAAAAAAAGTTGTACCTGCCAACCCTTGGTCGGACTAAACCATGCGATTTTATGAAGACACAATCTCCAACTTTTAACCACATGTCATTGTAACAAAGCTGTTCATAGTAGTGACAGCCAGGTTCTCCATTTGACATGTCTACTGGAACATCTTCCTTATCCTGAAATACAGAAATATTTATTAACTAGGAAAAGTAATGCAATTGATATTAAAGAATAATATTTATTGGAAATCTTCAGAAACACCCAGAGGCAATGTTTATGCAGGGTCACCAATGCCATACAGATGTCCAATATATGCTGTGCAAATTACTTTTATTTTTCTCTACACTTACAGTTGCTTTTGCCTCTAAAAATGATGAAAATATCAAAATGTATAGGAAATCTATAAAAAAGCCAGAATTGTCTGTCTCCAAATAAATTTAAGGCACTCACATTTCCACTTTAATAACTCATTCCCGTTAAATACCTTTTCAAGACTAAGAATGCTATCTCCAATTTTGGTATCCTCCAATGTTTCAGTATGTTTTTCTTCATCAATTTTGTCTGTATTAGCAAACACTGAGGCAACACGAACCACAGGTAAGGGCAGGTCTCGAGGGACAAATCGTACAGAACTAATTGGCATAGTCCATAATTTAATTTTTTTGAAAGACTTTGTCTTTGCGGAATAACGTGATTCACAAACATAGACATCTTCATCTCTGAAGTTTTCTGGACATAGCTTAAAATATTCCTGCAAGATAGAAAGAAATGAAAATTAGGGCAATACACATAATGGCAATAGCACTTAGACTTATATACCGCTTCACAGTGCTTTACAGCCATCTCTAAGCAGTTTAAAGAGTCAGCATATTGGGCCCACTTCGGAAGGATGGAAGGCTGAATCAACAGACATGCAGACAGCAGAAAACGACCAGTGTTTTAACAAAACACTATCGAATAGAGCAATGGTCTGCTTTTTGCAATTCAGGCCTCTCAAGGTGCCAGCAGTGTTGAGTTCCAACAAATGAGAAAGGGTTCCAACCCCCCACTCTCTGATTCTATCCTGTCCTATCCCTGAGCCTTGGTCTTCCCTTGAAGTATGTTTAATCTAGTACTACAGTATTAGAAGCCACTCCAAACCTAAATGTTTTAGTTATTTAGAGGGATAAGGTTACATTCTGGAAACTTGAGCTAGTGTCCATTATCCTCTCTCTCTTCCTTCAAATAAACTATTTTTGCCCTAATCACTTGTGTCTTCTATAAATTAGACACTATTTACAGTTTACTTTCTATAGAGAGAGATACTATGACTCTCCAGATATTGCTAAATAACCCCAACACTGTCATGCTAGAAGGAATTGTAGGCAACGATGACAGGGCCAGTTTTCTTATTTGTTCCATTCCCAAATATAAGAGGCAAGCAGAAATTCAGTATTAATATAAGAGTTAGATTCTTCTCACCTTAACAAACATAACCACACATTTGCCTAGAATTTTGTTCACTGTAACTTTGTTGTAATAATCGCTTTTAAACACCTCCTTCTCCAAAAATTTTCTGGTGGCAAGATGGAATGTTTCATTTGGTCGATAAAACCAGCAACCGTATAACCATTTTTCCCCTAAAAACAAGAGAAAGTTTAGCACGCACAGACAATAAAGTTATAGTAAAAAACTATCATAATAATTTAAACTTTATATTAGACAATTATAGTGTTCTTCTGGTAGCTGTCTGAAGCTTTGTACAGAAGATATCTAGCCAATGAAATATATTGTTTTATGTCTGTTATCTTCAGAATTAATGCACTCAAAGCATTTGGATGAATTTGAAAAAAAGCAGACAACTTTTGAAGCCTGCACCCACCTTAAAAGAAATAACACTTAACTACATTTAATTTTATGAATGAATGAATGATATGACTTCCTGTGAAGGTACTCAAATTAAAAAAGGAGGTTATTGTTTATCAGTGATGCTAACGAGCATGGCAACAGGAAACTATACCAATCATTCAGAATTTGACAATAACAACCTCCTCTTCATACCAAAAGGGGAATATGAAATGAAATCAGGTGGAGTTGTCTCTCTGAACCACTCCAAAGGAATAAAAAATGAAGGCTCCGCTGATGCCCAGACAATGGTTTCTTGCTCTGAAATATTTCAAAATCCATCAACCTACTATGTTAACCTCATGACAGCGTCTTAACAATCATACAAGGAACTTTATTATTTGAATAGTGCCAGATATTCAAATTATAAAATTAGTGATGGAATCTGCTGTCCTTGGTTCTCTATGATTACATTTTAGTTATCTTTCGGAAATCAAAGCATATATACAGTATTTGCTTGGTTTTTTTTAAAAAAATCTTTAAAAGTTTTACGAAAACTAACACTCCTTACCATTTGAATCTTCCCACAATCGTTCTATGCAGACTATATGAGGTTGTAAATTAGCTTCTGCGGGTTCAACGTATACATAATCTCCAACATGGTACATGCTGTTCTTAAAGCTGCAATCTTGGCTGTATGTTCTGTGTAAATTAGATAGTCCCGATCCTCCAGAAGTATCTTCACTCTTTTCAGCTTCTTATTCAACATACAAGAAAGCACGGGAAATTATTTCTACTCAGTTTAAGGGATTACAGAACTCTTTACTTTGCAATATTTTGTGTGCTGCTTTTCGGGGTGCTGGATAGTCTTTCTTCTTGAAAAGCTTTATTCAACAAATTTCTTTTTATTTGTTTAGTATATTTATATCCTACTTTATATCTACAAACTCAAGATAATATGCATGGTGTGTGTGTGAGAGTGTGTGTGTGTGTGTGTGTTCTCATTTTATCCAAAGAGCTTTTTGAAGTAGATTGAGCTAATGATTAATAACTGTTTCAAAATCAATTTATGCTTAGTTGAGATTTAAGCACTGGACCCATATCCAACATTACTAGGCATCTTGGGCAACACAGGTAGTGTTCAACTTTCAACAGTTCACTTAGTGACCGTTTGAAGTTACAACGGGACTGAAAAAATGACTTATGGCCTTTTTTCACACTTATGACGGTTCCAGCATCTCCATGGTCACACGAGTTACATTTGGATGCTTGATAAATGACTCACATTTATGATGGTTGCAATGTCCTGGAGTCATGTCATCCTCTTTTGCAACGTTCTGATAAGCAAAGTCAGTGGGGAAACCAGATTCATTTAACGACTGTGTTACTAATTTAAGAACTGCCATAATTCACTTAACAAATGTGGTGAGAAAAGTAGTAAAATAAGGCAAAACTCATTTAACAATTTTCTCACTTAGCAACATAAATGTAACCATAATATAGAAGCTATATTAGTTATAAGCTGTAAGTTTATTATATAAGCTATAAAGCACAAATGTTGATGCTGACTTCCTCACTGACTGTCATATTCTTTCAAATATTTTTTTTAGGGAAGATTCTATTAAAAGTTTGAAAATATCTGCAGAATAATCTATATTCCATAATACTGTTTGCCTTACACTAAAAATTATATACATTGAAATTCTTGCTATCAAAATCTGAAGGTAAATGAGAGCTGAATTATAAAGACAGGATTTTTTTTAAAGAGACGCCCCTACATTTAAAATTAATTTATTATTCTTTATTCTACAGGGCCCATTTTGTAAATTATATTGATAATAGAAATCAATCTTTATCCAATCTCCCCTTATAAATGATTATACATCAATAGAAGTGTCATGATATACACATATAGTTACCTCTCTTCTCCTCTTCTCTTTTAAGTTTGTCCTCTTCCATTTCTTTGGGAAGTTTTTCTTTCTTCTCCTTTTCTACATCATTATGTAGATGTTTAGTAGTGTAGCTAAGGGCTGGTGATAACAGGATCTCACCATTTTTGCAGAGTTCATCACGGATTTTGATAAAGAACTGCTGAAGTTCCACAGCATCCTCATAAATCTCTGAATCCGTCCTTTAAGGAAAAGAATAATATGTAAAATGCTAACTTATAAAATGTAATAACGTGAGCATGAACACATTATAAATATTATTCGTATCTGCTGCCTTTCAGGTCCAGCTTTGGATGTAATGAGAAAGGTCAAAATGAAATGAAATAAAAAACCTACAATCTTAATAGTTTAAAAAAACATTTAAATTACTGAGGAACATCTAGAACTAAATGTATATATTATTTTAAGTGATAATACAGTAATCTAAATGTCACAAGAAAATTCCAATCAGAATGACAGTGTCTATTTTTTAATACATCGTGTAAAAACTTCAAAGGCCTTTAAAAAATTTTTTAAAATTCACAACCATTTATAAATCAATCATTTCCCACATCTTGCAAATGCTTTATTATAAAAAGGGCTTTTCTTTATTTTAGTCATAGTCACAGCAAAAGTAAAGTACTACTTACCGGTTCATTCTCCTTGCACGTTCCAGTACTTCAAACATATGCTCTTGGAACAAATCCAATCTTCTATAGCGGTTATTCTCTACATTTCTTCGTATGATGTCAAAAGTCAAAGGAGGCTTGTTTGGGAAACTGGGGTCAACAGCAGGAATTTCAGCTAAAGAGTCACTATAGCACCTCCCCTCATCATCCTGGTGACTCATTACAGAGACAAAAAGATTATGGATAAGTTCTTGGATCAGCAGAGTTACATTTGGGACATGAGAATCTTCATCCCCTTCTATATCTCTTCTAGTCTCAAGCAAAACTTTATGTAGCACAAGTGCATCTTTGTAAATCAAGGATTCAGGTTCATTGTAAGTGCAGGCATTATTAAACATCATTACAAAATCTTCAACCATAGAATCAATATCCTGATATTTGTTGGCCATCATGTGACTTCTTATTTTCTCCATATCAACCGGCTTTTTAATTGTCAGATAATAATCAGGAAGCTCTGACCGTGATGGAAGTCGTAGAAAAATAGCACTGAGTCTTCTACCTCGTTTATCTGTATAGTTCTTCACAGCTTCGTATACTTCATTAAGCTTCTGTTGCATTGGAGTCATATATTTTGATTTTTTAGGAGAGATGCCAGTTTTTCTACCTAGGGAGATAAAACTAAATTTTGCCATTTGCAACATTGGTTGCTCAAATATTAATAGGATTTCTGACCAGACAGATCTAACTGATAAGACTTTTTATACTTTTCAGCATACTTTTCCTCACAGTGGAATACATGACATGGTACATTCAAAGTAGTGGGAGAAAAATTATTACAAGGGTCACGTTAGTTTTGTCAAAAGTAAAAGGCATACTTGTTAGACATCACAATCACAGGAATTTAACAGATAATTATTGCCACATCTGGAGATTCTTCATTACATACAATTTTGTGACTGCACAAAAAAATAAGGTTAAAACTTATGTATGAGTCCTGTTTCATAAACATTAGAAACTTCTGGGTCATGGCACTGATCACTAAGTATAAAATGTAGTACTAATAGTTATCTCTGAATCATTAACAATTTATATTACTAATTAAAGCCATGTTTAGTATTAAAGGTTTACAGTAAATGCTATTAAAGCCAAGGATGATTCTAGAAAATTAAAACAAAACACAGTTGTAATAATAATTACTTCTTTATAAATATCATTTATAATGTATTTCCCTAAAATCTCAAAAGTACATTAGAGTCTTGCCTCATTTTAGGGCATTTTGCAAGTTTTCAAGGATTAGAATGGGAGCAGTTGGGTCTCTGGAAGACATCATTTATCTGAAATCTTAGAAGGCTGGATTATTGTCCATCATTGCCTTAATCTAACATTAGCTGTTAGAATGTCCTATGTCCCAGAAATCTAGCATATGAATTTAATACATGTAGTTTATTTGGATCAAATTATTAGGATCCTAATACTGTGATATTCACTATTATTAGGATCCTAATACTGCAAACGATTCACTATAATTGAGAAAGATTTATAAACAAACAAAAGATTAGCAAGCAAAAATTCAATATAATTGAGAAAGATTCATAAATAACAAAAAATGAATGAGTAATAATACTCATTTACTCAACAGCCATGGTGGTGCAATGGTTAGAATGCAGTATTGCAGGCTGACTTACTGCTCACTGCCAGGAGTTCAATTCTGACTGGCTCAAGATTGCCCCAGTCTTCCATTCTTCTAAGGTCAGGAAAATAGGACCCAGATTGTTGGAAACAATATACTGACTCGGTAAACTATTTAGAGGGGGCTATAAAGCACTATGAAATGGTATATAAGTCTAAGTGCTATTGTGTTGCTAATAGATATTATTACTCATTGATTTTTGTTTATGCATCTTTCTTTATTATATTTAAAAAGTAAGCAAAAGTTTTAGAGTATATTCAGTTTGTATTTTGAATAACCTATTTCAATAATTCAACAAGTTTTCTATCCACAGTATAAACATCAGCTATTCAAATGAAAATTCACCAGCATTACTTACTTAACTTTAATTTAGGGGAAGCAATCTCATCATCTTCAAGCAGAGGTCCCAATTCTTTTCTTTTTTCTTTAAGAATTTTCTCTAAAATATGAGCATCATTGTAAACCTATTAATCATCAAGAAAATAAAAATTAATTCATAATAAAAATGTATAAAGCAACAAATGTATATGTAAATATTATTTTTAACCATGTGAGCCTGGTGTTTTAGCTAGCATTGGTGTACATACCCATTAATGGCATAAACGGTAATGGCCAGAAGGCTGATTAATAAATATTTATAATATATTTAAGGATTAAAGTTATTCCTTAAATTGTACTAAGAAATTGGCAGCAGGTAGGCCCACTCTAGTCCCTAAATATAAATAAGAATAAGAATTTCTAGAATAAGTATGTATAATGTGAGAGGCCTTTTCTTAATTGAGATTTAGAGGCTCACTCCAAAATCTTATTTATCAGATTCTTATGTTCCATCTTCACATGTAATACTGATTATTTCATACCCTAAAGAATATAAAGTTACATATAATATAAAAAAGTAGGTAGGAACTTGTTTTAATCCTTTTGTTAAAATACCCAATGCCAGTACTGTAAAGCTGAATGATTCAGGACCAATGAGAAGAAAAACTAAATAGTCCATCGAATCTGATATTAATCTGCCTTTTAAAAAAGGATACCATTTAAAAGTTCATGCAGGTAAAATACTCAACTGCTTTGAAACTGCATTTTGATGCAGTACTTACCGTTGATTTGGTTCTCACCACACAAGCTAGAACTTGTTGGCGTCGGCTGTCTTGTGGACTCACTACATTATTCCTTATTGGAAAAATCTGCTTAGTACTCATCGTTTTTGGTACTCATTGCACCTCTCGGAACCAATTAATGAAGACTACCGAGGTACCACTGTAATCTATTATTTCTGTATCAGCATGATAAACTGATTATTATCAAGCAATAATTTGATTGCAAACTGTAATCTGATGCAATAGACTGAAAATTATTTCTAAAGGACTAAACAACCCTAGTAACTGGAACCATTTGTATCCTATCCTTTGCCAAAAAAAACCCAACCTCATTGTTAAGATGTTTAAAAAAGGCAGCTTCAAACAAAACCTACGCAAGGAGCCTACACAAGTATAAAAAATATTGTGAAATTCATATAATAAAACTCCAAGATTGGTTTTATTTATGGTAATTTACAGAGTAAGATAAGGGAAATATGGATAACTTTTAAAATATCTTTCCTTCAGATATACCTGAGAGCCTTCTTCATTATAATGCCTCGCATTTCGAAACATTAACCTCATGTCTTCTATCATAGCTTCTTCTCCAACATATTTGTCACTACGGATATTATATTCTATTATTTTTAAATCCATTGGCTCCAAAATAATTTTGTAATAATCTGGATAGTCTTTTTTGGAAGGTTTCACCATAAACAGCTCACACAGCCTTCGGCCTGTTCCAGGTTCTCGTGCTTCAAGAACAACATTATATAAGATTTTCATTCGCTGTTTCTTTATATTCTTCTTACTGTTCAGTTTAAAGAGAGAGAAAAAAACTATTTTAATCTTAGTCTATACAATCCGAATCATTTGTTATTTTCTTCCGTGGAAATCTATTTATTAAATTATATATTATCTAGAGTATGTATGCATGAATAAATGAATAAAGAAAGTAAAAAGGACTGACCCAGATTGGATGTTGCAAAGTAAAAAGGTCTAATGGAAAAAAGAAAGGACCAGAGATTTAATAGCTTAATAACCTCTAGTGAAATTTTATATTGTGTGACTTTCTTGACAAAGTTGATTAGATTTACATAGCCAATTTTTAGAGATGCAGGTTTATTTAAACAAAGCTTGCTGTTCTGATACATTAACCCAGAATAGCAATCTTAACATCGTATTTCTTTCTGGGAACAATTATCTTACTTTCTAATTACCTGAAATCATCACTCAGACTTTTAAGAAGCCTGAAGCATATAGTCAGTGAAGATCTAAGATTTTAAATTTAAGACTGAACAGGATTGCATCTAAATAACAATGATGAAATGGTTCTCAAGAATAAACAAAAAAGAACCCAGACAATTTTAGGAATCCTCCTGGATTCATAGCTTCTATCCTGAGAGCAGGTGGCAGCCATGCCCAGAAGGACAACTTCATTTTATCGGTCAATTGCACCCATTCCTGAAATGGGACATTCATAATCACTCATGCCATAATCATCTCCTAAGCAGATTCATTGTTATGCATTCTACACAGAGTTGCCCATGAAGGCCATCTGGAAACTGCAACAGTGGGCAATTATAGGCACACCTTGGTACTCCTTTTTTACACTTCTGCTCCACAAGCTACAGTGGTGCACTTTCCAGTGGAATTCAAGGTACTAGTTGTTCCCTAGAAGTCCCACTATTGCATAGGACATGGTTATTTGCAAAACCACCCCCTCTTATGGAACCAGTTGCACCATTTGCCAAACTTCCTCAGATCAGATTGTTCTGACCCTGTTGGCCTTTTGTAAAGGTCTCTGTTAATTGTTTTGTTTAGGTTTGTCCTCAGTGACCATTACTGGTTTTTCTTCATTCTTGACAATTTTTTTAAAAAATTGTTTTAATATGTTGTTAGCCACCCACAGTCACATTTGCGAGATTAGCAGCCACATACATCAATTTAAAGTTAAGTAAGTACAATTATTTGTAAGACTTTCATGGCTGCTTTGAAAACTGTTTGTGTGTGTGTGTGTGTGTTTGTGCACAGACAACACTTATATAGCAAATATGTTGTGCACATACAATTATGCAGGTTTAGCTTCTGAAGTAATTGTGGCAGATTCTCAAAGGACATAATTATGTTAATGTTTCTAGGAAAAGTGATTTGTTTGCGTCATTTTTTTTTAAAAAAAACCGAGGATCTCTTTCTAATACTTCTATAAATTACACTTCTCAGAATTATGTATTGTGTTTCAAAGTAAAGAGTATACAAAATTTCAAAAGGATATAGCAGACAATTAAACTATGCATTTTTTGTCTTAAAGACATTACTGATGAGATATTTGGTGAGAATAATTGAGAGTTAAAAAAACCTACTGTTGTCCCAAACACAGACATATACAGTATACTAGTAGCAAATACCTTTTTCTTTTTGAACTCCCAGCATCTGATGTGGCAGAAGATATCAAACTATCTCCATCCTCAATTTCATCTCTTCTAGCTAGTTCTTTCTTCTTTGCCTAAAATATAACCAATCATAGATCAAATTCACATCACTGAATATGCTGAAATGCATCAATATTAAACAGCTACATTCATTCTGCAAGGATAAAAATATCAGTTTCATGCATTGAGGAAAAGTTTCAAGTAAAGCATGTCTAGTTCATTTGTATCATGGGAAAACATTAAATATTGGACCTACCTAAATAAACCATTCTAGAAAAATGAATTAAGTGAAAACTTTATGCGTAAAAATACCGCCACACAATGATTTATTAGCGTTAACTACTGTAGGACCACTAAAAGTCCTTTTCTTGAGAAAATGTGTAAGATGAGGCTTATTTAAAAATAGGGAACATTTCCATTACTAAGTAGGGAAAAAAGATTTTTAAAGACAATAGTTTCTGCCAGTTTAGATAATTAATGAACCAAATGCTAACTCCTTTGAATATAAACCGCAGAAAAGAGTACAAATTTCACCTGCATAACCTGTTGCATTTTCAAAACTCTCTTATAAATGGCTGAGTTTGGAACATTATAACGCTTTGCATTTTCAAACATCAAGTTTAAATCGCATTCCAAATGGTCGAGGGTTTCGTATTCGTGATTCTTCAGTTTTGTTCTGTAGAAAAGACAATCTTTTATCACTGCTGCAAAAAATACTTTTTTTTTTGTAAAGCAGAATTTGGTACTTTAAAGTGCCCCCCAATTTTAGATTTAATTTCTACTTGAGGGTTAAGAGATACAAATTTTGCAAAATGATTTCTTCAGCACAAGAGAAAATAAATTACAAGCAACACTCTTTATTTGATATTACTAGGCTTGCAACAGACTTTAATACAAACTAAGAGAAGAAGTCAAGAGAGAAAGAGATGCTGAAAGAGTTCTGAAAGGCGTGGATGCCAATGCTTCATTTGCAAATGCCTACAAAATAAAAATCTGATTGGTTTTTCTAGTTATTAAACAACACTATTTTCCCTTATAATTACAACACGAATAAAGATAATAATGACTAAGGTAAAGAATTATTTAATTTAATTTTATTAGATAATTTTAAACTTATTACATTATTTTTTACAAATAATAATTTTTGCCCAAATGTTAATTTAATCCTAATTTCATATTCAATTTTCTTCTGTGTTTAAATTTTTAACAAGCTGAAAAATTCTGGGCATTTAGAATATTTATTGTTGGATTGTAAAAAAATAAATCAAACAAAAAATTGATAATTTTTTTTTGGAGTTGATGGTAATGGCAGTTAGTATCTTAGTATATATAAGAACTTTTTTTTTCCTTTCAGTTATTAAAACATCAAATTTGTAAAAATGAAACATAAAATATGTAAAAATGCAGAATAGCATTTTACCTGATCTGCTGCAATGAAATAGGCATTTTGATTTGTTGATAATAATCAGGATATTTTTTCTTTGAGGGCAAATGAAAAAAGGGTTCAGATATAAGTTGACCCTGGTTGTTTCGGCAGTTTCTAACTGTATCATAAAGTTGATAGAGAGGACTGGATGTATCCATAAATGAAGCAATGCTTTCAGCTTCAGATTCTCCTTCTTCATAACGTGCAGCAGCTAGGAATGACGAACGGAAATATATGCTGTTACTATATTTTTCTCCTTTCCCTGTTCATATGTTCTAAATTGACTAGAGCACCAAAGTGAGAATTGGATTTAATAATTTCGATTCATAAAAAGACGTTTGAGTGTATATCTCATATTTTTAAACAAATTCTAATATCAAAGAAAAAAAAATTCTTAGCAGATATGAATAGTGTTTCTTCAATTCTTACCAGCTAAAACAGCATCTTCATCACTTTCAGATCCATATTGCAGTGTCATGGTTATTGCTGATAAACGATCGCCTTGGACAGCTCTTTTGTTACTGTGAATTTTTAAGGGAAAGACAGGTAATAAATGAAAAACCCCTTACGATGGGAGTATATGCATCTACATTTAAAATAGTAGCTATGCTGGCACAGTATAACAAATACAGGTAGTACTGAAGGTTAGCTCTTCCTATGAATTTTTAAATTATTATTATAAACACAGAATCTCTATGCTGGGCTTTACAGGAGCTAATGCAAGATTCTTTTGACTCTCCAGAAGTCTCTTGCAAGTTTAACATACTGTAAAATGGTGGGTTCCCAAGAGGGAGGGGGTGTATTTCATAGTAGTAAGAGGCAACTCAGTCAAGATATTATGTGTGAGACAAAGACGGTGAAGACAGCCCCTCCCTAATAATTTACAATGCAGATAGAGTACTCAATCTGGCAAGATTATATCTATGCATGTGAAACAATAGAGACTTAGCTTGGA
Source organism: Natrix helvetica (assembly GCF_964273705.1). Lineage (NCBI taxonomy): Eukaryota > Metazoa > Chordata > Lepidosauria > Squamata > Natricidae > Natrix > Natrix helvetica. The sequence continues at coordinate 301,278,136 of NC_138548.1, forward strand.
AGAATCATGATGTGTCTTCCTTGGCTTTGGGCCTGACATGTGCCAAATTTTATAAGTTAAAAATGAAGACATTTTCATTTTATGTAAGGTTGAAAGCCAGATGAGAAAATAATACACTAGCTTTTGGGGCAGTATTCTTAAGTGCTATTGCTAGACTACCTTAAAGGAAAATAAGTGTATTTGATATTACATGCTACAAACTCAATATTTCAACATAGCTATAGTGTAGGTCAATCCTTTTCTTCCTAGAGAGGTACGAAAGAAGAACAAAAAAAAAAAAAGTTGACAGATTGTTTCATGAGAGATACGTAGACATGGGTATTTTTCTTTGGTCTTTGAGAGAAATGTGTACTTTCTATTGAGTTAGTTAAAAAGGGGGAGCACTGAAAGGGAATTCTACTGAGAAAGTAAATGCATTAGATTTAGATGAACATTCCCTTTTTCTTGAACAATGAGGAAAAGGAAAGGAGAGCCTGGACATTCTTACCTGAATAATATACCTGGTTTACATTGTAGGAGAATCATGTTAGTATCTATTTGGCAATTCTGTACTGTTTCTTACATTATGGAACTTCAGTTTGTTAACTCTAACCAAAATCATAAACCTGATGTTTTCAAATATATTGTGCTTTATTTTAAGCAACAATTAAAACAATTAACTTTTATGTTTTATGAATTCTTTTATAAATACTGTATCTTTATATGACAATTAATGCAATAACTGCTGCATTGTCACGCAACAGACAAAATAATTGTTGCTGTTTAGAACTAACAAGTGAATGGCAGACGTATTACATGATTTCCCCCCCCCTAGGATCCCATCTGCCACCTGTAATTTATTATATTAAGGGTGCCTATAATAAATTTAACAATGTTCATTTGGTTAATTTACTAATTGATGGAACATGGCAACTCTGATTTCAAACTAAGGCATATAATCCATCATCCTCTTATCTTTTGGGTTCAGTGAGCTGGCTAGCAAGACAATTAAACAATCTGACTGATGCACTACAGTCCCCCTAATTTCTCCAATACTGGTTCTTTACACTGACTGAGTCAGTATCAAGCTGGGCTTGTTCAAATTCAGGAGACACAACTACATCAATCCCTTGCAGGGAAACATTTCATGTTTAAATTTGATATGACCTTTTCTATAACACAACCAATAGGTGTTTATTGCACATATTCCTCATCTCTTCCGGCTGTCAGGAAAGTTCCAGAGAATACAGATGATAGTAATTAAAGAAAAGACAATTTGAAGAGAGCACTATTTGGCTTTTCGATTATAATTTTAAAATCCAGATCTACCAACAAAACAAATAAGCAAGTAAACAAACAACAATTGGAGCAATTGGGAGTTCTCAAGCTACATGACTCCTGATCAGAATTTTGGGAGCTGGTCCATATATCTGAAAGATACCTAGAAGCTGGTACTGATGCACCTTCCCTTGTGGGTGGCGTGACAGAGAGCTCATTCAGAATATTTAAAAGAAACTGAGGCCTTTAATATATGAACCATGCATCCATCTATTATTTAACACATTTATATAGCCACCCATCATACATTAAACTCTGGGCAGCTCCTAGCTAGCAATTATAATTTTGATAATAAAGCAACATGTTCTTCTTGTTGTTGTTAGTTGCGAAGTCGTGTCTGACCCATTGCAACCCCATGGACAATGTTCCTCCAGGCCTTCATATCCTCTACCACCCCCTGGAGTCCATTTAAGCTCACGCCTACTGCTTCAGTGACTCCATCCAGCCACCTCATTCTCTGTTGTCCCCTTCTTCTTTTGCCCTCAGTCTTCCCCAGCGTTAGGCTCTTCTCTAGTGAGTCCTTCCTTCTCATTAAGGTGGCCAAAGCACTTGAGTTTCATCTTCAGGATCTAATCTTCTAAATAGTTAGGGTTGATCTCCTCTAGGACTCACCAGTTTGATCGCCTTGCAGTCCAAGGGATTCGCCGGAGTCTTCTCCAGCACCATAGTTTAAAGGCCATCCCATTGTGGTTATCAGGGATGTTAAGCTCATTCTTATATAGTTCTTCTGTGTAATTTTGCCATTTCTTCTTAATCTCTTCTGCCTCTGTTAGGTCCCTACCATTTGGGTCCTTTATCATGCCCATCTTTGCATGAAACATTCCCTTCATATCTCCAATTTTCTTGAAGAAAATTTTCTCTGGTCTCCCTATTCCATTGTTTTTTTCCTATTTCTTTGCACTGTTCATTTAAGAAGGCATTCTTATCTCTTCTAGCTATTCTCTGGAATTCTGCATTCAATTGGGTGTATCTTTCTCTTTCTCCCTCGCCTTTCACTTCCCTTCTAATACATGTCCATTAAAACCACATATAGTTTTAAAAAACTTCCATCAAAGTTACCAAATGAGGCCATACTTCTTGCTTTTTAAAATAAATGCTTACTTTTTGCTACATACATATAAAACTAACAAATAATATTTAAGGGGTAAACCCACCCGCTGAAAAGATTAACTGATTGAACTATAGCTAAATACTAAGGACTCACCGGTAATATTTATTAGCAGTATTTCTTTCATCAACAACACTGCCTTTACCCTGTGAGGAAGGACTTGTTAGCTTGGAAGCAGTCAGATTTGCAGTCCTTTATGGAGAAAAAATAAGCCACAGAGAGTGAAAAGAAGAAATCCATCAAAAAGCCAAGTTAATACACAATTAAGATTCAGCTCTTTTATATACGTTGCACTAAACAGGTAAATATATGGTTGAATGTTACTAAGGATTGTAAAATCAGTACACTTTAGGCACAATAATAGGGCTAATTTTTAAAGTTAAATTATTCCATCTATTGGAAGTAAATCCAATTGATTTCAGAGTCAAGTATGCATGGACAAACAGTAGTCTCAGTTTTAAACACTATGTTATTTTAACTCCAGAGAAAATGCACATCCAATTGCAAATATATATTAAATAAAAGCACTCTTGACATTGGGATGTTTTGGACTAAGTTATTAAAGAAAAAAGATAAAAAACACCTTGAGATCAATTTTAAAACAAATTATGCAGTACAGAAATAAAAAACCAGCTATTTCACAGTTCATAATAAAGCATAAAGATAAAAGCTAGGGAACAATTTTTTATGTATTCAAATCTGTTCAACAATTAGGAAGAATACTAAATTCCAGGTTATATAACATACAAAACATAAAACACTCCCCTCTCCAAAGGATAGAAAAAAACTCAAGTAGAAAATCCCAATATATAAAGTAAATTATGTTTTCCAATTCTAAATTTTCTGGATTTGAGGCCTAAACTTTGCATCTTTATTTTTTTTCTGATCTCATTCATAATGTAACCTAATAAACTCAACTTTGACTACATAATATAAACCAGTATTTCTCAATCTCAGTAAATGTTAAGATGTATTAACTTTAATTCCCAGAATTACCCAGCCAGTATATAGATATAGAATATATGGGAAATATAGACATAAATTCACTAAGAAAGTTGAAGCCTATGAAAAGAGGATTAAGAGTGTGTAAAGCATTACAGACATGCATTGCAACATAGGAGAGCACAAGCAAATTATTAAAACAACCATATTGTCTGACAGGCTTCTGCAATGTGCTACTCCTATACATTGCAAATACACTTTATTTGAATGCTATGTGTAGTCCTAATAATAGGAAGATTTAATATTCCATGATTCCTAATTTTTTAAAAAAATCTAAACTAAGAAATAGTAACACAGATCTTCACTATCCTGAACTGTAGATTAAATTCTTCAAATTAAGAAGCATGTGATGTCATGTCTGCTTAATATAATCTTAAATCAGATCTTGTATCAGATCATAATACTGTGACATATTCTTTAATAGACATTTTAAAGAACTTCACTATTTCTCCACAATTGTGCTACAGATAATTTTAATATTTAACACATAAAAGTTAAAATCTTAATTAAAAAAAAGAAAATATCAATACCTTTCTATATTTCTATTCTGCTTACAATACCTGACTCGGAGACTTGATTTAGTTAGTTCTGAATGCTCAATTTCTGCTTTTTTCATATTAAATATTTTCTTTATTGCATTTGCATCCTGTTAAAGGAAGTAAAAAAGGAATCTTTAAATGAAGTTTAAAAAAGAATATTCTGCAAGGATAGACTGATACAGTAAGTTATCTTGTTTCCACTATGTCCATATATCTTATATATATATAGCATACTAAGCCTGTTATATGCCTCCAGGTTGGCTTGATTACAGACAAAAGTATGCTGGCTTGCAAAGTAGTCTCTAGATTAGAAATCAAAATAACAAACAAGTTTGGGCTAAAACTAGATTTTGATTCAACTTGTGACATATTGGCCAAACATTTCTAAATATTGACCTTATTGTTAGCATGTAATGCTGCAAATTACATGGACTCTATTAAAGTTGGTACGATTCATTGGTAAAAAATGTTATGTGAAAGCCATAATCATATTTATGTATATTTAAAAAATAAGGTCCACTATCATTTAATTTCATTTAATCCATACAGTGTGTAAAATGTATTCTTAAATTGCAACTGGAATCAAAGTTTTATCTTGTTTTCTACATTAACCAAATAATTATTTTAACCAACCTTGAATACTTGAGATCCTGGTTCATTATAAGTTTTGGCATTTTTAACTAATAGATCTATATCCTTGGTCATTGCATGAATGCTTTTATAGCTCCCATTCTACAAGTAAAAGCAGATTAAAAAATTGAAAGTTTGTTTTGTATGTAATATGTAGGATTTAAAACTTTGCTCTCTGAACTTCAGTGTTTTTCTGTCGTTTACATAACTATACAAACATTATGATAAATATATAATTAGAAACAAAACTACATAAAATTAATGTTACCATACAAATAAAAAGAACAAAAATAAACAATTTAAGAAAAATGTCACTAATAGTCTCTAAATAAGTTCTTTCAGAAAACAAGAAAACAATGGTAGGAAAAAAATCTCTTAAACTAATTTTGTCCTAAGTTTTGTAAATTTTTACAAAAGGTCAGTAGGTTAATCCATACCAATAGATTAAACATTTCCATGATTTATAAATATAATTTTAAAACTCAGTACATTAAAAGTTATAATTAATCTAAGAAATCTGAAACTTGAAAACAAACATATTGCTTTAAATTTTATTACTCCAAACATCTCTTTTCAAAACTGCTTCACCATCTGGATATTCACTGTGTTCAAGGCAATACAGCCAAATTTATACTGCACCTGTATCCGCTGAGCGATGGTCTTCAAATCTATGGGCTCTTTAATTATTGCATAATAATCAGGATATTGCTGAAAATTCAAAAAAATAATAATCCAAGTGATGCCATGTGAAATTTGACATTGATCAATTAACTATTCTACGTCCTGCAGAGCTTTTCTATCTGAACTTCACCAGTTAGTATCAGTGACATACATAATCTTTGTACAGTGGTTTTCCACCACTGGTGTTAGGATTATGCTTTTTGATGCACATACATTGTTTGTTTACCAGTTACCACAACACACACTTAGCAGTTAAGTTCTCCAGGCATTGGAAGATCACTATCAAAATACTAATCATGTTTTCTGCAGTCGTTTTGCCCTGTATTCAAAGGAAGGCTTCCTTAGTATGATTCAGAAGGCCCCCTTGCCATGCAGACTTTAGAGTCTGTGTAAGATTTGAAACTGGAGGGTGGGTTGGTGATTGGAGGCTTCCTAGGAGATGTCAATTAATTCGTTGCTGGGAAAGGCACTGCCTAATATTGAATTTGGGAAGCCCAGAGAACCCTAACATATTCAGCAAATTAGGGCTAGCTCTATACCTAGCTCTATAAATCTGCAAGTTTCTACTTTGTTATTGTGATTCTTTCTTTTCTTTGTCTCTGTCTCTCTCTATCTATCTCAGGCATTATCTGAGGACTGCTTCAGTCCAGCTATTTTTTAAAAAATCAAAAAAAGAAAAGCTAAAACAAAAGAGAAAGAAAAAGGAAAATGATACATATATGTTACATGTACAGTTAAAATGGACATATTACAGCATAGTTTTAGACTAAGAATCAAAAGAGATCTTATTTACTTGGAAGAAGTTGGAAGTTATTCTTTGAAAATATTTTCATTTTCCTTTCTTTAGTCTTTATATCTTCTCGTTACTTTATGTTGGTTTTTTTATCTATATGCTTATAAAATTTCATAAAATTAAGAAATGTTAAAAAATGAAAAAAAGAAAGAAAGCATGCAATAGGAAAATGGTGTTTGCAGAGTCCCCCCCCAATGAAATGGTTTTCCTATTTTCTGTCTCAATTCAAGCTGTGCTTTTTATATTCATGTTCAGATTTCACTTCTGCTAATAACTTTGTACCGAAATTGTTTCAATAAAGTGTATTATTATTATAATTATTATTAGGTATTGTTACTTACCACTTTAGAGGGAAGCTTCTGAAAAAGTTCACTAATAAGGTGGCCTGATGGATTTGTAGCTACAACTACTGCTTCAAGAAGTTGTTCAAGAATTTCTTTTAAATAACCTGGAGAAGACTGATACAAACATAATCCTATAATGCAATTTGCATAATGGAGTAGGAGTAAATGTAAATATTAAAAAAAATGTGACTAATACATTTATGCATACTTTGGCTTGGCCACAGTTAATACAATTACAATGGGTATTGTACTGAATGAGTTAAACTTATCAGCAAGTAGCAAATTTTATACTTACTATTTCAGAAATAGTCCCTTGATTGTCATGGCCTTCATCCTCATCTTCATCTTCGTCAGCCTCTCCCTTCTGAACAAATTCATTTTTTGTCCGTAGATATAAATCCCATAATTTGCAGGCAGCCTTATATTCAGGAGAATCTGGCTGTGTAACAGAATCAAAACAATATTCTATGTTTTTAAATCAACAAGTAAACAAGGATACTTTTAATTAAAATAGGAAAGGTGGTTTGGCGGCACTTGTTTCATCTCTCAGTGGCTCCATAATCTAAGTAGATGTTTGTCGCTAAAACGTTTTACATTTAATCATTCTTAATAAGTGAAGTATATATACATATAGGATTTCCTAAATCCTAAATATATATTTTAAGGAAATCACAATTATAGTATTAATAGCAGATAAAATATGTCATTAATTATATTGCAAATGAAAATAAAGGCTATTTTGTCTAATTATCAGCTTTTGAGAGGCTTGAAATGATCTTTTTACACCTATTTACTTAACTCGTATATAAATCAGCACTAGAAAATATAACCCATGACTTTTAAAACAAAGGACTATTACCTTATAATAGGATTTTGCATTATTAAACAGCAGTTGGAAGTCAGCAGTTAAGACGTTCACATCATCATATTCCTCCATTTTTAACTTTTGTTGGATCTTCATTAAATCAATAGGCTGGGATACTACTTCATAGTAATCTGGCTGATTTCTGTTGTAATAACATATTATTAGGCAATTAAGAAAAAAATTCACAGTGCCTCGCAACAGGTGTTAAAATATATACTCTAGATTATTCTACTCAAAAGCTAGAATAGTTTTGCCAATTATATCAACAGTTACATCAGCATAATAACAAAATAATTGATTTCTGACATCAGCACTGTTCCCTGAGCTATTTTTATTACAGGAAGTCCTCATTTAACAACTAGGAGTGCCAACCTCACCGCTAAGTGACACAGTTAAGTAAAACATCATGTTATTAACAATCTAACAACCTTATTTCTGCCACAGTTGCTGAATAAAGTCTTCCCTAAGTCATCACATGACCGTGTCTTCAAATTTTACAGCTGGTTTCTCCACTGACTCTGCTTGCTGAAAACTGGCTGTGAAGGATGCATATGGCACTTATATGGCCACAGGACACTATAATGATTGAAAATTTCTGCCAGTAGCCAAGTTCCCAATTCTCGATCATGTAATTGCTGGCATGCTGCAATGGTCGTTAAGTTTAAGGAATGGTTGTAAAGATACCAAGGAAAATTTCCTGCATCTCATTTCCTTCCTAAAACTTGCAGAAGCCTCCTGCAAGACTTTCCAGAATTCTCATAAGAGGTATGACATATGAAAAGAGGGCTCTATCATTAGTAATTTTTCACCTAACGTATCTTCATGTATTATTGTTTTTATAATCCATACTGCTGTTGAAATGTAACAACTAAATCAGTTCCTTCTATTTATGAAGTAAAGTAACTTGATCATCCAAATACAAATAAAACATAAATACTAGGAGTACATCTAACGTCTTCTTTTGAACCAAGTACAAAACAGGTTGGTTGAAGTTTGAAACACTTCTAAAATGCCCCAAATAGCAGTTTTGCACTTACACTAAAATACACACATTGGATTACTTATCAATCAACATTTCAAGTTTACCGTCTTTTGGGGGCCCTAATGAAAAGTTCACATAAAAGCCTTCCTTGTTCATCTTTGTAATCTCTGATTGTGTTGTATAATTCATGGCAAACAGCAATCTAAAATAGTAGGGCAACAGAAAAAAATAAAAGTACATTTGCAGTGATGTTGAGTATCTGTATAACACTATACTTCTAATATTCAAAACATTTCATGCATCATGCAGCGTTTTTCCTTTTTAGATATGAGCCAGCAAGAACAAGGGACAATACCACGTAACATTTTATAAAATACTGGTGCCATAGGAGAGATGGGATACATTACTATTTGCTTTCAGAAAAAAATAAATTTAAAGAAAATATGTTTTTAATGACATCTTCACCTGATTAAAATTTACTTTGAAAATTTAAGAAAGTGCTGTGTGTGTGTCTACGTATTTCAGGTAATTTTGTTATAAATGGAACCATATGCTATGACCTCTAAGAAACCGAGATTTTCTTAATTTGGTCAGTTTGGCAAATTGGAAAAGGAACCATCAAATGAGCTAACACAGAGTCGTGACCATAGCTAAGCATGGTGAAACCTTAACAACCTTTTTTCTTTTATTGCTTTCCAATTCATTTCTGAAGGAGTCTTAAGTCATCCTTAGCAATTTCATTGTCAAAGCTGCATTTGATAGGCTCCCTAAACCATCAACAAGGTGCCATTTCAATTCTGTGCAGAAAATAAGCAATTATAACAGCCAAAAACAACCAAACCAAACTAAACAAAACAAAGAAGTCCTATTTTATTAATATGAGGATATGCTGGGGAAAAAGGGATTTTATTTGTCTGTGAACATGTTAAACAATTTATATACAAATAAAATCCATTTACTAAAGGAAATCTAAAGGAGAAAAACCTACTTTACAGGAAATAGGCTTCCACCTTTTGCAAGCTTATGTGCCAAAACAAAGTTTGCTCAGTATGGGGTGGGGAGTCTGCACTCCCAAAATGGCCGGGGGCAATTTTTCTTAACTTATTGTTTTATATTATTATTTAAAATAAGGTTCATCATTATTTTATAATAAAACAAAATATTTCTGATACTAAAAATACTCCTAAAAAATAATCAACACCCTTTTTAAAAAAATCAGCAGACACCCCTATGACACTGAGAAAAATCAGCCTAATATAAGAAGGTGGTTAGAAGATTTTAAAAATCTTAAATGGGGAAGTTTTCACCTATTACTTCCCTCAACTGCACTAACCTCCCACCCCACCACCACATCAAAGTCTGAATACTCTGACCTCAACAACCCTGGAAAAGCTGTCAACTTCAAAGAAGACGGTGAGTTGAATCACTTATAAACAGCAAATAAATGTACAGGAAGTCCTCATTTACAACTCCAACACAATTAGGACTGGCCATTTGGTTGTTAAACAAAGCCGTCACTACATGAAATATGTCTGTACTTACACTCTCACTTCAATTTTTCTTTGCTTTACAAACCTGCTGCTAAACAAATGTAAGCATCCTGAAATAGCAATAGCAATAACATTTAGACTTATATACCTTTTCACAGTGCTTTACAGCCCTCTCTAAGCAGTTTACAGAGTCAGCATATTGCCTCCAACAATCTGGGTCCTGTTATGTTAAAATGCAAAATATTCTGATGCTTCATTGTTCTCCAATATGTATGCATATCATTCTAATTTAAAGGGACAATATTTTTAAAGCCCCAAGAAGTTAAAAGAACAAAGAGTTTAACAACTGCTTTCTAGTGATACAATAGACTGTTGCTTTTACACAGTGACTAGGCTAGAAAGATAGACATGTAAGGGTATTTACAGGATCAACTGTTGGGAGGTTGGAGAGTCTTCTCCGCTTCCTACTTGGACCTGGTGTGTTTGTGGAATGGTGACCATCATCAAAATCTCCTCCACTGGCACTGCTAGAAGGAGAAGTAGCCCTTCGCCTCTTTGAGCTCATGGAATCCAACTTCTTCTATAATGAAGAAAAACGTTCTTAAACTTGGAAGGTTTCAAACAAAGAAAACATAAGATAACAAGACAGCAAATCCTAATCAATCTACAATTCAATTATTTGAAATAACTTACAGGTATCAGTGTGTCTTTGGTACGCTGTGTATTTTGAAAAAATGTGGCTATTCTGATAAACCTATTCACACAATGGCTGCCAGTGTGAGCATGGCTAACTAAGAACAATGATGAGACACACTGATAAGGATCTATTCCCACTCCCTCCAGCTGCCTATAGGGCATTTTTTGCATACAATTTTGTGGGCTTGGAACATTTCTGTATAGCTTCTTTAGATTCACTTTAAACCCCATAATTCTGGGGAAATGCCCATGCTGTGTGGGGAATAGAGACTAGTTTGGGAAAGGCTGATATAACCTATATTAGGATATTAATGGTTTTACTGTGAAGAAATCGTTGTATTAGCCAAGCCCCTTGATGACAAAATTATAACAAAATAAATGGTTTTCTGAAGGGACTGAAACATTTCTTAAAGAAACATTACCATAGCTATTTGGCTGATATGTAGCAAGCATAAACAATTGTAATTTATTTTACTGTGTGTGTGTGTGTTTAAAAAATCTAGACATCAAGACATACATACATACATACATACATACATACATACATACATACATACATACACAAATCTCCTTTTGGCCACCTGGCAACTTTCAAGGTAATTAAGCAAAAATCAATTACAACCAAAATCTGTTTTGTGCCAACACCAAAGACCGAAAGTATTTGCTCCAATTGTGACTAAGGAATGAACATTCAATTACAAGTGAATCATGTATTAGTTGCTAAATTTAAACGTACAATAATTACAGAGACTATGTAATTACTATGATCATATTTCTCATGGACTATATTCAATATAAGAGCAACTTGTGTGCCAAAGTACTTTCATTCGTTATATTTTTAAAAAGTATGTAGTTATGCTAAGCATGGTTTGGAAGTAGGCATGCAAATTTTATGACATAAAAGCTACTGTGATTTGTGCAATAGTGACATGAAGTGTCCTAAGAGAAAAAGTGAAAGGATCTAAATTATTATTGCAAAACAATTTGTTTGCTAAGCTAGAAGTAAATGCTTCTGTCAAAAGAATAAAGTGATATTATACAATTGGTTTAATACATTAATGTGGACATATATTAAGTACCGAAAACAAAATATAAAAGAATCCTTAAAGTAAATGTCCTTATATTTTGCCAGTACAGCACTTCTTCAATGTAATTCTCATCAATCAGTTAGAGCTTTCCAAAAGGGGAAAAAAAAACTTTTTGCACTTTGCAAACCTCCCAAAAATGGCCCCGTTTTTTTTAAAAGGCATGAATAGCCTGGGGGGGGGGGCTTGAAGAGTGCTCCTGGGGAGGGTGAGAGAGCCAAAAACAAGCAAAAAGCGGCCCGTTTTTCGCGAAAACAGGCCCATTTTTTGTCAAAAAAAAATGGCATGCATAGTTTTATGGAGGCTTATAGAGTGCTGCTGGGGGCTGGGGGCGGGGGCAAAAAGGCCCGTCTTTTGCTCATTTCTGCCCTCCCCAGCCCCCAGGAGCTCTCTGAAAGCCTCCATAAGGGTATGCATGGCCATTTTGGGGAAGGGGTGGGGCTTCGGGAGGCAAAAAATGCTGTATTTAATGTATAAGACGCACCCAGATTTTCAGCCTCTTTTTTGAGGAAAAAGGGTGCGTCTTATACTCTGAAAAATACGGTTGTGGATCTGAGCTGAAAAAGCTGAATCTTAAACCTGAAATTCACACAGTACAAATGCAGACTAAGAAATTATCATGATGTGAACTGATAACTTGTTTGCAATTTTAGTGTGAAGTGATTCATAAACCTTCTAAAATTTCCTACTCAGTTAAAAGCAGAAAAATGTGTTTGCACATATGTTTTTATGTTTTATATGTTTTATTGTACGCCGCCCCGAGTCCTTTTTGGAGAGGGAGCGGCTAATAAATTAAAAATTATTATTATTATTATTAAATAACATTAAAAACCTCTTATTATCCCAGTCAACTTCTTTTAACAAATTTAAGAATGTAAGATTACTATAGTAAGAAACAAATAGGGAACCATATTTTCCAATTACTTTATTTACAGAAATATATTTTAAGAATATATATTTAAGGTAAAGGTTCCCCTCGCACACATGTGCTAGTCGTTCCTGACTCTAGGGGGCAGTGCTCATCTGTTTCAAAGCCGAAGAGCCAGCGGAGTCTGAAGATCTCTCTGTGATCATGTGGCTGGCATGACTAAATGCCAAAGGTGCACAGAGCATTGTTACCTTCCCATCAAAGGTGGTTCCTATTTTTCTACTTGCATTTTTACATGCTTTCAAACTGCTAGGCTGGCAGAAGCTGAGACAAGTAATGGGAGCTCACTCCGTTATGCGGCGCTAGGGATTGGAACCGCCGTACTGCCGACCTTTCTGAATGAATATATGTTTAGTCTAATGTGTTTAGACTAAACATATTGTGTTAATACATTTGCACCTCATATCTGATAACCAAATGTACAAATTCATGATACACATGAAAAACATGACATTTACAAATACAGGTAATCCCCCACTTACAACAATTTGTTTAGTGACCATTCAAAGTTACAATGGGCACTGAAAAAAGTGACTTATGACTGTTTTTCGCAGTTATAACCTTTCCAGCATTCCCATAGTCAGGTGATCAAAATTTAGATCCTTGGCAACTGGTTCATGTTTCTGAATGTCGTTGTGTCATGTGATCACTTTTTGCGGCCTCTCAAGCAAAATCAATGGGGAAACCAGATTTACTTAACAACCGGGTTACTAATTTACCAACTGCAGTGATTCACTTAACAACTGAGGCAAGAAAGGTCATAAAATGGGGGAAAATCCACTTAACAACAGAAAATTTGGGCTCAATCGTGGTCGTAAGTCGAGGACTACCTATATAAAACAAAAATAGCTGAGATGTATGGAAGAGAGACAAACAGCACAAACATTACCAGCAAATTACCAGATTTACCAGAGTACAACCAGCACCACGAAAAGCCAATCTCCTCATAATGTCTGATAGGCAAGTAAGCAAACTGAGAAAAGGGAAATCTTTAAAGCACCAACTCAGCCGCAGTATTAGTACAGCCAAAACTGAAAGAGAAGATAACAAAAGGAAAGGAAAACAGAGAAGAAACAAAGGAAGAATAGGTAAATAAAGGAATTAAGAAGAAAGAATAAGGAAAACTATAGAAAACAGCACAAAATAGGATTATAATAACTGGCTTGTTTGCAAATTTGAAATGATATTTATTTACAATTCAGAACAAAACTAGCAATCTTAGAATAAGTGAATAAAGTTTGTAGTTTCATACTTATCAGTTACAAAACTCTGCTATTTGATATGGTAAAACTATAGTCTTAATGGTCATATTATTCCAGAAGAATTATACAAAAAAGATTGTTCATTATATAAAAATCACCATAGTGAATCTATTGTTGTTCCAATTAAATAATATATTGACCAACATTAAAAAAAATAATTCAGAAATTGCAACAGCCAATGTACATCATATAACAAAGTCATTAAGATTTAATTATAAGTTATAAATCATTATAAAAACTTTAAATTAATAATGCAGACACAGATCTAATACTTTTAAATAGTTGCTGAAGCACTTCAAACTAAACAATCCCTTAGTGATTATGAATAATTGAAGGCAACAAAACTATAGTTAATTTATACATAGAAGTAAACCATATTTTGGTAACAACTTTTTTCACATTTTACTCCAAGCCAAGAAACAGCTGTAATTTTGTCTGATAAATGATAAATAAATTGAAAGCAAACTCAAACAAAGCAGAGGTATTTAAAGCTAAAGGTTAAATGGTGGATTTGTACTTCATGTTGTTGTTGTTGTTGTTAGTTGCGAACTCGTGTCTGACCCATCATGACCTCATGGACAATGTTCCTCCAGGCCTTCCTGTCCTCTACCATCCTCTGGAGTCCATTTAAGCTCACACCTACTGCTTCAGTGACTTCATCCAGCCACCTCATTCTCTGTCATCCCTTTCTTCTTTTGCCCTCAATCTTTCCCAGCACGAGGCTCTTCTCCAGTGAGACTAGGTTGTCCCTGGGGTCGCGATGGGTCGGATACGACTTAACAACAACAACAACAACAACATGAAGTACAAATCTTTCATTTAACTCATTAATACTAACTCATTAATATTTCTTTAAATACCTCTGCTTGAGTTTGCTTGTACTTCATACAGTGGTTGAAATGATGGTAGGTAATGAAGTTTATGTTTTTGAGGATGAAAAATATTGTACATATAGAAAATAATGTAATCTAAGATAGCTAAAACCCTTTGATTAAAAGAGGAAGAAAAGAAGCAAAAGAGATTTTGAAATAAAATAAAACATTGTTTGGGAACTGGATAATATTTACAATATTATTGTTGGTTCCACAAGGAGCTTTCAGCAGAATTAAGTAAATAATATGGGATGAAACTGAAATGAGAGAATGCTGGAAGATTTGATTGGGTATGATAATGAAGACTGAAATTCAAATGAATCCTATAACTAATTTTTTAAAAAGAAGTAATATATGTTATGTGAATACTAAAGAAGAGAAATGCGTAGATGGTGTAGAATAGATGGTAAAAGCAGACAGATATTAGAACATTGACTTGGCTTGCTTATGGACTGCCTATCTGATTTGTGTAATGTGTGTGTGACAGCTGCTTCAGTACCTGACAATAAAAGAATGCTGTTATTGTTAGCCAAACAAAAGAAAAGGTGGCAAGAATGAATGCAGGGGGATTAATCTGTTAAGTATGCTTGACAAGGTGCTTGGCAAGGTTCTGACCAATTCTGACAGAAAAAGTGTGAGAAAACATTAGCAAAATTTTAGAAAGCTGTATGATTTTTTTGTATAGAGAGATGTTTTTGCTTTTCAGAATGTTTTTGAGCCATCTACAAATGTATGATCTACTGCATATTTCTTGATTCAAAGAGAATGTAGAATAAAGAGAATTAAACTTGCAGCATGGAAAGTTTAATGCAAGTATGGTGTGAAAGTATGGTTGCTAAATATGGTAAAGAGGATCTAATAGAGATATAATATACATATGCATATTGAATTATTATCAAATGGTTCAACAATTGACAGGAAGTAAGATAGATGTCTAATGTCTGCTTGATTTTTTAAAATGTATTTATGAATAAATATATTAGGAAGTGTGTGCTGTTAGTTGTGATGATTGGAGGCATGAAAGAACTTATACTTTTGAATGCAGATAATGTCACGTTATGGGAGAGAACCAAAATGGTTCATGTAAATGTTAGATTCAGACACCGTTTGTGTCTGTGTGTATATATATATGACTTACGACCATAATTGACCTGAACATTTCTATTGCTAAGTGAAATATTTGCTAAGTGAATTTTTCCACATTTTACAACTTTCTTGCCACAGTTGTTAAATGAATTATTGCAGTTGTTAAGCTAGTAACAGGGATGGTAAGTGAATCTGGCTTCTCCATTGATTTTGCTTGTCAGAAGGTGACAAAAAGTGACCACATGACTCTAGGACATTGCAATTGTCGTAAATATATCAGTTAAGTGTCCAGACTTTGATCACATGACCATGGGAATGATGCAACGGTTGTAAATGTGAAAAACGACAATAAGTCACTTTGTTTAGTGCTGTTATAACTTTGGTCACTAAATGAATTATTGTAAGTTGAGGACTACCTGTAATTTCATTTTACTAGAAAAATAAAACAATTGCAAGTTTCTGTAAATAGCAAAACATGAAGAAAGATTAATTTATGTATCTTGAATTTTTCTTAAACAGGGTGGAGAAATTATAACGTGCAAATTTTGGAAGAAAAGATTTGACATTAAGATGATATGGTCTATTGTGAAGCAACAATGCTTGTTGGGAAAAAAGTAGCAATGTAAAAGTTTTCTGCCCACTTTATTATACAAAAGTGAGAGATTGATATGCCAAAAGAAATTTATGTCAAATGTACATAATAAAGGAAGAAGAAACACTATCAGAAATCAAAGAGTGTTAAATGAACATAATCAACAAGGACTAACCAGTTCAAAAGAAATTCACTGAGATGATCTGGTGACAATGAAGGAGGATGAAACTGGAAATAAAACATTGTGTAATAAAAATGAATGGTCTGGGAAGGGAAATCATGAAAGCAGTGATTGGATAGATTTGATGAGATCCTCAAAAAAGAAAAGATAAAAGGTTAAAAAATAAAACAATGCATGAAATAGTGTATGGACGGAGTGGAAATAAGCATATTTTGCAAGGATGATTTATAAGTAATGTTGACATAAAATACTTTTAGTTATATTTCTTTTTTTGTATCTCCTACCTTTAATATTTTTGCCTACTCCTTTTCTATTGTTTGCATTTTATTGCATGCCCTAAAAGACAATATTGTCATGAGTATCTTTTATATTTAGATAACCTTTTGACTATTCTCTCAGGTAGGAAAGAGAAGACACAGAATAGCGCATTTAAAAATAATACTCAGTCAGCCTACTATCTAAAAGGGCATTGTGTAGTCTGCCATTCATTCTAATTCCTTCTATCAAATTATTTTCTGAACATTCAATAAATAAAATAACCAATACTCTTGTTATAAAAATATTATTTTGTTGTTACAGGTCCATTAACTGAACTGTCCTTCTTTTTCTATTAGTTAAATAGTTGTGCTGATATTTCTTGAACAGTACTATAATAGTTTATTTTTCTATCTGACAAGTATATCAGCTCAACCAATGAATTGCTAAGGTTCATATCAAGAACAAAACAAAACATTATTTTTCATATATAAATCATGCCTTTTTAAGTTATAATTTCCGGGTAGAATGAAATGAAAACAGTCTCTTTGGATAATATGCTAAAAAAAGAAAAGAAACCTATGAAGTTCTCTTCTGACAATGCCTTAGTTCTTCAAAATTTATTTTAACAGGTAGGGTTCTTGGTTCTCTCTGAGCTTTACCTGGTTCTCACTGATGTTACCTAGTTTTGGTAATGAAACGTCTCAGAGAGCACCAAGGAGCCCTTATTTCAACCCTGAGCTACAAATATTCTCCTTTATTAATTAAGATAGTCTCAACAGAATGGCATATTTTCATTGGCTATGTAAAATGAGAACTATATAACTCCTTAAATGTAGAAATAAATGAATTTTGGACATTTCAAAATATTGGTTATTAGATGAATAACTAAACTATAAATTCCAGTTAAGCTTTTCAACATCTTTAAATAAAGGAAACATGAAATATTAAAGGACAGCTAATTTTTCACTTGATGCTACCCATCATTCTTTTTAGATGTTATAACTTGCAGAATCCCTGTCCCTTTGTGCAGTAACTGTGGCTGGATTCATACAATATGCTAAATTCAAAGTAACACCTGTTGTGGCCACATAAAAAGCAAAGCCCTATATGTATATATTGTGTGTGTGGCCACAACAGGTGTTAATTTATATATAAACCCTATTATGGTTTACCATGTTAAATCAACAGATTACAATATCCCCAGCACACTGCATGAATCCAGCTTCGGAAACAGTCCCTGCATTTCATATTGTTTTTATTACAAAAACCTAAAGCCATGCTTTTAAAGAAACTATAATTTGTATTTTAGAAGAAAGTTTTATCGTGGAAAAAAAATAGGCAACAAGATTGTTTATGCCTCCATGGGGAGAAGCGGATGGGAGAGAGGATTCATTCAAAGAAGTGATTACTTTTGACAAGTGCAGCGGGGCTCTTGCTCTGGACTAGGCGAAAACTTCCCATCATTTTCCCCAGGCGAGACTTTAGGATTTACTACCTCTCCTGTTAACTGCTTTTGAAATGTTTGGGGTGTCTGTTTTTTTGTTTCCCCTAACGTGCTGACGAGGGGGGGAAAGAAAACCAGGAAAACAGATAAACCCACCCACAAATTCCTGGGAAGAACCCACCACATCCACCCGAAACAGGGGGAAAGGCTCGCAGGGGGGACGGGTGGGAACTCAGAGAAAAGAGGGTTAGTAGGACAGAGGCAGCCCCGGGGCTGGTGGGGAGGGCCGGTCTCTTTCCCCTCGGAAGAGACGGGAAGGCCGGTGAGAAGCGGGCGGCAGAGCCAAAGAGGAACCAGAAGGGAGGCAGGCGAGCAGCCCCGAATCCTCGGCAGGAGAGCCGCAGAGACCGGGGGCTTCGGCCAAAGGAATCTCGCCCAGCAGCTCCGGAGCCACACAAAGGGGACGCGCCGCGGCCTCCAGCCTTCCTTTCCCGCGAGCGCCGCTTGTTTTTCCGGAGCCCAGCCAAGCCCGGCCCCTCACCCTGAACTTACCCAGCCAGCCCCGCTGCTGCTGCTGCTGAT
Source organism: Natrix helvetica (assembly GCF_964273705.1). NCBI lineage: Eukaryota > Metazoa > Chordata > Lepidosauria > Squamata > Natricidae > Natrix > Natrix helvetica. Next base: position 301,296,873 of record NC_138548.1, read on the forward strand.
CCTCCGCCTCCTGCAGCCGCGGCCGCGCTCAGTCCCCGTCGCCGCCACTGCCCCCCGCGCCGTCGGCGTTGCCGCCACTGTTGCCGCTCACTTCGCTCGCTCGCTCCCAAGCGATCCCGCCGCTGTCGCAAAAGCTGAGCCTCTCGGCCGCCGAGCGAGGCCGACGGAGCGACAGCCAGGCCGCGGCGCTTTACGGCAGCCTTTCGGCGAGGTTCTTCTTTCTTCCACGTGGATCGGCCAGGAGGAGAGAGGAGAGTCGCCTCCGGCCGCCATGAAGAGACCGAGTGAGTAGCGCAGCGGCTATTGGGGGCACAAACGGGTGGGCCGGTAACAGAAGTCGGCCGGTTGGTTAATAATTCGCGACTGGGGGAAGGAGCTCCGTCTCTCCTGGGCCTTTGCTTCGCGAGCCTCTCCGGCCAAAAGCGATCCGGATCGGGAGGGCCGCTTGCCGTCCACAAGTCATGAAGTGTAGAGTCGTCTTCTGGAGAGGCTCCTGCGATCTAAGGCCCACCTGATCCAACCTGATGTTCTCCTCCATACGTGTTGGACGGCTCTTCCGTAGCCAGCAGAGCACACGAGGGAGGGAGATTGGAGGAGAGTCTGTGGGTAACATGGAGGTTTTCACTCATCCAGCTCATGGTTGTCCCAAAGGTGCTGCTGTTCAAAAGGCAACTGGACTTTCTTGGGTTGGGGGGGTTTCCTCCCCCTTGAAAACGTTTCGCTTCTTCAAGTTTCAGAATTGGATGAGAAGCGAAATGTTTTCAAGGAGGGGGGGGGAACCCCAAGAAAGTCCAGTTGGCTTTTGAACAGCAGCATCTTTGGGACAAATCAATAAAATTTATAATATAACCTTTATAATATGTATGTATGTATTATAGTATAACCTTTGGGACAAATAAATAAAATAAATAAATTTGGGGGGTGCATAAGTGCAGCAGCATGCCTACCGTCCCTGTCCTACTGTCTCCATTTATTAGTACCCTTTTACTGTGTTCATATTTATACTTATACCTGTTATCTTTTACATGTTTGACAAACTATATAAAATAAATAAACAAATAAATAAAAAACAAGCCATGAGCCTGGATGAGTGAAAACCTCCATAGACAGCAAGCTATGTTACCAACATTCTTGTGGGAAGAAACTTCTTTAGCTTCAGAATTGGATGAGAAAAGTTTTCAAGGGAAAAAAACAAAAAAGTCCAGTTGCCTTTTGAACAGGACCTTTGAGATAACATGGCTTGCCTGCACCCCCCCCAAAGCTGATGCAAAATTAAGTAGCAAGAAACAAAGGAAAATTCTAAGCAGAGTCTAGAAATGCGGCCCTAATTGTACTTCTTATCTTGATTTTGCTGTTCTGTATGGCTTCTGATATAACTAGAAATGAGTTAATTAAATTTCTACTTGTACTAGTGAGTTCTGGTTGTTTTTTTAAAAAGTTCAATGAATGGGAAAGCTTGCAATCTTAAAACCTATATAACGAAGGAGGGAAATCATTGGGAAAAGCCAAGGATATTATATACTATATCAGCCAACTATTTGTCTGTTTTACTTTAATGACCACAGACAATAAGCAATTGGGACTAATCCAAAGTACTCAATGAGACTTAAATTTTAAGTATTAAGGAGCAAGAAAAGATTACATTCCTAATCATATTGTGTGTTCCTGTAAAGGCAGGATAAAATTGTAATATTACCTAAGTAATCTGGGTCTATTCAGACATTTTATTTCCTATTTATTAAATTATGCTTCTAGATTCATAGCTGTGGAAAAGTAGTGTGGCACACATTTCATTTGTCCGATATATGGTGATAGAATTTAACTTTTTGCATTTTTGCCTTTCAGAGTTAAAGAAAGCTAGTAAGCGCATGACCTGCCACAAACGGTATAAAATACAGAAAAAGGTAAATATGTATTTTGAATTAATTCCTACTTAAAACAAGTATGGATTTTGCTGTTCCCATTGTGTATCCCAGTTGCTTTTATGAGAAGTATGTAAAGAACATAAAGTTCCTGTTATAATTAACTATTCAGTGCTATAGTTCTTGCTTTAGAAATGTTTCGTTCAACATTTCATTTCCATTCTTCTCCTTGAATTCTTCCTGTCTTCAGTTTAATGACTCTCTTTGTCATCATCAGTATCAGTTACCTTCACAAAGAAATAGAAAAGTGACATGCTTTCCTTACAACCTATTTTTGTTATAACGTTAAATAACATTGCAGAATTTTATTTTAAAAAGTTCCGTTATTTTTTGTTCATAACCTTCACTGTAGTCAACAAATGTTGAGTATATATCTGTTTCTCTCAAAAATTTAAAATATCCTGCAATGCCCCTGTGAATTTGCTGGGATACCTTGGTGCATGGTTTGGAATGTACAGTGATAAACTAACGTTTTTAGAATTCATGATTAGGAATAAGCTGTTATAGTGTGTGTCATACTTTTGATAAAGAATAGAAAGAAGGACTGTACAAGTAAAAAGGTTTCAAAGCTCCAAAAATCAGAATAAAAGTTAGTATTTTGTTTAGCATCCATAGCTGACTAAAATAGCAAAGATAAGATATACTTGGATCCAAATTTGTGTTCCTGTCTTCTATTTTCTTTGAAAGATGTGCTGCTTCATTTGTGTTCCGATAATTAATTGCCACCATATTTATTAAAATATGTCCCTTACAAGCTAAGAATATGTAGTGTGTTGAAGTCTCTGTATGAAAAGGAAAGCAAGATTTTAAAAATCCATAGTAGTAAACTGGCCACTGTTTTTTATAGGTGCGAGAACACAATAAAAAACTTCGAAAGGAAGGCAAGAAACATAAACACAGGAAGCCAAAGAAAGATCCTGGCGTTCCCAATGCTGCCCCATTTAAAGAAGAGATTCTTCGGGAAGCTGAACATAGGAAGCAACAGGTAAAACGACTTAAACTTTGGTGTGTAGCCATATAAAATTGGACGATCAACCATTTTTTATTAAAAGCAGAACTGATACTTTGCGCACCTATCAAGAGTTTTAAAACCATTATTCCGGGTAATTGCTGGGATTACAGAAAAAATTAATACGTAGTTTTGTATATCATCTATATCTGCTAAACTTATTAAAACATTTCTATGCCACATGTCATGCAGTGCATAATGTATTACAGTGAAATTCTGTAACCAGATAAACATTAGAAGAATGGTCATAATTAGTTTTAAAACAAGGTCAGGAGGGTTCTAATTGTCATAGTGTATAAACATATTTATATTTTGTGCTAATAGCGTGAAGAATTGAAACAGAAGCAAAAACTTGCTCGTCAGAAGGAACAAGAAAAGAAACGCAAACAACAAGCAAATAACAAGGATGACGGTGCTGAGGTATGAATTTTTAGGAAAGCACTACATTCAGATTGTGCTGGTCAGTGGAAGTAATATTTAATAAACTTGAAAAAAATCACATTTATTTCTTTCAGAATAATTGTCCCCTGAGCCTCTGTATCTGTACCTATATCTAGTCATGGGCTGGGCAATCCAGCCTATGGCTGCTCTTGAATGAAGTACACAACCAAGACCCACCTCTCTTTCCTATATTGTTTAGCATCTATTTGAAAATGCTATGAGAGATCATTATTCAGTTTGGAGTATGGTATTATCAGTGAACTGATTCTATTCAAGTCTTGAACCAGTATCTACAGGCTATAGCAGCGATGGCGAACCTTTTTTGGCTCGTGTGCCACAAATGGGGGGAGCGCAGGGGGGTCGTGTGCGGGCGTGCCGCACCCATAATGCAATGCATGACCCCCAATGCGCATGCACGCACAACAGTCGCGACCCCCCATTTTTACATGCTTTTTTCGCCCTCCCCAGGCTCCAGAGGCTTTATAGGAGCCTGGAGAGGGCAAAAAGAGCCTCCCACGCCCCGCCCCCCCCGGAGGCCCTCTGGAGGCTTCAGGGACCGTCCGGAGACTTCCCTAAAGCCTTCGGAATGCTTAAAACGACCCTCCGAGCAAACCGGAAGCGACTTCCGGTTTGCTTGGAGGATCGTTTTGAGCGCTCCGAAGGCTTCAGGGACCGTCTGGATGCTTCCCTGACGCATTTGGAGCGCTTAAAATGACCCTCCGAGCAAACCGGAAGTCACTTCCGGATTGCTCGGTGGATCGTTGTAAGTGTTCCGAAGGCTTCAGGGACCGTCCGGAGGCTTCCCTGACGCATTTGGAGCGCTTAAAACGACCCTCCGAGCAAACCAGAAGTCACTTCCGGTTTGCTCGGAGAGTCGTTTTAAGCGTTCCGAAGGCTTCAGGAAAGCCTCCGGACGGTCCCTGAAGCCTTCGGAGCGCTCAAAACGACCCTCCGAGCAAACCGGAAGTCACTTCCAGTTTGCTCAGAGGGTCGTTTTAAGCGTTCCGAAGGCTTTAGGAAAGCCTCGGGGGGGGGGGAGGCTCTTTTCGCCCTCCCCAGGCTCCTATAAAGCCTCTGGAGCCTGGGGAGGGCGAAAAATGGCTTAAAAAAGGGTGAAATCACCTGACAAATGGCTCCATGTGCCATCTGTGGCACGCGTGCCATAGGTTCGCCATCACTGGGCTATAGGAACAGGGTGAGGAAAACCAAGCTCAGATTAAATCTACTTAGTTGTGTAAGCATCTTGACTGTTTGGAAATATTGTGTCTCATGGTTGTTCTAATTAGGTGCTATTCCTCCTGAAGGAGCACATCTGACATTTGAGAATTCCCTAGATTTTTTGGTCGGGGGCTTTTGTTCAGCTTCAGATGATGCACAGGTTACCACTTGTTCTGGACCAGGAAGCCTTAGTGACACTAACTCATGCCTTGATCACCACATTATAGGATTCTCACAATACACTCTATGTGGTGCTGCCTTTACAGACAATATGCTATAACTAGTGCAGAATATAGTAACTAGGCAGCTTATACTGAAGACCCCTAATTGCAGAAGACCCCTCTTTTGCACTTGCTGCTCTGATTGCCAATAAATTTTGGAACCTAATGCAAAACACTGATTATTGCAAATAAAACTTTAGTCAATGTTTACTGGGTTATGTCAGGGATTTGCTTACTATGATGTTCTTTGAATATCTAGGTGGGATCAATTTAAGGTTCTACCCCTATGGAAAGTAACGGGGAAAGGAATAGGCCAAAAGGCAGGTCAACTCTAATTGCCTCCTATGTAGTCAAACACACTGCTGTTTCAGAAAGCCATTCTATTTCACAGCAGACTTTTCGCCCCTAATGAGGAATTGTGGGCAACCACTTAGTTTTAGATTTTAGGCTGTTTCTTCAATGAGCTTAAAAGTATTTTAGTTGGACTGGTTATATATTCTGTTTAGCACACTGCCAAGTGTCTGGATTAGGAGGATATATAAATGCTGTAAATTAAAGAACAAACTTTTATCATCGCTCCCTGCTATTATAAGTGATAATTGGTTTCCTAATTTCTAAATTTTCTTCTGTTTTTTTTTTTCATTTATTTATAGAAATCAACTACAAAGCAAAAAACGAAATCCAACCAGCAGGTCCCAAAAAATTCAAAGAAATCATTTTGTGAAGAGTTTAAAAAGGTGAGAAAATTTTTCAGATAAAAGAAATGCTATATATTTCTTTTTTTTTTTAAAGAGCTATTCGTTTGACAACTCACAGTAGCTTAAAAATTGCTTTGTTCTTCACGTAAGTCAGTTCTGCTCTTTGAGAAAAGACATTAATGAAGATCTTCAGTATCCTAAGTCTTAACGTTAGGTCTATGGAAATGTTTCTTTTCTTATAATAACTAGAAGTTTTAGTTGCTTTATAAAGTTGTGAAATCATAAATTATATTTCTTACCTGACAATAGTAATTTGAAATAACAATAGCGCTTAGACTTATCTACCGCTTCACAGTGCTTTACATCCCTCTAAGCGGTTTACAGAACCAGCATATTGCCCCCAACAATCTGGGTCCTCATTTTACCCACCTCAGAAGGATGGAAGGCTGAGTCAATCTTGAGCCTGGTGGGATTCGAACTGCCAAATTGCAAGCATTTTTGGATACTGGATGCAATAACTATAGTATGATCTCTTGCCGGTGATCAGCAAAATATCATCCACTCTGCTTTTTGTGTCCTTCCTCCTATCCTAGAGCAGGCAGAAGGTTCAGGGAAGGAGAGCACAAGGAGAATTCCCCAATCTGAGCAGAATACCATTTCCCTAACATACTGCTTTTCAGTATATTCAAAGACAAAAGAATTACAATGATAAAAGTATTCTAGATATATTCCAAGCTATTTTCTTTCTGTTTTATTAAGTTTTGAACATGTACATATTTTATTTTTATTTATATCCTACTTTTTAAATAAAGCTATTTGCAATTACCTTTAGCTGCATATTTAATGTTCCCAACCATTTTTTTTAGCATGGTTTCTACTAAGAACACAGAGTTTGATATGGTTCTGAAAACTTAAATCCTCAGAGAATGTTGCATTAAATTTTTTGGATAAGCCTTTTTTAAGACCATTTGAATTACCCTTAAATTAGCTTGATACCAAAATAGTACCAGGAATGTCATGACTCAGAAGCTTTCAAATGTAAATTAGTCTTATGGTCTCAAATGCCATATTCTTTATTACTCTTTAGGTTATTGAGGCTTCAGATGTCATACTTGAAATCTTGGATGCTAGAGATCCTTTAGGCTGCCGATGTCCACAGGTTGAACAACTTATTGCTCAGTCTGAGGGAAGAAAAAAAATACTTTTGGTTTTAAATAAAATTGGTAAGTAAAATGAGTGATTTCTTTTTTACATACACTTTTCAGCTCTAATCATAGGCCAGTTAAGTCCAATGATTTGAAGATTGTAAAATTTAGAAATGGAGATTAGAAGACTTGCCCATTTTTCTTAAATGCTAGTAGAGGCTGGCTTGTATTTAAGGTTTAGCGTTTGACTGCGCTGTTGATTATATTATCCTTTAAAATAATCCTTGAGTAGGAAGTGAGCTATGAGGAGGCTATGAAACAAGCTGACCTGCATCTGGAGACTGTCAGATCCAACTCTGAGCTCACTCTTCCTGCTAAGGAGGCATAACCGATTCTAGTCATTCTCATCCGGTATGTTTAGAAACACCAGTGGTGAATTACGACCAGTATGCCCCGGCACGGGTGTACCGGTGCCTGCCGGGAGCACCAGGTACCGTTCCGGTATGGTGCTCCAGAGGGCCCGCCCGCGCTCCTTACAGGTATTTGAAGTTTTTGGGGTTTCCGCGCACAGAGCGTACGGCGCTTGCGTAACACTCCGCCGAGCAGGTGGGGCATTACGGGCGGTACGTACGCAAGCACATGTGCTGTGTGCGTTCATGTGGTCACCTGGCCCCGTTGCACCGTACCAGTTGCAATGGGATCCAGAACCCACCACTGAAACACCTAGGTTGAAGCCATGCAGTGTTTAGATCTTGTGAAAATCTCCACAAGCCTTTTGCCTTCTAAGCTGCTGGCAGGCACACAGGGCATTACTCCCATTTAATGTGGCCCTGTGTTGAAAGAAACTGAAATAAAGCTGACTATGGAAAGGCTTTTATTGAAGTATTGATTAAACTATGCTTCATTCTGTTCTGAATTTAAACCTCAAAATTGTATTGATCTGCCTGGATGTATATCTCGAGCTCAGAATACATCTGGTTCACTGAAGAGTTTAGAATTGCCTCGAATTACCTATGTATAGCTGTGAATATCCTCTAGAGCATCACACCTTTCCTTAACTACTAAATTTGCAATGTTGCACATAACAAAGAATATCTTCTATGTCAATCAAGCAGTCATGTGAAATAGCAACTATTTGGGTTGCTGGGTGATATTTTTGTCTATTTTCATATCTTTCATATTTATTGATTGTCCAATAAAATTAATTATTTAATAGGCTTTACTGGTTTCTGTACTTTTCAAGATCTATGGCTATAGTTAACCATTTTTAATAGGTTCATGCTGGCAGCTTCATGAAGTAAATAATGTGTCTCATAATACTTTTGAGAAACATGGCTAAATTTGAATCCAATGAAATAGAATCTTATCATTGCACCAGTCAATTTAATTTGAACAGTAGGGATTATGGGTAATGGCACTTTCAATGTGAAAGGAACAGAAATAATGGAATCCACAAGTCTTAGACATTCATTTCTATTTTAAAATTGCATCAGAATAGGACATGGAATATTTACTGCAATTAATTACTTGCAGTAATAATTTCTTACTGCAAGTAGGCAGAAGTGCTCTTTATATGATATACATCTAATAATCCTCCAAGACTTTAGAGAAATAAAGTCACTGCAAATAGTTTTGAGTATTTAGTGAGTAGCTCACAAATGTTGATGCCATAACAATCATAACACAGTGGCTTTCTAGATGTAAACCTGGAAGGGCATGAGGAATTTGGTAGTATCTTTTCTGCCTAACATATTTTATTAAAAAGTAAGGGGTTTTGTGAGCTGCAACTTACTTTATCCGATATCTTTTAATAAAAAATTGTTCATTGGGAAATGGTCTGCCAAGTTCCTTCTGATTTTTTTCTCCATACACTAACACAGTTCTCTTACTCAATGTTTGAAAAGCATGGATTGTCACTCAAAAGCATATTTTTACAGCAAGCTTCTGCATATTTTTTCTCCTAGATCTGATACCAAAAGAAAACTTAGAGAATTGGTTAAATTATTTAAATAAAGATCTTCCAACTATTGCTTTTAAATCTGCAATGCAGATAAAAGACAGAACTGTGGTAAGGACATATTTTCCTTTCTTCTGTAATACTAGCCAATCTGTTTTTATAATATTATATACAAACTATTAATAAGACCAAAGATAATACAAAATCTTTTCCTCCTGTTTAATAAATGATTAAATTAGTACTCCTGAAGATACAGTGATCATACATTCTGTAAAGTGTGCATAGATTGTATTGCCATTATCATATATTCCTCCAAAAATTCTTAAACAGGCCATTTAAACTACTGAATCCAACCCACTTTTCATACAGGAAACTAAATCAAAGTATTTCCATGCAAAAGAGGAGTCATTGGAAAATTGATTATACTACTGTATGATACTATCATTATTGTTAGATAGAAAAAAAGTTTATTTTCATTTGAAATAAGCAAGGGTGCTAATACTACCAGATAGAAGATAATAGTTGTATTTGCTTCCTCAATTGTGTTGTTTCTTTCTTAATAACTAAAATTCTTTGATTAGAAAACTCTTGGGGAAAAATAAACATAGATGCTTGAACAAAGTTACGGACAAGAGAGATTGGGTATAATATAAAATAGTTCTGGGATCTTTATGACTGTACTTATTTTAAAATTAATTACCTGGGGTTTTGTGCCTTTCCATATTATATATGATAACTGAATAAAGTTAATGTCCAAAATTTCAGCAATATTATATGAAGATTGTTAACTTTTCCTATTTTCTACAATTGAAGGAATTGTGCCAAGTAGTACTACAGATGGAGTGTTCTGCTTTTCATTTAGATAAAAATCCATAAATTAATTTGTCTTTTTTAGAGATTTCATGGATTTATTATAATTGATTCTTTGGCTTAGTAAAATGCTGCTTTTAACTTATCACGCTCTTTGTCATATGGCTGTATCTTGTAGTCTATTCTGGTAGAAATATATTTCTCTGTGAAATGGATATTCTGCTGATCTTATTTTAAATTTACAGCAAGAAAAAAGAAAAACAAAGAAGAATACTGCATACCTAGAATTATCAAGAGCAAACAAATGCTTTGGAAGTCAATGTCTCCTGAAACTTCTTCAAGAATATTGTATAACTAAAGATGAAGTTATACAGGTTGGGGTAATAGGTAAGTTTGCCTTGTCCGTATGGAGTTCTGTGAATTATGTATAGTACACACTTCTATATAGTACGGACTACTATGGAGATTCATGCTTGAAAATACACATAAAATATTGGAATTGGTCACATTATACATTTTTTATGATGAGGATGCCTGCTTATTTATAATACTGGAGTGAGAAATGAGGATATATATTTTTGTCTTAGTCTCATGGTGAAGACTTCAGATCCAACTCTGATCTTGCTCTATAGGCATTTTAAAAAGTGAAAACCCAATTGGCCCAAGTTAGTCTAACCAATATTTTCAAAGAATGCAACATTGTCCAAAATCAGAAGACGGAAAATGTACTGCATTTTATTCTTCCACTCAGACCCTGTTATATTTCAAACCTAAATGTAATAGCCAAATGAGAAGAAGAGGAAATTGAAATAGGAACCCTACCTTTTCTGAATAAATATTTTTTCTGAAATATCTGATTATTTAAAATGAAATTCTTAGAATATAAAGTAATTTGAAGATGCTGCATTTATGTTCATAGGTGGTGTGGAACTAAAAATAGAATCTTACTCTGATCTTCAAACTAATTCATGTTATGTCTTACAAAAGTTTTTTTGTTTTGTTTTATGATGCGCTTTAGGTTTTCCAAACGTGGGGAAAAGCAGCATAATCAATAGTCTGAAAGAGATACGTGCTTGCAACGCGGGACCAGAGAGAGGCCTAACAAAGTTAGTTTGCTTTAATAAAGCAGTGTTATAACAGCACACATGCATACCTATGCATGGGTTGGTCTTTTGGGGTCCCTCAAGCAACCGTCCTTCAGTCCTTCTCCCACAATCTTTCCTATAATCCTTGGGAGTGTGCCCAATGTCTGCCACCACTCACTTTTTACAGAGAAAATTTCTTTCTGCATCTTTGTTAGGAGGAAAAGTGTGGGGAAAACTTCTTTTTATTAACTTATCTGTAGCTTATAGAGAATATGCAGCAGTTATACATTGAATTACTTAGATCAATTCATGATAAAAAAAAGTTTTATTTTAAAAAAATCCTGATTTAAAGTTAGCCTAGATAGCTATTTCCTTCAGTAGCTTCTTTCAAAGTTTTTCTCCAATCCTCCTGTGGATGACTACATTCCATTATTCTGCCATCTGTTTCCTCATAATTCTGGTTTTGTGTGCTCCTGATTCATCCCAATCATTATGTCTCTGGTCTGTTAAGGTCCGTACAAGCAGTACACATTGACAAACGTATCAAGATGTTGGATAGTCCGTGTATACTTGCAGCACCTTCATGCTCCGCTCTAACTCTAGCACTGAGAAGCATCACATATGCTGAAAACCTACTTGATTCAGTAGATGCTGTTCTGAACCACTGTAGGAAACAGCAGGTAAAAATACTGTACAGTTTCACCATTTGATTGCAGCTGTTTTACGAACTTTTGATTAAACCTTATTTTGTATAATTTAGAGCAGTGTAGCTGGATGACACTATTCATTAATTTGGCATATCAGTGAAATGAAATTTTACTGCTGAAAAAACTATTTTGTTATTGTGTTGATTATATCTACAATAGAAGGGGATACTTATATTCTATTTATACAACAGAGAATATAATTGTGCTCAGTGTGCCATCATTTAGGCAAGTGAGAAATGAGGATACTTGCTATGTCATACTGTTAACGGTGATGACATCAGATCCAACTCTGATCTTGCTGTTACCCTTAAATGGTGCTTTTTCCCCAAATTAGAAAAATAGTGACTTATATAAATGAATTGGAGGAGAAGCAGGCAACTGGTTGTGGCCGGTTGGAAATTATGTGGGAATTTCTTCATACAAGAAAAAAATTCTGAGAATATAATACTTTGTGGGGGTTTTCTTTTATTATAGATCATGTTACACTATAATATCCCAGACTACAGGAATTCTCTGGAATTTTTAACTTTGCTCGCTCAAAAGAGAGGAATGTTGAAAAAAGGTGGTTTTCCTGATACAGAAGGTGCGGCTAAATTACTGCTCTGTGACTGGACAGGGTAAATATGGGGTCATTTAATTTACAATAAAACAAGCTCTTTTGCTATAGTACTGAGATTTTTTTAAAAAAATTATATTAAGACCTGTGCTTGGAAGACCAAACAGTAAATTTATCATGCATCTGTTTGAATTGTAAGATTGTTGTTCCTTCTACTACCATACAGCTTGCTATAAGTGTAAAATTTCAGAGGTAGGGAAGAACGTCCTTCGTATATTTACTAGGGATTGAGTTGGGGATTTTCCCATGCAAAATGTATATTATTGAATCTTAAATAAACAAGCTGTCACACTGGCCTCTGCCTCCCAGCAATGTGCCTCCTTGCAGCATACAGCCTGCTTGTTTCAGCTTCAGCACAGCCTGATTAACACAAGCAGCTGATTATCGGTTGGATCGGCGTCCCGACCATCAGCTGTTTCAGGCTGCAGAGATTGCTGTTGCCGCCTCCGCGCACCCTATTTTCAGCCTCTGCATCACATTTTTCGCCTCTGCGTGCCAAAAAGACAATCAGCTGCTTGTGCTAATCAGGCTGTGCTGAAACTGAAACGGGCTGTTTGCTGCAAGGAGGTAAATTGCTGGGAGGCAGAGGCAGATTTTTTTTTCTTGTTTTCCTCCCCAAAAGCTAGATGCGTCTTATACTTTGGAGCGTCTTTTACTCTGAAAAATACGGTGTGTATTTACATTCATTGGAGCGCATTGGATTTATAAAAAAGTAAAAAGTGCACACAGTGGGAAAGTAGACATGGAAAGCCATGCCTAGTGCAGCTCAGTGGAAATACACATGGAAAGAAATACTAGTGCAGCTCAGGGTGGCAAACAAAAGTGTTCGGTGTGAAATTGATTAGGATTTTGTTAATATCAGGCAGCAACTGCCAGCAGAGGATTCGAATCAGCTAATTAAGGTCATTTGTTAACTTCCAGCTAGCACTCTTTAGGAAAGTGCTGTGCTGCAGGAAAAAAAGCAGCTGAGGAAAAGATAGCTTGTTTAATTTATTTTATTTATTTATTTATTTACTGAGCGCTTATAGACCGCCCCCTCTCCCGCAAGGGACTCGGGGCGGTGTACAGTCCATATCAGAAATACATCATAAAATAGCTATAAAATTAAACAATTAAAATTATTACATAGATAAGTAGATAAGAGGAGGATAAAAAGGTTTAAAAGAACTGTACAGCTGAGTAAATAGTTTAAAACCCCTACAAATATCCCATAAAATCGAATTTAAAAAACAATTCCCCTAAAATACCAGTTGAAATATGTTTGCCAGGAGGTAGCAGTTATGATTATGCCAGGCCAGCCAATCGGAACAGGTGTGTCTTCAATTTTTGTCGGAAGGAGCGGAAGTCGGTGGTGGTTCTAATGTCGGGGGGGAGGTCATTCCAGAGGGTTGGGCCCATCACAGAGAAGGCCCTACTCCTTGGCGCCGCCCGTTGGCATTGCCTAGTGGACGGCACCAGGAGAAGTCCCTCCCTGTGAGAGCGAATTGGCCGCAGGGATGTATGTGGAGAGATGCGATCCCGCAGATAACTAGGTCCTGTGCCATGGAGCGCTTTAAAGATGGTGATCAAAACCTTGAAACGCACCCGAAAAACCACAGGCAGCCAGTGCAGCTTGCGCAGGAGAGGTGTTACTTGGGAGTACCTAGTACTCCCCATGACAGCCCGCGCGGCTGCGTTCTGGACTAGCCGCAGTCTTCGGGCGCGTCCCAAGGGAAGCCCCATGTAGAGAGCATTGCAGTAACCTCTTTGCCCTGCACTGGACAAGATGATGTCCTAATGGCTATAATGCTGAACCATGTGACTGTAATGGTCACAAGTACATATGTTGGCCGCTTAGTATTTCATCACCGTCATAATTGCAAAGGGTCACTGTCTGAGTCAGTAAACAAGGGCTACCTTATATGTATGTATATGCAGAAAGAAATTTAAGAGTTTGTTCAGCTATTTCATCTAAGGGATTTCTATATTTCTGTTCAAGGGTGAAAATCTCTCCTAAATGTCCTTTTTTTCAGTGCCAAAGTTAGTTACTATTCTCGCCCTCCTGAACCATGGGCTCTGTCCCCACATCTTTCCAAGGAAGGAGTAGCAACAATACAGGAGGATTTTAATTTTGAGGAACTGGAAGAAGATAACAAAAATACTGTAAATGGTGAGATTTGTCTAACCTAACCCTCTTATATATATATATAAGAGCAAAATCCATAATGACCTAGTATAAATTACTGAATGGTTTACATATTACAGAACAGACTTTTCCCAGAGGCTATGTTTGACTTCCATGAAAAAAATATTAGTTATTTTGGATATGTTTCACATTTCAGGAAAAACAAAGTTTAATCCCTACAAAGATACCAGCATATCCCTCAATTTAATCCCCAAATTACAATTAGTTTATATAGGAATGTTAACTCTTCATCTACTGCTTTCTCCTGCATAAAATTATTTATATATACTAGAAATAATTAAACTTATTTAAGTTTAATTCAGTGCTCTTTTGCTTAAAATAGCTTATCCCAGGGCTCAGCAAGCTTAAATACTCAAAGAGCCATTTGGACCTGCTTGCCACAGAAAAGAAAACACCGGGAGCCACAAAGGTCCTAACCGGAAGCCCCCTGTTCAGTTCTTACCAGAAGTCCAGTTCCCCCACCATAGTCTCCTAGCACGGCATACTTTTTCCTCTACCTGTCATAACCGAAAGCCCTATCTATTGTGGAGACAACTGGAAAACCCTCCCCCTTACCATAGTCTTCCCCCGGTGCACTGTGCTTCTCTTCCTCCCACTCTCCCCACCAGAAGCTCCTCTCAAAATTGTAGCGCCGACCGGTGACGGAGCCGCAGCAGAGGGAGGAAAGAGCCACATGCGGTTCCAGAGCCGTAGTTTGCTGACCCCTGGCTTATCCTGATGGTTGAGCTTTATTTAAAAATGCAAATTGATAGAGCTAATTGTCTCATGAACATTACAGTTCATCAGGAGTTATAAATAATTTTTATTTGTGGTACTTGGAGGGGGGGAATGTATAACTTTTCTTTGTGGAAGGGTGTTTCTAATTGTCTTTTCTGGTTTCTCTTCATATTAACTAGAAGTCCATACTTGGCTTTATGTTTGATTTAAGGTCTGTTTATAATATTACTACAAATAAAATCTGACATTTTAAGAAATTCCGGAATTGTAATGGAGTTGGGTGGCTTTAGAGATGTGATAAATAAATATTAGGAGTATTCATAACAAGAAAGACATAGTCATAAGTAACTTTGGAGAAGTTTATAACTTTGAACAGTTGCTAAGCGATAGGCCATAAACCAAGGATTACATGCTAATGTTCCTCCACTTATTTATTTTCCCCATTAGTAAAAAAATAGCAAATAGTCTTGCTAATTAGCAGTCTTGCTAACAAACTCATAATCTTAAAAGTGTTGCAACAGAATTCACTTCTATGGCGGTTTATCTTTTGGCAAAATGCCCTAGAAAGTTCTGCTTGTTCAGTCAGTCTCTTAAGGGAGTATTTCTTTTTTAGCTAACAAGTACCCTAACCAGGCAAGCACTATTGTCTTTCAATCGCCTGGCTTCACGGATGGCATCATGGAAGATAATGAACAGCCAGAGAAAGCCCTAGAATCAGAGAATGCAGAAGAAAATGATGAAGAATTAACTGAAGAAGAAATGGAAGAAGATGAAAGCGATCTTGATGATGTGGAAGAGGTAACAGTTGAATTTTAAGATGTTTTAAGGATGCTTTCCAGTGAGATCTTCCCTTGGCCGAATTGTTTCTCCTGTGAATGAACCAGGAGGAATACATTTTGTACTGTGTGCAAGGAAGGAGAAAGAAGGCATGCTAAACAGGCAAGCCTGTTCAAGTGATATGGGACTTCATTTGTAATATTAAGCAATTTCAAAATACAATTTGTGGGTACATCCCTCAGATTTTGAAGGATGGATGTTTAAGGTATTTGAAACCCTGTTAACACAGAATAGATTTTAATTCCTATCTTTAAAATTGAGAACTACTAACCTAGAGTGTATAGGAAGGTATAAGCACTGCATCTGGTTTTCCTATATCAGTAATGTTGATATAGCAATTATTAATCTTGTTTTAGGAAAGTGACCGATTAAAGAGTAGTCAAACGCCCTCTGAAGAATTGAAGGCAAAGAATGAAAATTTGGACATGTTACCTACAGGTATTTATTAAACCTACAAATTTCACAGGAGTAAATATTTAAATAGAAACCCTCCCAAAATATTCTGAACTTTTTTTCCCCCTTTAGATGAAAAACAACTCAAAACCAGTGACCTGGATGATGCCTATGACTTCAATACAGATTACATGTGAAGAAAATATTACAAAATTTAAAGTATTTTTCACATTCTGGAATGCATTCTTAATTTGTTTTTGTAGTTACTGAACACCAGACTCTTGTAAATATTTTGAAAATGTAGCTGATAAGGAAAGATACTTTTGGATGTAGTAAATTTTGTTCAGAAAATGCTTTGATCACATGAACTACAAGCAGAAGTAAAACCAGTGTTTTACAAAAGCAGAATGAAGCAACAATTCAGACTACAAGCTGTGTAGGGACTTGTGTTGACTTAAGTATGGATAACAAAGGACTTTCTACTTTCCAAACTGGAAAAAATTGAACTGAATTGCAGAAAATACTATGGTGGAATGGAAATTATTTTTCTTGGATTTTTTTCCTTCTGCCTATAGTAGTAAACTTGGCACTAAGATGAAAGTTGAAGCCTATAAAGAGTAAAGGAACAGCTAAAGATTGCTTTTTTTCCTGAATTATGCATTTTTCATAATTCTGTAGCCTCAGTTCCATCTTAATAAGGTATAATTTATATTGTATACAGGAATACATAATGCAGGTTCCTGAGGAACATATATATATAATTAGAAAATATAACCAAAAAGTGTAAATATATTTGTGACGTCTTCGTGCTCAATATGTAAGCAGTACAGCCATATAGAATAGGAACTCTTACAGGAAATCCAGATTATTATTTTTAATGATATAATTGCATATTCTTTATGTCATTTCTCTGGGTGTATATTCAGAGGCAAGAACATAACCTGTAATGCAGTACAGCCAAAGTCCTTTTCCACCCACTGTTTACTTAGAATTGTTTCTGTTTTCAGACACCATTTCATGTTTCAGATGAATATAAACATGATGATTAGATTTACAAAGTTTACTTAATTCCTGATAATTCGAAAGACAAAAGTGGTTCAGCCTTTTTTGAACAAGAATCACACTTAACTATTACATGGCCCACCAGAAGTCACATTCTTCTATGTGACACAATATTTCTGTAATCCAGAAGTTTCTCCTGTTGCATTGTAGTTTAGCAGCAACTTTTAGAGGAGACGCTTGGGCTTCTACACCTCTGTTACTTTTCTTTGTAACAGATCAAAATTTACTTTTTCTTTTAATTTGTGAACTTTTCTCCCAAATTTCAAATTCTTTTAATATGCGTCATCCAAATAGATGCTCAAGAAACTGAGTCCATTTAATGGAAGAAGTAATAGATTGTAAGACATTACTTTTTTTTACAGTGACCAAATGTAATCTGAACTCGCAGACAAACAAATCAATATTTCTCCATGAATTTAAACAGGTTGCTTTAGTGTTGTTGGGCAGTTTCTTCCATCATTTACTAAATGACAAAAACAGATTAAATCTACAAAGGACTTAAATAAGTGTAAACAATTAACTAAATACTAAAGAGAAAATGTTCTAACAAAACTTATGTTCATGGGTTACTGCTAAGAGGTGGTGGTTTTTCTTTAAAAATAGCTGTGCAAGATAATATTGTAGATACCTAAGAGAGTAAATGTCAAATTCCTTGGTGAAGTTCATTTTGTAATGTTTCATTTATAAAAGTTTATGTCTGAAGAATTCATCTGGTCTAGCTGAATACAAGTAGTCCTCAATTTAACAACTGTTTGTTTAAGACAGTTCAAAATTATGCCGGCCTTGGAAAAAGTGACTTAGGACCTATACTTACAACCATTGCACCATCCTGTGATGGTCACATGATTGCTGTGCGGGTGCTTAGCAACTGGCTCCCATTTATAATCTGTTGCAACATCCTACAATCGTATTGTGCTGTGTGACCTCTTTTGCAAAATTCCAGCAAAAAATTGCCCACTAAGGAATTGGAGCATATGATTTGCTTCATAACCACCATGAACATTTTCATAAATGTTCTGACTAGATATATGACAACAACAACCTCCAATGGAAATTCCAGTCCCAATTGTCATAAATTGAGGATTCCTGTAGTCGATAAACTATTCTTCATCTTGAAGGCACAGAGCTGCTGCGTCAGGCATACAATTTCAAGTTTTTCTCAAATTTATTGTACATTAAAAAGACATACCATGACTGATTTCACTCTGATCTTACAGGTTTCCTGAGAAAAGCATGTAGATGTTAAGTCTTTATTAATGTCCTGTGTAAATCTCGCTGTGCCTGCGAATCAGGTTAAATTTGCCATTAGGATCAGGAATGTACCATTTTTCCCAAACATCTGCAAAGGATGCCGTTCGCCCCCAGGGCTTGAAATGTCCATTCCAGTGGAGTAATTTGGCAGCTTGCACAAACTGTGGCGAGTATCTGTTGCCTGCACTTGAACCTTTAAATGGAATAAGACAAGAAATATAACAAGAAACCATGAGCGCAGAAGTAGTTTCTGCAGTTTTCAAACACAGGTGAAATTAACCATTTGATGTGTTCACACATTGACATTTTCATCAGAAATATTTTCTTTTGTCACTGGTCACTACACTCAAAATTGGACATAAAGTTTATTTTAGAGTCCTGAAGATGATATTCTTGCACTAAACTAATTGCTAAATGCATATTGAAATACCACATAAGTTTCAAGTTCACTGCGTTTAAAAAGGTCAATTTTCTTAAGTAGACAATAATTTGAATGATATTCTCCCAGAGGAAAACCAATCAATTTAATGCAAGGGATTAAAAACCTCCTACTAGTGAATTTCTACTCATACAGTTGGGGCTTTGCCTGTTCCCTCCAGGTCCACAGAAACCATTAAAAAAACACTTCGTTTCAGAGATTTTGAGAATGCATGAGAAATTGCCAGGAAATGGCCATTTCATCAATATTCTGTCCAAAATCACTAAAATTAGTACTGAATAAGGACAAAAAGGATTATAATTTCAAACCGTTTGACTAGTTCCATCTTGATAAAGGCACAAGAAGACAAGGTCCCCCTTGCACATATGTGCTCGTTGTTCCTGATTCTAGGAGGGCGGTGCTCATCTCCATTTTAAAACCGAAGAGCCAGCTCTGTCAAAAGACATTTCCGGGGTCATTTGGCTGGCATGACTAAATGCTAAAGGCAATTGGAATGCTGTTACCTTCCCATCCAAGGTGGTCCCTATTTTTCTACTTGCATTTTTTATGTGCTTTTGGAGTGCTAAATTGGTAGAAGCTGGGACAAGGAACGGGAACTCACCCCGTTACGCGGCAATGGGGATTTGAATCGCCGAACTGCCAACCTTTCCATCGATAAGCTCAGCATCTTAGCCACTAAGCCACTGCGTCCCTTAAAGGCACAATATTAACATGAAATTGGTTTCTTCTCTTTACTTACCAAGATGGCGAACATTCCACATTGGGTTAATTTTTGAATGTCTTTTGTAAAATACAATTAGCAGAGGAGGTGTGGTGATACTTCCAGCAAGAGTCTTGCTATATATCTCTTCCCTAGTCAGTGATTAAGAAAAATGCAGATTACCAGCTAAACCAAAAGCATAATGATTAATAAGAAAAATCATTTTCATAGATAATATAATTTGAATGGATAGCAATTTTGTTTTTAATGTATTATTTACATGTTTGTTTTTGCATTTTTTAAAAAATATTTAATGGCAAACCCTTACTATTAACAATGAATAACTCGCATTGTACTTTGGAGTAACATTGGATTGGACTCTCTCCTGTAAGATACACCTAAAGAATATAGCGGCAAAAATCAATACTAGGCGCAACATATTCCAGAAATTATGTGGAACTAAATGGGCAGTTTTAGCTGCCACACTCAGATCATCAGCCCTAGGGTTGGTCTACTCTGCAGCAGAATACCCAGTATATCTTAACAGCTGACATACTAGTAAAAGGATTATCTGACACTCTTGAGGATTATAAATACATGTATTAAAACCACTCTGACTTGGTTGCTTCCTGAGCCATATAGCATTGCCAGCTTTATGAAGGCAAGATGCACCAGTGAGCGAATACAGGAAAAAAAAAAAAGAACAATTCACCAGTACCAACATTCCTAATTTATTAGCCAGAAGATTCAAATCCAGGAAACCCCCACTGGCACTTGCACAACATCTGCCCAACAATGTTAACCTCAATTTCCAATGGGAATCCAAACAGGTTGCTGAATGTCCAGACATAGGAAGACATATAAAATGGCTTCACAAAAAGGTGCAAGGCTTTGAACCAAGGGTAACATTCAATTTTTCCCCTACCGGTTCTGTGGATGTGGCTTGCTGGGGGTGGGGTCCTGGGACTGAGTGGGCGTGGCCAACTCAATGTCACCCATTCAGTCACAGGACCCCAGCACCACCAAGCCATGTCCACAGAGCCCAGTAGGAAAAAATGTATGAACATGAGAAGGGCTCATGGTGAATGCTGTGGCAGAGATAATCCAAACGTTTCTTCCTCCAATTACAGCAGTTTAAAATAGTCCACAGGAGGGTGGGGGCTGGAGGGACCATAAAGGGAGCATCAGCTCTACTGTGAACTGAGGGAGAAACGTTCAGATTCTCTCTGCCACAGAATTCAACGTTAAATGCGACAGAATCCAAACGTTTCTTCCTCTGTTCATAGTGGAGCTGCTGTCCTTTTATGGTCCCCCCCCTTGCTCCCTCCCTCCCGGGGACTATCTTAAAGGGACAGGCTGCAGCAGTTCTGCTGTGAATGGAGGGAGAAATGTTTGGATTCTCGGCTGCATTTTAACGTTGAATTCTGTGGCAGAGAGAATTAAAACATTTCTCCCACCATTCAGAGAGGAGTTGTTGCTCCGTTTATGGTCCCCCCAGCCCCCTCCCTCCCGGGGACTATCTTAAAGGGACAGGCTGCAGCTACTCCGCTGTGAATGGAGGAAGAAACGTTTGGATTGGGTGGGTGGGTCGAGCAGCCGGAAGAGGCGAGCGGTGACAGGGTGAGTGGGTGGGGCCACCAGGGATTTTTGCCACTGGTTTGGAAAACCAATGCCAATAATCCCTGCCTGTGTGACTGAACTGGGCCGAACCAGGAGGATTTTACCCCTGCTTTGAACTACCATGTCAGCAATGGACAATCCTGAATAGGATGCGCACCTCACATGGTATCTCCAAGACTATAAATGGGACATAGTAACATTTCAATGTGACTGAGCTGCCATGTCAAACTAGATCACATTGTGACCAGCTGTGCATATATACAGTGTGTATCTGGTTTTTTCAGTATAAACTGTTGTACTTCATTGGTTAGATGGCCTAGACCAGTGATGGTGAACCTTTCCAGCACCGATTGACCAAACTGGAACATGTGTGGCACACCAGACCACCAGAAACCCAAAGACCAGTTGGCCAGTGTACATGCATGCACTGCATATTAGAAGAACAGCTCACGGCAGTGTGCGTGCCCATAGAGAGGATTCTGAATGCCACCTCTGCACACATGCCATGGGTTCGCTATCATAGGTCTAGACATTGATATTTGAACACAGATCTTTTTAAAATTTGTATTCTATTGTGTTTTAGTAATCTAGGTGAAATGTTAATATATATATATATATATATATGCTAATCCATGTATGATATGCCATATGATAAATAAATAACCACGTTCTTGACAATGAGCTAGGAAAATACAACAAAGGAAGTGAGTGATAACAGAACACAATAAGACAGTTGGCTTCAAATAAGAGATCCCTGTAAGGGTAAACTTCCCATACAATAATGATTTTAGCACTTCCTAGATGTTTTTCTTAGACTAATGGCCTTCTTAATATTTTAGACTGCTGCTTGCAGAATTTTTTAATGCCTAATAGACAAGATTCAGGAAGACAGGCAATACAGGGTACTTTTATCTCTGCTTCCCATCCTCACAATTAGTTCCATTCTTCAACTATCAAATAAAAAAACTTCACATACTCACACAGCATTAAGTGTCATCCATTTCTCTAACTGCTTAGTAACATTTTGTATTTTCCATTCTGTTAGATTTGCAACGAACACACCAGGATTAAAAGAACAGGTGCTTGCTTTGATGGACAGCTTCCGAACCAGTTCTTTTTTATAATCAAGAAATCCCATGTAATTATACTGAAAATAAATAGAAATTGGACCTCAGATAACAGTTTTATTCCTAACTTCCATTCCAAAGGCTTCTTCACTTACACATGCTTCCTCTCTGTGTGGAAAACCAAAAAATTGGACAGAGTTGTCTCTACAATCATGTTAGATTATTTTAAATATATATATTGGCAGGCACCATCAATAGTTTCCATAAAAGCAGGAATTACTAAGTCTACAATGAACATCATGCAAATTACCTTAATACAATAGGATTTCCTTTTTAGCTATCCCATTAAAAAAAATCATTGACTCAGACTTGATTTTGTGTGATTAGATTCATTTTCCATGTTCCTTTTTAAGTGTGGAAATGGCCTGTCATTGCCTTTCTCCAAATTGAAATGTTTAACCTATCTAGGCCTTGGATTTCCTGAAGTCCCACAAATACTAACAAGGTCTAACTTGCTGAATATTTGTAAGCCTGAATTAATTAAGAAGCAAATAGGGGGGAGGCTGGATATAGGGGAAATTCTGTTCTGGCTATAATTTCTACTGTCTCACTGCCCACTTAAAAATATCTCCCTATGCAGTGTATACTGTCTGATATATCGTGTCCCTCAAAATAAGACAAGGTCTTATTTTCTTTTGACCCCCCGGAATAAGCACTTGGCATTATTTCAGGGGTGGTCTTATTATTTTTGAGGTACAGGAGACAGCAAGCATAGTCACCTCATGGCTGCTGCTGTTTTGCAATATTTTCGGGGAGGGTTTATTTTTGGGGAAGGGCTTATTTTAGCACATGTGCTCAAAAGCCCGATTTGGCTTATTATCCAGGGAGGTCTTATTTTCGGGGGAACAGGGTAGTTAGTCTTTCTTTAGCAAGTTTGGAGTTACGACAGTGATGAAAAAGTAACTTTACAACCAACCCTCACATTTATGACCTTCACAGATCTGCAAAGTAAAGATGAAATAAGATAAACCTCTCTGGTTTCACTTAGCAACTGCTTTTCTTAACTACCAAGTTGCTACGTCCCACTTGTCACTAAAAAGGAATACCTGTAGTGGTTAAGGTTATCGGGCTAGAAACAGGAATCAAAAGTTCTAGTTCTGTCTTAGACATGAAGTCAGCTGAATTAATTTAGGCCAGGAACTTATACCCTAGGACCGTGATGCCGAACCTATGGCACGCGTGCCACAAGTGGCACGCGGAGCCATTTGTCAGGGCACGCGAGGCGCTGCCCTGTCAGCTGGCCAGCGCGCATGCGCGCGCTGGCCAGCTGAGTTCACCTTTTTAAAAGCTATTTTTCGCCTTCCCCAGGCTCCAGAGGCTTTATAGGAGCCTGGGGAGGGCGAAAAGAGCCTCCCCCGCCCCCCCCCGGAGGCTCCAGGGACCGTCCAAGGCTTCCCTGATGCCTTCGGAGCGCTTAAAACCACCCTCCGAGCAACCCGGAAGTCACTTCCGGTTTGCTCGGAGGGTGGTTTTAAGCGTTCCAAAGGCTTCAGGGACCGTCCGAGGCTTCCCTGATGCCTTCGGAGCGCTTAAAACGACCCTCCAAACAACCCGGAAGTCACTTCCGGTTTGCTCGGAGGGTGGTTTTAAGCGCTCCGAAGGCTTCAGGGAAGCCTCCGGACAGTCCCTGAAGCCTCCGGAGGGCCTCCGGGGGCTCGGGGGAGGCTCTTTTCGCCCTCCCCAGGCTCCTATAAAGCCCCTGGAGCCTGGGGAGGGCAAAAAAAATGTAAAAGTGGGGGAGGTGTCGCGCGTTGTGCGCGCATGCGCACTGGGGGGGTCGCACATTGCCTTATGGGTGCGGCATGCCCTCACTCGACCCCCCGCGCTCCCCCCACTTGTGGCACGTGAGCCAAAAAAGGTTCGCCATCACTGCCCTAGGAAATGGGCAATGGCAAACCACTTACAAAAATATTGCCAAGTAAACTGCAAAGATTAGTCCAGACAGTTACCAGTTATCAACACAAAAAGAGTAATTTGCATGAAATTGAAAAAGATCTGTTCCCTTCTTTCTACCTCCTTTTCACTCTATGGAAAGCAAGTTACTTGCTAATCAATGACAAAGATTAAATTATTTTTGATTACCTCAAAAACAGTAATGGTTCTCCTTGGAAGTTAGAGAACAAAAGCATATTTCTTAATACCCTAAAGAGAATTAAAGACCGCCTACATAAATAAGCATGCATCTGCAAAAGGCTTTAAACTAACGAATACATTATTTAGGTTATTTCTCATTGATAAAAGATCCAATCATGAAACATACCAGCGAGAAGTTATTACTTATATTTTGTAACTTGAAAAAAATGCTTTCCTAAAACTGGACACGGTACTAAAACTTGTAAAAGTTCCAGGTCAAGAATGGAACCAGATAATTACAAGCATCTTCTAACATCTAGGGTCTTTCATTCTTATTAATGTGTTTGTTTGTTATATTTTTTCTATTTTTTTTATTAAAAGTTTTAATAAGTTTTACAATTGTATTTGAAGGACCACTCAGATGAGAAATACAAGTTGGACTGGAGAAGATGGATTGATTATATTCAAAATAAATATCAGACTAAAAAACTTCAACTAGCTTATGAATGAAGGCATAAGGAATATTACAATTTATTCGAAGTTAGTTTGAGAAAGGGGAAGTTAAAGCACAAGAATGGCTGAATGTTAAAATTAGTTAGCTTATGTTAGCATATGATTGTTAAATGATTATACCCTGTATTTTGCTCTGGGAGGTCGGGGGGAGGGAGGGATGGAGGAGGGGTAGGGTTGGGGGGAGAGAGAGGGAAGGGAGAAAACAATTGTAAAACTTATTAATGTTTTTATAACCACCTATCTCAGTGGTTCTCAACCTGTGGGTCGGGACTCCTTTTGGGGTCGAACAACCCTTTCACAGGGGTCACCTAAGACCATTGGAAAACATATTTTTGAAAAAATATGGAAAACATAAAATAGTCTTATGGTTGGGGGGTTACCTCAACATGAGGAACTGTATTAAAGGGTCGCGGCATTAGGAAGGTTGAGACCCACTGACCTATCTCAAGCAACTCTGGGCAGTGAACAATCATAAAACAGTTTAAAAAAACATTACAATATAATACAAATTAAATATTTCAGAGCTGCTTTCACCTGACTTCCTGCTCCACGGACAGAAAACCTATTCGAGGTAGAGTCACAATCATCCGAGAATGCCGCCGCATGGCCTGGCTGCAATGGAGTGTTGTAAAGTTCAAGGATATCATCTGAAAATGCATCATGTGCAATGAATAGCAGCTACTGCAAGCAGATGAGAATCTGCATTTTGTCATTTTAACATAAATGGTCTTTTCCAAATTTTTAAAATATGCATACTAACAGTGAATGCTATTCCCATAAACGCCATGTAAGGTTTAAAACTCGCATCTGTCTATCCAAAGAACTTTCCCACTTGAACAAAAAGCTTATGCACCACAAAGTGAACAAGTTTTAAAACAAAGGGTATCATCTCTCAGGCAAGTTTGTAATTCAATATAGGTATATGCTAGTAAAGAAAATGTGTAACTTAATTCAGCAACCAAGGACAATGGTTGTGATGATGTACACCACTCAGAGTCCCTTGTTGAGATCAGTGCCTACTGAAACCAAATACAGCATATAGACTGATACTATTATTTAGATGGAGGCCATAATCATACGTGCAATAATTTCATTTTTTTTTTCCAGTTTTCAATTCATATTTGTACCTAATAGAAATGAGCTCATTAAGCTACTGTGAACTCATATTTCAACTGTCCCAAAGGTGCTTTTTTCAAAAGGCAACTGCACTTTCTTGGGTTTTTTTTTTTCCCCTTAAAAAACATTTTACTTCTCATACAAGACGTTTCTTCAGTTTGGGGACAACCTCCAGGACAACCATGACCTAGATGACTGAGTATTTCCACAGATACTATGTCAGCTAGAAATAAATTATTACCTTAATCAAAGTTTATCTTCAGATACACAGTATATATGCCTTCCACCTGTGACTACCCATTTAATCAAATCATTCTAGGCAGCTGACAAGCACAAAAGCATAAATCCAGATACAAACAGAAAAAAAATTAAAAGATGCCAAATTAAAAGTTTCCATCAATCAAGGCAAAAGTACAATAACTCTGTTAGCATTCTCTCTACTTTCTCTAGTGTTAATCACACACACACACACTCCCCATTTTTCACTTAAATGTATGGCAAAAATGCTCTTGGTTATTTTACAAAGGGTCCATTTTTTCAGAAGGTAAAAATGAAGCGTAGCTACAGTCTATGTTTGTTTGTAAATGGCCTCGTCTGCATAAAAAACAAAACAACAAGTAGCCTGGTGATTGATCATGAGATTGCTATGGTCTCAGGGATGACAGCAGGTAACCTCAATCGGTACACTGTGAAATGTGATGGTCACTGCTAACACAACAGACATTTGGTGACTGCCTAAATATTCTTCAAACAACAAATATGACCACTGGCACAAACAGTTGGGAGGTTTTGAAACAGAGTTTACTATAAACCTTTTGGTTTATAAGTCATGATTAATTAATCTAAAGCAGGAGAATACAACATGTTTTTTTTTCAAGAGCTACTTTTGGTCGTTCAGTAGTGTGCCAGAGAAATACACTACAAAAAATAGGAGGAGGAATCGGATTGAAAATTGCTATGATTGCTGGGAGCTAAGATCCCAATTCATCTCATGGGCACCAGATATGGAGAAGGTTGATGTGTTGAAAGGCAATTTATATATCATTAAACATATTTAAAAAGCAAAGTCCCATACCTTGTACAATCACATCATCATCCAAATAAATGGCCTTTTCTGCATTTGGGACCCAATTAGGTAGATAGAATCTTGCAAAGGTCAGCTAAAAAGAAACAAAAGGTGATAAAACAATTATGACATTGCAAGCATTAGATACTTGTAATCAAATCTCTTTGATACACCTTCTTATAATACAAGATTAAGTAGACGTATTGGGGCAACTTTGGTGAAAAAGATGTAAATTACCAAAACTATCCAACTAAATCCAATATGCAAAAGAGAATTAAGGATTATAATATTAAAAGACAACTTTCTCAAAAGTGTAATAACTAAGCATATATTCAAACATAAATTATCAGTAATGTTGAAAATGTTATATTTATAGTAAAATAAATCAGTAGTTTTTACCGGTTTTATGGAATTTGGCATCTTTGAGTCTATCTGTACTTTTCCAGCCAGCATGCCAGGATCAAAATTCAAAATTCGGTATTGAATATTTTTTAAACTGATTTTACTAAGCCATGACCTACACAATTAAAAAAGAAATAGAAACATCAAATATTACTGAAATAGCCGGAATGATATCTTACAAGAATAAATTATTTGAATTGTCTCATCATGGTGTGTCTTGTAACAATCAAGAATAGGACAGAGTAGGACAATCTGAAATCCAATATTACATAATAGAGACCCAATAAGATGCAATGATTAAGGTACCAATCCAAAAACTGGTAGGTTGTGCATTTTAATCCCACTTTAGGCACAAAGTCAGCTTGGTGGTTTTGGGTTAATCACTCTCAGTCCTACAAAGAAGGAAAAGATAAATCACTTCTGAAAATACTACCAAGAAAATTGTATGAACCAGACTGGTTGGTAGGTAGGTAGGTAGGTAGGTAGGTGAGGGCTGCATAAACTACAAAAAATCACCTCGAAGAAATGGCAAGTGTAGCACCACCTAGTACTCACTAAAGCAGCCACTTTTCTTTTCAAGAGTCGGGAAGCTGAAAAAAGATGTGGTTGCTTTAAAAGTCACCTTGATCAATCAAAGGACATAGAATAAATAACAGTCTCTTTGTAATTAAATTTAAGAATAGCTGTCTTTTTCCAATGCACTATTGCATCTAAAAATCATCCTCTACTAAAAAAGTAGGCAATAAAATTTCATAAATATGTTTTTTACCTCAGATGGTCCACAGTGTCGTTCAAAGTGACAATATGGAATGCAACATTGGATTTGGTGTTTTGTTGAATACTGTTCACAGCTGCAATTACACCACCAAGCCTTTCTTCAGATGCGGTAAGGACCACAGGAATTTCTTTGTCATTTTCTTTCACTATGAATCTTTGAGGAGCTTCAGGTATAAAATCTATTGGCTGAAATCCTAGTGGATTTGAATCTACAGATAATTACATAAAGCATTACATTTTGATTTAGCATGTTGGGTGACTTCAGATTTTGTCTTACGTAAACTAAGGTTAATGGCACAATATGAAAACTCAGTTATGGTTTATTGAATAAACCATGGCTAACAAACCATGCCCCAACTACTGTGATATTGAAACCAAAGTTTATCTCTTAAAATCACCTCTTATAAGGCAATAATTATTTTGAAGTTATTTCCAAACAATAAGATTTACAGGTTGAAATCATATCCAATATAGAATCTATATTTTAAGCTATATTGAATAACTTATACAAAAGATGCTACTCTGACTGTATTTCAGGTCAGGTACCATGAAAATAGCTATGCTTCACCGTGACGGTTTCATTTTTAACAATTTCTTGTGAGAAATGCTAAATAACAGTAAAAGAAGACAATTACAAGAAACTGCAAATGTTTGACAATAAATGATAAAAGTATGGGATCAAAATTAAACAGTGTTTTTACAGAAAAAAAAACTTATAAAGCTTATAAAAACATACACAAGGGTATTATTTCCTATCAAACATTTTTACTGAAGCAGCATTAAAATAGAGAAATGGAGGAATACCTGATAATTCTTTTTTTAAGAGATCACCGAGACCTAGAAAGTTGTGATGCAGCACTAACAGAAATATAACAAAGACAAATACGAGGATGCTTATGTTTACTGCAATGAAAAAAGAAAGCCATTGTTAGAATAACAGCATCTGAGTATTTTAACTTTTAAAAAAATAAATATTTAGAGGAAAAAGTACCTTTTCTTAATGACATTTTCTTTATGGATGAAAAACAAAATCTCTTGACACGTCTACAAAAAAGGAACATACCGTAACTAAGAAAGTTTCCACAAACATGCAGAGATCCAATAAGTGATAAGGTGTAATATTCACATGTGAGTAGTAATAATGTACATAATGAAGAACAAAAAAATGAGGAAACGTTAAATTTCCAACATTTGCCTAGAAAAAAATTACATTTTGAAATGTAATTATGTAATCATATGAAATATGACTGTGGTGTTTCTTTGTGTATAATGGTTATTTATTGAGAGCTGAATGCAACTGAATGTCCTTTGTATGCTGATTAGTGTACATTTAAAATGACAATAAAATTATATTCTATTCTATTCTATTCTATTCTATCCCTATCTCTGTCCCAGATATATTTTTATGAAAAACAGATATTTACCATACTTAGTGATTCAAGAATGAATAAAGAGTTTCTCCTAAATTCAGCAAGTATATAAAAAAGACAGAACTAGGAAACAGCTTATATTTACTATTTTAGGCCCTCATTCACAATATAATTAAATTATTTGCTTCCAATCTGAAGATAAGTACAAAGCAATTCTCATTACTAAGCGATTTGCACCGATGAGAAACATCTTCACAAATGCCATTTCAAAAGCCATTGGCTTTTATAGGCACATGCTATAAGCTGCACTTTGCACATATGAACTGTTTATATTCAACTCACTTACACTTCAGTAAGCCTTTATCATTCAATAAATGAGGAATTTGAGACGAATAAATATATTTATAAAGATTCCTGTGACATAGCTTCTCAATTATCATAATCAATCTGGATTCCTTGGTCGCGTTGGTGGATGATCTCTGGAGGGCAAAGGATGGGGGTTGTTCCTCCATCCTTGTCCTATTAGACCTCTCGGCGGCTTTCGATACCATCGACCATGGTATCCTATTGCGCCGTCTGGAGGGGTTGGGGATCGGGGGCACCGTATTGCGGTGGTTCCGCTCCTACCTCTCTGGCCGGACGCAATGTGTGTTGACAGGGGAGCAGAGGTCGACCCCGAG
The DNA here is from genome assembly GCF_964273705.1 of Natrix helvetica. Lineage (NCBI taxonomy): Eukaryota > Metazoa > Chordata > Lepidosauria > Squamata > Natricidae > Natrix > Natrix helvetica. The sequence continues at coordinate 301,327,030 of NC_138548.1, forward strand.
GCCCCTTACTTGTGGGGTCCCACAGGGGTCGATCCTCTCGCCTCTCCTGTTCAACACATATATGAAACCGCTGGGCGAGATCATCCGTGGTTTGGGGGTGAGATATCACCTGTACACTGATGACACTCAGCTGTATATTTCCACCCCAAACCACCCCAACGAGGCTGTTGAAGTGATGTCCCGTTGTCTGGAAGCCGTGCGGGTCTGGATGGGTGACAACAGGCTCAGGCTCAACCCCTCCAAGACAGAGTGGCTGTGGCTTCCGGCACCCCGGTACAACCAGCACATTCCATCGCTGGCCATCGGGGATGAACAATTAGCCCCGGTGGAACGGGCACGCAATTTGGGCGTCCTCCTTGATGCCCGGCTGGCTATGGAAGATCATGTGGCAGCCGTGGCGAGGGGGACGTTCCACCAGGTTCGCCTGGTGCGCCAATTGCGACCCCTTTTGGACCGGGAGGCCTTGCACACAGTCACTCACGCGCTGGTGACGTCTCGCCTGGACTACTGTAATGCTCTCTACATGGGGCTCCCCTTGAGGTGCACCCGGAGACTGCAGTTGGTCCAGAATGCAGCCGCGCGGGTAATTATGGAGAGATTGAGGTTCTCCCATATAACACCGCTCCTGCGCGAGCTGTACTGGCTTCCTGTGGCCTACCGGGTGCGCTTCAAGGTGTTAGTTACCATCTTCAAAGCGCTCCATGGCATAGGGCCTAGTTACCTGCGGGATCGTGTCCTGCCCCATACATCCCTGCGGCCCATTCGCTCACACAGAGAGGGTCTCCTCCGGGTGCCGTCCTCTAGAGATTGTCAGAGGGCGGTGCCCAGGAGTATGTCCTTCTCTGTGGCGGGCCCTACCCTTTGGAACGACCTCCCCCCAGACATTAGAACAACAACCGATCTCCGCTCCTTCCGCAGTAAACTGAAGACCCACCTGTTTCGGCTAGCTGGCCTGGCATAACTCGACAACTTTTCCACCCCTAGGTCATATTTAATTGTTAATTTTAGTTTTTAAACTATTAATGTTATTGGGGTTTTAACCTTTTTCAGTATTGTAATTATTTATTTATTTTTTACCTCCTCTGTACGACACTGTGCTGACTGTTGCTTGTGTACGTCGCCCCGAGTCCCTGTGGGGAGAGGGGGTGACTAATAAGTTTAAATAAATAAATAAATAAATAAATAAATAAATAAATAAATGAATGAATGAATGAATGAATGAATGAATGAATGAATGAATGAATAAATAAATAAATAAATAAATTCCTATATTTTACAATAAAAGCTATATTTAAATGAGATGATATCATTTTGCTAGATCATAAATTGTGGGGATTTAAGGTGAACAGAATCTGTGATATCAACCACATTTGAAATAAAAATGTAATGACTGTATATTAATTCATATACTTTATTTATCTTGTGGATCATAATTTTAATCCCCTTGTAACCATGATGCTTTACAAGAAGTCAATGTTATCAAAACTGCAATATTAAGAATTCAGGGAACTAAAATTATATTCTATTTAAAAGAAATGGGAATATCTAGCACTAAGATAAGATGATAAGTGTACATTAGTTTTGAAATATTTCTAAGAATGCCATAAGAACATAAAGTGCTTACTAGATCACACCAAGCCCTGTAATGATCCTCTTAAATCACATTTTTTTCTAGTCTAATGAGTCCCAAATGTTTTAGTGAGGTGTTTTCTAATGATTTTGAATCACTTTTCTGTATTTTCCCAGCTCTAGGATCTTTTTAGTAAGATTACCACAATTGTACAAAATATTCAGCTGCAGACATACTGTCAATTTATGACAGAGTAATGCAACATTAGCTGTTCTATTTTTCATCTCTTGCTGAACCTTAAGATGGAATTTATCTAGTATTTTTAACAGCTACTGCATATGCAAACAGCATCTTCACTATGCTAGAATCCTAAAAAAAAATCTTGATTACAGACAGCTCAGATCTCTTCAATGTAGAGTATGTATGAAGTTGGGGGAAAGTATAGTGAATATATCTCACTTTATTTTAGTTGAGCTTCATTCAGCATGCATTCTCTCTACAGAAATCCATTGGGAGCTCAACATTTTTTATTTTTTAAACCTTAAAAATTTTGGTATCATCTGCAAACTTGACATTCACTAAATCACTCCTTGATCAAGATTATTGCATGTTACAGAACAATAATCACACACACACAAACAGCCAATATACCTATCTAATCACAGGTTTGACTAAATCTATTAGAGATGCTTCAATTTGGATACCTGTACTGACTTGGGGGAGGGAGCAGTAGTTTAAATGGTCTCTTCAACATTCTATATGGTTTTTTCCCATAGTGCCTTTCAAATTATCAATATCTGTCAATATTATACAGATACAGATTAACAGTTGGAAGGGACCTTGTAGGTCATCTAGTCCAATCCGCTTCTCCCCCCAACCCCCAGCAAACCCTACTACACCATTTCTGACAGATGGCAGTCCAGTCTCTTAAAAGCTTCCAGTGATGAAGCTCCCACAACTTCTGAAGGCAAGCAGCTGTTCCATTGGTTGATTGTAAGTTCACATTTTAAAACATTCACTGTCATATAAAATTTGCTCAAGAATCAAGATGTAGAATCACCATTCAACCATTATTGTTAGCTGTTAAATATCAACTAGTCAGGTGACTGTAGAGACAAATATGAAGAGCATGTTGCTCTTCTGCAGCTACATAAATGATGCTCTACAAATGTTTAACATGTTATCTCTTCAATGCCGCCCCCCCCTTTCCATTATGTTATGCTGTTCCAAAACGTCTAGAATAGATCATTATTGCTGCAGGTGACACCAGTTAGAGATCACAACCCATCCGTTAAAACGAAACTACTGCTACTTTTTAAAATGAAAACCCACCACTCGCTTGCCTTCCATCCCCCTTGCTCAGATTTGCTGGCCACCCGACTAGATCCACTGCATATTAAAAAGGGAAAATATATCATATCTGCATAACATACAGTATAAGGCTTATAATTCATTTCACATCATTCCAGCAGTTCAGTCCCCACTGTATGCTAAACAGGCCGGTGTATTCCCACGAGTCTTACTTGCTGGCCCAGAATCCAGAGATCCTTCTAGTCCTCCCTTCCCTTTGCACAGTTTGGCGGGCACGCGCGAATTGCCAACTCAACACCAAGTATTGTAATCAGCAGCTGGAAAAATAAAAGGTGCCTATCATCGTGCCTGATTTTTATTTTTAAAAAGCGATACGTAAAGAAACGCGTTCACCAAAGCCTTAATGCCAAATACGTCTCTTTAATTACATCCACTTTGTTTGTGTGTGTGTGATAGAATAAGAAAAAAAAAACAGCGGCAACACGCTAGACGCCACCTGCACTAAGACCCATTTCTCACCAAAAGGGTGGAAAAAGCCGCCTGCGCTTGTTGTCATGGTGACGAACTAAGACTCCGCCGTTGGCCGCGAGCCCTGGGACGTCATAGCGCTATTGCCAGTCGACCGGTAGACGGCAGCATCCGCCGGCGGAGTTGGCATTTTTCTGGAATGAGTCCAGGAGGGGAACAGCCCCCACGCCCCGCCCTAGCCGATCCGGAAATTCAAAAATGATGAGGCGGGGCAAGAGGACGTCGAATCCGGAATGCTCGAGAGCGCCCGCCTTACGGCAGAAAGCCGTCTTGATCAAGAAGGCGGAAGCGCCCGTTGACTGTTCACCGCTCGGCTCTCCCGCCTCCAACGGCAACTCTCAGGGCGACTCTTTCCAGCCGCTGGAGAGCCCGCTTCCTCCCTGCAGAGCCGAGGAGCCCTCGTTGCCCCCCTTCCTCCCGGAAAGCGCTGACGGCTCCAGAGATCTAGACGCCGCTGCTCCTCCAGGCACCATGCTCAACTTCTTCCGATCCATTCCGACGCAGATGGTAAGGCGGGGGCATCCCGGGGCTTGCCTCCGTCGCGCCGACTCCCCCAGGCTAGCGGAGAACAGCCGTGCCGCCCGACCGACTTTGAGGTCGGGCAGGAAGCGGTAAAGCATCCAAGGCACCAGATAGAAACTGCCTGGCTGACTGGGCTGATAAGGAGACGTGTCCTAAATAGAGGCGCCCAAGGGTCCGATGACTGACAGGTGCCCATTAGGCGGAAAGATGTTCAGTTCGGAATAGAAAACAAAAAGATTCAGTTGCTCTGCCTCCTCTGTTTTCCTCCCCGCCTTTGAATTGTGTAAAATTAAATACCTAAATTGTATTATCGAAAATAAGCCTTTTGTTTCGGTAGGATTTTATCAGTTGTCTCATAATGTATTTGATGGATGGCTTAGGTAAAACAGAATTAACGATCGGTACCATGCTAAAATCAACTAAAGATATTGAACTAAGAATTCTACTTCAAAACGATAAAACCAGACATCGGCCTTGGAAAATATTGAAACACTAAATTAAAAATATTACATTGATTAAATTTACTAAAGCTGCCTAGAGCAGCCCCAAATAAATTTAACAAATAAAGACCTATGTAAATAAGGAGATATTACATACTATTACAGAATATTGATATAGATAAAATGTGTGCTGCTAAACATATTTTCTCCCTCCAAAATCTCTACTATTTAAAGGAACATTATTTGGCAAAGTTAATAAATTTAGATATTAATAAACTTAATCCCTGTGATGTGCGAGTGCCAGGACAGGTGGATTTATTAATAGGATTTAAAGATCCTATTCTTTTTTGAGGTTTACCATAAATTAGGCAGATTTGACTTGTTGATTCCTTCCTGTTTTCCAAATTGACTAGACTTGCTCAATTGATCGTTTTGTTTAATTATTTATTTGGAGCATTTATATGGCCACTCAAATCCAAACATATGGGTAGCTTGATTATGTACCATCAAATCATTTTCAACTCCTAGCGATTAGACAGCTAAATGACTTACAAAATCATTAAATAGTACAGCATAAAAGTAACATCACTAAAACAAAAAATATGAACTGATGATGAGGCTAAAATATATCTTCCCAATGGGTACTGAGCAATATAGTTTTCATCTCGATCCAAGAGCCAGTTCCGATTCACCTTTCTAATGCCCTGCAGTGTTCAGTCAAACTGGGATGGGGAATCATTCCAAAGGCAAGGGCCAACACCAAGAAAGCATGCCTACTAGGTCTCACTAGGTGCCATTATTATTATTCACAATCCAGAATGTGATACATGCAATATTTTAAAGTGTCTGAATACGTGAATATTGTTTACTTAACAAAGTTGGACAGATTGCAGTCCTTCCATACCAAATTTCTATTTTACAGTTATGCTTGTGCTTGTTTACATTTATTTCCTCCTTTCTTTTAGGCATCAAATGATTCTTCCTCTTTCCAGTTTTATCCTCCTGTTTAGTGTAATAATCTATATGGCTGGGTTCTAGAGGTTTGGGGGGGGGGTGTTGTTCTTCCATCCTTTAAAGCTCGTTATCAAACTCGCGGCATCACATTGCCATCATGTGATGCTTTTTCCCTTCACGGAACTGGGGTGGGCGTGGCCTGTGTGTGATGCATCTGGCCCATGGGCCGCCTGCTTTAAAAAGTCATTGTTTTTCCCCACCTCAAGAAGCCATTGTTGCCAACCTAATTAGACAATTTTCATACAGTATGAAGTTGATCAGCAGCTTCAGAGGATCTTGGATAAAGTGGTTATTTGAACCCCTTTCAGTTGTGTTTCAGGCCTTGATAAGAGGCTGAAACAAAATTGTGCATTTAGATGGCCTCCCGTGGAAGTTGGATGGGGCTCTACATCCATCCTTGCTCTACTTGACCTCTAAGCACCTTCAATACCATTAACTGTAGTCTCTTTCTGGGCTGGCTGCAGGGGTCGGGAGTGCATATTGTGCTGGTTTTCTTCCTTTCTCCATAGGAGTTTCAGCTGGTGTTGATTGGAAGAGGTCCTGCCCTTGGTCCCTACTTTGTGGGGTCCTGTAGAGTTCAAAGCTTTCTCTATTCTTACTTATTGTCTACATGAAGCTGCTGGGTAAAGTTATCTACTCCTAGGAGGAAGAGTATCATCAGTGCGCTGATTATACCCAAAAATACATTTCTGTTCTTGTCAATTTAAATGATGCTGTTGAAATCCTGACACATGCAACGAGGTTGGGGAACAGCAGGCTTTCCCTTGCAAGACTGAATGGCTTCAGGTTTGGGGGCTTTCAGGATCTTTGGTACTGGATGGAGAGGCACTGCTCCAGACAAAGCCTATGCTCAATCTGGGATTCTAGATTTATCGAGCAGGTGGCAGTTGTCGTTAGGAGGGCCTTTGTACAATTTTGGATTATATGCTATTTGCACCTTTTCCTGGTTTTCTTTAGGCTCCGCTCTCAGTCACCCCTGCCCTGGATTACTGTAATGCACTCTACAATGGGCTTCCCTTAATGAGCACACAGAAGCTGCAACTGGGTAAAAAAAGGAATGATGCAGGCAATTATTGATGTTCTTTGAGCAGTCATAATTAGCATGTTGAACCACTGCTCCACAAGCTGCAATGGTTAACAATTTGTTTTTGTGTTCAAGGTGATGCTAATGAAGTAAAGCCCAATGGGAGGGGTAGTTATTGGAGGGACTACCTCTCCTAGGTTATATCTTTCTGCCCCATCAGTCTGTCAGGAAGGGCGTGTTATAGCTCCCATTTGCCAAGGAGTTACATCTGACAAAAACCAGTAGACAATCCTTTTCTGCCTCAGAGCCCACACTTTGGAATATTATCCCTCCCACCCCAAGATTTGACTGGCCAGAACCCTATTAACTTTCTAGAAAGCCCTGAAGACACAGCTTTGCTGCCATGTTTGGGACATGTCCTGTGACAACCTACAACCTATGCAGATGAATGCCAATCTCCTGTAGATTTTTTAAAATTTTTAATAGTTTTAATTTTTAATGGTATTTTAATTAATTATTGTTTCACTATTTGTATTTGAGGTTTAGTTTTGTTTTTTAGTTTTAACTGCATGAGCCGCCTAGTCGCATATGTAAGATGTACAGTTGAACAAATAAGTATAAATGAGTGGAACAAAATCAGCTAGTCAATTCCCTTCAGTTGTAATTGAATTCTGCTAACTTGAATTAACTAAAATCACACTCTGAACCAAATTATGATTTGTTGTGACTATGAGTTACTTCAGCCACAATGATTAAGCTTACATATTCACATTAAATATTAATAGAATGTGTAAACCTAGCCAGAAGTATCTGAAGAATTTTACAAAATTCTTTGTGGAGAGGTAAAAGTAAAATCTTTTTTCCATCCTTTGGTCCTTGTTAGACAAGCATACTAAAGAAGTGAGCTGACACCACCACTTAGAGGATACAATAGCTAGCTGTGCCTAAAGATGTTACAAAAGTCAAATGTAAATTAACTATAAACCTTTTAGCAGTGCTGGGTAAATATAGTTAATTTAATTTATATATTTAGCAGACAACAGCAATTAAAAGTGAACTGTAGTCTGACAGCATAATAGAAATTCTAAGTATTCTCAACTGTTCTTTCACATTCAGTAGAAATATCTATTTTTAAGAACTCTTCCTCAGATTTATTTTTAAATGCATTCTCAGCTCATTCCTATTGCATTATCAGAAATCTTAGTGTAAGCTATAATTCTTAGGGATGGGAAAAATATTGATGCTATTGATTTTTCTTTTTCCACAGGACTACAAAGGTCAAAAACTAGCAGAGCAGATTTTTCAAGGAATAATTCTTTTCTCTGCTGTAAGTATAATAAAAGCACAGAACACCATCAACTATAAATTCATTACCTCTTTCCACCTTACCTTCCTGAAAAGATCTTCATGAGAGATAAAAGCATGAGATTCTTGAGAATATTTTATGTGATATATTAGAAAATAAGCAAAATCCCTTCCCTTCCAATTATTGGAGCAAATATATTTTCTGGATCCCAGTCCTTTTTCAAAATAGCTGTCATTGCAGTAAGAACATCCTAGATTAAAATATATACCTTTTAAAGCATTGTGTCCTGAACTATAGAGTATAAGAATTGGTACTTTCTTATGAATACCCAGTAGCTTCCTTAGTTGTTGTATACAAATTAAATTGTTGTACTAGGTTTGAGAAATAGACTTGAATATTCTTTGTTATGTCTAATTTTTATCTTGTAGGTGGTTGGCTTTATTTATGGATATATCACTGAACAGTTTGGCTGGACAGTTTACATAGTAATGGGTGGATTTGCTATATCGTGCCTGGTAAGAATATAACTTTATAGCAAATATACATAATATATTCAAAATATCAAGTTCTGCAATAATTGTAGTAAACTGTACCTGTAATGTTAGTACACACCCTAAATGATGATTTTTTCTTTGGTCAATAAGTTATCAACATTGTATTATATGTTATTCTGTTGTCTTGATTTTTCAGCTTTTTGTTGTTTGTGCAATTGGCTTTTATCCTGATCTTCCTTTGAAGCAACTATGTAGCAGTATGGAAATACTGCTCACCAGATTAGTTTCCCTTGCTCCTAATCTTAGTTGTTTTAACCAAAAATTAAGTATTTAATAGGATTCTTAAGTTGTCCTATTTTTTTTTAATTACAGCTCACACTGCCTCCATGGCCAATTTACCGTCGCAATCCTCTGAAATGGCTCCCTGTTCAGGAATCTGCAATAGATGATAAGAAACCTGCAGACAGAAAAGTAAAGAGGCATCCTAAAAATTGAAAAACTACAATTCTGTATGAGTTTCTGCCATTAAATTTGCTTTAAAATTGATTTCTCCTCTTTTTTTACTTGGTTTGGTGTTTCTGCACACAGTCAGAAAACAAATTCTTCCTTTGTATTTAATGCCATCCTTCTAGGGCAGTGATGGCAAACTTTTTTTGCCTCAGGTGCCAAAAGCACGCATGCACGCTCCATCACATGCACTTGCATGCCACCCCCATAATTTAACCCCCCTCCGTACCATGCCGCTTGCGCATGCATAGATGATCCCCCCGCCATGCCCTGCATATGTGCACATGGCTTTCTAGGAGCCTGGGGAGGGCAAATATGCCCTCCCCTACCTCCCAGAGGCCAGAAACGGCCCATTTTCCAACTTCCAGTGGTCCCGGTAGGTCCGTTTTTCGCCCTCCCCAGGCTCCAGAGGCTTTCTAGGAGCCTGAGGAGGTCGGGAAACAGGCGAACACAGCCTGTAAGGAACGGACTTCCGCTTTGTGCATTGGGCGGTTTTTCGCCCTCCAGAGGCTTCATGGAAGCCTCCAGAGGGTGAAAAATGGCTAAAGATCAAGGCCAAAAATCATCTGGCCATCGCGCACATGCATGCTGGAGCTGACAGGGCAATGCCTCGCATGCCCTCAGAAGTGGCACACGTGCCATAGGTTCACCATCATGGATCTAGGGTATGGTACATTTGGTGATTGATTAAGTAATTTAAATATTATAATAGCTGCATTTAATAGCGGAATTTCTTAGTTTACTATAGTTTAACTCAGCAATCATTTTCTAGTATATCTTAAAAGGATTAAGTAAGCTGTGGAAAGAATTATTTTGATGCTCCATTGTCTGCAGTGGTTTAAAGTCTACTACCACTAATCATAGAAATCTCAAGTATTTAATAATCTTAACTAGTCAATAAAATAAGTCAATCTCTTTAAACCACTGTTAAGATATTATTGCAAAATCATAATAGGACTAATTTTGAATCTCTGCTTATATAATATTTTAAATAATATGTACCTATTCAAGGCATTTTCAAACTAGTCATGTGAATTCCAGCAAAAATGAAAATCATCTAACTCTTTATTGATTACCACTTATGGGATGAGATTTTAATGGATTATAGTTCACTTTAACAGATGCAATATGGATTATTCAGAGTTTCAGATGATAGACTCATGAACATATAGTAATTATCAGTTATGATCACTAATAATAAATACACAAAAAAAATAATGCCAGAAATCACAGTAGTATCTAAAAGCTACAGTAGCAACTATGTTAACTCCTTAACACTAATTGACCTTATTTGCAGTGATCTTCCCTGAGTGAATGAACTTCAAAAGAAATTCTAGCATGAAAGGTCAAATTAAATTTGATATAGCAATCCTATTTTATCACCTATGACTTGGACCAAGATTATAGGGGCATATATGGATTATACCAGAATGATTTTCAACGTTTTGATGCTATAACCATTTTGCTTTTATATCCTATGTATTTAATTTCCTTCTGACAGGACTCTTCTGCATTATCTAACCTCCATCATTGATGCATACTTTTCCTACATCTGAACTATAATCCATAATCCATATTTTATGATAAATGCGGATATTCTGGGAATTGGCAAAGCATTTGTTGCTTTTAAATTTTATTACTGCATGTCCTAAAAATAGCAATAGCACTTGGACTTTCGTATACCACTTTAGAGTGCTTTACAGCACTCTCTAAGCAGTTTAGAGTCAGCATATTGCTGACAATGATAACTCTGTTTTCCAGATTTTCTATGAAAGTTATTGATAAAACAGCTGAGTTTGTATAACAACTATATTTTGGGGATATCACATCTCCTTCCACTTTGAGAAATGTTTGATCTGGCAGTGAATTTCCATTGGCAGAATAAGCAATGGTAGAATTTTCACCCTCTGCTTTATATCAAATTGTCCGTAATATTGGGGATATGGTAACAGCATTGCCATCTATGCTCCTTTTTATCAACACAAGTATTCTGAGAAATTCTATTCAGTTCTGTTCAGTGGATGCTGTGACTAATGAAATTAACTCCTGGATCCAATCCATTTAAAGCACGGGGGGGGGGGGAGGTTCCTTGTCTTCTTGGAGCCCTGCACTGGCTATAATTAGGGCCAGGTGTTCCTATGAAATATTATTTTAGGCCTTTGAGCACAATAGTGTTTCTGCTTCCTATTATTTTCACTGTTACATCTACTGATTCAGATTCCTTGGCAATTCTCTCTGCACTCAAGACATAGTCCTGCGTAACCTTAAAACTGTTATCATTTGGCAAAACGATGTTTCCATTTGTGGCTTCTGAACTGGCCTTAGTGATTGTTTATTTCACATATTATTTAATTTTACTTGATTTAATCAATTATACATTGTTAATGGGTTTAAAGGGTCTGGTGTCCCTTAAGAGTTAGAGTTGCCTAGGACTGACACTAAGTGGTTTACGTTTCTTGACTGTATAATCAAATTCTAAAGATATTCTATTATTTTTGCTTGATGCTTAGCTTTTCAGTGCAATATAAATAAATTTTTTAAGTCTAAGAACTTTTGCCATTTGGGCTCATAAAACTAAAAAGCAAGCAAGACAAAATTTAGTAGAAATTTCTAATATTTCCATCACTTCAAAGCCTTTTATAATAAAATCATTCTTCTTAATTGCTATGAAGTTTAACATCTGAAATGATTTAATTAAACACATCCCATCACAACCCAAAGTTTATTAAAATAATAGGCATTATGTTTCAAGCAAAATGATGCTCTATTTATGTTGTTTTCCCATCCTCTTATTAAAAAAATAATGAAAATAATTTCTCAGATAAAATAAGTTTGTAATTGTTAGAATGGTACATAAAAAGCCCTACAAGATTTTTTACTTTAAAAAAATGTCATACTAATCTATGTATCCAATATTATATGTGAATATTGGATAAATAGATCACTACACCATTGTTTAAAAAAATACTGGCTGTCAGATATGTTGATAAAGATGTAAACACATACTATATATTCCAACTGAAGAGAATATATGTAGTTCATGGTTGAATTCTGATGTTCTTGGTACTCTCTGAGCTTATTTGAAGAAAACAAAAAGACTTCAATACATCTCCAGCAACCAATACCCAGACAAGCAGGGTATTAACACCAGACAAACAAGCAGAAAACGATATCCCAATGAAGGAATTAACAATGAGTGTTGCCCACTAACATTGGCCAAGACCAAGCTACTGTGTATAAACAGGGAGCACACCACATACTTGGCAGCACTGATGATGTTACCTAATTGGGTAATGAAGCACATGCAAGCAAACAAGAGAGCATTAAGGTCTTGACATAATCATATTCTTTTCATGTATCTATGTATTGGTGCATCACATCTCTGTTCTTTTCCTGAATAGAATTCATTTTTTTTTCTTTTCATTATACCACAATGTTAATTGAAAATTATTCTACTTTAATGAAAATTCTATTCTTGGGCTGAAATCAGAAAGAGTCTAAAATAGCGAATTCCAACACAGTACATTTGACTATATGCAGGATTGCCCGTTTTAAATGATGATTGACATTGAAACAAAAATAATTTAATATGTTTTAAAAAGACAGAATCATTAGAAAGTGCTGCTTATTGCTAGTATTTTTTTTAAAAATCCCATTTATCCAAACTTACCTTTAAGCATGTATTGTCCTTATAAACTAAATATACAATGTACAATAGATAACAAGAAACAGTATGGGAAAAGGTTTATCTTCTAAGTGAATGAATCTAAGAAAATTTTAAAAATCAATCCAGTTACAAACTGAGTGTCTTTCAGGAAGAAACAGTTCAACTGAGGTATTTGTCAAAGTTTCACATTGTCTTCTAAGAACTTTAAATGACGAGCCTTCATACTATAAGATGTGTACTTTTCTCCCATGAGCTTCCGCAAACATAGCTATTTAAAAGGAGGGAAAACATATTGTAATTCAAACAAGAATAGTTCCTTTTAGCAGAGATTATATGCAAGACTGATCTCTATTAAATCCACAGATAACTAGTGCACGTATTTGGGAAATTGCCCAATTAAAAATTCATAAAACACTGAGTTTGATGGCAACACAAATATGGTAATAGTGGAAAACACTAAGACATGTTAATGGACAATATGTGCAGCTAGGGTTGAAATGTTGGCATCTTGATTTATAAGCTTATTCACTAAGCTTACAAACATTCACTGCCAAATTAAGTAATATCAGTGCTTTGGCACAAGGAAATTGGGTTTGCAGAGTTTGTACCTTGCCCTACCTACCTTGATCTGTCTAATTTGGTTGGCTGTATTGTTTCATCTTAGATTGTTCTTGCCTATCTTGCTGGAATAGTTTGTAGATTGTATTTATTTCTGTGAGTCTGTTATTTCTGATCTATTTTATCAGATTTCCAGGTTTCTAGGAATTCTTTTACATTCTTCGATTAGCATTTAAAATGATATTTTATATTTGTTCTGTCAAAAAAAACATACCTCTCTTTTCTGTTCATCCTCTTCTTCCATTGCATAATAAACTTTTTCTAGCAGCTTTATCCCAATTCCTTGAACTACATCTGCTCTTAAAATCTCAACCAATCTCCTAATATTCTGGGGACCAGACTTGACATCTAATAAAATAATAAAATACATTATTTTTTGAATTTTATTTCTGGCAACTAGATAAAGCCAATAATTGCCGAGATCAAGTGTAAACATTTTCATTTTAATTCAGATCAATACTCTGGAGATTCTCAGATTTTATTCAGCATTCTATTCCAAATAATCAGAATTGGTGCTAATATCATTTCCACAGATAGAATACGTTGAACAGAACCTTTAAAATGGAAATTGCTTTTCTTCTGACTTAATAAATGGGTTTTTTTTTTGTAATACTAGAGCAGAAAATCTAATTTGAACATCAAAGTTTCAAGCATAATATACAGACCTGAAGGAAGCTCTTGAAATTGAAATTCATCAGGTTCCTCAGCTGCTTTCCCATGTAAGATCAGTGTATCCCTATATTTCCTATTTAGCCTGAACTGTGAGTCAGGTGTTCGCATTGCAAATTGTGAATAGCTTTCAATATTATCCATTTTTAGTGTTTGCGTCATCAACTGTAGCAAGTCATTCATTTCATTACTTTTTCTGCAAAGCAAGAAGATACTTCAGCATACTCCAAATCATACACAATTTGAGAAATTTAATGATGAACTATTTGAACTGAGTATAGTACACAATGGTTTAAGTCTTATTTTCCAAAAGGGTTTTGTTATTTTTCTCTTCCTGCTCTAGAATGAGGAATGGGTTGGAGATAAACCAAGAGAGAGCAAGACAAGAATAAAAGATTTCACAAAACCATACTGGTTGTCTTCAACTTATAACTGGGCCTGGAATTTCAGCCATACAACATTGTGGTCATAGGTTGAAGCTCCATGTAAGAGGACACAATTTTACAACTGTTTTTATGACAGTCATAAAGTAAGTCATTGTCATTAAACATATTACATAGCCATTAAATAAACCATGCCGGAGTCCAGCAAAAATGTTACAAATCTTGGTTATGTCATTGCAAGATGCTACAATCTATTGTAAATGAGAGCCAATTGCCAAGCACCTGAACTGCAATCACATGATCAGGTGGGCACGGCAGTCATAACTTCAAGGGTGGATCATAAGGAGCTTTTTACATTTGGATGTTTGACAAATGATTCACATTTATGATGGTTGCAGGGTTCAAGAGTCATGTGATCGCCTTTTGTGACCTTCTGACAAGCAAAGTCAAGGGGGAAACCAGATTAATTTAACAACCATGTTACTAATTTAACAACTGCAGTGATTCACTTAACCACTGTGGCAAAAAAAAAAGTCATAAAATGGGGCAAAACTCACTTAACTAATTTCTCACTTAGCAACATAAATGTTGGGCTCAATTGTGGTCGTACGTTGAGGACGACCAGTACCTGCACACATATCGGGTTTAAGAATATTTGTCTGTTGGCTGAATCAAAGAAACCGTTATGCAGAAAACTACAAATTGACAATGTTTTTTTCATAAAACTTTACAAATGGGAGAGTGGAAGCTTCAAATTCTCACTAAGATAATGTGAAAAAGATGCAGAAGTTTACTGAGATTGTTTTAAAAACTATAAAAAGAATGTGAATTTGTATAGTGTGGATTTTCACAGTAATTTTAAAGAAAGTTTTGACATAGTTCTTCTAGCGTTTTTATAAGCGGGAAGAGTGAATTATTTCCATCATGCATTTCATTTTTTCGTGTGCTGCTTTCAACCCAGTTATTTTTAGTTTATACTTTCCTTTTAAAAGGATATCTTAAAATAGTAAATACTGAGAGGTTTTTATACCACAGTACAATACTTCCTAAACTTGGCTATTGATGGTTAGGGTTAGGGTTAGGGTTTTATTGAGTCTTGAACTAGGGACATAACTATATCACACATGTATACAGATACACAAGTGCATTCAGTGACTGACTATGGCTTAATATCCACAATGGGCTTATCATATAATACACTAATGGTTTACAAACAGCAATAGTTGTATTTATATAATAAACAAGCTATATACTGTATGTGATTAACATGTGCGAACCACCCATAACTACACACAGAAAACACCCACCTTTCTTTACAATCTCCATCTGATTTTTCTGTAGAGCTTGTAGAAGAGCTCAGTTCATCCTGAGCGCAACAACCAGTTAAGCTTTTCTTCTGTTGGGGACAATTTTTCAAGTACAAAAAAACAGAGAGAACCATTATAGGCATAATTGAATAGAAAATTCTCTTTCTTGCTGCTCAGTGAAAGAGCAATGTGAATTTAGCTCCATTTACGTTTCTAATGAAATACTTTTATAGACGACAGTACTTGAAAGCATAGCAGATTAGAAGCTACTTTCAATGATGATAATGTTTCTATAAGTATCCTACATAAGGACATATCAGAACCCCCCCCCCCCTCGGGGAAACTCCTACTTGAGAAAGACCCCAAAGTCTATGCTGTGAGCTACTTCTGCAATATTCTTCTGCAAAAGGATGCTTTGACCAATGCAGAAGAATTAAGCTGCTTATATATACAAAGGAGGATAAGGACCCTGAGGCAGCCCTTAGAATAACAGCATCCTTGTGAAGTGTGTTGGGCTGAGAGAATCACCTAACTGGTTTTCATGCCTAATGAAGGCCTATAAAATAAGTCAGAGTTTCCTATGAAGGAGATATATTTTGTATTTTTGCAAGCTACTTTGATCCAGAGGGAAATTATGATCATTGAGGATTTGTGATCCAGATTGATCTGTTGGAAATAGATTGTATGAGGCTCTGAAATCTGTTCTACTCAAGTATGCCTTTGATGATTTGTCTAATTTTTTTTAATGACTTGTTTAGTATCTCTGGTACGCCATCCCTTTTCTCTTTGGACAAAAGGTAGGAAATACCACTTTCTGGCCCTGTGGAAACCAAATGTATTTGAATATAAAGTTTTTGTGATGGGCGGGTGGAGGGGGTGATAACAATAGATCTCCTGAAATGCTTAAGATTTGTTCAAGTGCTCTGGGATTCATAGTCCATTTACCAAGGTCCTGGTCCTCAACTGAACCAATCTCCAGATGTGTTGTGGATCAGACAAAAGATAGCACATTGTCTTCAACCCAACATGGAGGTTTGGCTGCTCCTTTCATCAGATATTGCTCTTCTTTTAATGTTGGCTGTGGTAGTCATACAGAAGTTTTAGAAGCTCAAAGTTGGTTGTGCTATGGGCAACTCCCAAAAGCTCATATTGCTTTTTAATGCTTCTTCTATCCAAACACCCTGAATTACTTAACCCCAACAATTCATCTACCTCCCCCATCCTGAGACTGGCATCTCTGGTGAGTTGTACTTGGTACAAGGGTCACAGCTCCATTTCATTGGAAAGAGCTTCGAAGACAGCAGTCCCCAACCTTTTTGGCACCAGTTTTGTGGAAGACAATTTTTTCATGGACTGGGGAGAGAGGGGGGGGGGAGCGGGCAACCTAGATCCATCACATGCAGAGTTTACCGTAGTGTTTGCGCTCCTATGCGAATCTAATGCCTGATGATCTGAGGCGGAACTGAGGCATTGATGCTAGCACAAAGGAGCAGCTGCAAATATAGATGAAGTACTTGCCTTACAATTCTAAGCCCTGTCTCCAAACTTAGTGGGAGGAAGATATGCCCTGCCTCTGCTATAAAAAATGACAGATTTCCAAAAATAATTGTTTTTTTTCAGAAGTATAATAATCTAAGCAGTAGAAATTTTAGAGGTAATCATCTAAATAATAGAAATTCCATGTATTGATGGCTGACACATACCTTTTTTAATACTTCACAATGTTGTAAATTGTTACTATACTTAACATATGACAACTACTTACCTTATCAGTGCTTGGTTCTGAAGTAAACTGAGCAATCTGAATAGAACTGTCTTCCTTTGGAAGTTTTGTTTCTGTCGATGCATTATAAGACATTCGTCTTACAGAAGGCCCTGAAAAGGACCAATGAATATTATGTATAGTTTATTCTTATTTTGCTTCATACATGTGCTATTATGACAGCAGGATCAAATGCTTGATAAACTAAAATAGACCTTCCTTCGGTTCAGTTTAACATTCAGTCATGTATGAGATTTTTGTCCTGCCTTTCCTCTAGGAATTCAAAGAAGTGTATAATCCTTTTTTTCTCCTACAGCAACTCTAAGGTAGGTTGGGCTGAAAAATTTGACTATCTCAGTGTCCTTTATTGAGTTTCCATGGATGGAGGAGGATTTGAATTTGGGTTCCCTCCACGATACTGTATTTTAATCATTACATCTTAATCCCTCAATCCCTTCCACCCTCTTGTTGATACTTTTCCAAGTATAATGAAGAGGAAGTTTAGTTTCCAACTCCTGTAGTAGTTGATGTGATCATTGTGGCGAGCCACAAAGTATGCATTTCCCAGAAAGCAAATTGATAAAAATGAAAAGGAAGGGAATTTGTCAAAAACCTCAGTACCAAAGACAACATATCCAAAACACCAACTCATTGTTCAAAGACATGCCTACTTCCAGTCAGCAGATCAGGTTAGTATAGTAAGTGAAGTAGCCCAGAAACTGAAAGTAGAGGCCTTACGTCCCTCTCACTATTACAATATAACAGAATATTCACTTTACAGAGGGCAAATTGATGAAGGCCACAAAGAAGAAAAATACAACACCAACATGAAACAAATATCCACATTCAAGAAAAACAGCAGAAATAAGAGATTGTCCCATCATTTCCCATATTTTCCATACAATAAGATATCCCCCCCCCCCACACACACACACACACATTTTTAGACTGATGATGTTCCTTCCTCCTTGTCATGGTACTTTTTTCCTCTGGGCGGTTGTGAATCTTTTAAAACCATTGAGTGTAACTATCCAATATTTTTATTTTCCAAGACTTAAGCAAGCCAGATCCCCATTTAAGTTTTCAGTTAAGTGAAGTCACCTTAAGAAATAACTTCAGGAGACAGAAGTGTATTTGTGGGAATAATTTTTGCTGTAACAGTCAGCCCCCCCCCTTGAGAGAATTTTTTTACTGAAAATTTGTCACAGATAAGGTGTGTGCATCTATGTGAATATAAGAAAGTAAAATGTAAAATAGAAGAATAAAAGAAAACAAACAAACCACCAGATAAACAATCAAGCAATAAACAAAAGCTTAATCAAGGAACTGCCAAGGAAGAAAACAAATACCTCACCAATCCTGACAGGACAAGCTATTATATAAAAAGAGAGAACAAACCCCATTCTCTTCTAGCACTGAGAGACCACTAGAAGGCTACCAAGCCAACCACCAAGCTCAGAGAGCTCCAAGGACTTCACAGCAGAGAAAAGTATTACCAGAAGAAAGCATGTCTTCTTGGCATTGCTTTAATCTTCTCCTTTCTCGAGCTGATAATGGCCGATCCTTTGAAAGGAGATAAAGTAAAAAACAGTAAACGGTGTATCTTTTTATTGATTATAGAAATTAAAATTTTACAACTAAATGATAGGTCATTAGACACTTCTTTGTATTTATTCTATAAAATTCATGAAGCCACTTTAAAGAACTACACTGCTCTATTACTTTGTAATCCCATTTTAAATACCATATTTTTGGAGACGCACCTTTCCCCCCCCAAAAAAGAGGGTGAAAATCTGGCTGCATCTTATACACTGAATACAGCATTTTTGGCCTCCCCAAACCCCGCTCCGTGCATCCCGTTTTTTGCAAAAATGGACGCGCAGAGGGCCTGGGAGGCCTGCAAAGTGCTACTGGGGCAGGGGAGGGCAAAAACGAGTAAAAAATGGGCCTTTTTCACAAGAACAGAGCTGTTTTGTCCTTCCAAGCCACCAGGAGCACTCTGCAGGCCTTCCAAACTCTCTGCACACCCTGTTTTTGCAAATAAAAAAAGGGGGGGGGCTTTTTCATGAAAAACAGGCCATCTTTTGCCCTCCCCAGCCCCCAGGAGCACACTACAGGCCTCCCACACCCTTTGCACGCCCTGTTTTTGCGAAGAACGGGGCCATTTTTCACTTCCCAAACCCCCCACTCATCGCATTTTTGCCCTCCACGGCCCCCAGGAGCACTTTGCAGGCCTCCCAAACTCCGTGCATGCCCCTTTTTCACAAAAAAACGGGATGTGCAGAGGGTTTGGGTGGCCTGCAGAGTGCTCCTGGGACCTGGGGAGGGCAAAACTTTTATTTCAAATTTACCTCTTCAAAATCTTGGTGTGTCTTATACTCCACTGCATCTTACAGTCTGAAAAATATGGCAGTTCTACACAGTTCTGGCAATGTTACATCAGATTGGCATATAAAATGAGAACATTCAAATTGAGTAGTTTCTTTAAAAAGGATATGTTGTACCTAAAGATATTTGGTACAAACCTTGGAATGTTCTACTTCAAAGCTTTTCGACTTTTTCAGAACGATTGCAGCACACTGGTGGTCTGTGTTAACTTCTTTTGTCGTTACATTCACAGCAGGCAAAGCGGGCAGTTGCCGAGCACCAAGTGCTGCAATCTTAACAAGGAGAAATAGCGCCTTTAAAAAAGATTTCTTCCCAAAAAACAGGTACAGTATGAGAGTTGCATTCACTCAAGAACGAGTGGAAGGACTCCACAAGGACAAGTCTCGTGACTGTGCTGGTACCCATTAAACATGACCAATACAGGATATTTCCAATAATATTTCCGTAACATCTGGAGCACCACAGAATATCCAGCCTTGGATGAAGTTAATTCCCAACTTATTAATATTCAAATAGCACTTCCATTTCATATTTCACATGGATAGAATAGAGTATCATACATCCCAGACAACACATTATATATTTATCATTCCAGTAAAGTCAAATGTTCTGTCAGTTAGTTCTTTACAACATATACTACAAACTAACATCAGCTTTTATACTGAAATGTGTTAACCTATGAAATAAAGCTTTTTAAACTGAACTTTCAATTGAATATACTTGGTTAATATAAATATCTATAGAAACTAATGGTAGGGGTTTTTTATTTTTAAAAGATTTCCCTACGCATGCGTGTCCCTCCCCTTCACCCATTTTTGGCTTCCAGGTGGTGCAGGTGGCCTTCCATGCCCAAAATGGGGCGTGTGGGGGGGGGACCCTCGCACGGCACCCCTACACTCCGTTTTGGCTTCCAGGTTGTGCAGGAGGCTTTTCAGGCCCAAAACGGGGCACGGGGAGGGGTTCACGCAGTGCCCCCATGCCCCGTTTTGGCTTTCAAGTTGATGCAGGCAGCTCTCCAGGCCCAAAAAGAGGCACGGGGGGGGGCATGTGCATGTCTGCAAATCTCCAAAATGCAATGCATGCACCACTCGTACATGCGCCTCATCCCCCACGCATGTGTGTGCGCATCCCCCACATGCACTCTGCACCCACACATGTATGGCAGAGACTTGAAAACCAGCTGGCTGGCGGTAGGCACGCGAACATGTGCACCGGAGCTGGTTGGCATGCCCACAGAGAGGGCTCAGTGTGCCACCTGTGGTATGCATCAGTTCTAGTATCTCGGATGCCTCAGAAGCTGAAAATGCTGCTGGTCAAAACTATGTTGTCCAAAGTCAATATCCCTGCTTTCACCCATTTTTTTTCAATATCATTATCTTTTTTCCAATTTTTAATGTTGGATTTCCTCATATTTAGCATGGGGGAAAGTATCGAATCTGTTTTTATTGAACATTCCATTCCATAGTTTTCTAACTAATATAATTGTTTCCACAGATATTAGTGTTCTACTGAATTTAGATCCTAATACTGTCCTAATCTTTACCTTGTCTAAGCAGATCTCAGACTGTTCCTGCTTCTTATGTCGTCGCTGTCGTGACAAGGAAGGCTCTTGAACTGATCCTTGAGGCCGAAAACAAGGAGTGCTTATAGGCAGAATGGAATCTTTAGCTTCTCCTGAGTTTTCACAGGAGGCTTCATTCTACAAATATATATATATATACACACACACTTTACAATATTTCAATTCATGCTGTCCAGAATCAAGTATATATACACTTAGTTCAAAAGTGTTAACAGAAAGCCAAAATTATTTTTATTTTAATCAAAATTAAATTCACTTAAGTACTGAAGAAAATCCTGTCATTGTACCTTAAAATAAATCATTGGCATAATTATATTTGTGTTGCAGACCACAAATTTCAAATACTTACCAAAATTTTTCTAGGATCAATCAGTACTAGCAGTTTCTCAGTACAGTCCAGACTCTGGAAAGAGAGTTTGCTGTATTTTCATGAATACCCACTATTATAACATTAAATAAAATGTTATATAAGCATTAGGAAACTGAAAGAACAACATCTCCATTATTGAAGGGAGTAAAAGGACTATTAGCTAGGCACTAAACACAAAAGCTGGACAATTGAACTAATACTGTATCATTTACCTAAGGCTAAACTAATAAGTAAAGAAATTACAAACTACCCTAGAAGATGTCAATGATAAACGTTTTTGTAATATTGCAAGGAAAACTACTGTATGTGAATATCCTATATGGTATGTTCTAGTCTAATGTACTTCTGATTAATTCCAGCAAATCTTCCAGGATCTTGAAGGATGATTATGGGAAAAATAGGAGAAGAAGGAGTATTATGCATTGTATATTTGTTGCCTTTTATTCTTTATAAAAATTAACAAGGTGCGACAAAGATATAAAATTTAAATGACCATGTTTTTCGGAGTATAAGATGCACTGGAGTATAGGATGCATCAAGGTTTTGAAGAGGCAATTTTTTTAAAAAAGTAGGTAGATAGAGGGATAGGGAGAGAGAGAGAAATATAGTAGGTAGGTAGGTAGGTAGGTAGGTAGGTAGGTAGGGAGAGAGAGAGAGAGAGAGAGAGTAGTTAGGTAGATAGTTAAAGGGATATAGAGAGAGAAATAGAGAGAGATAGAGAGAGAAATACAGTAGATAGGTAGGGAGAGAGAGAGTGAGTAGGTAGGTTGGTAGGTAGAGGGACAGAGAGAGAAATAGAGAGAGAGAAATACAGTAGATAGGGAGAGAGTAGGTAGGTAGGTAGATAAAGGGAGAGAGAGTGAGAGAGAGAGAGAAATACAGTAGGTAGTTAGGGAGAGAGAGTGAGTAGGTAGGTAGATAGAGGGAGAGAGAGAGAGAAATACAGTAGGTAAGTAGGGAGAGAGAAAGTAGGTAGGTAGATGTTTCCAGGTGTATTTATCCATGTGCTGGAAAAGAAAATCACTGACAACCTGCAGCACCTAAGACTTTGTTTTTACTGGCACAGCACTTGATCAATGTAATTCTCATCAATCAGTTAAAGAGCTTTCCAAAAGGAAAAAAAGTTTTTGCACTCTGCAAACCTCACAAAAACGGCCCGTTTTTCACAAAAATGGCCCCGTTTTTTTAAAAGGCAGAAATAGACTTGGGGGACTTGCAGAGTGCTCCTGGGGGGGTGGAGGGGCTAAAAACAAGCAAAAAAGGGCCTGTTTTTCGCAAAAACGGGCCCGTTTTTTGTCAAAAAAATTGCATGCATAGTCTTATGGAGGCTTATAGAGTGCTGCCGGGGGGGGGGCAAAAAAGGCCCGTTTTTTGCTCATTTCTGCCCTCCCCAGCCCCCAGGAGCTCTCTGAAAGCCTCCATAAGGGTATGCACGGCCATTTTGGTGAAAGGGGCCAGGCTTCGGGAGGCAAAAAAATGCTGTATTCGATGTATAAGACACACCCAGATTTTCAGCCTCTTTTTTGAGGAAAAAAGGTGCGTCTTATACTCCGAAAAATATGGTAGGCTTATTTGTTTAAATTCAGTTTGCCTATTTTAGGAAAATTGTGCAAAGGTCCTTATCAACCTCAATAGTTCTAAGCCCCAAAATCTGATCACAAAAGGTTCAGAAATATTTAGATCTGAATTGCATTGAAATAAGTGCATAAGTATTCATTTAATAGTCCTCCAAAAGTAAATAGTACAGCACAATTGTTCTACCTAGAAAAACAGCTATCACTTTCTCAAAAATGATATTATCTGATAGAAATTAAAATGAAATTAAATACTGAGAGTAGATTTGGGAAGGGAAAGATAAAATACCTGACTTTTCAGCAAAAAATCTGAGGTTGAGTAGGAAAAATCTAATCGGAAGAGATGCTAAGGGAGAGGTGAATGCACAATTTGCAAGCTAATAATAATTAGCTACCTTAATAATTCTAAAGTCCTTAGTTAGAGTTGAATTATTAAATTTCTACTAGTCTTAGACTGGGAATCTAACTATAACTTACATATCCATAAACCATAACTGTTAGGTAAGCTCCCCGTTAGGAGAGTGAGTATACAGAGAAGCGTAATGAGAGTTGTGTTGGAGAACACACAAACCAGCATACAGAGACACTGCAGTTTAAATAGGGTTTTACTTTTGTGGAAAATAGAGGTATTCAGAGTTCAATTTATACACGGTTCAGTCAGTTAGTTATCAATGTTCTCAGTTAAGGAGTGATCCATCGAACACAGTCCAGTATCATATAATCAGTTCAGCACACAAAGTAGCTAACAGTAGCAAAACTCACAGTAACTCACAATACATCCACCGATCAGCATCTAACAAACAGAGAGCTAACAGTCATTCTGGCTCCCTCATATGGCTGCTTGAGGTAATAGCAACCAACCACATTTTACAGCTGGGTGTCAGTGACTACATCATTGTTATATTCCAATTTATCCCACCCAACGAATTCAATAAATTGAGCACTAGCGCTACAGTATACTTTAGTCGTGCCTTTTTCCCAAAATCTAAATGATCTATGGTTGGCCTCGTAACCTACGAAAAATAACTGACGAGCTCTATGTTGTCCTTTCAGTCTTACTTGTGAGGGAATATGCACCCATGCCGGAGCTCCAAATGTGTGAAGATAGCTTAAATCAGGTTTTCTGCATGCCAACGAGTGAATGGCAATTCACCAGTTGTATTTACATTATTTAAAACATGGTTACTACACATCATAGCTTCACCTCACAGTGTTTCAGGCAATCCTGAATCAACTAACATAGTTTGAGCCATGGCTTGTAATGTTTGCCCCCTTTGTTCTATAAATGAGTTATGTTGTGGCCTATAAGGAGCAGAATGTTTATGCTCAATACCAGCTGATCTCAACATTGTTTGAAATTTACAGTTTGTAAACTCAGTTCCGTTATCGGTTACAACAGTAATCACCTTAGATTTAATTTTTCTTTCAGCAAATCTTAGCCCCCTCATATGGCTGCTTGAGGTAACAGCAACCAATCACATTTTACAGCAGTACTTAAAGCTACAGTACTACTATCATGGTTTATATATTGATGACCCAACTGTTAGCTTACATTCCTAACAATAACAACAAAGCAACATTTGCCTCTCCCATGTCCTTGGGAAGGACTTGCTTGGTGGATAAAAATGCCAAATCCAGTTTAAACATCTGGCCGATTATGTGACAAAACATAGTATATTTATGCTGCCCACATATTTGTATAGCAATACATTTCTAAAAAAAAATTTCCAATCAATGGACACAATTAATAAATATACTGTTAAACAACGTTACTACATTAACAATGAATCATAAAAAAAATCTGAGACTACCAAAGCACCAATGTGTCTAATGTTCTGTGTCCCTCAAACACCTTTGTACTCTAGAAGAAATCTGCACTGCTTTACCTAAGAAAAAGAGCTGTTTCAATAGAGAAAAACTAACTAATACCACAGGATAAACTTATGACATCAGGTCATGACCTAAGCTTAGCACTAGGAGTTACTGAGAAGAAAGCAGCATTTCAATCACTTTTTCAACAGATTTGCAGGCAGTCCTTGACTTACCACCACAACTGAGCCCAAAGTTTCTGTTGCTAAGCAAGACAGTTGTTAAGTGAGTTTTATCCCAATTTATGATGTTTCTTGCCATAGCTGTTAAGTTGAATCATTGAAGTGCTTAAGTTAGTAACACGGTTGTTAAGTGAATCTGGCTTCCTCATTGACTTTGTCAGAAGATCGCAAAAGATTATCACATGAACCCAGGATACTGCAACCATCATAAATACATGCTAGTTACCAAGCATCCAAATTCTGATCACATGAGCGTGGAATGCTGCAACATTCCTAAGTGTGAAAACCGGTTATAAGTCACTTTTGACAGTGCCATTGTAACTTTGAACATAAAGAAATGATCTTAAGTCAAGGACTGCCTGTACATCTTCTAATTTGATCATATTCACATACACATATACATATATGAAACTGAAAATAATTATTTTATTGCTTACACATGAAATCTTTGAAGTGGGTTGCAGAACGTTCGTAGTGTCATCACTATTATCTGTTTCCTTAGCATCTACATCTCCAGTTTTTGGGCAAGTCTTTGACATTTTCAGTAAATTTTCTTCCTCTAGTTCTGGGACATTTTTTGCTTTTTCAGGCTCTGCTTCATTGGGAATATGTACATTTTCGGATTCTTTATGTTCTGCTAATTGTTTGGTTGCAGAGTTTCTCTTTTCCAGTGAAACAATAAGTATATCTACTTTGCTCATTGTTGCCAAAGAGGCATCTAAACTATTCAAACCATTTTTGCTGATGTCTTCAGGTTCAGGTGCTAGTTTCTTTGAAGAGGAAACTTCAAATGTTTTATTATTGATTAAACATTTATCTTCATTCTGTAATGTCAAGAAGTACAATTAAGTCACCAATTCTATTAAACTAGATTATTTTAAACGTAAGCATAAAATTACGGTAATCTATTTTGATCTGACTTGATCCAGCTATGAGATTTTGCATGGGATGGATGGAGGACTGGGGAAAGGCATGGCATGTTTTACTAGAATGGTATAATACAGCACTGGCTTAGCCAACAACAATAACAAAAGACCTCTTAGTTATATGGGAGGTGCACAAATGATGGAAAAGGTCAGTCATACAGACGCCAGGGTGTTAGTCTGCTTCATATTTCTTGCAATAGCCTTAGTTGGTGTGGAAGTGGGTTTCCCTGTCCTTATTTACAGGATGCATTGAAGGCTCTGTAGGTCCAAGACACATGAAGAGCCAATATCTTCGATCTACGTTGGTTCAGGTCCTTCAGTACCTGACCAAATATGCAAAAGATGGATATGGTATTTCAATTTATTAATCTTATATTATAAGATTATTATAGTATTATTGTAAAACTATGTTGTGAAGGGGCAGGTGTGAGAACTTAAGACAAGAAGAATATATCGGAATTACTTATTAATTCCAACTCTCTCCCTGTTTTATCAAGCGATCACTAAGGAGTCTGACTCTGATTGCCATGAAGTAGCACCAGAAAGTATCTTTTTCTCTCATATTACTTCCCCATTCCCATCTTCCACAACATAGCTATAGTTATTACATGACCACTATTAGAAACATTGTACCACATGTTATTGTTTATTTTTTGAAAAGCAACTCTTCATAGAACTCAATATTTACATTGAGTTTTCCATATTCCCGCAAAGGAAATCATCAGATACCATTCTGGCTGAAAATAAGATATTGTAACATGCACTGTAAAAAAAAAGGTGTTCTATCTTCTACTCATTTAGGGGTTCTCCAAGGGTTAGTTTTACTATTCTAGAATAGACCCATGCCTTTGCAAACAACTTTGTGAAGAACAAGAGACTAACTTCACTTTTGAGTGGCATATCTTGGCCTGAACTTTGAACAGGAAATAGCACAGGAAAAGGAACAAGGTAGAAACTGAGCAAAATTTAAATTTATTTTAAATGGAAGCATTTAATTCATTAGTCTCCATGGTTTTCAGAATCTTCTTCAATGACATGTAAATTACAATTCAGTGGCAATTTCTGTAGGTTTGGTGATGCCCAACACTTTAGGGCAACTGACACTGCACCTCCAATTGAATAGAATTTAAATGGGTATGATTATGAGAGAAAAAAATAGATGGAAGTACTAAGAATTAATTGGTATTCTTCCTCTTTAATTTGAAACAAAATTTGTATTTTATTAAATTTGACCATGGGCATTTTTTCTGCCCTATCCATTCTGGATAACGAGCGAAAATAATAACTTGCCCCATTGGACTTCTTTGAAAGTTCATTTGGAAGCTTCTGAGGTTCTGTACTTTCTTTCTTTAATTCAGTTTTCTCTGAAGATTCCCGAGGTTTGGGTTCAGATACTTTCTTATGATTTTTAGATGTTTTTCTTTAAGGAAAAAGCAAGAAAATATGTTATCAGATTTACAAAATGTAGACATTTTAAAATACTTTTTGCCAAAAAATAGTTTTTTCATATTTCTATGTATAGATTTACTTTTTCTGAAGACCTGAATGTGCAGCTATATGGATATTATTTTAGATACAAAACTATTTCTCAAGTCATGAACATTTGTGAAATATGATTTAATTAGCTACCTTCAAGAATGTGTTGGTTAGATCAACAGGGCATCTGAATCCAACATCTCAAGAATGGCAAAAAATAAAAGTATTACTTCCTATGAAACCCCATCATTGTTCTCATTTTCCCTGTAGCCCTTGGATTTATTTCCTGTACTGCTGTAGAGGTTTCCCTACTCTGCACCAAACTCGAGGGGCAGTCAATGAAGATTAACCTTTATTTTTCCTTTGCTTTCACAGATAAACCTTTTTTCAATATTTAGTTGCTTGAAAACTTTTTATAAAATTCTGGAATATGAAAATATTCTTCAAATTTGAAAATAGTTTAGTTAGATCTTTGCATAATAAATAATTGAGGCACAACACAACATGAAGTAAAAAGCACCAAGTAGTTGAAATAATTATGAGCCAATGTGATATAGAATCAAACTGATACTGAAGATATATAGCCCCTGAAACAAACCCATACACTTTTTCTTAAGCCTTACACTATCACGCACTACATTACTGCCTTCCAGCTTTCGTCACACGCATGCGCAAAGGACAGCTGGCCAGCATGCATGCGTGTGACGTAACCTGGAAGTACAGCTGGGCACCATGCGCATACGCACTGGCCACCTACTCTCTTCCAGGTTTTGGTGCTCTGGCACACTTTCTCTCTTGGTTCGGCACTCCGTGCCAAAAAGGTTAGCCACCACTGACCTATGCCATTCAATTTCTATCAGCTGATATTTCAAATTGATAGGGATACACAACTGATGCTTTGGTCACAAGCAAGACAGCAGCAAGGAAGGTGGCTTTTGGTTTCTCCATATTTCTAATTCTTCAGAAGGGTCTCAGCCTCAGGACCTATGATATTAGACTGCTGCATATGGATGTGATCCAGTCTTCCAACAAGTCACTCCTATGCTCACTTTGGACTTGCATAAACTTTTGCTATTCTCCAACTCACCTGGAATAGCTATCTGAATCGCCAAAAGTTCCATATGAGCAGGAATCAGGTTTGGTGGCTACCACTAATACAGAAGGAGCTTTGATTTGGGCTATAACACAAACTAATTCTATCTCTATCTCTCTCTGTCTCCCTGTATGTATAATAAAAATGGGCTGTGTTTCCAAGTCAACCTTGCCTCAAGAATCCACTATCAAAGACAGTATATGAACTCCAGGATGGTATAATACCAATAACACTAAACACTTTGCTTCAAATTATTTTTCATTTAAATATCTCTTACGCCTTCGTAGCTTCCAAAAACAGAGAGATTTGCTGCTTGATATACGGTTGCCTCAATATGTTCCTGACACTGGGTCTCTCCTCTGGCTTTTTACTAAGCATTGTTCTTATCAGTTCTTTCAACTGAGTGCTATAATCTTTTGGCATTGGTGGCAGCTGTTAAAAGAAGAACACAGAAGAAAAAAAGAGCTTAAAAAGTATTTGGAAGCTTCAGCTGATGCAGAATTTGGTTGTAGCATGGAGAATTAATGGCTCAATGCAGAAGACACCTCTGCTTTACAAGCTGCATTGGCTTCCAGGTGCTTCAGATTGCAATTAAAAAACCTGGCATTTATTTTTAAGGCCTTTCATGGCTTCGGATTATTACTTTCAGGACTGTCTCTCCGAATTATTTCTACTCATCCCACCCATTTTGGCAGGAGCACATTCTGGGTCCAATCAGCTAAGGAGTGTCAACTGCCGAGAACCTTTTCTTCCATGGTGCCTACTCTGTGCAACATCGTTCCTACTGAAAGTTTTCGTTTTTTTATTTATTTATGATGTTTGGCTAAATATTTTTATTTTTATACAGTGCCTTCTATGTATTGCATTTATTTTATTGTAAACTGCCTGGAATATGTAAGGTAGATGTCCATATAAATTGAATGAAAGAATGAATAAAAATAAGTCATGATGGCATTTGGATGCTGCTTTCTTTTGTTAGAATAACACTAACAATGTTTTATGATGGTGCTGAATAACAGGTACTTTACAACTGGTCCTCGAAGTTCCAGACTTCCCAGCACACCCATTGTCACACAATTGTGGTCTTGCCACCTGACAACCAGCTGGCAGATATGACAGTTGCAGCATCCTGGTCATGTGATCACAATTTGTAACATTTCCTGCCAGCTTCCCATAAGAAAAATCAATGGGGCAGCCAACAGGGAAAGTATCTCCCTTCCTGCAACAACCATTCCCAGACCCCACACTGTTCACACTGCACCTCGCTAACCCCTTGCACATCTCATTGACTTTGCTTGTTAGAAATCAGCAAGAGGTTGTGAGGAGGTCCTTGCTTAAACACACGCAATCATCACTTAATGACAGCAATGGAGAGTCATATGCTGTTGAGCTAAGCAATGCAGTCATATGCTGTTGAGCTATATTACCACATCACTTAGCGATGGAAATTCCAGGCCCAATTACCATCATTAACCAAGGACTACTTGCATAATTGCTAGGGAACCTAAGAGAGTCACTACTCAGGAAATTTAACAGATGTGACTATCAGATTAGTTATATGTTTGAAATCTAAGCAACATATAATATTCGTATTTATTTGAAATAAACTGTTTTTGAAATAAATTGCTTTGTATGAGGATACTACATTCATCATCCATGATAAATGCGTTTTGTGCCAACACAAAGAAAGCAACATTTATCAATTTACCCAATATTCGCTACCAATTGTTTATTTGGGAACATCCTTGAGATTGTTCATTGAAAAGGATAGCATTAGCCATATTTAGCAGCACATATTTCAATATGACTTGCAAGTGTTTTATCCTCTATGTAGTTTTCTCATAATAACAAATTGCAAATTCTCTATGTGAAGGAAGCCTAGTAAATAGTAGGTAAAAAATATACCTTTCCTTCAATAATTCGATAAACCAAGGAATTCATGTCTTTAGCATTAAAAGCATGCTTCAAGGTGGCCATTTCATATGCACAGCAACCCAAGGCCCAAACATCAGACTGTAAAAGCAAACAAATCACAATATTTATTTTAAAGCCATCCAAATAAAATCAAATGAGGTACATGTTGCCTGCACAATCTATTTCACAGGTGTTCCTTAAATCAAATATCTTAAACTGTCTTCTTGTGTAGTAAATTGACCAAAGTTTGCTAGAAATTGCTGTCAAACATTATGCTATCTACCTACCTACCTGGAGAGGACAATGCAGCTTTTGAAATTTCTGATGTGGTTCCCATTCCAATATATCAAATTGTCTATTTTTGTTCCCTCTAGTTCAGGGGTCCCAAACCCACAGAGTGCTGCCCACTACTGGGCTGTGGCCTATTTGTAACCAGGCCGTGTGAGCAGCAGGTTTGCGAGCTTGTGTGCACAGCTCCACTTGGAGTCAAGCTGTGTGTGCATGTGTACGCCAATGTTCCCCCTAAGCTGTGTAGCTGCGCGGCTGCGCACGTGACAAGAAAACGCGGCAGAGCAGTTTCCAACTGCCGCGCAGTGGTTTTTAATATCACACGCACAGCGTGATGTACAGAAGATCCAGAGAGAATAAACTCCTCTGTCTGCCTTTCAAAGGAGAGGTGAGTGTTGTCAAGTTGGAGCTTTGGGCTGATTTTATGTGGGGATTATTACATCTTGGGAAAGGGAGGACGGTAGAAAGAACAGGGAGTATTTCAGACTGGGGACCTGTGTAGTTTTGCTGCTAGTGTAAGAAGCCAATTCTCTCTTAGAAAGCTGCAGTTGCAAGAGTTCATTTGAGCGGTTGCTGCCTTTACAGTATTTTGCATTCAGCTTCCCTGCACCCATTGTTAGGATTTTTTGCAGGATTCAGACGTTCAACATCAGCTTCCACTTGTTACTGTCCTGTATTTATAGGGGGGGGAGGAAGGGCTTCTGCTCTCTCGTTCCATTTCTTCAAAAGAAAAATCTATGAAGAGGGGAACAGACAGAATATTGCACCTGCCTGTTCCTTTTCACTCTAGGAATTCAGTATCTAGAAGCGAAATAATCTTTTCCCCTTCCCCCTCCCTTCCAAGCTGAACTTCTAGCTAAGCTAAAGCTTTTTCTTTTGCTCCGTTCCTTGCGGTATTCCCTGTAGGGAAAGTAGAGCATCTTTCTGAAGGAACTTGGTGCACTGAACATTTATGCCAGTTAGGTTTATAAGTGGAAAATGAAAGGAATTGTGAAGAGAGATAAAGTCAACTGGAAGGCAGCACCCTGGATCCAATGTGGGTGAGAATTCCTCAGTCTTCATTTTAGAAGAGTCTCTGCAGGAGACTCTCTTATCATATTGGAAACAATTTGATTTCCTTGC
Source organism: Natrix helvetica (assembly GCF_964273705.1). Classification (NCBI taxonomy): domain Eukaryota; kingdom Metazoa; phylum Chordata; class Lepidosauria; order Squamata; family Natricidae; genus Natrix; species Natrix helvetica. Next base: position 301,358,936 of record NC_138548.1, read on the forward strand.
AGTCCACATAAAGGATGATAGCTACGGTCTTGGACACAGAAAACCAATAACATACCAATGTGGCAACTGGATTGAAATTTTAACACGCAGAGACTCTATGCAGTTGATGTGGCAGAGTAAAGGAATTCTACATGTTTTATGAAAAGAACAGTAGAAATTACACTGGACACTGCAATGGCTGTGTTAGCCAGTTGCAAAGATTTACTAACTTTTGGGTATCAGTGAAGGTATAACAAACCCAGCAGTTTTCATAACTTTTGTCTAATATGAGTTCAGAATAAATCATAGATGCTAGCATGCATAGGGTATGTAACTGGCATTTCAAATACTGCTCAGCGGAATGAAATTATGTGCAATATTGTGTGAACATTTCAAATGTGCTTTAGCTATTGAACAGTCATATGTCACAATTAGAAGTTGCATCTTTACAAAACCTAAATGGAAATTAATTTTTCTCAATACCTTGGGGTATTTTGGATTTCATTTGTCATCCCCTCCCCTTTCTTTCTTTATAGCATTGAACAGATTCTGTGACAGGTATGTGTACACATGGCTTTGGAATCAGTAATATTGCAACAGCAGTTCTAGGTTGTGGTCTTGTAGTATTTAAAAATTGATGCAGAATTTATTTTATTTACTGAATTTGTACATTGCATTTCAAAATAGGTAGCTGTCTTTCATAAGGTGGCTGGGAGTAAAAAAATATACACTTTTAATTAAGCGGGTACCTTGAATAAACATAACTTTGAGTTTCAAAGTTTTTGTTGTTGTCTTGGGTGACATCTGTGAAAAAAAATTCAGGTGCTCACTGCTCAGACATGAAAATGTGCCACTAAAACACTATACTTTTCCGTGCACACTGAAAAAAAATTAGAGGGAACATTGGCGTACGCACATCGGTCTGCTACTTCAGTTGCCCGGTTCCCCTCTCCCCATCCCCAGGCTGTCAAGCTGCAAAGGGACTGCTGCTCTAGATAACTACCATACTTAAAGATGCAATATTTTTAAATGCAATTCACTAGAATTATGAAAATAATGTAAACTGTTTTCATAGAATCAAGATAGATACATGTGAAATAAATTGCAGGGAGTAGAATGGAAAGAATATCAGGAAGACTCATTAGAAATTAACAAATAGGATGTTTCAAATTGTTGCAATGTGGAGCATTCAGTCTTCCAGACCTTCCACCAGTCCTTCTTCCAAAATAGCCCATCCCATTTAACCTATCCAGCAATTTTTACTTTTCCCTTCAAAAGACAATCAACATTCTAGGTTCACTATGCATATTAAATTTCCTTAGCAGTTTCTGCTTTGGGAATGTCTTTGCTTTTTCTTTGTAAAGTTTTTCTTTTTGCTTGTTCTTGTTTTCTTGCTACACGTTTGTACTGGTTTACTACCAGTAGCTGCAAAAATTCAGAGGACCACAAGGATAGCAAAGAAATACAAATCATTGACTCTTTGCTGTAATATATTGGTTGTCTGATTGCTGGCAGCCCAGATAGGGTGTGTTTAACTGGCAATGCCTCATCTCAAGAACAGTGTAGGCTGGTTACTTGTAGAAACCTAACAGAATAAGTTCATTTATATGATATACTTTACCTTGTAATTGTAAGGCTTGTTAGAGAACAACTCAGGGCTCATATAGTAAGGAGTGCCAATTAGAGTACTAGCCATATCATGCTGATTATCCAGCACTCTGGCGATTCCCAGATCTCCCACTTTGATAATATTAGAACGCGTCAGGAAAACATTTTGAGTTTTGAGATCTCTATGCAGAATGTGCTTCTCATGCAAATACTGAAAATTAAAATATTAGAATTCATAAATAACATATCAAGTTTATTTCCTGCATGACAAAAAAACCCCCCACAATTATTTAGTAAACTATGAGCTCCTTGCAGAGGGAAGGGAATACATTAAATAAATCTGTCAAGCTGGGTAGCCATTATTACCAATCACATTTTGTTGACTCCGTAGATATTCATAAGATAATAAAAAGTATATCACGAATATATTCCTTATTTTCTATGCTCATTACAAATATCCATGGAAACTAGCAATAGGCTTCCCAGAACACATTAGAAAATGATAAAACGACTAAAATAAATTGATGCTAAAATTCAATGATACCAGAACTGTCTAGTGAAGGGAAGTGAGATACCTGCAGTGCCATAGCAATCTGAACAAGCCACTCCACCACTTGAGACTCAGGAAGAAGTTGTCCTTTCTGCTCTTTCAGTTTATGATATAAATCTCCTCCTTCACAGAAGCCCATGACAATGTACAGCAAGCCATTATCTCCTTCCCAGGACTCTCTATAGGTGACTATGTTTGGATGCTTCAATTGTGACAATAGCTGGGCTTCCTGCTCTGCTGCTTTTCTCTCACGGCTTGAGGCATGTTTAAGGTTCAGCCTTTTGATAACATACTGCAGAAACAAAAAAAAAAGAATATTACTGTAAGTGAAAGAAATCTAAAGATCAACCACGTGGAGCAAACTTGGCTAACACTATTAAAATTACCACATGAGAAAAGAAATGAGTTTTTTAAAATAAAAATCCTCCCATCTGCAAAAGCAACGTGTATGAAGGAGGAAGAGAAGGGTGCAAGAAACAAATAAGTTTGAAACTGTATATAAAAAGTAATTGCTATGTAGCCTGATAATATATGTCAACCTCTGTCAAAACTCTAGCCGTAGCATTATCCACTAGGCAAAATTTGACATTTTTCAAGGAAAGCAAATAATTTTTGCAAGTAGAAAATACAACACCTTAAAATAAACGTAACTCTAGGATTATAAATACAGTTAAATCTCCATTCAAGGAAAGGGCTCTGTTAATACTGTATGTTAGCCAAAGGCACTTCTCACAGGCATATTCTCTCTAGGGACCAATAAAGGTTCCAAGAACATCTCCACACCCCCAGCCTGATTCTTCAAAAGTACAAACTATATCACAAATCCCAGAATGACATGTCTGCCGACATACAGAACCTTCATTTAATTCACACTGCATTTAATTTAATAATTTAAATGACACTTGTTTAAAAAATTTCCTGTACTAAATTTGGTATCCTTGTTTTAAATATATACTTTGGAATTAGCGTGAAAAAGCTAAGACAATCCTCAGTTTTGAAATGTAATTCAATATTTTTTTCCTGATTACTGGATGTCTTAGTATATGGCTTGTCTTTCAAACTTCATGCTGGAAATGTAAAATTGATAAGGCACACTGAATGCATATAAGAAAAAGTTTATTTCACTGTTGCCCTTTTTTTGCTTTAAAATATTTGTTATTTGCTTTATAAGACCAGAAATCAATAAGGTTTTAAAGATGTATGTGAATTGTTTAATTTATCAAAATCTTGGAATTTCTATATTAAGAATTGTGGACTGGTTTTCTTCTTCTTTAACACATATCAATTTTATATATTAGACACAAAATGAAAAAAATATCCTGATTATATTTTCAGATTATTTAAAGCTTTAATAAGCTCTAATTTAGGTGTCATCTACAGATATCTTTACTAATGTCCTGAATAAAATCTGCTCTTGCAAGAAAAATAACATTTTGGATGAACAGAAAAATTATGGAATTTGGAAAGAGTCACTCTTCTTAGGATAAATCTAGTGAAGACTGAATGATGAGGATAGAATGGGGGAGAATTGTAGCTCGAAAGCAGAATTAACCAACAAACGAGCAGGGGTATCCTTGGTAATAAATTTCAAAATGAGAGGGAGGAATAGAATAGAATAGCAGAGTTGGAAATGACTTTGTAGGTCATCTAGTCCAACCCCCTGCTGAAGCAGAAGACCCTATACCATTTTTGACAGATGACAGTCCAATCTTTTCTTTAAAACTTGCAGTTTTGGAGCATTTAAAACTTCTGGAGGAAAGTTCTCCACTGATTAATTGTTCTAACTGTCTGGAAATTTCTCCTTAGTTCTAGGTTGCTTCGATTAGCTTCCATCCATTGCTTCTTGTCTTGCCTTCAGGTGCTTTGAGGAACAGCTTGACACTCTCGTCTTTGTAGCAACCCCTGAGATATTGGAACACTGCTATCAGGTCACTCCTAGTCCTTCTTTTCATTAAACTGTTGTTATTGTTAGTTGCGAAGTTGTATCTGACCCATTGCGACCGCATGGGCAACCAGGCCTTCCTGTTCTCTACCATCCTCTGGAGTCCATTTAAGCACACGCTGACTGCTTCGGTGACTCCATCCAGCCACCTCATTTTCTGTTGTCCCGTTCTTCTTTCGCCCTCAGTCTTTCCCAGCATTAGGCTCTTCTCCAGGGAGTCCTCCCTTCTCATTAGGTGGCCAAAGTATTTGAGTTTCATCTTCAGGATCTGGTCTTCTAAAGAGCACTCAGAGTTGATCTTCTCTAGGATTGACCGGTTTGATCGCCTTGCATTCCTGGACTCTTCTCCAGCACCATAGTTCATTAAACTAGACATGTCCAATTCCAGCAACTGTTCCTTATATGTTTTAGCCTCCAGTCCTCTAATCATCTTTGTTGCTCTTCTCTGCGCTCTTTCTAGAGTCTCCACATCTTTTTTTTTAATAGTGTGGTGGCCAAAACTGGATGCAGCATTCCAAGTGGTCGATCCTATTTTCACACGGAGCAACGCCTGTTGCTGAAGGAAAGCCCCACTTTGTGGCGCGGAGTTGTTTTTTAAATTCCCTTTTGGTCGGAGAGCAAAGCAACCAGCGATTCGCACGGGCCACCGTCCTCGCGAAGGCCTCCGGAGGCAGGCAGGTTCCCGTCCGTCCCCCCTCCTCCCAACACGTGTCCCGGACTCTCCGGCGGAGTCCCTCTCCCAACAACCCCTTCCTTCCCCAGCCCGCCTTACCTGTTTGCCGTCATGCCGGTGCCGCACCAGGCTTACTTCCCCGTAGCTGCCCTTCCCCACAACCCGCACAAAAGTGTACTCGCCCAGGGGCATCTTCACGCGACCCCACACTCAGGTAGCCCGTTGAGAGCCGGGAGCGGGGGGACTCCGGCAGCCCCCATCCACCCCCTGCGAGGACGCTGCTACCGATGCCATAGAGATCACCAAACCTCGGAGTGCCATAGAGAGCACTAATTCCAGAACGTACAAAAAAAAAAACCGTCCTTCTATTTTCTATGGTAATATTACTGTTGCTTGAGCGACCATCTTCGACACTGGCAAATTTTCTTCGGCGCATGCGTTCAACCCTGTTATCTACACTATTTTAACTGCTTGTCAGCCATTTTTATCCTGGGCATTCTGGCTAGAGTTTTGAAATTGCTGGCACTTAACCTGCCTGAGTTGTGGACGATCGCGTTCCTTGCCTTTTTAGATTCGTTAGCGATGTTGTATGTCTAGACAGTTTAGTGGGAAGACCAGGCCTTCCATATATTGTTCATAATTTGCTATGGGAAAATTGATATGAATGGAAAGCTGTTTATATTACAAATATTTTTAATATTTAAGGAGAGCAGAACTGACTTTGCATTTTGTTGTTGACATACAGTTCCCATAATCAGAATGGCCAGTGATGCAGTACCACACTAACTGGTGACCTAAAGAGCCACTGCTGCTGCACAGTAAACAGTAAACCTGAAAAGGTTTTATTTTAAAGCAGATCTGTCCTGTAGGCTTAAATACTGTAGTTTTCTTCTCATTCCAGGACGTCATATGATAAAATCCTTTCACATTTATTTGAAGTATCTCTGGAGTCAGTGTACATCTTGCTCCTAAACAAGATTCACTTCCAATCTGGATATGAAAAGTGAGAAACATTTTATAAAAGACAAAGTAACTCTCCCTGCAGCTTCCTGCCCTTCCACCCACTTTGTCAATGAGCCATTAAAGCCTGAGCTAGTCCACTTTACATAATAATAAAGAGTTCTCCCCCTCAGCTCCAGGGTGATGGGATTAAGGCATGATAATATTGGCCCTTTACCCAACTCCCCACATCTAAGAACTCAACCAAGCCTGGATTCAAAACACAGCCTAGAGAGTTGCCCCTGCATAGCTCCATGGGAGTCTGACAACCAATTAGAAGACAAGCTCAAGATCAAAGGCCAGAGAGGGCATAAAACCAGGGACTCAGCATCTCAGTCCTCCCTTCTCTTCTCCACCAACATTGAAGCATGTTATCACCTTTTCTGTTCAGGACTCAAGCCATGTGGTCCTGTCCACCATTAAAACATGAAAAAATAGTTTCACTTCAATAGTTAGATGACCTAGACAGTGGTACTTCAACATATATCATTTTAACATTTAAATTTTATTGTGTTTTCCTAATCTATATGAAATGTTAATCTATATTGCTAGTCCATCTATGATATGCCAATGAATGAATGCATGAATGAATGAATGAATGAATGAATGAATGAATGAGAGGATTAACATTTCTTCTGAAATCCAAGTGGGCTGATTCTACAAACATTAGGGAAGCCATAAAACATGGATTCATAACCCACTTGATAAATATTATATGGCATTTTGTGTTCTTTAAATAGCGTATTTTATTTCTGAATTCTGTTGTGGGTGTTTTTGCAATAGAACCTTTGCCTTCACTACTGGAGTTTATGCAAACACAATGGGTGTCTGAAGATTGAAACAAATTATTTCTGTTCAGGAGGCATCCTTGTCCTTTTCCCAGATACTCTGCTCCACTGCCTTTACTTTACTTTACTTTACTTTTATTTAATTTATAAACCGCGCCCTCTCCTAGAAAGGACTCGGAGCGGTGTACAGTCATATTAAAACAACAATATAAATACATAAATATAGATAAATATAGATGGAGGAGGTAACATATAAACTGTACAGTAATAATTAAAATTAGAATTAAAGAATTAAAAACTACCCCTAAAAAACTACCCCAGAATAAGATGTTTGCCAGGAGGTTAAAAATGGGACTATAAATCGGCTAGGCCAGCTAATTGGAACAGGTGGGTCTTGAGTTTCTGTCGGAAGGAGCGGAGGTCGGTAGTGGTTCTGATATCGGGGGGGAGGTCATTCCAGAGGGTTGGGCCCATCACAGAGAAGGCTCTACTCCTGGGCGCCTCCCGTTGGCATTGCTTAGTGGACGGCACCCGGAGGAGTCCCTCCCTGTGGGAGCGAATTGGTCGTAGGGATGTATGAGGTGAGATGCGATCCCGCAGGTAACTAGGTCCTGTGCCATGGAGCGCTTTGAAGATAGTAATCAACACCTTGAAATGCACCCGAAAAACCACAGGCAGCCAGTGCAGCTCGCGCAGGAGAGGTGTTATGTGGGAGTACCTGGTACTCCCCATGATAGCCCGCGCGGCCGCATTCTGAACTAGCTGTAGTCTTTTTTTTTTTAAACAAAGTTTTTTATTGGTTTTTTGATGTTTTACATAGGGAAAAGGTAGGGGAAAGGTTACAAATTTTGGCAGCTGCGAAATGCGGTAGGTGCACCCCCCCCTCCAAACTCATAGTATACATTTGTATAAAATTCAAATATTACATAATAGCATATAGTCAGTGTGGTAAATTCAATTGGTAATTTCGGTCAGTTTATATCACGTGGATTTTCTTACTTATTTGTGTGATCTGAGCTTTCTTGATGTCGCCCCATCTCCCCCAGCTGGCAGTGCTCCGGCCCCTCCCGTGTCTTGTACATCTACTGAAGTGTCTTCTGGTTTTTCTAGGAGTAATTTATTTTTTTCCATAAAGGCCTGCGCCTCTATGGGTGTATTAATTCTAACTCTTGTCTCCTCCCAGAATATTAGCATACCTTCAGGCAATAACCATCGAAACCACACCCCCTTCTGGTATAGTTTATTCGCCAATTGCGAATAAGATTTTCTTTTCTCCCTCACTTTCTTGGGGATCTGTTTCAGAATGGTTATCTCCTTATCTCTGTATATCAAGGCTTGCCCCCTTTGTGCATTCAGGATTTCATCTCTTGTGCTTTTCCTAGGAAATTTAATGTGTACCTCCCTGGGGACATTGTGTGTTCTAGCATACGCTGAGTTCACTCTATTAGCTGTAGTCTTCGGGTGCATCTCAAGGGGAGCCCCATGTAGAGAGCGTTGCAGTAGTCCAGACGGGACGTCACCAGCGCATGAGTGACTGTGTGTAGGGCGTCCCGGTCCAATAGGGGGCGCAATTGGCGCACCAGGCGAACCTGGTGGAACGCCCCCCTCGCCACGGCTGCCACATGGTCATCCATCGACAGCCGGGCATCCAGGAGGACGCCCAAATTGCGCGCCCGCTCCACGGGGGGTTTTTGCTCGCCCCCTATGGCCAGCGATGGAGTTCACTGGTTGAACCGGGGCGCCGGTAGCCACAGCCACTCCGTCTTGGAGGGGTTAGCCTGAGTCTGTTGTCCCCCATCCAGACCCGAATGGCTTCCAAGCACCGGGACATCATTTCGACGGCCTCGTTGGGGTGGTTTGGGGTGGAGATGTACAGCTGCGTATCATCAGCGTACAGGTGGTATCCGACCCCAAAACCACGGATGATCTCACCTAGCGGCTTCACGTATGTGTTGAACAGGAAGGGCGAGAGGACCGACCCCTGCGGCACCCCACAAGTGAGCGGCCTCAGGGTCGACCTCTGCTCCCCTGCCAACACACATTGCGTCCGGTCGGAGAGGTAGGAGCAGAACCACCGCAAAACGGTGCCCCCTACTCCCACCCCCTCCAGCCGGCGCAATAGGACACCATGGTCGATGGTATCGAAGGCCGCTGATAGGTCTAATAGGACCAGGATAGAGGAACAGCCCCTATCTCTGGCCCTCCAGAGATCATCCACCAACGCGACCAAGGCCGTCTCCGTGCTGTGACCGGGCCGGAAGCCGGACTGGCGCGGGTCTAGATAGTCGGTTTCCTCCCGACACACGAGGGAGGTCACACCTTGGACCTTGTCTTTGTCTCTCGCCAGTGGTTGAGTGATCTGGGAGGAGTGAATTTAACCATCACTCCTCTGTCATGGTCAGATCACTCACTCCTCCGTCTTGACTTCCCTGGTGCTACTCCTCGCCGCGGGGAGGCGGAACCGGAGAACACTAGATGGTTCCGCCCCAGGCGCTTGATGGAACCAGACAGGTTCCAGACGGAGCTTGGGCCACCTCCTGCAGCCCTGACCCGCCCCCGGGTAGAGGACCTGGTAACCGCGTGGAATAATGCGACTACCGGGGCCTTGAACTGGGTGGCGCCTTTGCGGCCTCTCCGGCGGCAACGATCCACCCTGGCCCCTTGGTTTACCGAGGAGCTAAGGGTGATGAAGCGCCGAAAGAGATGCCTAGAGAGTCGTTGGAGATCCTCCCGAACCGAACTTGACCGAGCACAGGTACGAGCCCATTTAAGGACGTACCTAGTGGCATTGAGAACGGCCAAACGTCAATATTGTGCCGCTCTCATTGCATCCGCAGAGAACCGCCCTGCCGCCCTGTTTCGGGTGTCCCGCTCCCTTCTGTTTCAGAGGCCACGGGAGGCCCCTTTACAGGGCAGGGCAGAGGAGTTTGGGAAATACCTGCAGGATAAAGTCGCTCAAATCCGGAAGGATTGGGTCCCCTTCAGTGGCCCAGTCGAGACGCCAGTGGCGAGTCTTGAGAAACCTTTTTGGGAGGAGTTTGACTTGGTTGTCATCGAGGATTTGGACAGATTGCGTGGGCGACTGCGACCTACCACATGTTTGTTGGACCCGTGTCCCTCCTGGCTTGTACTGGCATCCTGGGAGGTTACACGCGACTGGCTCCTGGACCTAGTGAACGCTTCGTTGGGTGAGGGGTCTCTCCCGGCCGCCTTGAAAGAGGCGGTGGTGAGACCCTTGCTCAAGAAGCCTTCCCTGGACCCTATGGAGCTGGTCAATTATCGTCCTGTCTCCAACCTTCCCTTTTTGGCGAAGGTTGTGGAGAGTGTGGTGGCTTCTCAGTTTCCACGACATCTGGAGGAGAATGATTATCTAGACCCGCGCCAGTCCGGCTTTCGCCCTGGGCACAGCACTGAGACGGCCTTGGTCGCGTTGGTAGACGATCTCTGGAGGGCCAGAGATAGGGGCTGTTCCTCTATCCTGGTCCTATTAGACCTCTCGGCGGCTTTTGATACCATCGACCATGGTATCCTGTTGCACCGACTGGAGGGGTTGGGGATCCGGGGCACCGTCTTGCGGTGGTTCGGCTCCTACCTCTCCGGCAGGACGCAACGTGTGTTGGCAGGAGAGCAGAGGTCGACCCTAAGCCCCTTCATCTGTGGGGTGCCACAGGGGTCGGTCCTCTCGCCACTCCTGTTCAACACATACATGAAGCCGCTGGGTGAGATCATCCGTGGTTTTGGGGTGGGATACCACCTGTACGCTGATGATACTCAGCTGTACATTTCCACCCCGAACCACCCCAACGAGGCCGTCGAAGTGATGTCCCGGTGTGTGGAAGCCGTACGGGTCTGGATGGATGACAACCGACTCAGGCTCAACCCTTCCAAGACGGAGTGGCTGTGGGTCCCGGCTCCCCGGTTCAACCAGATAATTCCATCTCTGGCCATTGGGGGCATTCAACTTGCCCCCGTGGAGCGGGCGCGCAATTTGGGCGTCCTCCTGGATGCCAAGCTGTCCATGGATGAACATGTGACAGCTGTGGCCAGGGGGGCGTTCCATCAGGTTCGCCTAATGCGCCAATTGCGCCCCCTATTGGACCGGGACGCTCTATGCACAGTCACCCATGCGCTGGTGACGTCTCGCCTGGACTACTGTAACGCTCTCTACATGGGGCTTCCCTTGAAATGCACTCGGAGACTACAGTTGGTCCAGAATGCGGCCGCGCGGGTGATTATGGGGAGCACCAGGTACTCCCACGTGACACCACACCTGCGCGAGCTGCACTGGCTTCCTGTGGTCTATCGAGTGCGTTTCAAGGTTTTGATTACGATCTTTAAAGCGCTCCATGGCTCAGGACCTAGTTACCTCCGGGACCGTATTCTGCCCCATACATCCCTACGACCTATTCGCTCGCACAGAGAGGGACTTCTCCAGGTGCCGTCCACTAGACAATGTCATGGGGCAGCGCCTAGGAGCAGAGCCTTCTCTGTGGCAGGCCCAGCCCTGTGGAATGACCTCCCCCCGGATATTAGGACCACTACAGACCTCCGCTCCTTCCGTGTTAAGCTCAAGACCCACCTTTTTCAAATATCTGGCCTGGCCCAACCATAACTTCGTTACGCTCCTGAGGGGTTTTTAATTCAGCAATTTTATTTAGGGGATTTTAAACTGTGTTTTAACTGTGTTTTTAGCTGTGTTTATTGTCTTTCACTTGCAGGTCTACTCTCCTCCATGCACAAATGTAATTGTCCTTGTTTTTTCGTATGTATGTGTGTCCTATGTGTATTTTATCTTTTTGACTGTACGCCGCCCCGAGTCCTTCGGGAGAGGGTTGCGGCTAATCAAATAAAATTTGATTTGATTTGAAATTTGACGTGGGAACTGTTGTGCCACCACACTCTCTACAACCTTTGCTAAGAAGGGAAGGTTGGAGACGGGACGATAATTAGCTAGCTCCGCCGGGTCCAAGGAAGGCTTCTTGAGTAAGGGCCTCACCAGCGCCTCTTTCAAGGCGGCCAGTAAGGACCCCTCATCCAATGAAGCGTTCACTAGACCCAGGAGCCAGCCTCGTGTAACCTCCCAGGATGCCAGTACAAGCCAGGAGGGACGTGGGTCCAATAAACATGTAGTGGCTCGCAGTCGCCCACGTAACCTGTCTAAATCCTCGGGGGCAACAGAGTCAAACTCCTCCCAGCGTGGTCCCTCAAGATTTGCTTCTGACGTCTCCCCTGGTCCACTGAAGGGGGCCCATCCACTCCGGATCTGAGCGATTTTGTCCTGCAGATATTCCCCAAACTCCTCTGCTCTACCCTGCAAAGGGGCTTCCCGCGGCCTCTGTGATAGGAGGGAGCGGGTCACCCGAAACAGGGCGGCAGGGCGGTTGTCTGCGGATGCAATAAGAGCGGCACAATGTCTACGTTTAGCCGCTCTTAGTGCCACAAGATAGGTCCGTAAATAGGCTCTTACCTGTGTTCGGTCAGATTCGGAGCGTGAGGACCTCCACCTGCTCTCTAGGCGTCTCTTGTGGCGTTTCATCACCCTTAGCTCCTCGGTAAACCAAGGAGCCAGGGTGGTTCGTTGCCGCAGGAGAGGCCGCAAAGGCGCAACCCGGTCCAAGGCCCCGGTAGCCACCCTATTCCATGCGGCCACTAGGTCCTCCGTCCGGGAGCGGGTCAGGGCTACAGGAAGTGGCCCAAGCTCCGTCTGGAACCTATCCGGTTCCATCAGGCACCTGGGGCGGAACCATCTGGGACAATCTGGTTCCGCCTCCCCGCGGCGGGGGGTAGCGCCAGGGAAGTCGAGCCGGAGAGATGAGTGATCTGACCATGACAGGGGTGTAATAACCAAATCCCCTATTCCCAGATCACTCGTCCACTGTCCAGAGACAAAAACAAGGTGCAGCGTGTGACCACCCTCGTGTCTGGGGCCCTGAATTAGTTGGGTCAGGTCCATGGCTGTCATGGAAGCCATGAACTCCCGAGCCACCTCGGATGCTTCACCCGTCGACAGCAGATTGAAATCCCCCATAACCAAAAGTTTGGGGGTCTCAACCGCCGTCTCTGCGATCAGCTCGAGGAGCTCAGGCAGGGCCGCTGATGCATAGCGAGGAGCCAAGTATACAATCAGCAAGCCCAACTGCCTCCCTGGGCCCCATTTCACGCCAAGGGACTCACACCCGGATATCTGTGGCACAGTGAACTCCCTCAGTTCCAGACTCTCCCGTATAATTACCGCCACCCCACCACCCTTACCCAAGGCCCGCGGCTGATGAAATACACGGTAGCCCGGTGGGCACATTTCCACGAGGGGTAAACCACCCTCATGGCCCAACCAGGTCTCCGTTATCCCTGCAAGGTCCAGCTCTCCCTCCGAGATCAACTCATTAATGAGGGGGGCCTTGTTGACAACGGACCTTGCATTGCAAAGCATCAGCCTCAGGCCCTGGCTCTGTAGGTCCTGGCCACCTAGACTGCGGCGGGTGGTACAAACGTCTGGGCGTGTCCAACAGCCACGGTCTCCCAACCGACTACGAGATTTTCTTCCATCCTCGCACCCACCCCTCCCCACGACCGTTGAAATAAGACAACCCTCTATTGGAATATCATTCTCCCTTCCCCCCCCCACTCTGCTCACTCCCCTCTTGACCTCACCTGTTCCAGTCCCACATGGGACAATTTGTCCCAATTCCTTTCTGTAATCCAGTGTTTCAGAGACTAATAAATCAGCTTTAGACAATTTCAGCTAAGAATCAATTTTACATTCCCAAGAATTCTTTAACATCTATGCTGTACTTTCTAAGATATTATCTTTGTTGAAGATAATAAAGATCTCTTTATTCTGGATATATTAGTTCATTCATCAGAGTAGAACAATTGTCACATTATCTGTGAGAACTATATCAAGAAAAAAATTCTTTTTAACAGGTGCTTAAAAGTAGAAACACAATTTCAGAATTCAGTATATATTAGGACAGCTATTGGTGCACAGCAGAATAAGGGGGACAAAAGAATAAAATGTTTCTTTTAAAGAAATGACAAATAAAAACCAATAAAGGAATAATAGTTTTTTTATAAAGTGTGCACATCCTAGTTCCAGAGTCTTCAATGCAGCAGCATAATTTTTTGTTTCGTGACTAGCAATCCCTCTCAGTTCACTTGGCAGTCATAGTGCTCACACATACTGCACTCACAATTCAAGTATCACTAGCCAGAAGGTTGGAGAGACACCAGTCCTAATTTACATGCATAAAAACATAATCACTTTAATTGAAATAGAAAGGGGAAATGTATCCAGATGATAAGTGCTAGTTCAAGAAATCTTAAGTTTTCTGACCAGATTGGTAAAACAGATGTGAAGTCTAATTTGAGATTTAATTTTAAAGATGTTCTACATAGGGCAAAGCTGGTAAACCTGGGTTTGATAGATTAGAGACTGAAATGTGCTATTCTGGTCTTGGACTCTCTAACGTTCATGCACAAATTTCATCAATTATTCTCCAAAGATAAATATTTGCCATAGTTTCTTCAGTGTTACTCTTTGATTACTTAAAAATGTTCACTACAAATAAAGGTCCTTCCAAACTGACATTTTCCAACATGGGGAAGCATATCCCATGTTACATTTTACTGGCCTTGATTCCTGCTCTTGTAACTTCAGATATTTTGATACACCCGCTCAGAAACATTAAGGTATGTAGCTAAATATATGAAGTCACCTGCTTATTTCCTTAGAATTTTTTTAGCTTTAAGCAACAACTGCAAATGGACTATCTCAATCCTTCAAGGTATCTTCAGCTTTCTCCCTACCTGATTTGAGATACCTTTACTTACCGGTACATTTAATTTGGCTGAAAGTTCATGGAAACTGGTTGTCTATGAAATTTCATGCCCTGAGCTGCCTGACTCAGATGTGCTGCATTTGGGTATGAAGAGGCAAAGTTATGCTAGCTTAGGACAATGATAAAGATTTGATCTGAAGCCGGTAAGGTTGAGGTGGGTTGCTCCCGGTTTGGCCCAGATCGGGCGAACCGGTAAAAGTGGCGGTGAGAGAATCAGCCCACCCGCCCAGATGCTTCTGTGCATGTGAGTGTGCGCATGAATGAACCGGTAGTTAAAAAATTGGAAACCCACCACTGCAGTAAGATGTTTTGGTCCCTCACTATGCCTGTCAGCAACTCCTATGACTTCTTTTATAAGTGGCTGATATGTATCCTGAGAGGGACCATGTTGGATCCAAACGTGATTTAGCTTCCTTGGATTCATATTCTGTACATCATCTTGCATATTTCAACAATTTTGGGGGGAAAACACTGAAATGAGAAAGAATGAATCAGGTAAAGCAAGGAGTATTTGCATCTATGTGTGTATGATCATGGGATGTTTGAAAGGGATGTATGGTGGTATGTACGTACGTATGTACATACGTACATACATACGTGAGAGAGCTATCTATCATACCTGGGTTTATGCCTAACTTACCTAAAATTGAACAGAGGCAGCTCCATAGACATGGGAAGAATATGAAATCAGCCTACTACTCAGTGCCTCTGAGGAATGCAACAAAACTCTAAATGTATTTATCTTAGTTAGTATGGTAATTTATGGCCTGCTTTCCAGATGTTTCTTATTTTCTAGTCATGTAATTAATGTTTCTAATGCCAAGGTTATGCATGCTGATTATTCAGACTTTATTTTATGGAAGCTCTCATTTATTGTGACGCTCTCACCTAAAAGAGAAATGTACAATAACATACAACTGCTATGCAGCATATTTGGTAGGATACAGCATCTGTTTGGCAATAATTAATCCCTTTTCCCCCACTCTTTATTTGTAGAAGAAAAGTGCCACTGATGTGGTAAGTAACCTTTCATTTAGAATGCTGGTCATTAAGTTTTTATGAATATTTTCTCTCAGTCAAATCCATTTCAATTGCTGGGCTTTAGGAAATCATTTACTCAGCTCAAAAGTTATGTTTATTTCTTCAGAAATCAATCCTCTTGTGTTCAGGGATGTTTTAATTCTGAGCAAATGGCGTATTTCATTCACTCTTCAAAGTACCCATCACGTGCAAGTGTGCAAAGGCCACATCACACACTTTAATGAATGAGACTACCTCATGCATGGATTCAGGCACTAACAAATATATGTTTGCATTCCCTTCACGGAAAGAAAGTAAAACATTTTAGAAGTTTGTTCCTGTTTTCCTCCCCTATAATAAATCATTCCTTAAAATACAATGCAAGTCTTTGTCTGTGAGGATCAGAGATAAAAATCTGACCCACAGATTCCCCCATCATATAGTTTTTTAGATGCGGCCTTTGGATTTCATTTTAAAAAATAACAGGAACAGAACAAGAAAATTGTTGGGGGTCAGTTGTTATTTGTAAGTAAATAAAATTATCAAATGCAATTAGCATTAAAATAAATACTACATATGTAACATGAGGTATAAAAAGATCCTTGAGCTATCTCAAATAAAAGTGTTTAACATGAAGATAATATATTAGCAGCACATTTCTGTATAACCATGTGACTTTTTTATTCTCTAGCACACCCACGCCATAGAAATCTACTGGGTGAAAATTGACTGCAGTGTTACTTCCAGGTTTTCCCGTAATGTCATCACTAGTCGAGCTGTGAATCGCGCCAATGTGTCCAAGGAAGCTCAGTTTGATGTGGAGCTTCCCAAAACAGCCTTTATTACAAACTTTACATTGTATGTACATTATTTTCTTATTTTTATCTGCTTTGGACATCAGTCTAGCAATAATTAAGCCACTCAGATACTGTCCACAGATTAACTACCATGAATCACAGGGTTACAGAGGACATTGTAGCCACCTGATCCAATTATGTGCTCAAAATAGGAAATGTAAAACTAAGGCCCCTCTCATAACCTCTCCGTTCTTACCAATCTAGATAACTGATTCCATCACAGCATCATTTTTAACTTAATTCTTTTTAATGATCATCCAAAATGTGGCCACCATTTACATAAGCTCCTCTGAAATAGACTTCCCTCTGGGTAGAGTTTTTACCATTCTGCTCCGCAATAACCAGAGAAGGTCTTCCTTCATCTTTCTTCATTATGTTTTCAGTCCTATAGAGGCAGCATTCTTTCCAGTCTCTTTGTTATACCACTCAAATATCTCCTTTATTTGATGAACTGAAGAAAAAAATACTCAATAACTTGTCTGCACACATATTCAGATATCTGACGTATTCTTCAATAGGACAGTTGATGGTGTCACTTATCCTGGAATCATAAAGGAAAAAGAAGCTGCCCAAAAGCAGTATCAACAAGCAGTTTCAAGGGGCGAGACTGCAGGACTTGTGAAGTACGTATGTGACACCAAACAGAATCTGTTTCCTTATTTCATTTGCTGTCCTAAGTATTTATTCAATAAACAGATGCTAAATAAATGAACAAAGTGCAAATGAAAATATTAAATGGTGGGCTATATGAGCATGAAGAAATGTGATCACTGCTTGAATTTCATGAATCTTCCTATGTTTAACATGTGAAGGGCTGCTGGAAGAAAAACAGAGAAATTCAGTGTTTCGGTCAACATTGCATCATCCAGCAAAGTTACTTTTCAATTGACTTATGAAGAACTCTTGAAGCGAAAGTTTGGAAAATACGAGGTGTTTATCAAAGTAAACCCAAAGCAGCTTGTCAATAAATTTGAGGTACGATCATATGTATTGTCGCTTTATCTTGAAGTAGTTTTTGGAAAAGTTTGTGAATGATGCTCTATTAATTTAAATTAACTATTAATTTAGAAACAAATTTATAAACGATTTATGTTTACGTACATTACTGGTCTCTCAGATTTTTTTTCTCAATCTTGCTAATGTCAACATAATTTTAAATCAATGTTGCAGATTGAAGTAAACATATTTGAGCCTCAAGGCATCAGTGAACTTGAAGTTGAAGGGACATTCCTCAGCAACGAACTGCTACCAGTTGTGAAAAAGTCTTTTTCAGGAAAAAAGGTATGTCTGGTAATAGAATCTTGAAGGGTGATTCATATGCAGGTAATCCTTGCCTGATGACCAGCAGGATGGCAATGGAGATTACCATTGTTACCATTGTTAATTGAGGATTAACTATACTAAATTGGAAGCATGGGTATCTGCCAAGATCATAGTCATCATCTTTGCTGCAGATTCCCCTGGTTGTAAGCAAGTACAGAAGAGGCCAATTGGATTCACAAGCATTCAGGAAAAATTACATGGGTGACATGGCTTATAACACTATCCAGAAGTTAAGAAAAGAAAAAATGACACCTTGAATATATTTTTTAAAAGCAATCTATTTGCTTCATGGAACACAGCTAATAGGTTATTTTGTACCAGTCAGCTCTAAATGAGACATGGCATAGAGCAACCATAATCAAAGATAACAGGAACAGAATTATTTGAGAATACATCACAAAAGTAAACGTAGTTCCCAAACATTTCCCTATATCAGGGATAGGCAATATTTATGGGGCAATATTTGTATATTGTGTGTACAGAGAAACAACAAAGTCAATGTGGATTTTTTGTTCTTGCATCTGGTGTATAGACAAGGATCAAGTTGCATGTTTGAATCCATGGGCACTCTTCTTTAACTTGAACAAGTCTTTCTTTTTCAAGTTATTTGATATCATAGTAGCTTTTACATATATATGCCTTCCTTCATATAGGAAAGTGGTCTTTACATATAGGTATTGAGCACCATTCCTCTTGAAGCTGCTCTGAGTTCTTTGAAATTGAGACATTTAATAAGCTAAATTAAACTAGTGAAGAATATTATTATGAAAGTGTGTTTCACTGCTGGTATAAAGATCCCATTGTAATAGCCTTTGTTTCTGCTTATAGCAACGCTTCAATTTCTTCTGTATTACGAAGGTTCAATGATTTCTTCTTGCTATGAAAGCTGTACTATTGTTTTTCATCTTGGCATTTCTAAATAAAACTCAATATTCAGTCCTTGTCTTCATCAAAATATGTGCCAGTGTATATTTTAATAGAATGCTAGGCTTTATATATTTCTTGTGTCTATTAATATCTTCATGTCTTAAGTATATTACATTGCAGAGTGAAGAGGATAGTTATATGAGGTATTAAATATATACCTACACCTTGAATTCCAACACTTAATGTGCTTCACATTGGCTTCATCTTATACCACAATTCATCTTTGTCTTTTATGCAAAGATTGTACTGGACATTGCAAACATTACTAATTCTTCCCAATATTACTTCGTTAGTCCATCATGGAGAAGCATGTGTCTTGTCATTTGCATTAGATTCTAGTTTTCCTCTCTGACACGTTTTGTTGTGGGATGTTGGAAACTATTTTTTCATGTTTTATACTTTGTCCTTTCAGCTATTTCTCAACTTCCTTTCCTGTGGTTTTACTCCCAATATTAAGTGTGCAGTGTCTTAGGCTTTCTTTCAGATACAATAAAATACAATAGTAGAGTTGGAAGGGACCTTGGAGGTCTTCTAGTCCAACCCCCTGCCTAGGCAGGAAACCCTATACCGTTTCAGACAAATAGCTATCCAACATCTTCTTAAAGACTTCCAGTGTTGGGGCATTCACAACTTCTGGAGGCAAGCTGTTCCACTGATTAATTGTTCTAACTGTCAGGAAATTTCTCCTCAGTTCTAAGTTGCTTCTCTCCTTGATTAGTTTCCACCCATTGCTTCTTGTTCTACCCTCAGGTGCCTTGGAGAATAGTTTGACTCCCTCTTCTTTGTGGCAACCCCTGAGATATTGGAACAATGCTATCATGTCTCCCCTAGTCCTTCTTTCTCTTAAGCTAAACATACCCAGTTCCTGCAATCGTTCTTCATATGTTTTAGTCTCCAGTCCCCTAATCATCTTTGTTGCTCTTCTCTGCACTCTTTCTAGAGTCTCCACATCTTTTTTACATCGTGGCGACCAGAACTGAATGCAGTATTCCAAGTGTGGCCTTACCAAGGCATTATAAAGTGGTATTAACACTTCACGTGATCTTGATTCTATCCCTCTGTTGATGCAGCCTAGAACTGTGTTGGCTTTTTTGGCAGCTGCTGCACACTGCTGGCTCATATTTAAATGGTTGTCCACTAGGACTCCAATATCCCTTTCACAGTTACTACTACTGAGCAAGGTACCACCTATACTGTATCCGTGCATTCCATTTTTGTTGCCTAAATGTAGAACCTTACTCTTTTCACCATTGAATTTCATTTTATTAGATAGTGCCCAATGTTCAAGTTTGTCAAGATCCTTCTGTATCTTAAGCCTATCTTCTGGAGTGTTGGCTATTCCTGCCAGCTTGGTGTCATCTGCAAATTTGATGAGTTCCCCATTTATTCCCTCATCCAAATCATTGATGAAGATTTTGAAGAGTACTGGGCCTAAAACAGAGCCTTGGGGTACTCCACTGCATACCTCCCTCCATGTAGATGCAGTTCCATTGAGGACTACACGTTGAGTGCGGTTGGTCAGCCAGTTACGAATCCATCTGGTGGTGATGCTGTCTAACCCACATTCTTCTACTTTATCTAGTAGTAGGTTATGGTCTACCTTATCAAAAGCCTTAGTAAACTATTAGTAAAGTCCAAGTAAACTATATCAACGGCATTCCTCTGGTCCACTAATTTTGTCACATTATCAAATAATGCAATAAGATTAGTCTGGCATGATCTGTTTTTGACAAATCCATGTTGGCTTTTGGCTATTACTTTGTTTGCTTCTAGGTGTTCGCAAATTTGTTGCTTGATTATTTTTTCCAGAATCTTTCCTGGTATTGAGGTCAGACTGATAGGTCTGTAGTTTCCTGGATCTAATTTTTTCCCTTTTTTGAAGATGGGAACCACATCATACTTACTCACTCTTGCAAAAAACATTCTGTTTATTTTTACAGAATTCTTTTGCTCTTTAAGAAAGTAAATAAAAACTTTTCAAAAGTGATAGTCATTAGGTAATGAGAACTTTCTCCTACATTTTAGCTCTCCAAGTTCCTGAAAAGAATTCCTATGAACAGATAATGCATTCAGACGTTTAAGCCATTAGCTTAATGACTTAAATGTAATGTAGTTGCATTGTTTAATGTAGCATCATAGACACTTGAGAGAAGTAGTTAATAGCTTCTGAAGTTCACACCACATTTCTTTTCCCAGTATAATCTAATAGTAAGGGATCACTTGCTATTATAAAAAGGTGACCCATGACTTGATGTCTATGGAGATTCTCAGTCATCCAGGTCATGGTTGTCCCAAAGATGCTTTTCAAAAGGCAACTGGACTTTCTTTCTCCTTCAAGATGTTTTGCTTCTCATCCAAGAAGCGAAACGTCTTCAAGAAAAAACATCTCCAAGGAGAAACAAGACCAGTTGCCTTTTGAAACAACACATTTGGGTGACACATGACTGTTTCTTGCTTGTTCCCCATTTCTGTTGCCCTTAGTTCTTTCAGAATGTGAAGCATCACAGCAGTATTTTTATTAGAAATAAGACTTCTATAGTTTCTGTCATTCAGCAGTTCAATAGAGCCAGATCTCCTTCTGGATTGATCATGGCCTTTCTGCCTGCTTTGCAGACTGACAACCTCTTTTCTTTCCTAAACATAAATTACTCTCGGCTCTTGATCAACACAACCCTCTTGGGGTAGGAGAGAGAATAAGCAATATATGTTCAGTGCAGGACCATATGCAGTGATGTCAGTGGTGGGCCATAAACAGAGAGTCCAAGCTCTCCTCCTTTTGACTTGCTTTTCTAGAAAGAAACTGGAAGTTGGTATGAATGAAAACCCAATAGACTTTTTATTGCAGAACATAAATAATGCCTAATAGAGTAGAAGTGGTATGGTGCATCCAGCATAATGGAAAAAGTAACATAAATTCAATGAAGAAGGCGGAAATAAAAGTAATAAATATCATGCAAATACAACGAATGAATGAATTAATCCTGACTGTATAAGTGTAGCTAGTAAGAGGCAATGCAGAGTAAGTTTTTTTAGACAAGAAAAGGAGATAAAAATGCAATATTCCACTGCTAGCTTTTTTTTGCATTTATTGTTCCTACACCTGCAACTAATGCATGTAATTTTGGATCTTCCAACATTTAATAATTCAAAATATACCACAACTGAATTTTGTAAGCAACTCATAGTTATCCAGGGATTGCTGACCCCATTCTAAATATTCCTTTTTACATGTATAATAAGGACAAGATAGGCCTCCAGATTGATAAAGCATGTTTGGAAGTAATCTTTGAATATAAATTGCAGAAGATGTACTGAGAAATATTATGGATCATTATCCTGGATCTCTAAATAACAGTAAAACTTCTGCAGAATCTGCTTTCCTCATTTGCTGAAATGTAAGATGAAGATTTCTTCTTTTTTAAGGGCCATGTATCATTCAGTCCTACTATTGAACAACAACGAACCTGTGTCAATTGTACAACTACTCTGCTACAAGGAGATTTTGTCATCAAGTATGATGTGAACAGAGATTCTCCTAATAATTTGCAGGTAACTCTAGTTGTTTGACACTTGAACTAATAAAGCAGCACAAAAACAAATCCAAACAAAAAACCCTACCCCAAATGAATACTATCTTTATCAATGTTTTTAGGTAGTAAATGGATACTTTGTACACTTTTTTGCACCAAAAATCCTTGAACGTTTACCTAAGAATGTTGCCTTTGTAATCGATGTCAGTGGTTCCATGTCTGGACAGAAAATTCAGCAAGTAAGTAAATAACACAAATTCTTGTAATATTGCTAAAAGGATGGTATATTGTACAGCAGATAAAATCAAGTCCTACAATCTTTTACTCCAAGTTATTTCTGCCTTGCAAGATTTACTCATATAATAAAATATGTATTGTTGTAATTTTGAAAGTATTTAATAATGTATTTGAAATCTATTACCTCATCCTAAAACTTTCAGCTAAATTTTCTTTTAGATATGTTGGTCATATAGAATATTTTTTCAGATGGATCCTGAGTAAATAAAACACTAGAGCAGTGTTTCTCAAACTTGGCGACTTTAAGTCCTGTGGACTTCAACTCCCAGAATCCCCCAGCCAGCATAGCTGAGTAAATAAAACACTAGAGCAGTGTTTCTCAAACTTGGCGACTTTAAGTCCTGTGGACTTCAACTCCCAGAATCCCCCAGCCAGCATAGCTGAGTAAATAAAACACTAGAGCAGTGTTTCTCAAACTTGGCGACTTTAAGTCCTGTGGACTTCAACTCCCAGAATCCCCCAGCCAGCATAGCTGAGTAAATAAAACACTAGAGCAGTGTTTCTCAAACTTGGCGACTTTAAGTCCTGTGGACTTCAACTCCCAGAATCCCCCAGCCAGCATAGCTGGCTGGGGAATTCTGGGAGTTGAAGTCCACAGGACTTAAAGTCGCCAAGTTTGAGAAACACTGCACTAGAGAATTAGACTGAAATGTGGGACATCGGCAAGCTTGACCATTACATTGCCATTGGTGAGGACAGAAAAGGGTGAAACTGAATACAGAAGGATCTTCTTTGAGGAACAACTTTAACTTAACTCTGCCTCTGAGCCATGAACAAATCTGTTCATGTACTACATAAGGGGTCAACAACTTATTGAAAATAGATAAGATCTATAATAATAATAATTTTTAAAATATTTAAATGTTACAAAATTATCATTTATTTAAAAAAAAAACAGTTATCTCTCTAGTAAGATTTCATATTACTCCAATTCTATAATTTAATTGGAGAAAGGCAAAATCCCATGTAAATCAGAAAAGACTTACCAGTAGCTATTTTTTTTAATGATATAAAAAAATGATTTAAATTATATATTAAATTTAATATTGATGGCTCAGGGATGATAGTGTGGAGTGTGATTGTTGCATAATATTACCTATCTTTTGAGCACGGTTAAAACAAGGGAGGTTTGCCTTAGTGTGGAGATCAACTTGTTGCAAAAAGAAAGGTGATTCCCCCCCCCCCAATAAATATTTGTCTTTAAATGATGTAGCCTTGGCTTAAACAATTGGAGACCTTGAGCAAACAAATATAATTAAAAAATCTGTCAGCAGCATATAATGTCGGTGACAATAGGAAGACATGGACATAACATCAGGACAAGGAGCTGATAGCTCCTGCCATATAACTTATTTCCTTACCGTCCAAATATTTAAGGAGTCAAACTCCTACTAAACAAAATACTGGTTACTGCAAGCAAGGAACTACACAATCTAACTAATGATCTAACTAATCATTAAAGTACAAAAATTGGTTAATAAATTGTAACTGGGGAGAAGAGATCATAGCAATTTACTGTGCTGGTATAGAGAGCCCACTTACTTGAAAGGAAAGCAGGGTGAAATACCTGTAACCTCTGGAATAGCTTATATTGGCTTATGGAGCGGAAGTCCTTTGTTGAGGGTTGAGACATCCCTCAAATACTCTAAAAAAGTTTGTTCCATTTTATTAGATTTTTCTAAAAAAATAATTCTAGGCAAAGGAAGCCTTGACAACAATAGTAGAAGACTTAAAAGAAGAAGATCACTTCAATATCATCCTGTTTGAAAGATCAGTTTCAACATGGAAAAATAACTTAGTTCAAGCTACTCCGGAGAATGTGAATCAATCAAAGGAATTTATTAGCCAAATACAAGAATCAGGATGTAAGTAAAAGAAAAAAAGAAAAGTTTGAATAAAAATTAAAGTGATATATTAGAATAATATAAAATGGCTATATTAAAAATAAAATGAAATAAAACACTATGTGGATATGATTTGAATCTCTGTTTTAGTATTCTGGAAAAAAATGAACTGCTTTTATATTGTAGTTACAAATCTTAATGGTGGTTTACTGACTGGCATTGAAATGCTGAATAAAGCTCATGAAACAAAATCTGTACCTGAAAGAAGTGCCTCTTTAGTTATCATGCTAACTGACGGGGAACCTACTGCTGGTAAGTAGTTGAATGACCGATGAATATGGGAATAAGACTGCTATTCGGTCTCCTTGTTTTCACATAGTCTTCTCCATTCTATATACCACAACCCGTGGGGATCATTTGTCATCTTTATACCTTTGAACTGTTATAGAGGACTGGGAAGGAGAACAGTTTATGGTCTTGCACAAAAGTATCCAAACATGTTTTTCAGGCTTGTGAGATGTGGGAGCATCTATGGAGATTCCCAGTCATCCAGATCATGGTTGTCCCCAAAATGCTTTTTCAAAAGTCAGCTGGACTTCCTTTGCTTTTCTTAGAAGCCGTTTCACTTCTCATCTAAGAAGCTTCTTCAATTCTGATTGAATGGTGGAGAATGAAAAGATTTAAATCCCTTGCAGTCATCTAGCTATTGGCATTCTTTCTGAGAGTCAGTGAGCGCACTTGGAGGTTTATCTGTGCCCTCAGGGTCACCTGAATAGTTCAAATATATGTTGAACCTTCTTGGAACTGCTGAAAGGACTGTGTTGTAAGAGGAGATAGGTGATGTCGTATCTTTCACCCTCTGTTGAGAGGGGGCTGTTGAATCTTAATGTAGATGGCCTCTTTGACCCTTCTTTCAAACCAGTGGTCCTCTGTGTCCAGAATGTGGATGTTGTTGTCTCCAAAAGAGTGATCTTTGTTTTTCAAATGGAGAGGAACTGCTGTATCTTGTCCTAATGGGTTTGTTCTTCTATGTTGTACCATGCATTTGTGAAGTGGTTGTTTTATTTCTCCAGTGTACAGATCTGCAAGTTTCACTGCTTTGTACTGCATTGCTCAGTTTGTGTCTGGGTGTTTTGTCCTAGCGATGGAGAAGCTTCTGCCTTAATGTATTCTTGGATTTAAAGTGGGTATATATATTGTATTGGTTAAAAATCCTCCTAAGCTTTTCAGATATTCCTGCAATGTATGGAATGACAACATTGCTTTGTTTGTTGTTCTCTTCTGTGTCTGTTATGGAGTAGCTTCTAGTGGGTCTTTTTTTGGATTTGATGAAGGCTCAGTTGGGATGTCCACAAGATCTGAGGGCTTTCTTGATGTGTTTTAGTCCCTCCCCCGTATTTTCTGGTGGGTAAACTTTCAGCCTGGTGGTATAGGGTTGATCATTACCATTTTGTGCTCCAATGGATAGTGAGAATTATATGTAAATACTGATATCTGTGTGTGGGTTTTCTGTAAACTTCAATGTTAAGACTTCTGTCTTCCTTAATGTGTACTGCACAATTCAGGAAGGCCAGATTATTTCCCTTAACATCTTCCCAAGTGACCTCTTCCCGATGTGGGAGATACTTACTGGTCAGCTAGAATCATGGGCTTCCAAGAGATTTATTTCAGCAGAAATAGACCTAGTTGTTCCACTTCCAGCATGTATGAAGCACTTGTCTGTCCCACCCTACCTCAAAAGACTGAAAATTATTGATTCCTTGTGAGAGACATTGCAGAAAACTTTGGAAAAAGCTCCCAGAATGACTGCTAATTTCCTGAAGTTGCTGTTAGTTAATTCTCTGTCAACAGTTTCAGAGTATTTTAGAATACTATAATACAGTGCATCTAATAAATAACAACAACAGTTTTTCCTAAGGAAAAGGCAGTGAGGAAGGAAAAAAGAATCAGATTACACCATTATTCACTTCCATCCCATTACAAGAAGATTTTGAAGCTACAGATTATAGAGCTTTAGAGCCTTGTACAAAGGTTATAGAATTGCTTTGTTCAAAAAGGTTTTCCCAGAAGCATGTTTCAGATAGTTGTAGTGTTTAACCATGTTTTGTGATCCTTTCTTTGCAGGTGTAGTAAATACCTATTATATTGAAGAAAATGCTAAGAATGCAGCTAAAGGAAAATATCCTATATACAATCTTGGCTTTGGTTATGATGTTGACTATGAATTTTTAGAGAGAATGGCAAAAGAAAACAATGGTGTGGCTCGCCGGATCTATGAAGACTCAGATGCAGCCTTACAACTACAGGTAGCAGAATAAGCATATGAAAGGCTGATATTTATATTTATGATTAAATGTTTCTCTTCCCCCACCCCCAAGTTTTTATTTTATTTTACAATATATCCATTTCAATGCATGAACAGGGTGGCATCTGGATATCATACATTTTAGTACAAATAAATATAGTGTTATTTATCATATTTGTTACATTCCTCCAGCTTATGTAGTTCTAGTGTTAATACACATATTTCTATTAAATTATAAACTTCCATTATTTAATTGTTCAATGTTTAAATATGTTATTCCAATGCCAATCACCATATTGTTTAAACATACATAATAATACAATCATTCAATTTCTAACCTTCCCTCTTATTATTGCTTTTATCTCATTGTATAAAAATGTGCATATTAATATCCCCCTTCTCTCTTATTTCTAACCCTATTCTAACTTTTAATCATGCCACCATTATATTTAACAAACCTTTTCTATCCGTCATCTCCTGCCTGTTTTAAAGCTTTAATTGTTTATTTTTTAACTTGCTTATCCTTATCTGTATCTACGTCTTGATTATTCATTTTAAACTTTTCTCCCATCTCTGCCCTTGTACAGTGAAATAGAATTCATTTTTGTACTGCACAATTTTAATGTTATTGCTACATCTAAACTCACATAATTAATCCTCCATTTCATGGAGTATCTTTTTTTCACATCCCAACAAAATGATAGATGTCAAAAGAGGGAAAGAATTTTTAAAAATTAAGACTTTCAAAGAGAGTTCTGTTTCCCAGAGTACTTTTCCAAGTGGTGATCTAGATTCAGAGTACAGTGGCTAAAAAAATCAACCTTTCATTTTCAATATTTTGATTTCAAGAATAAATACCCTTCTAGTGTTACAGTTTTAATAACCTAATATTTATTTTGTTTCCAGGGTTTTTATGATGAAGTAGCCAATCCTTTGCTTACTGAAGTGGAGTTAG
This sequence comes from Natrix helvetica, assembly GCF_964273705.1. NCBI lineage: Eukaryota > Metazoa > Chordata > Lepidosauria > Squamata > Natricidae > Natrix > Natrix helvetica. Next base: position 301,386,371 of record NC_138548.1, read on the forward strand.
GCTATAAGGAAAATGCCATCTCAGATTTGACTCAGAATAGTTTTAAACATTATTATGATGGCTCTGAAATAGTTGTGGCTGGAAGAATTACAGACAATGACCTGAACAGTATCACAGCAGAAGTAAAAGCTCAAGGGGTAAGTATCTTTGAAATCCAACAATTCTCAAGATATAGTCACAAGATTCCTGTTTCTACAACACAAACAAAATATTCACAGTTCCATAAACATAATTCTGTAAACATTGCTGATAATGTGGATGCTTCAAGGAAGGTCATTGGCTAGTTTACCTACTTTTATTGATATTCTAGAACTAATCTTGAAATTTTGATTTTGGAGATTGTCCCTATTGACATTGCACCAATTATTGGTATGTTTGCTAATTATTTCACTTAGTACCTAGCCAAACTGAATTTAACCTGCCAAGCCATATCCATCCATCCACATTTAAACATCAGCTTCACCTGTCATAAGACTGAAACAAAGCATTTTCAGGCAGTGCGACATCAATATTATCACTAGTTTACATGGCGGAAAGCTATGTGGTCATATTGAGCCTGGGTGACAAATAAAGCATCATCCACAACGCAAGATATTAGAAGGGGATTGATGGCACCTTGTCCACCTATCCAATGTTATTCAGATATACAACTTTTTCTGTGTTTCAACACACTTCATCAGATGCATTGTGGCCAAACTGGTATATGATTTAATTTTAGATTTGGCAGGAAGGGGGAAAATAGACATGTATTTATTTATTTATTTATTTATTTATTTATTTATTTATTTATTTATTTATTTATTTATTTATTTATTTATTTATTTATTTATTTATTTATTTATTTATTTATTTATTTATTTATTTATTTATTTATTTATTTATTTATTTATTTATTTATTTATTTATTTATTTATTTATTTATTTATTTATTTATTTATTTATTTATTTATTATGTACTTATTTACTTATGTATTAAAAATAATTATGTAGCAATTATATATCAACCCAGCTTGTACCAAACTCTGGACAGCTCAAACTAAGAGATAAAACCACATTTATGTAGAGTAAAAATATTAAAACCAAAATATAAATTCCTTGCAAGACAGTACAGGTATCTTCTCAGTTAATAATTGTAATGTGCTAAAAACCCATGAGGTTCATTGAGATCTTTAAAAATTCCCTGAAATTTTTGATACATGTGAGTTCAGCCATCTATTGCTCAATGTACATAAATATAGAAATAAACACCTGAATAAAAGTATACTGATGAAAAATTATCGTGCAATTATAAATCCAATCCTTTTATTTCATCTAGGCACTAAACGAGGTGACTTATACTGATCAAGCTGATGTTGAGGAAACAACCAAAGCTTTCGAAGAGCAACAGTACATATTTGGAGAATATATTGAGAGATTCTGGTCTTATCTCACCATTCAACAACTTTTAGAAGCACGGTAATGTTGGACTTTTTCAACTTTGTGGTTACTCCAGAGCTGTCCATGAAGACTAGGATAGTCAATTACTTTCCATCCCTTTCTTGAGAAAGATTATACTTTAGGGTTAAGGTTAATAGGTCTGTAATTCATCTGATCTTTTGACCCATGTTAAATTGCTTCAGATAATGCAAGATAATTATTGCTGGTCTTCTAGCTTCAATTAGAGTTTGATAAATTTGGTTTTAAGTCCCAATCATTTCCTTCCCCTTGCAGAAGACAAGTCTTTTGTTTCCAAAGTGTTCATGATGCCCATACCCTATTTATTTTGTTATTTAGAAAATTACAAATATGTTTTTGCATTAAAGGGTGGACAAATACATAATAATTGATATTATCATGGTTAAAACAGTTTCTAAATGCTTCTCCATTGTCCTTGCTTTTAGTTCTGTAACACAGGGAGATGAAAAGGAAAACATTACTTCTAAAGCTCTGGAGTTGTCTCTGAAATATAAGTTTGTGACTCCATTAACATCCATGGTTGTCACAAAGCCAGAAGGCAATAAAGTAAAGGAAGCAGTTGCTGACAAGCCCACAGAAGGTACAGATATTGTCATATGGACATTAGTCTACTTGGCTTTTAGTGTTTTGGGAGCAATATTCAAAATTGTCACAGTTGAACTAGTCGAGAATATCCTGGAGCAACAGGTAATATGCTTTCCCCCAGTGGTGTGTGCTGAGGTTTATGGCTGGTGAGGCATTGATACAGTGGTAGGTTTCAAAAAATTTTAGAGCCTCTTCTGTAGGTGTCGCCTGCTTTGTGGGAGTGGCTTGCCGGCCATGTGACTGGGTGGGGTGGAAAATGTGGTGAAACTCACTTAACAACACTCTTGCTTAGCAACCAAAATTTTGGGCTTCTTTCTTTCTTTCCCTTCCTTCCTTCCTTCCTTCCTTCCTTCCTTCCTTCCTTCCTTCCTTCCTTCCTTCCTTCCTTCTTTGTGAATCTCTCCCCAACTTATTTTCTTTCTCTTCCTTCCTTCCTTCCTTCCTTCCTTCCTTCCTTCCTTCCTTCCTTCCTTCCTTCCTTCCTTCCTTCCTTCCTTCTTATCTCTCTCTCTCCAACTTTCTTTCTTTCTTTCTTTCTTTCTTTCTTTCTTTCTTTCTTTCTTTCTTTCTTTCTTATTCTTTCATTCTCTCTCTCTCTGTCTCTGTCTCTGTCTCTGTCTCTCTCTCTCTCTCTCTGTGTCTCTCTCTCTCTCACACACACATACACACCATTTCTCTCATGTCTGCCAGACTGCCACTGACAGCTCTCAAAGAGAAGGAAGGACTCCTGCCTTGGGAAGGGGTTGGACTCGATTACCTCCATGTTCCCTTATATGCTCCTCAGTCTACTCTACTCTACACACATAGGAATGAAGGAGGCTGCGGCAGACTCATTTGCCTCGGCTAGGCTATCTTGTTTCGTGAGGCAGTCAGAGGATGAAAGGAGATAGCCGTGGCAACTGAGCCTGCCCTGCAGCCTCCTTCATTCACACACATTTGGGCAATGGGGGGGGGGCTTTCTGAAGGTGTGCAAGAAAGCCCCCCCCCCGCCCAAAAGTGTGAATGAAGGAGGCTGCAGGGCAGGCTCATTTGCCTCGGCTATCTCCTTTCATCCTCTGACTGCCTCACGAAAGGAGGCTCATTTGCCTCGGCTAGGCTATCTCCTTTCGTAAGGCAGACAGAGAAGGCAGCATTGGCAGCGGCACGTTGCTGGGCAGCGGGTAGGGAGGAGGAGGGTACAGCACTGCCACCCTTAACCTTGGGGGTCTTCTTGTGGGACATGCTGGCTGACGCTGCTTTAGGGCGCTCCGGCCACTGGCTCCTCCGCGCACAACCCGGCTCCCAGCGCCACGGTTGGTCTTTTTTTGGGGTGGAGAAACCCCCAGAACCAGGTTGCCCAGCACCCTGAAGAGGTCTGCAGTGGCTGCAAAGCACGGCATGAGAGGCAAAAGTCCCTGAACCCAGTGGGGCAATGCAGCTCCAGCAACCCTCACTAAGGTTTCTCTCTTCCTCCGCCCAGCCCTCCTTTGCTTAGGCTTCTTTGCCAAGAAGCGGCTTTTGCGGCTAATGGGAGAGGAGAATGAAAGCGCCCTCTACTATGAGGCAGGAGAACTGCATGCCTCACTTAGTCTGACTTTTTAGGCATTTTATGATCGCTCAGCACAAGAAACACGTTCCACACATAGCGATCATAAAACGCCTAAAAAGTCAGACTAAGTGAGGCATGCAGTTCTCCTGCCTCATAGTAGAGGATGCTTTTTTAGAGGCATTTTTAACAGTTAAGTAGAGTCATAAGCAGCTAGCTCAGCCTCGCCTCAGCTGTCGCCTGAGAGGCTGAGCTGGCTAAAGCCTCACAGCAAGCTCTCATATGTTTTTTTTCTTTTCATGATGAGAGGTGAGGCTGTGCCTCACTTGCCTGTACCATCAGTTCGAAGTGAACTTTGTATATTTTTTAATATTTCTCAACGTTGTACTGAAATTAAATAATTATTCCTTAAACACAAAGAATTGATCAAAGCTGCACAGTCAAATAGAAAATACACACGACAGCAAAGTAAAATGTAATTTAATATTTTACATATTATTATAATATATTTGATGTTTTGAATTTTAAGTAAAGTTTTGAAGTGATTATTTTAATACGTGTTAAAATGTTTGTAAGAAAATATATAATTTAATTGTAATTTTTTTTTTAGTAATAGTAATATGTCAATTATGGGTAAGGAAGGGTTTGATGCTGCAGTGATGTGTAGAAGCTTTTTAAGTGATAAAGAAAATCAGAGAAATATCTCTTACGTTATACAATGAATAAGGTAATTCCAGTCCATCAGTAAATCACACATGAATAACCCATTGCCCAAGGTCACAGGTAGTCCTCAAACATTTTGCTTTCTTTTGGAGAAAGAAACTTATCATAATTGCCAAACAGTGAAAAGAAGTGGCCTTCCATTATTTTGAGGTACACAATACATAAAATTTGTGCAGGGTAAACCTTAATTAGGTGCAATTCCTGAAGCACTATACTCACACCAAGAAAAACAAACAAAAGCTAACAAAATCTCAGCCCATCAACATGCAAGATAGGCGCACAATTTTATTTCATTACTTGGTTTCCCAATTGTCTCTGTCCTTCCTTCAAATGTTATGTAATCCTTGCATTCCCCTCAAATATCGCCTTTCCCTGCCCCAAATGTGAACCTGGTCTTCAAAGCTATTATTGAAATGGAGCAGAACGTTTACTGTTATACTTACAATCACGACGTGTGGAAACAATTGTTTTGTTTTGTTTTTCCTTTCTTTTATGCAGCAGAGCAGAAGTTGTCCCGCTATATATATCCATTTTTCCTTTATGCAATAGGTAAGGTTTTTTTAGAATTCATAAATATCTAGAACATCAAACACAGTATCTATATATCTATAGGTAAAGGTAAAGGTTCCCTTCGCACATATGTGCTAGTCATTCCCAACACTAGGAGGTGGTGCTCATCTCTGTTTCAAAGCCAAAGAGCCGGCGCCATCTGAAGACGTCTCTGTGGTCATGTGGCTGGGATGACTAAATGCAGAAGGCATGCATGAAATTCTGTTCCCTTCCCACCAAAGGTGACTCCTATGTTTCTACTTGCATGTGAATATGCTTTCAAATTGCTAGGTTGGCAGAAGCTGGTAATAAGTAATAAGATTCGAACTGCCGACCTTTCTGATCGACAAGCTCAGTGTCTTAGCCACTGAGCCACCACATCCCCTATACCTACAGCTATATCATAAGGGACATGGTGGCTAAAAAATATAAATCTTTCTGAGGTCCTGGAGAGTGAATCGATGAAGTGAAGGCAACAAAAGGCTTTCAGGTCTTCCTGTTTCAGACAGAACAGCCAATTGATTGGAACGTCTCATGCGGTACCTTAAAATGGGAGGCACTTCAAGGAACGGATCATGTCTAATGCAACTATTGCTGCCTGTGAAAGATTACAGGCCTTATTTTTTTCTCAGCTCCCTCAGTCATCAACTAGAGATGATTTCGTAACAAGAAAATGAAATCAATGACCTCCTCCTCTCAATTTCCAATGTTGGATTAAGGCTGAGGCCCATGTTACAATAATGTTACACTGAACGTTCTTTCGACTGTGAGGGCACTACAGAAATATACGAAATAGAAATTCTGTATCTTTCCATACTTTTTATTCTTACATTCATTTTATTCTTACATGTTTCATTTTAAATGATGCACAAAAAAATTCACAGAAATCAAATGAGCTGTTGATGGAAGCATGATTTTGGTATAATTTCCTCTTCGCAGTTGATGGAGACCCTCACTTCATCATAGCTGTACCCCAGAAAGAAGATGCCGTTTGTTTCAATATTAATGAGGAGCCCGGAGTAGTGTTAAATTTGATAAGAGATCCAGTTACAGGTGAGCCTTTCTTTTCTCAAACCGTGATTGTAAGTAAGGAAGATATTGCACTGTTAGATCAGTTCATTGTCTATCTAATTCCATTTGATTTCTGTTTCCTTTGGATAAAGAATATGCCGATAACATGTAAATTCTTACATGTATACATTTAAGATACAGATAACATGTATCTTCTTCTTTATAATGCCCAGGCTGACTGTCAAAGCTTTTCGGATTTGGACTGCTTATTATTTAAGTGGGATTAGGGGCTTTTTCTGATCTTGATTTATTTGCTTCTTCTGGCATACCCAAATGTTCCGTTTCCATACAGTACAGGGAACCTCAGCTGCCACTGTCTTGCATATTCAACTAATTCTAAGGAAGCTTCTACTACTCTCTTCACAAGACCTGTTTAAGTGTTATGAATCCAGAATGCTTGCCACACAGGAGTTTATATACTGGTATCGCCACATTGTTATATTAGTTGCTGGCAATCCTGTATTCTAAAGTTTGCTATAGCAGGACAGGTAGATAATAGAAGTATCACTTCAGTACCCCAATACAATATAACTCCCCCCCCCTTTCAATTCGTGAAGAGTGATTTTCATGCTTTGGCTAGGTTAGTATTGGAAAATTGAGCCATCAAGTCTATATAATCATATAGGAGGTGGCATAGGTATGCTACTCCAAATGTTCATCCATTATATTGTTCCATTCTGTTATAACCACTTATACATTGATTCCACATAATATTCACCAATGTTGCTAAGAATTCACCAATGTTGCTAACACGTGAACAAGATATTCAGGTTTGCCTAAGCTTATCAAAGCTTCTGCTATATCCTAAAATCCTCTCGCCATCAATATATCTCAATATAGATTATATTCTTTAGTTTTGCATGTACATATCATTTTGTTAGTTCAGCATGGCTATTTATTCATGTCAACCTCTATACTCTAAATATCAACACCTTGAAAGTATTGTAATAGATGTCAAAAGGTGAGCTGCCTTTAAGGAAGCCATGGTAATTCTTAGGCATCAATTTACAAGAGATGATCATAGCAGATTATCAGAAAATATGTGATTTTCAATCATGAAACATGTCAGGGTTCCAAGTAACATCCCCAATAAAAGAAGACTACGAGGCTAGAAGTTCCTCAAAGTTCCATTTTATTAGAGATGTCATATTGGCACATCTGGGAAAACCTGAATCTGAAAGCTTCCAGGTTTTCCCCACCGAAAAGAAAGCCCAAGTCCCTTCCCCTGCACCCACATGTCCATCACATGGTCCAATCAATGCATCGTCCAAACTGGAGATGCCTTCCAGTCACGCCACTCCAGGTGCAGACCAAATGTCCTTGACTCTCTAAGAAAGAGAGTCAAGGTCCACTGGTCTACCACCTACATGGCCCAGATCCCCTCTCCCCCCACCAGCTGGGCCTCCAAGCCACAAAGTTTGGGGACTGTTGGACTAGAAAATGAGCTTTTTCTGCAATAGCCCTTATGCTATTGCATTACCATGGCCCCAACTCTGTTAGCCTTTCATAAATGAGCCGCAGTGGTGCAGTGGTTAGAGTGCAGTAATACAGGCTACTTCTGCTTATCACTGGCTGCCAGCAGTTTGGCAGATCGAATCTCAGCAGGCTCAAGGTTGACTCAGCCTTCCATCCTTAAAAGGTGGGTAAAATGAGGACCCAGATTGTTGGGGGCAATATGATGACTCTGTAAGCTGCTTAGAGACGGCTGTAAAGCACTATGAAGTGGTCTATAAGTCTAAGTGCTATTACTAAGTGCTATTGCTATAAATCTTTAAAGACTGGGAATACTCTCATGCCTGGAGCACTATATGCACCAAGGCCCTTGCCTCCTAGCTATATTGTTAACAAGCCAAATATCTTGCTTTTGCAAGTACTTCAAATTAGATGTTTAATGTTGTTTATTGTTTTAACCTTTTTTTACTGTTTTTATTATTTTGAAAGGTTTAAGATTTTAATTGCAATGTATGTTTTTGAATTGTGAGCCACCCAGAGTCATTGACTGAGCTGGTGGCTATAGAAATCAAGTAAATAAATTTTAATTAGAATAAATCCCAGTTTAACAACAAATATATAGGAGGGAAAGTGTTCTGCCTCCTGGAAACCAGGAAAAGACATACTTTAAAAATATGCTACTTACACATAAGTCATCCCTTTAATATCACTTCTGGACTTTAGGCTTTACCGTCAATGGACAGCTTATTGGAGATAAAAAGAGTATCAACAATGTAAGACCACAGAACACATATTTTGGAAAATTTGGGATTGTAACTATGAATCGGAATGTAAGGCTTGAAATAACAACTCAAAATATCATCCTTCAATATGGTGTAAAAAGGAGAGTATTCAGTTGGCTTGATGAAGTTACCTCACAAGAATCCGGGTGAGCTATTCATACCCCTAATATATAAAAGTGTTGTTCTTAAATCAGGAATGGGTGATTTATAGCTTCTGTAATTTTGCACATCTCTTGGTCTATTCCAAAGCCTAAGACAAGATACCAGATCAGATTTCTGACATGTTATCTTTATTTCTTTGCAGAATGCAATGAGGGGAAAAAGAATGTCAGAAAGAATGGATGTTCCTACCCACTGTTTCTATGTCTACCCTCCCTTTGGGCTCTGCTCTTAATCTCTGCTTGTTTCAAATCTATTAACAATGCATTCCCCCAACAGACTAACCCTGAAAGAAGGCTACCTTCACAAGGAAACAAGTTTGCCCAGTACTCATATAACTAAAGTGAGGTAGATTTAAATAAATCCAGCTACAGAGAAAGGCAACAGGCTATAACTTCCTTTGCAAACATGAGGCATGCTTGATAAAAAATATTGCTTTGTATAAGGTTTGTAAACTTTTATAAAAATAAACTACAACCTTCATAAATATGAGTCAGTTGCCAAATGTCTGAATTTTGATCACATGACCATGGGGAATGTGCTATGGTCGTAAGTGTCACAAGTTGCTTTTTCAGTCATTTTAGTTGCTAAATGATTGGTTGTAATTTAAGGACTACCTGCACAGGTACCACATATTTTCATTTATCTATGAAAATGTACCTTCCAAAAGTGTGGCACATAATCTATGTCCCCAATATAGATTTAAAAGCTGGGGGATTTTGGGGGACTGTTTTCAGCTACAGTGGATAAACCTATTCGGATTTTTCCAGATGTGCCAATATGACACCTCTAATAAAATGGAGCTTTGAAGAATCGCTAGCCTCTGAGTCTTCTTTCGTTGGGGGTGTTACTTGGAACACTGACATATATTGTAATCAGAGCAATTGTTTCAGGTGAATGGTTTATTTGCATTGCTCTACATCAGCATGCTTCATTGGTGAATGAATGGATAACTTCATCATTTAATAAAGTTGAGGGCCAGAATGGATAGGAAGTGGTAGAATTTAATGCTAGGCTTCATTTTAACAATAGCCATGTGCTTACAGATGCCTTCACCAGAAATGGTTCTCCCCTTGCAACCAATTTCCATAATTCGAATCTCTGCATTATGCATGCCAATAATCACTTTTAACTGCTTGGTTTCTCTTTTCCAACTTAGTTTGACACTAATAATCAAACGAAAACGGAGCGTAGAGGTTTCGACGGATAATGGAGCAAAGTTTGTTGTTGTTCTACACCAAGTGTGGAAGAAACATCCCCTACACCGAGATTTCCTGGGATTTTATATGGTGGATAGTCATAGATTATCTGAACAAACCCATGGCTTACTAGGTAAACACAAAGATTATATTCTAAGGATTTTTGTTTTGTTTTGTTTTGTATTTTACATAAGGCATATAGCCTTCTGACATGGCATGAGGTTAAACTCCTGACTGACTTGGCATGAGATTAAGCTGGTTTGGCATTGATTTGGCATGAGATTAAAAAGGTAGCAATATTTGCTTTCTACTTTTGTTTGTTTCTAAGTATGCGTTATTTATTTCTGGACTATATCAAATGCCAAAATCTATTGTGTATAAAAGTTGTTGGGTTAGGATGGTTTTTTTAATTATTATGAGTAATGTCCAATTTAGTTTACACCAACGTATTTCATTCAATCCAATCCCTATATCCAGATTTGAGCACACCACCTGACATAGATAGCAATAAATGCATCCTGTTGTTTATTTACTGAAGATCAGCAAACATCAAAAAGAATAAACTAGCAGAGAGAGAGAGAGAGACAGAGAGCGACAGGGAGACAGAGACAGATAGAGAGACAGAGACAGACAGAGAGATAGACAGAGAGATAGACACACAGAGAGAGAGAGATACAAAAGAGTCACCTTGTAAAGGAGATGGGCAGCATAATACTTTAATAAGTAAAATCATGAGAAAGATGTATTATTAACAAAAGACTATTTCTAAATAAAAATGTACAGAACTTCCCAAATTAACTGGAAACAATTTTCTAGGCAATTGGCATAGACGGTTTCAAAGTTAATGTTTTGGTTAACTGAGATTTAATCCTTTAATCTACAGAATAGAGATGAAAGATGGAATCACCAGTTTATTCCTTCTCTTTTCTAGACCTTGAAAGAAACAATTTGGCGTAAAGGGATAATGTAGCTAACTCCTTTGCTTTTCTCCCCGATTAGGTTTCTTCCTTAATATAGATGCAAAAAAAAAAAAAAAAAACCTATGCCATGAAGAACATCAAGAGCCATTGTACAGGATCTGTGCGCAATAGTGGGGAGAGCCATTTTATCTGTAGCTCTTTATCTCTGTCATATGTAAACAGTCACACACAAAGCTTAAACAATTTCCTAAGCAGTGTTTTGGAACAGTCATATTCAAAGCTCAAACAATTTCCAAAGCCGTATTTTGCAGCATCCAACAGGCTTATGTTAAATTTCAGCCTTAGTGCCCCATTGCCAATCCCAATGGTACTGTGACCAATATAAGGCAAGTTCGCTGAAAGCAGAAGTATTGTATGCAACCTTTCTGTATAAGTAAAAAATAGAATTAGGACCTCAAGAGGGTAGCTCTAAAAGTAGTTACATCCAACATAGTCACACTTATCACTGCCGAATGCAAGATGTAGCTCTTCTTGTGATTTGCTCTTGAATGACTGACAACTGTTAAATCAAGTTTCTGTTTTGCTCCCAAATGACTGGCAACTGTTTAATAATTACTGTTGCTGCTGTCATGTTTATTTTAAGGGCAATTTGTCCACCCAATCAACTTTGATATACTTGAGGTCCACCCTGGATCGGATCCAGAAAAACCAGATGCCACCATGATTGTGAAAAATAAACAGCTGACAGTAACCAGGTAAAGAGAGACTGACATTTTAGCTGCCATTGACACAGTTGCATGAAGTGGATTCCCTAAGCTCATTGCTTTCTGTGTTATATTGCAGGGGATGGCAGAAGGATTACATAGCTGATGTCCAGCATGGCACCAATATCCCTTGCTGGTTTATTCACAACAATGGAGACGGCCTTATTGATGGCAATCACACAGACTACATTGTTCCCAGCATATTTTGATTTTTTTTCAAAAAGAGTGATGATGATAATAATTATATAAAATAATAATTAAAAAGAGTGGGGATGATGATGATAAAAACGTTCATGCTATGATAACTGCTTGTGATATAAACTGAAGAGATATTTTAATACTGCAGATTCAGTTGTGAATCCAAATAACTGAAACTTATATATTCATAATACAATTTGTATATTTTGTGCTGAGATTTAATTTCAATAAATTGGAAAACTTTTTTATTTACTGTGAAAAGTAAGAATTATTCCTGTAAAAGATAGAGTAATGGTAACACCATATTTAGCCTCCAAGTAACCTAAGATACTTTACTGGAATTTTAAGTAAGACATTATGTAAGAATGTTCTCTGTAGTTACAGTAACAAGATTGTTTTGCACATTCTGCTTAAAGATAGTTGGTAGGTCACAAGAAAATAGCTGGCTGGTCATAGAAGAAAGCTAGTAGGTCAGGCTGCCTAGTTGTCATGCTAAAAGTAATAATGCTGACTTTACGGTAGTAGTAACTGCCAAACAGGATGGAGAATATGCTAAATATGCTTTGTACAATGCTGGCTCCCTTGGCTAAGAAATGGACATGAGCAACACATCCTAGACTTGGACTTGACTGGCAGGGAAACCTTTTTATTCAACCACTATGGTGAACGTATATTAAGCAAACCTGGATTGGAAGAAGATGATTATGTTTTTAAAACTGGAAGAAGAAAAAAACACCAATAATTTGTGGTGTGATGATGACACTACTCTGATGCTAAACGGGATGGAGATACTGGAAATAGGTAAACCAATGGGATGGAAGTTATGGGAGAAGGATCCTTACCTACTCAGAATTTAGCCAATAGGATGAGTGGGCAGTCACAAGACCAAACTTTTGAAAATGTATATAACGATCATGTATTTCTATGGAAGATGTCCTCCTTGGCTCCACCATATGAGCATGGAGGTCACTTTTGCAAAAGCTCAATAAAGCTCTTTATTATTGTTCAGCTATCTCCTGGCAGTTTCACACTTAAAAGTGAACACTTAAACCCCTAAGTGTTAATTTCGCATTTACCCATTTATTTTCTACTCACTTCTGAGGGTCTCTAAGCAAGTTTACATTACTAAACATTAAATATGGAAAACCTATAAGTTGCAACATAAAAATCTTTCCAAAATGACTGAATAAGGCTGTGCCTAAATTTTAATTTTAATTTCTACCTATCTACCTATTTTCTGCGCAGGCCTGCCCAGGCCTAATATGCCTGCATGCCTCCTCCTCCTGCATACCACCCCACCCTCCCTTTGCCAGTCACACCCATCACCCTGTTTCTCCTCCTTCAGTGTCCCTGGTCCTAGCCCTCCTTCACAACCACCCTCCTACCAGCTGTTTCTTCAGGCTGCTTACCTTCCACGGCAGCTGGTCTGAACTCCAGAAGGAAAGTGGACCTTCGGTAGTTTTTGGCAGCCTTCAGCCAGCCACCACTGCTGGGAAGTGGCTGACAAAGGGGCAGTGGCTGGGAGGCTTCTCTCAGTCACATCAAAAAAGAGAGCTTGCAGGCCACCAAAAACTACCAGAGGTCACCGAAAAAGCCACTGCTGTTGCCGCCCTGCTCTTCGTGCCAGCTGTGCATGTGCATCTCATTGCTGCTGTGTCGTTCCACTCGGACTATCTCAGGCAAACTCTCTTTTTCAAGGCAACTGTGAGAAACCTCCTAGCCAGCAATCCTGGATGATGGGGACCAGAGAAGAAATGAAAAGGCCTTAGCCAGCATAATTCTGGCTTTGGAGGACAGTCAGTTGGAACACGTGAGGGGTCTCCAGTCTGTGAAAGAGTGCTGGGAGGCATTGCGCAGCGTGTATGTTAGAGAGACTGTGGGCAGTAAAGTGTTGCTGATAATGAGATTGTGTAAAGCACAACTGAAGCTGGGGGAGAGTATGTCCAAACATCTGCAGAGTATGAGAAAGACATATATGGGTACAACATAAGGAAACTGGATGTAAATTGTAAACAGTGATTTGGAAAGAAGGATTAGAAACCTTTGTTATTAAATATTGTGGATGTTTAGCTAGAATAGGATATAAGGATTCAGTGTTATTGGAGGATTTTAGAGATAGTAAATGAAATGCCAGTATGTGGTTATGTATTAAATCTTGGTATACTCTATGATGAAGGACGTTTAAACAATTATAGTCAAATGAAAATGGAGGTACGATGATAATAACATGTATAAATATCTGAGTTAAAATACTTGAGTTAATATGAATTATGTTTGTTGACTGTGGAAGAGATGCACGAAAGCCTTTTTGTAACCAACTGATACACTTTCTACAGTATGTAAAGAAGGATGTGTTGTGTTTGTTTTGAAAATAAAAAATAAAAAAAACTTTTATAAAAAAAGAAAGACATTCCTGGCGTTAGAGGCAGGAAAAATGATGTTTACTGAGGCACACAAGGTATATGTGGAGCTCAGTTTGTTAGACACGTCATGGGACCTTCTTGTGACTAGCCTAGAGTCTATGCAAGAGAGGGACTTAACCATGACATATTTGAAACAGCTTGAAAAGTGACTAGGAAAGGAAGCAGATAATGTTCAGCACAGGCCAACATCTGTAACATCCCAGGATGCCAACCGAGAACCTGAGATTGTTTACACGGTGAAACATTGCTTCACTTGTGGTTCTACAGAGCATTTCCAGAGACGCTGCTCTGAGAGGAGAAACAGGAGCAGCGAGACAAGAGCATTGGGCTACTCAACACATGAGGAATGGTTCTTCATCATCGTTTTCCCTGGCAGCAACAGCATCTGAAAACACCAGGAACACTTGGTTGTTGGACAGTGGGGTGAGTCATGCTATAGTCTTGGTCATGGCCTAAGGAAAAACAAGATAAATGGAGGAAGTTAAAGAAAATGTCAGGCAGACAGATAAATTAAACTGAGGAAACCGAACTAGTGAAAAGAGAAAGTGAAAGTATTCAGCCACGAGGTGGTAAAACAGGATGTAATCAAAAGTAATGAGACACAGTGTACAGAGCCATTAAAAAACAAATTTAGGAACAGTTCCAGCAGCAGTAGTAGTAATGGTACTAGTAGTGTTTGTAGCAGTGAGAGTAGACACCAAAGCAGGAGGTATGGACCAGGGGTGGGTTTCAATTTTTTTTTTACTACCGGTTCATTGGGCCTGGCTAGATGAGGCAGCATGTGACTGAGTGAGCGTGGCCAACTTGACATCACTCATGCACACTCAGTCACATGGCCCCCTTACCAAGCCATGCCCACCAAAATGGTGGCGAAAAGTTTTGACGGGGTGGGGGTGTCCAGCCTCGCTGGAGCTAAGGGAGTGCCTGCAAACTATCCAGTAAGAAAAAAAGTTTTTGTCCTCCCAACTATTTCTGGTATACTGGAAGAGCCACTCCATATAGGTTCTGTAAAGGGTCAGAGAGGTAACAAAATCTGGATAGACTGAAGGAGCACCCACAAAGTAGAAAATGTAATTTCTCCAGGGTTTTTTCCCAGGAATACTCTGCAGGCTTCAGTAGGGCTGGGAGAAGGGAAAAATGCCCCCATTTTTGCAAAAAAGGCCCATTTTTCACCTGTTTTTTGGGGAAATGGAGGCATTTTTCCCTTTCCCAAGCTCTGCTGAAGCCTGCAGAGTGCTTCTGGAGGCTGGGAGAAGGGAAAAACGCCACCATCCACCCCTCACTCAACCTGCTGCTCAACCTCCCTCCCACCTTCACACAAAGCCTCGTGCAGCACCAGGAGGCTACAATTGGAATCCCCCCCCCCTTTGCATACCTAGGTAACTGGACTGTTTCTCTCTGCCTCCTTTTCCAGCTAAAAAACATGCCAGCAATGGGAGTGGCAATGGAGGGAACTGGTTCGGGAACATGGCCAAGCTGCCATTAGTACCGGTTTGGAAAGGTACGCCAGATTTTTACTATCTATTTGGGCGAACTGGACCGAATAGGTAGGAACCCAATTCTGACGTGGACATAATAAATAGAGCAATCATGAATATGTTACAGCATTCAGCTGTTCAGTTTTAAATGGGAAAAGTGTCAGGGTAATGATGATTTAATAGCTGACCAGCTGCTGTAATACTGTAATGATAATGCAATGTTATGGTAGCAATGAGTCAGCAGTTATTTGCCTGTTACCACTTGAAATACTGTATTATAAGAGAGGCCCTGTGGGGGTATGTGTGTGTGTGTGTGTGTGTGTGCTTCTGTCCTGTAAACTGCTGATTGATTGATTGAAATCAAACTTCTGTTTGATGTTATTGCTCCTGTCCTGGTTATCTCACATATTCACCCAGTGCGCACTCTGACATATTAAATAAATCTGCCAAACTGCATAGCCAGTATTACCAATCACAGCTTTCCATAGATACTAATAAGATAATCAAAAGAATATCAAGAACACTATATTATTTTCTATGCTCATTACAAAGATCCATGGAAATTAGCAATAGGCTTCCTAGAACACATTAGAAAATTATAAAACAACAAAAATACATTGATGCTAAAATTCAGTTATATGTCTAGTAAAGGGAAGTGAGATGCCATAGCAATCTGAACAAGCCGCTCCACCACTTGAGACTCAGGAAGAAGTTGTCCTTTCTGCTCTTTCAGGTTATGATGTAAGTCCCCTCCTTCACAGAAGCCCATGACAATGTACAGCAAGCCATCATCTCCTTCCCAGGACTCTCTATAGGTGACTATGTTTGGAAGCTTCAGTTGTGACAATAGCTGGGCTTCCTGCTCTGCTGTTTTTCTCTCACGGCTTGAGGCATGTTTAAGGTTCAGCCCTTTGATAACATACTGCAGAAACAAAAAGAAGGTTTAATCTTTTTAAAAAAAGGATATTACTGTAAATGAAAGAAATCTAAAGATCAACCATGTGGGGCTGTTTTGAACAAACACTATGAAAACTACCACATGAGTTGTTTAAAATAAAAACCCTCCCACCTGCAAAAGCAACATGCATGAGAGAGGTAGAGAGGGATGCAAAAAGCAAATAAACTTGGAACTTCATAAAAAGTGATGGTAAGGTAGCCTGATAATAGAAGTGATATCTCAACCTTTGACAGAACTCTGGCTGTAGCATTTTCCACTAACCAATTTTTTTCACTTTCCAAGGAAAGCACATAATCCTTTACAAGTAGAAAATATAACACCTTAAAATAAATGTGACTCTAGGACCATTAATACACTGTTAAATCTCCATTCAAGGAAAGGGTTCTGTTAATATTGTATTTTAGCCAAAGGCATTTCTCACCCAAAACAGACATATTCTCTCTAAGGACCAATAAAGTTTCCAAGAACATCTCTGAACTGCCAGTCTGTATAAGGTCTGCACTTAGCAATTGAACTTAGACTTATGTACCGCTTCATAGTGCTTTTACAGCCCTCTCTAAGCGGTTTACAGTCAGCATATTGCCTCCAACAATCTGGGTCCTCATTTAACTGACCGCAGAAGGCCTGAAGGCTGAGTCAACCTTGAGCCAGTTAAAATTGAACTGCTGAATTGCAGTCGGCAGAAGTAGTCTGCAGTACTGTTCCAACCACTATGCCACCACGGCTCTTGTGGTGGCACCACCACATCCTGTTTCCAGAGTCTTCAATGCAGCAGTAGACATGTCTCTGGATATCATCTGACAATTTTTCTTTGGTGACCAGCAATCCCTGTCAGTTCACTAGGCAGCCACAGTGCTCACACATACTGCACTCAATTCCAAATAATCACCAGCCAGAAAGGTTGGCGAGACACCTGTCCTAATTTTCAAGTTTTCTGATCTGATTGGTGAAACAGATGTGAAGTCTAATTTGAGATTTAATTTTAAAGATGTTCCACATAGGGAAAAGCAGGTAAACCTGGGCTTGATAGATTAGAGGTTATTTTCTGGCCTTGGACTCTTTAACTTTCATGTATAAATTTCATCAACCATTTTCCAAAGATAAATATTTGCCATAGTTACTTCAGTGTTACTCTTTGACTCCTTACAAAGTTCACTACAAATAAAGGTCCTTCCAAATTGACATTTTTCTTTTTCTTCCAACATGGGGAAGGGTATCCCAGATTACATTTTACTGGCCCTTATTCCTGCTCTTGTAACTTCAGATATTTTGATCAACCCGCTCAGAAACTTTGAGGTATGTAGCTAAATATATAAAGTTGCTTCTTTTTTTCCTCAGAATTTTTTTAAAGCTTTGAATAGCAACCACAAATAGCAACCACAAATGTTACCTGGCTCAGAGGTGCTGCATTTGGAAATGAAGCAGGGAAAGTTATGCTGGTCTATGACCATAACAAAGATTTGATTTGAAGCCAGTAAGGGGCTATGGTCCCTTACTGTTCCTGTTAGCAAGTCCTGTGACTTCTTTGAGGAGCTGCTGAGACATACCCTGAGGGGGGTTGTGTTGGACCCATACTTAATTGGCCTTCTTTGGATCTATATGCCGTACATCATGCTGTGCACTTCAGTAATTTTTTGAGGGAAGACACTGAATTAAGAAAGAATAAATCAGATAAAGCAAGGAGTACTTGCATCTATGTATGTGTGATTGTGAAGTGTTTGAAATGGATGCTTGCATACCATACATGAGAGAGCTATCCACCACACCTTTGTTTATACCTAACTTAGATAAAATTGTATTGTGAAAAACTCTATTAGGCATTTATCTTACTAAGTATGGTAATTTATTATATATTTCCCAGAGGTTCATTATTTTCTGTGAATGTAATCAATATTTCTAAACTAGATAGGTTGGTAAGATAGTGCGGGTTTACCAACCCAGCCAAGGTTATGCATGCTGATTATTCAGACTTCATTCTATGGAAGGTCTCATTTATTGTGATGCTCTCATTTAAAATGAAGAGAAATGTGGAATAACATGCAAACTACTATGCGGCATATTTGGTAGTATACAGCACCTGTTGTTTGGCAATTATTAATCCTTTTTTCACTCTTTATTTGTAGAAGAGAAGTGCCACTGATGTGGTAAGTAACCTTTCATTTAGAATGCTGATCATTAAGTTTAGATGGCACATACGAAATACAAATGTTTTCTCTTAGTCATATGTATCTGCATTGCTGGGCTTAAAGAAATCATTTACTCAGCTCCAAAGTTGTGTTTATTTCTTCAGAAATCAGTCCTCTTGTGTTCAGGAATGTTGAATTCTGAGCAAACGGCATATTTCATTCACTCTTGCAAAGTACCCATCATGTGCAAGTGTGCAAAGGCCTCATCACACACTTTAATGAAGGAGACTACCTCATTCATGGACTCAGGCGGTAACAAATATCTGTTTGTGTTCCCTCACGGAAATAAAGTAAAATGTTTTAGAAGTTTGTTCCTGTTTTCCTCCCCTATAAGAAATCATTTCTTAAAAACACAATACAAGAATCTGTGAGGATCAGAGATAAAAATCTAACCCAGAGTTTCCCCCAACATATAATTTTCTAGACGTGGCCTTTAGATTTCATTTTAAAAAAAATTACAGAAATGGAAGAAGAAAATGATTGAGCTGTTTTAAATTAATTAACACTTTGTAAATAAATCAAACATTAAGCAAATGTAATTAGAATTAAAATAAATACTATGTAGGAAGCGTAGTATTTGTGGAAGATCTTTGAGCTATATCAAACAAAAGTGTTTAAAATAAAGTTAATATATTAGCAGCACATTTCTGTATAACCATGTGACTTTTTCATTCTCTAGCACACCCACGCCATAGAAATCTACTGGGTGAAAATTGACTGCAGTGTTACTTCCAGGTTTTCCCGTAATGTCATCACTAGTCGAGCTGTGAATCGCGCCAATGTGTCCAAGGAAGCTCAGTTTGATGTGGAGCTTCCCAAAACAGCCTTTATTACAAACTTTACATTGTATGTACATCATTTTCTTATTTTTATCTGCTTTGGACATCAGTCTAGCAATAATTAAGCCACTCAGATACTGTCAACAGACTAACTACCATGAATCACAGGGTTACAGAGGACATTGTAGCCACCTGATCCAATTATGTGCTCAAAATAGGAAATGTAAAACTAAGGCCCCTCTCATAACCTCTCCGTTCTTACCAATCCAGATAACTGATTCCATCACAGCATCATTTTTAACTTAATTCTTTTTAATGATCATCCAAAATGTGGCCTCCTTTTACATAAGCTCCTCTGAAATAGACTTGCCCTCTGAGTAGAGTTTTTACCAATCTGCTCTGAAATATCCAGAGTAGGTCTTCCTTCATCTTTCTTCATTATGTTTTCAGTCCTATAGAGGCAGCATTCTTTCCAGTCTCTTTGTTATACCACTCAAATATCTCCTTTACTTGATGAATAGAAGGGGGAAAAAACCACAATAACTTGTCTGCACACATATTCAGATATCTGATGTATCCTTCAATAGGACAGTTGATGGTGTCACTTATCCTGGAATCATAAAGGAAAAAGAAGCTGCCCAAAAGCAGTATCAACAAGCAGTTTCAAGGGGCCAGACAGCAGGACTTGTGAAGTAAGTATGTGAGGCCAAACAGAATCTGTTTCCTTATTTCATTTGCTGTCCTAAGTATTTATTCAATAAACAGATGCTAAATAAATGAACAAAGTGCAAACGAAAGTATTAAATGGTGGGCTATACGAGCGTGAGGAAATGTGATCATTGCTTGAATTTCATGAATCTTCCTATGTTTCACATGTGAAGGGCTGCTGGAAGAAAAACAGAGAAATTCAGTGTTTCGGTCAACATTGCATCATCCAGCAAAGTTACTTTTCAATTGACTTATGAAGAACTCTTGAAGCGAAAGTTTGGAAAATACGAGGTGTTTATCAAAGTAAACCCAAAACAGCTTGTCAATAAATTTGAGGTACGATCATATGTATTGTCGCTTTATCTTGTAGTAGTTTTTGGAAAAGTTTATGAATGATGCTCAGAACAATTTAGAAACAAATGTATACACAACTATGAATTTAATTCTTTTTTAATGCTTTGTTTACAGTTTACATTACTGGTCTACCTGATTTTTTTTCTCACTTGCTAATGTCAACATAATTTTAAATCAATGTTACAGATTGAAGCAAACATCTTTGAGCCTCAAGGCATCAGTGAACTTGAAGTTGAAGGGACATTCCTCAGCAACGAACTGCTACCAATTGTGAAAAAGTCTTTTTCAGGAAAAAAGGTATGTCTGGTAATAGAATCTTGAAGGGTGATTCATATGCAGGTAATTCTTGCCTGATGACTGGTGAGATGGCAATGGGGATTGCCACGATTTTTATTGCTAAACACCTTGTTTAGCAATGGGAAGCCCAGTCACAATTACCATTGTTAATTGAGGATTAACTATAAAGAGTTGAAAGCATGCCATGATCTTGGTCATGATGTTGCCTGGAGATTTCCCCTACAGTAAGTACAGAAGAAGCTCCTGGTTGTAAGTTAAGTATAGAAGATTCACAAGCAAGAAGCAAAAATTACATTGATGACATGCCTTATTACACTATCCAGAAGTAAAGAAAAGAAAGAATGACCCCTTGAATATATTTCTTAAAATAATTTATTTGCTTCATGGAACACAGCTGACAGGTTATTTTGTCCCAGTGAGAGCTCTAAATGAGACGTGGCACAGGGCAACCACAATCAAAGATGAGGGCACAGAATTATTTGAGAATACTTCACAAAAGTAAAAGTAGTTCCCAAACATGATAGACAATATTTATGCGGCAATATTTTAATGCATAAATAAGCCCCATTAAAAAAATGTTTGTATAGAGAAACAACAAAACCAAGGCACTTTCTTGTTCTTGCATATGGTATTTAGACAAGGATCAAGTTGCCTGTTTGAGTCCATGGACACTCTTCTGTAACTTGGACAAGTCTTCCTTTTTCAAGTTATTTGATATCATAGTGGCCTTTACATATATATATATATATATGCCTTTCTTCATATAAGAAAGTGGTCTTTACCTATAGGTAGTGAGCAACATTCCTCTTGAAGCTGCTCTGAGTTCTTTGAGATTGAGACAGTTAATAAGCTAAATTAAACTAGTGAAGAATATTATTACGAAAGTGTGTTTCACTGCTGGTACAAAGATTCCATTATAATCTTTGCCATGTTTTGGGAAGTATCTTTTGGCAACCTATCTCGTCTTATAGAAATAGACACTGTATTGTCTTCTTCATCACACTAATTGCGAAGACCAATTTGTATCCAAAGAACTTCCTTTCTTTTGGTACTTCTGTGAAAGCTTGTGTTTTCTTGTAAAGAAAAAAATCAATATCTTTTCTACCAGCATGTAGCTATTTGTCCTCCCTCCAGTGTGGCTGCTTTTGGAAGAATCTAGTATATCTTCCTCTCTGGCTAGAAGAGAAATCATTTTGAAGGCATTGCTTTGTTGAGTTGAGTATCTTATCTATGGTTGGGGGGTCTCTAGTGGCCTTTGTTTCTCCTTATAGCATCACTTCCATTTCTTCTTTATTACAAAGGTTCAATAATTTCTTCTTGCTTTGAAAGCTGCACTATTGCTTCTCCTCTTGTCATTTCTAGGTAAATCTCAATATTCAATTATTTTGAATAACTCCTTGTCATCCTCAAAATATGCCTTCCTGTTTATTTTAATAGAATGCAGGAAATTGTGTATCACTTCTGTCCATTTAATATCTTCATATCTTAAGGATACAGTATTACATTGCAGAAGTGAAGAGGATAGTTTTATGAGGTATTAAATATATGCATACATCTTGGATTACAATTCTTCACATTAGTTTGGT
The DNA here is from genome assembly GCF_964273705.1 of Natrix helvetica. Taxonomy (NCBI): domain Eukaryota; kingdom Metazoa; phylum Chordata; class Lepidosauria; order Squamata; family Natricidae; genus Natrix; species Natrix helvetica. The sequence continues at coordinate 301,408,522 of NC_138548.1, forward strand.
CTTATACTAGCATTCCTCGATCTACAACAGTTCATTTAGTGACCGTTCAAAGTTACAACAACACTGAAAAAAGTGACTTATGACTGTTTTTCACAGTTATGACCTTTGCAGCATCCCCATGATCATTGGATCAAAATTCAGATGCTTTGCAACGGGTTCATATTTATGACCGTTACTGTGTCCCTGTGACCTTCTAACAAGAAAAGTCCATGGAGCAGCCAGATTTACTTAACCCCTGGGTTACTAATTTAGCAACTGCAGTGATTCACTTAACAACTATTGCAAGAAAGGTCATAAAATGAGGCAAAACTCGATTAACAAATGTCTCACACAACAACATAAATGTTGGGCTTAATTATGATCATAAGTTGAGGACTACCTGTGCCAAAATTCATTTTTGTCTTTTATGGGTGTTATTGTACTGGAAGTTGCAAACATTATTAATTCTTCCCAATATTACTTTGTTAGTATAGCATAGAGAATCATGCTTCTATTCATTTGCATTAGATTCTGGATTTCTTCTCTGCCACATTGTTTTGTTATAGGATATTGGGAACTATTTTTTCATGTTTTATTCTCTGTCCTCTCAACTACTTCTCAACTTCCTTCCCTGTGTTTTTACTCCCACTGTTAAGTGTGCAGTGTCTTAGGCTTTCTTCTAGATACATTACTCACTCTTGCAAACTATGTTGTTTTTACTTTAACAAGGTACCGGTAAGTCAATACGTTGGAAAAGTGATGGACATTAGGTAATGAGAACTTTCCCTTATATTTTAACTTTCCAAGTTCCTGAAAAGAATTCCTATGAACAAATAATGCATTCAGAAGTTTATGTCATTGGTTGTATTAGCTAATGTAGTTACATTGTTTACTGCAGCATCATAGACCCTTGAGAAACCAAGCTGCAGTGCTGAATAATTTCTGAAGTCTACTCCACAGGCTTTCTTTTTTCAATATAATCTAGTAAGGGATCACTTGCTATTATGGAAAGGTGACCCATGACTGTTTTCTTGCTTCTTTCCCATTTCTGTTGGCCTTGGTTCTTCCAGAATGTGAAGCACAACAGCAGTATTTTTTATTAGAAAGAAGAGTTTTCTATAGTTCCAGTAATTTAGCAGCTCAATAGAGCCAGATCTCCTTGCTGGATTGCCCATGGTCTTTCTGCCTCTCTTTGCAGACTGACAAACTCCTTTGTTCCTGCATATAAGTTACTCTTGGGCAATACAACACTGTTGGGAGAGGGGAGGGGATAAGCAGTATGTACTCAGTGCAGGATCATATGAAGTGATGAAATCAGTGGCTTCAAAATGATGGGCAACAATCAGACAGTCAAAGCCCTCTTCCTTTTTTGGCTTGGTTTTCTAAAAAGAAAGCTGGAAGTTATTATGAACAAAAACCCAATAGACTCTTTATTGCAGAACATAAACAATGCCTAAGCATAGAACTGGTATGGTGCATCCAGCCTTATGGGAAAAAATGAATAAAATCAGTGAAGAAGGAGGAGATAAAAGTAATAAATATCGTCATGCAAATATGAAGAAAGAAAGAAAGAAAGAAAGAAAGAAAGAAAGAAAGAAAGAAAGAAAGAAAGAAAATAAAATAAAGAATCCTGGCTTTATAAGTGTAAGAGGCAATGCAGAGTAAGATATGCAGAGTAAGTCTTCTTAGACAAGAAAAGGAGATAAAAATGCAATTTTTCACTGCTAGCTTTTCTTGCATTCCTTGTTGGAATGCTGGATCTTGCAATATTTAATAGTTCAAATTATACCACAGCTGAATTTCAAAATAAACTCCTGGCTCATCCCTTTCTAAATACCATATTTTTTGGACTATAAGACACACTCCCCCCCAAAGTGGGTGGAAATGTCTGTGTGTCTTGTAGAGCGAATATTGCAGCAGGAGGGAGGGGGGTTGGTGAGGTGCCAGTCAGCTGTCCTAGGTGGTGGGGATTTTGCTGCCACCACTTATTGCCACCTATCTCCACCCATTTGCGGCGATTGGTGATGAACAGGTGATGGCAAATGGGCTGCAGTGGCAGCGAACGAGCCAGGGCAAACAGGTCGTAGTGGTGGCTAAAGGGCCATGGCAATCGGGTTGTGGTGGCAGTTAATGGGCCACAGCAAATGGGGTTGTGTGGCGGTGAATGGGCTGCCACAAATGGGCCACAGCGAACAGGTGGCAGAGGAAGAGACAGATTTTTTTTCTTGTTTTTCTCCTCTAAAGCTAATGTACAGTATGTCTTATAGTCCGGAGCATCTTATAGTCTGAAATATACAGTAAAAACTCAGAAAGCCTCCTTCCTTAGAAATTTTATATGTATAATAAAGGAATCAACAGCTACTAGTTATAAACTGTTTATTACTTCAAGTATTGAAGATTTTAGTTGTTGTAATCAGTATATTCATGCACTACTTACAAGCTTATTGTAAATGTTGCAGGCCTCTAGTTCACAGTTGTAAAGAGTGAACAAAGGACAAGATAGGCCTCTAAATTGATAATGCTTGTTTGGAAGTAATCTTTGAATGTAAATTGCAGAAGACGTACTGAGAAATATTATGGATCATTATCCTGGATCTCTAAATGAAAGCAAAACTTCTACAGAATATGCTTTCCTCATTTGCTGAAATCTAAGATGGAGAATTCTTCTTTTTTAAGGGCCATGTATCATTCAGTCCTACTATTGAACAACAACGAACCTGTGACAATTGTACCACTACTCTGCTACAAGGAGATTTTGTCATCAAGTATGATGTGAACCGAGATTCTCCTAATAATTTACAGGTAACTCTAGTTGTTTGGCACTTGAACTAATATAACAGCACAAAAACAAATCCAAACAGAAAACCCTACCCCAAATGAATACTATCTTTATCAATGTTTTTAGGTAGTAAATGGATACTTTGTACACTTTTTTGCACCAAAAATCCTTGAACGTTTACCTAAGAATGTTGCCTTTGTAATCGATGTCAGCGGTTCCATGTATGGACAGAAAATTCGGCAAGTAAGTAAATAACACAAATTCTTGTAATATTGCTAAAAGGATGGTATATTGTACAGCAGATAAAATCAAGTCCTACAATCTTTTACTCCAAGTTATTTCTGCCTTGCAAGATTTACTCATATAATAAAATATGTACTGTTGTAATTTTGAAAGTAGTTAGTAAGGTAATTGAAATGTACCTCTTCAACCTTAACTTTCAGCTAAGCCTTCTTTTATATGTGTTGATTTAGATCAGGGTCCTCCAAAACCTGGGCCACGGCCTGTTCGGAACTGGGCTGCACAAGTGGCGGGCAAGTGCACACATGTGCATGAAGCTCTATTCACATAAATGGCAGGCGCTTGGCTTGCGCTTGAAGCTCCATTTGCGTGAGTGGCAGATGCTTATGCTTACTTATGTGTGTGCACCTGCCACTCACACAAAACCATCATGTTTTCCCACACTCCCACCACTCGCGCCGTGCCACCAAGCCAAAAAGGTTGGGGATTGCTAATTTACGCCATATATTTACTTAGCTTCAAAATTGCATGCTTGATGCGCACTAAGCGTAGATGCACAGTACTAAAAAAATGCTTCTGCAAAACAAGATGGCAGTGCCATAGGTGCCGGGAGAACCGGTTTGGGGGGCGTGGCAGGCCAAGTTACTACCTACTCGGCCAAACTGATCCAAACCAGCAGGAACCCACCTCTGATCTGGACTTAGGAGCTGCCATAAAACAACTTAACTTATAGCCTTATATAACTTATATAACTAACTAATAGCCAAATTGGATTATGGAGCAGAGTCCTTTGTTGAGAGTTGAGAGGTCCCTGAAATATCTTATTTAAAATAATTCTAGGCAAAGGAAGCCTTGACAAAAATAGTGGAAGACTTAAAGGAAGAAGATCACTTCAATATCATCCTGTTTGAAACTTCAGTTTCAAAATGGAAAGATAACTTAATTCAAGCTACTCCAGAGAATGTGAATCAATCAAAGGAATTTATTAGCCAAATAGATGAATTGGGAGGTAAGTAGAGAAAAAAAAGGTTAAATTGATATATTAGAATAAGGTTAAAATAAAATGGGTATATTAAAAAAAAACTCCATGGAAAATATTTGAATCTCAGTTTTCAAATGCTAAAAAAATTGAAACCTTGCTTTCACATTGTAGGAACAAATCTTAATGATGGTTTACTGACTGGCATTGAAATGCTGAATAAAGCTCATGAACAAAAATCTGTACCTGAAAGAAGTGCCTCTTTAGTTATCATGCTAACTGATGGGGCGCCTAATGTAGGTAAGTAGTCTCCTTGATTTCACATAGTCTTCTCCATACTATATACCACAACCTGTGGATCATGTGTCATCTTTATACCTTTGTGCTGTTACAGAGGATTAGAAAGAAGATGATTTGTGTTCTTACATTTCACAAGAGTAACCAAACCTTTTTCTCAGCTTTGTGAGATGTGGGAGGCATTTACTGGCAATTTGGAATAATGGACCTCCAAGTGGTTTCTTTCAGAAGAAATACATCTAGTTCTACCTCCAGTATCTATGAAGAACTTGTCTGTTTGCTACTTGGCACCTCCCTTCCTACTTCAAAAGGCTGAAAATTAATATTCATTGTGAGAGGCATTACAGGAGTCCTGGGAGAAGCTCCCAGAAATGCTCCCAATGACTGCTAAACTTCTGAAGCTGCTGCTGATTGATTGTCTATCACCAGTTTCAGAGTATTTTGAAATGGGGTGGGAAGGGGGGGGGCTATAATTCAATACATCTAATAAACAACAGCAACAGCTTTTCCCTTGGAAAAGACAATGAGGTAGGAAAAATGAATCGGATTACCACATTTTTCACTCTCTTCCAACCCATTAGGAAGAGAGTTTGAAGCTGAAAGTTAGGAAGTTGTAGAGCCTTGCATTAAAGTTACAGATTTTTTCTGCCCATAAACATGTTTCAGATCATTGTATTATTTAACTGTGTTTTGTGATCCTTTCTGTACAGGTGTATCAAATCCTAGACAAATTCAAGAAAATGCTAAGAATGCAACTAAAGGAAAATATCCTATATACAATCTTGGGTTTGGTTATAATCTTGACTATGCATTTTTAGAGAGACTAGCAACAGAAAACAATGGTGTGGCTCGTCGGATCTATGAAGACTCAGATGCAGCCTTACAACTACAGGTAGAAGAATAAGCATATGAAAGGTTGATATTTATATTTATGATGAAATATTTCTGTGGCAGAGAAAGGACACTGAGTATAAGATATGGTAACAACATTACCCTTACTGGGATTCAGACATGAGAAAAAAACACATGTGTTCTCCTCTCTTCCCATTTATCCCAATTTCATATGTTTGCCATTTGAAAACTGCAGGAATTATACTCCAAATGAAGTTTGATAGCAGCTTCTGTTGGTCATAAGATGTATTGATTCTCCAACAGAGCAGTATGGTAGTCTAGCAGTGAAGATGCTCATCTCCCACTTGGAAGGTTTAGAGGTAGTGGCAAATGTTTCTCGCCCAAAGAAAAATATCTGCTGCAAACCCCACTTAGGCATCAGGAAGGGCATCCAGCCAGTAAATGCTCAAATCCACCCAGACATCCTGACTCTGCTCTAAATTAAAGGACTACTGGTCATAAAAAGAAAACAATATTGATTCATATACAACAAAAGAAGCATTTTTTTTATCATGGCTACCAAAAGTTAGAAATTTGTGCCATATCCTCTCACTGATACAAGATCTGCTGCCAGCTAGCATCCTGCTCTGCATTGTTCAGAGGTGTGCTTTTGGCTCAATTCTTAGGCAAGATGACATTAGAAGACAAAATTTAGCAGTTTGACAGTTCGATTCCCAATGGCTCAAGGTTGACTCAGCCTTCCATCCTTCTGAGATTGGTAAAATGGGAACTCAGATTGTTAGGGGAAATATACTGACTCTGTAAACCGCTTAGGCGTAGGCCTGTAAAGCATTGTGAAGAAGTATATAAATCTAAGTGCTATTGCTTTTTCATTCCATATCATACCATATTTTCCTGGTAAAAATTAATAAAAAGTGAGAGGCTGAATAAAAAAGCTAGAAAAAGTAGTTTGTTTAACTCTGTGTCCTATTAAAAATGTTAATTTTTTTCTTTGAAAAAGCTGCTCACATTAGGAAAATTTACCTCATGAGAGCTTACATCAGGGAATATATATGATTTTTGAAAGTAGATTTTTTATTTTTTTAAAAAGGGATTGCCTAGCAATCAATGGTTCTGCAAAATAGGCAAAGATCTCCATAAAGGCTTTGTATTAGTAAAAATTGTGAATGGAAAGAATTACACCTTTTTCTGTGATTAAAAAGAATTAAAACTCACCCAGAAACTGTTTTATTAACATGAACAATAAAATAGTACTATTTTTTTACTGCACATGTTTAATGTTATTGCTACATGTAAACTCACATGGTTAATCCCCCTTTTCCATATCTATACAAAATTGTAGATGCCAAAAAAGGACAAAATTTTTAAAGACTCGAGACTTTCAATGAGAGTTCTGATTTCTAGAGTACTTTTCCAGGGTGGTCTAGATTCAGATTACATAAAAATACCATGGCAAAAAAGCAACCTCTCATTTCCAATATTTTGATTTTGAGAATAAATACCCTTTTAATGTTACAGTTTATTATAACCTTAAAATCTATTTTGTTTCCAGGGTTTTTATGATGAAGTAGCCAATCCTTTGCTTACTGAAGTGGAGTTAGGCTATAAGGAAAATGCCATCTCAGATTTGACTCAAAACAGTTTTAAACATTATTATGATGGCTCTGAAATAGTTGTGGCTGGACGAATTACAGACAATGACCTGAACAGTATCACAGCAGAAGTAAAAGCTCAAGGGGTAAGTATCTTTGAAATCCAACAATTCTCAAGATATAGCCGCAAGGTTCCTGTTTTTACAACACAAACAAAATATTCACAGTTCCATAAACATAATTCTGTAGATACTCCAGGGAAAATCAGGTAGTTTACCTGTCTCTATCAATATTAGTCAGAACTTCAGTTATCTTGAAAATTTTGATTTTGGAGATGGTCTCTATTTATATTGCTTTAGAGACAGGGGAGCTCCCAGATTACTGTTATATTGGCTAATTATTTCACTTAGTACCTAGCCAAACTGAATTTAAACTGCCAAGACATCTCCATCCATCCACATTTAAACATCAGCTTCATCTGTCATAAGACTGAAACAAAGCATTTTCAGGCAGTGAGACATCAATATTATTGCTAGTTTTACATGGCTGAAAGCTATGTGGGCATGTTGAGCCTGGGTGACAAATAAAGCATCATCCACTCAACACAAAATATTAGGAGACTGATGGCACCTTTTCTGCCTAACCAATGTTATTCAGAGACACAACTTTTTCTGAGTTGCAGCACACTTCATCAGATGCATTGAGTGGCTAGGCTGGTATAAGATTTAATTTTAGATTTGGCAAGGAGAGGAAAATGGGTATTTATTTGTTTATTATTAAAAATAATTATGTAGCGATTATACAGCAACCCAGCTTGTACCAAACTCTGGACAGCTCAAACCAGGAGATAAAACCAAATTTATGTAGAGTAAAAATATTAAAACCAAAATATAAGTTACTTGCAAGATAGTACAAGGTATCTTCTCAGTTAATAATTGTAATGTGTTAGAAACCCATGGGGTTCATTGAAACCTTTAAAGACTGCCTGAAAATTTTTTGATGTATCTGAGTTCAGCCATCTGTTGCTCAATGTACATAAATAAACACCTATATAAAAGTGTAGTGCTTAAAAATTATCATGCAATTATAAATCCAATCCTTTTCTTTTGTCTAGGCACTAAATGAGGTGACTTATACTGATCAAGCTGATGTTGAGGAAACAACCAAAGCTTTCGAAGAGCAACAGTACATATTTGGAGACTATATTGAGAGATTATGGTCTTATCTCACCGTTCAACAACTTCTAGAAGCACGGTAATGTTGGACTTTTTCAACTTTGTGGTTACTCCAGAGCTGTCCATGAAGACTAGGATAGTCAATCACTTTCCATCCCTTTCTTGAGAAAAAATTGTACTTTAGCGAAAATTAGTCTCATGAGTTTCATTCAATGATGCCTGGAATGGACTAATAGCTATTCGTTATGTTTGGCCTGCAATTGGTTTTATCTTTTGGTCCAAGTTAAATTGCTTCAGATAATTCAAGATAATTATTGCAGGTCTTCTAACTTCAATTAGAGTTTGATAAGTTTAGTTTTAAGTCCCAGTTATCTCTTTCCTCTTTCAGGAGACAAGTCTTTTGTTTCCAAAGTGTTCATGAGTCTCATATCCAATTTATTTTATTATTTAGAACAATTTAAAATATCTTTATGCATTACAGGGTGAAAGAATACAGAATAATTAATATCATCATGGTTAAAACAGTTTCTAAATGCTTCTCTAATGTTCTTGCTTTTAGTGCTTTAGCGCAGGGAGATGAAAAGAAAAATATTACTGCTAAAGCTCTGGAGTTGTCGCTGAAATATAAGTTTGTGACTCCATTAACATCCATGGTTGTCACAAAACCAGAAGACAATGAAGAAAAGGAAGCAGTTGCTGACAAATTCACAGAAGGTATAGATATTGTCATTAGGACTTTAATCTGTCTGGCTGTTAGTGTTTTCGGGGCAATATTCAAAATAGTCACAGTTGAACTAATCAAGAATATCCTGGAGCAACAGTTAGTATGCTTTCCCCTTAGATCGGGATAGGAAAGCATGGATTTTGTGGTATGAGCTTTTCAGCAGCATCTGCACATAGGCCAAAGGGGGATCTGATTGATGTTAGCAGCATCATGGCATGGCAACACAGACTCCACCTCCTTTCTATATACATGTTGATATTACATTTATTCCCCAAAGGAGAAGAACTTGAGAAGAAACTCACAATGTGGCTTTCGTCATCTTTTGTTTTTATTTTTTAAAATTTAACTTTAATATTTTCAAAAATACAGTTTAAAAATTAAACAAACAAACAAACAAACAGTAGAAATGAAATTTTTAGCAATCTCTTACTACAATAAGGTTTCTCAGTGTGTGGATTTCAAATGCCAGAATTCCCCAACCTGTTGCTTAGATTAAGAAACATAAATTAAAACCAGGCGCACCAGCTATGGCAACTTTAAGATCTGTGGACTTCCTTGATGACTCAGGAATTCTGGGATTTGAAGTCCATCTCAAAGGAAGTTGTAGTTTTGCAGAAAATGACAGGCTTTAGACTTCTCAGGATACAGGAAGAGTTTATTTGGCAGCCAGGTTCAGAAAGCTAGCCCATGGCTAACATTGCAAGTTCTGAACAATCTTTATTATTGATGCATGCATTCTTATACATTCTCAAAGACAGTGTAACACGGAAACACTTTACTCATTTCTTATTGGTTACCTTGAGGAAAAAGCCTTATAAGGAGATGGGGGTCTTACTTCTCCTTTTGTTACAGGTATGGACTACGTGCTATTAATGAACTTTAATTGAACCTTGTGGTTTTGGACTTTTGACATAGGGACATTTGCTGGAACATGTTGTGGTTGAAGGCTGATGACATTTCCCTGTCCCTTTAAGCAAGCTTCCAAGTGTCCCTTTTATGCCACGTCTTCATTCTTATATTTTAATCCATATTTTATTCTACTTTAGTAGCATGAAGCCCATCTTGAAATGAAAGAATTGCAAACTGAAATGTATCATCCCTATCAGATCAAATTAAAGGAAATAAAATCGTGATGCTGCTGCTTTGCTAAATAACTGCATGACATGAATCAGTGGAGGAAGGGGAAGGGAATGATTTTATGTATAAACTGTATTTTATAATATGAGTATTTAGAGAAGATTTTGGGTCAAGCCCTTTTAAAAGGAAGTAGCTGTTTATTGGAATTAGTTTTTAGAAAAAATAAAAATAGCTTCCTAGAGACATGTAATTGACATTGTGTGCACCCTCTAGTCTATTCTTATTAAGATAAGTCAACTGTATTTTTTTGTAGTCAAACTGGTTTAGCAAAAAAAATTAATGTTTCTTTTTTTCTCTCTCCCTCCCTCCCTCCCTCCCTCCCTCCCTCCCTCCCTCCCTCCCTCCCTCCATCTTTCATTATCTTTGGGAACAGCTGAAGGTAAACTGAGTTGTAATTTTGCCTTTGTTCTATATAAATATGAGCTTATTATAAAAATTTAGTTTGAATGATGAGTTCCAGACCTAATTGAAAAGAAGCAAATAAAGCAAAAAGAAGTAAATGTTGTTTTGAATAGGTTTACCTCAGATCTCACACCTTCCCATCCTACTGGTCAGCTCTCTCTCTCCCTCCCTCCCCCCCTTCTCTTTCCAATTCCAATCCATCAGTAAATCACACATGAATAATCCATTTCCCAAGATCACAGTTGGTCCTCAAACTTTTTGTTTTCTTTCGGACAAAGCATCTTACCGTAATTGCCAAACAGTAAAAAGAAGTGATCTTCCATTATTTTGAGGCACAAAATACATGAAATCTGTGCAGGGTAAACCTTAATTAGGTGCAATTCCTGAAGCACTATACTCACACCAAGAAAAACAAACAAAAACAAAAACACCTCAGCCCATCAACGTGCAAGGTAGGCGCACAATTTTATTTCATTACTTGGTTTACTGATTGTTCCTGTTCTTCCTTCCAATGTTATGTAATCCTTGCATTCCCCCCAAATATTGCCTTTCCCTGCCCCAAATGTGAACCTGCCCTTCAAAGCTATTATTGAAATGGAGCAGAATGTTTACTGTTATACTTACAATCACGACATGTGGAAACAATTCTTTTCTTTTTCTTTTCTTTTATGCAGGAAGGCAACCAGTGTCCAGCTACCAACCTCCATCTACCCCTTACTATTATTCTAGTGGTAAGTTTCTTTTTTAGAGTTCATAAATATCTAACGTACATACGTACGTACCAGTAGTGGGTTGCAGGCGGTACACCCCGGCATGGGCGTACCGGAGCCTGCTCGGAGAACCGGATACCATTCTGGTACAGTGCTCTGGAGGGCCCATCCATCTGCCCGAGCTCCTTATCAGTCTTTTAAGTCTTTGGCACTTCCGTGCACGTGCATGGCGCGTAGAGCACCTGCGCAATGCTCTGCTGAACAGCTGCAGCTTTGCGGAGGTGCTAAGATGCATGCACACTGTGCATGTCCATGTGGATGCTGCCGGGCCCGTTCCAACCATACCTGTTGAAACGGGATCCAGAACCCACCACTGCTACGTACACAGACACACAGACACACACATGCGCGCGTGCACATACACACACACACACACAGATTATCAATAATAAGAAAAAAAAAAGTAAGGAAAATCTAAATCTTTCTGAGGTCCTGGAGAGTGAATCCATGAAGTAAAGGCAACAAAAGTCTTTCAGGTCTTCCAGTTTGAGGCAGAACAGCCAATTGTTGGGTGTGGACTGGAACGTCTGATGCCGTACCGTAAAATGGGAGGCGCTTCAAAGAACAGATCATGTCTAGTGCAATTATTGCCGCTTTTGAAAGATTATGGGTCTTATTTTTTTCTCAGCCCCCTCAGTCATCAACTAGAGATTATTCCATAACAAGAAAATGAAATCAATGACCTCCTCCTATCAATTTCCAGTGTTGGATTAAGGCTAAGGCCCATGTTACAATAATGTTCTTTCTGAATGTTCTTTCTACTGTAAGAGCACTACAGAAATATACGAAATAGAAATTCTGTATCTTTCCATATTTTTATTCTGTTATGTTATTCTGTTGCATTTGAAATGGTGCACAAAGAGATCACAGAAATCAAATGACCCACTGATGGAAGCATGATTTTGGCGTAATTTCCTCTTTGCAGTTGATGGAGACCCACACTTCATCATAGCTGTACCCCAGAAAGAAGATGCCCTTTGTTTCAATATTAATGAGGAGCCCGGGGTAGTGTTAAATTTGATAAGAGATCCAGTTACAGGTGAGCCTTTCTTTTCTGAAACCGTGATTGCAAGTAAGGAAGATATTGCACTCCTACATCAGCTCATTGTCTATCTAATTTGATTTCTGTTTCCTTTGGATAAAGAATATGCAGATAACATGTAAATTCTTACATGTATACATGTAAGGTACAGCTAACATGTATCTTCTTTATAATGCCCAGGCTGACTGTCAAAGCTTTTCGGATTTGGACTGCTTATTATTTAAGTGGGATTAGGGTCTTTTTCTGATCTTGATTTATTTGCTTCTTCTGGCATACCCAAATGTTCCATTTCCATACTGTACAGGGAACTTTAACTGCCACTGTCTTGTATATTCAACTAATTCTAAGGAAGCTTCTACTACTCTCTTCACAAGACCTGTTTAAGTGTTATGAATCCAGAATGCTTGCCACACAGGAGGTGTATATACTGGGGTTGCCACATTGTTAGATTAGTGGCTGACAATCCCATATTCTAAAGTTTGTTATAGCAGAGGTAGATAATAGAAGTATCACTAAAGATAACGGTAAAGGTTCCCCTCGCACATGTATGCTAGTCATTCCCAACTCTAGGGGGCAGTGCTTATCTCCGTTTCAAAGTTGAAGAGCCAGTGCTGTCCAAAGACGTCTCCGTGGTCATGTGGCCGTCATGACTAAATGCCAGAGGCACATGGAACACTGTTACCTTCCCACCAATGATGGTTCCTATTTTTCTACTTGCATTTTATGTGCTTTCAAACTGCTAGGTTGGCAGAAGCTGGAACAAGTAACTGGAGCTCACTCCATTATGCGGCGCTAGGGATTTGAACCACCAAACTGCCAAACTTTCTCATCGACAAGCTCAGCATCTTAGCCACTGAGCCACCACGTCCCTAGAAGTATCACTACAGTACTCAATACAATATAAATATCCCCTCTTTTCAATCCATGAGGTGTGATTTTTATATTTGGCTAAGTTAGCGTTGGGAACTTGAGCCATCAAGTCTATATGATCATATAAGAGATAGCGTAGGTATGCTACTCCAAATGTTCATCCATTATACTGTTTCATTCTGTTATAGCCACATATACATTGATTCCATGTCATGATATTATATCTAAAGAATTCATCAATGTTGTTAATACATGAACAATATATTAAGGTTTGCCTAAGCTTATCAAAGCTTCCACTATATCCTAAAATCCACTCACCATCAATATATCTCAATATAGATTATATCCTTTAGTTCTGAGTGTATATACCATTTTGTTAGTTCAGCATGGCTGTTTATTCGGGCCAACTTCTTTACTCTGGATATCAACACTTTGAAAGTATTGTGACTGATGTCAAAAGGTAGGTTCATTTCAAGAAATTTGTGGTGATTTTGGGGCATCAATCTAAAACAGATGATCATCATTGCAGATTATAAGAAAAGATGCTATTTTAAATCATGAAACATATCCAAATGCAGTAGATGTTGATTTTTTTTATTGAAAAGGTTTCAGAATGTGATATATGTATTTTAGAGCTACCTGCACTAGATTATATTACTTCTAGATGCTGGAATTACCAATAAATGGCCATGGCCCTTTGGAGAAGCTACTTGCCTATATATAACCCAATCTGTTATTTTCTGAAGAAATGAATATGTAACTATCCCCAATTAAAGGAGATTGGGAAAATTAAATTATTCTAAGGAGCATAATTCATTCCACTAAATATTTCAAGAGGAATTAGGGTGGAAGATGGGATCAATGGCTTTCTTTTCAGTACAAATACAATATTATAATAAGGGATATTATTAATTAAGGTTAGGAGGGAAAGAACTAAACATTTCATTTACCTTGAGGGGTTGCCTTCCATAGTTTGTAGCCATCCAAGTTGACCAAACAGGATCTGCATGCTGTAGAGCCTGTCAGCAAAAAAATGTAGGCTCACGTGGACTAGAACTGACCCCAACTCCCAGGCCTCAGGCAGCTACCAGGCGATAGGCAATTTGGAATTGGGCCACTGGAATGGCTGGCTGGAGCATGTGCATGCGTACGCAGCACAAGTCCTGCGAGAAGCAGGATGGTGGGCACTCGTGCATGTGTGTGCTGGCCCACACTCATACAAGGGCTGCATGCAGACATGTGCACTGGCCTACATGGCCCAGATCCCCTCTATCCCCCAGCTGGGCCGCCAAGCCACAAAGGTTGGGGCCGTTGGACTAGAAGATGAGCTTTTTCTGCAATAGCGCCTGCTCTATTGAACATCTTCCCTTTGGATATTACAATGGCCTCAACTCTGTTAGTCTTCCATAAAGCTTTAAAGACCTGGCTATTTTCCCATGTCTGGGGCACTACATGCACTAAGGCCCCTGCATCCTAGCTATTTTGTTAACAGGCCAGATATCTCGCTTTTGCATGTATTTCGAATCAGATGTTTTAATGTAGTTTATTGTTTTTATTGTTTTTATTATTTTAAAAGGTTTAAAATTTTAATTGCAATGTATGTTTTTGAATTAAGAGCTGCCCAGAGTCATTGACTGAGCTGGGTGGCTATAGAAATCAGGTAAATAAATTTTAATTGGAATCAATCCCAGTTTAACAAAAATATATAGTATGGAAAGTGTTCCAACTGCAGAAAAAGACATATTTTTAAAATATGCTACTTACACATAAGCCATCCCCTTAATATCACTTCTGGGCTTTAGGTATGACCGTCAATGGACAGCTTATTGGAGATAAAAAAAGCATCAACAATGTAGGACCACAGAACACATATTTTGGAAAACTTGGGATTGTAACTATGAATCGGAATGTAAGGCTTGAAATAACAACTCAAAATATCATCCTTCAAAATGGTGTAAAAAGGAGAGTATTCAGTTGGCTGGATGAAGTTACCTCACAAGAACCCGGGTGAGCTATTCATGCCCCTAATATATAAAGGTGTTGTTTTTAAATCAGGGATGGGTGATTTATAGCTTCCGTAATTTTGCACTTCTCTTGGTCAACTCTATTAACAATGCATTCCCCCAACAGACTAACCCTGAAAGAAGGCTACCTTCACAAGAAAACAAGTTTGCCCAGTCCTTATATAAATAAAGTGGGGTAGATTTAAATAAATTCAGCTACAGAGAAAGGCAGCATGCTATAACTTTGCAAATATGAGGCATGCTTGAGAAAAAATAATGTTTTTATAAGGTTTTTAAATTTTTACAAAAACTAACTGCAATCTTCATAAATATGAGTCAGTTGCCAAATGTGTGAATTTTGATCACATGACCATTGGGATTCTGCAACTGTCGTGTCATAAGTTTCTTTTTCAGTGATTTCAGTTACTAAATCATTGGTTGTAATTTAACTATGAAACTATAGCTTCCAAAAATGTGGCACATAAATCTATGTCCACATGTACTTTTAAAGGCTGGGAGATTTTTTGGGACTGTTTTCAGCTACAGTTGATAAACCTAATCTACAAGGTGGGTGAGTTGGCATTGTACAGATTTTTATGGACGTTTATATTTTTGAAAGTGAATTTTTATTGAAGTTATTAACTAGCACATCAATACGTTTTCCTATCTTTTCTTGTGCATCTCTTACATTCAAGTTGCTCTTTGTTTAAGATAAATGTTATATAATTAATTTAATATTAATATTTCAGAAAAAAATAGCGGAACTCTTGATACTTCCTGCACTTTTCTTAATTGCTTTAGTATATGTGAGCAAAAAATCTTTTTTTCCTATGCTTTAATAACATTGGAAATACAGGAAATAATAACACATATATAGTATGTATACTGCCCAGAGTCATGACATGAGATGGGTGGATATACAAATGTGTTTCAATAAATAAGTAAATAAAACCATATATGGGTATCCAGATAATTGTATGGAAGCAAACTTCTGGATCTGGACTGACTTGCTATCTATAACAATTGTCCATAAAGGGCAATGTTTGCAAGTCAAAGAAGTTAGAAACAGGGATCTGCAACCTTAAACACTTAGAGCCATTTGGACCTGTTTCCCACAGAATAGAAAACACGGGACTCACAAAATCTGAGTGGGCCTGGCCAACTTGATGTCACTCACTCACACCCAGTTACATGACCCCCACCCCAGCCATGCCTACCCAGCCAGTAATTAGGGCAGGGAACCAGTTGTTAAAACCTTGGAGAGGAGGAGCCAACCTCACGACAAGACGATGTGCAATCTCAATGCTCTGAGATGACCACCGATACTTTTGCCGCTGGGTTGTCCAAACGGACCTAAACCGTCCCACAGAGACGGTGAACGGGAAGAATATATCCTGCTGATTTCAGGGACACCGCAAAGTCCCTGATCGATCCAGGAGAAGTTCTTCTAGCTCGCGACAAAAGCACAGCCCTTAGGCTGATGAAGTTGGGACGGCTCCAAAATGGAAGGAAACGGAAAGAGAAAGTGTTTTCAGCTGGTGAGGAATTTTTACCATTTTAAAAGAGACTGCCTACAAAAACCTTAAAGTTAATTTAAATTTGAGAATAGAAGAAATATGCGGTGGAATTAAGCTTTGAATGGTTTCGGACAGTGTGTTATGTTACTTTTTAAATGCTATTTTCATGGATGGAATTTATGCAAGCCTTTTAAAACGAATGGATTAAGTTTTCTTCTTCTATCTTTTTTTATTATTATTTTTGCAACCTATGGACTAAAATTCTCCTTCTTCATTACTGCGTGTGTTTTTCCCTTTTTCTTCTCTATTTCATTCAAGAATTTGACTTTTTTTTAACTTGGAATATAAAAAAGATACAAAAGGAAACAAAGAAAATTGTAACAACAGAGGGAAAGACAACACTGCTACTCAGAGGCTGGAGGTTTGCGTATTGGAAACAAAACACTTTTACTTTCCTCACCGATCATTCTGGCTTGGCACTTCAAAGTCTCATTGTTTGTTTATAGAGAGTGATAAGAAGAAAAGCACGAATTGTTTATACAGATGTTCTTTTGAAGTATATCTTTAACCAGAGAAAAGTGAAAATAAGACCTTACTGTGAATTTATGCTTACTCTTGTAAAAACCTTCCAAGCCAGAGCAGCAGTGTTTGTCAGCTGGAGATAATGGCACAATTTCAACAGCAGAAAGAAACTTTAAGTTTGCAAAAGATAATGTTTGAAATTCAGAAATTATTAAATACATCTGAGAGAACAGAAAAGAAGTTGGAAAACCTAGAGCATTTAACAGCAAAATATGATGAAGAAGTTGGAGATGTTTATCAAGTGGAAAAAGTGGAGGTTAGAGTCCTAAACAACGAAGAGAAAAATGATCACGAAGAAATCTAATCTGTTGACATCAATGGTGAATGGCTTGTGTCTGGAAATGGAAAGAGTGGATACGGAAAGGGGAGTTAGATGCATGGGAACTCTACCCCAGATGGCAAGACACAGAAGAAGAAAAAACAAAAGAATTTATGTATTTAAAGAGAGAAATGTTATCAGTTACATCATTGATAACACCAGGGATAATTAAAGATAAGCTGATCAAGGAAACAGAAGAAGGGTATCAAAATTATATGGGAGATTTAATAAGCAATGAGCTGCAAAGAGGAGTTCATGCAAATTTGATTAAGAAGATTAGAGGACTGATACCACAAATGGCAGAAGACATGATATTGTTTTGCTACTGGAAAGATATAGGTTGATAGATGAAAGTGTATAATCTAAAACTAGTTGTCAGTGTTCCAAATATCATGCAGAATTAAATCAGAGTCCAAGGCAAAACTATCCTTAAAGTTTAGACATGTTGGCAACGAACTGTGGAATCCCAAAACTAAATCCCTTCCTGGGATTCGACCCAGTTGAAAGTTCATGATCTTATCCCCACAGCCATAAATCCATCACATGGTTCAATCTTCTTCGGCCACGCAGGCATCTCCACCCAGCTGGTTCCGATCAGGTGCAGAGGTGCGGAGACAAAAGATGATCTTGGGCTTCTAGAAAGGAATGACAACAACACATTCTACAATTCTACTCCTTTCTATTCCCCCTCCCAATTACTACACTAATGAAACAGCATAATGAAATAATAGAAAGTGTGGCAGGCTAAAGATCCTAAAAGGAACATAACTACAGGCTTGACACTAGTTAAACTTAGTGAAATTTAGTGACAATAGATATAGTTAAATAAATAATTGATAATGATAATAACGTATATATATATATATAATGCTATGATAAGTAATAATTGGATATGAATATTGAATGGTACCTATGAAAAGAAGATTAGAATTTTTTTGTTATATATAAAGGTTAATAAAAAGAACTAAGTTAAATTTAGTTAAGTTTTGATTATTAGGGGGAAAATGTTACGATAAAGGATATAGTCAAAGGAAGGATAATGATAACAACGTATGTATGTATGTATGTATGTATGTATGTATGTATGTATGTGTACAACATAAGGAAATTGGATGTAACTTGTAAACAGTGATTTGGAAAGGAGGATTAGAAATTTTCATTACTAAATATTATGGATGTTTAGCCAGAATAGGCCATAAGGATTTAGTGTTATTGGAGGATATTAGAAATAGCAAATGAAATGCCAGTATGTGGTTATGTTTTAAATCTTGGTATATTTTATGATGAAGGATGTTTAAACAATTATAGTCAAATGAAAATTATTATTTATTTTATTTTATTTTTTATTTTTATGTGCTTCTAGACCGCCCCCTCTCCCAGAAGGGACTCGGGGCGGTGTACAGTCCATAGAGGATATCACAAAATACAATAAAAAATTAAATATGTACAGTTTGGAGGAGGTTAAAATGCAATTAAAAGAACTGTACAAAGCTAAATAAATATAATTTTTTTTAAAATCCCTAAAACAGACGCAACAGATTAAAAAACCCTAAGATAACCAGATAATAATACATTTGCCAGGAGGGACAGTTGTAATTATGCCAGGCCTGCTAATCGGAACAGGTGAGTCTTCAATTTTTGCCGGAAGGAGCGGAGGTCAGAAGTGGTTCTAATGTCGGGGGGGAGGTCATTCCAGAGGGTTGGGCCCATCACAGAGAAGGCCCTACTCCTTGGTGTCGCCTGTTGGCATTGCCTAGTGGACGGCACCAGGAGAAGTCTCTCCCTGTGTGAGCGAATTGGCCGCAGGGATGTATGTGGGAGGATGCGATCCCGCAAGTAACTAGGTCCCGTGCCATGGAGCGCTTTAAAGATGGTAATCAGCACCTTGAAACGCACCCGAAAAACCACAGGTAGCCAGTGCAGCTCGCGCAGGAGAGGTGTTACGTGGGAGTACCTCGTACTCCCCATCACAGCCCGCGCGGCTGCGTTCTGAACCAACTGCAGTCTCCGGGCGCGTCCCAAGGGCAGCCCCATGTAGAGAGCGTTGCAGTAATCCAGGCGGGACGTCACCAGCGCATGAGTAACCGTGCGTAGGGCATCCCGGTCCAGTAGGGGGCGCAATTGGCGCACCAGGCGAACCTGGTGGAACGCCCCCCTCGCCACGGCTGCCACATGGTCATCCATTGACAGCTGGGCATCAAGGAGGACGCCCAAATTGCGCGCCCGTTCCACAGGGGGCAATTGTTCGCCCCCTATGGCCAGCGATGGAATCAGCTGGCTGAACTGAGGTGCCGGTAGCCACAGCCACTCGGTCTTGGAGGGGTTGAGTTTAAGTCTGAAAATGGAGGTATGATGATGGTAATATGTATAAATATATCTGAGTTAAAATACTTGAGTTAATATGAATTATGGTTGATGACTGTGGAAGAGATGCACGAACGTCTTTTGTAACCAACCGATACACTTTCTACAGTATGTAAAGAAGGAACATACTTTGTGTTGTGTTTGTTTTGAAAATTAAAAATATTTTTTTAAAAAAACAAAACCCTTTTGACATCTCTCTCTCACCTCCCCCTATATATCTCTAGCTCCTCTCTCTCACCCCTATTTCTCCTTCTCTTTGTATCTCTGACTCTCTCCCCCTCTATCTGTATCTCTCTCTGTGTGTACTTCTCTCCCCCTCCCCCTCTCTACCTTCCCCCCTCTATGTATCTCTCTCTCCCCCCTCTCCCTCTCTTTCTTCCCCTCTCCCTCTCCCCCTTTCTCTGGATCTCTGTCTCTCTCTCCCCTCTCTGTATCTCTCTCTCTGTCTGTCTATGTCTCTCTCTCTCCCCCTTGCTCTGTGTGTCTCTATCTGTCTCTCTCTCTCCCCTTCTATCTTCCCCCTCTTTGTATCTCTTTCTGTGTATCTATGTCTCTCTCTCCCCCCCCCTCTCTCCCTCTCTCTCCCCGCTTTCTCTCTGTATCTCTATGTCTCTCCCCCCCTTCTATCTTCCCCCTCTCTCTGATTCTCTCTCTGTCTCTCTCTGGCCATCGTGGTTGTGAAAGGAGAAGGAGGGGCAGGAGGAGAATCCTTCTCTGGATGGCAAAAGTCCCCTGGGCAAGTTTTAAAGGCATGGCTGGGCACTGTGGGCACGTCTCCCTTTCTAATATCCCTCTTGGATCCCATTCCCACCCCGCAATCCCTCATGTAGTGAAGCTAGTGTTGGTCACGACTGTGTTGGGTGAGACTGGTGTTGAACTATATTAAGGCTAGTCTTCCATCTATTTTGGACCCATACCAATTTGCATATAGGAGTAATGATGCTATGTCTATTGTTGTCCATACTGTATTAAATCATTTGGAACAGGAAACATATGTAAGGTTGCTATTTGTGGATTATAGCTCTGTCTTTAACACCATTGTACCCAATAGGTTGTTTCTTAAAATGTTCAATTTGGGTATAAATCAGAGGATTTGTTTGTGGATAAAGGATTTTCTGGCATAGGCCACAGTCAGTAAGGATGGGATCTCACCATTCTTCTACTCTGATATGAAGTACAGGAGCCCCCCATGGTTGTGTGCTAAGCCCCTTCCTTTATTCTTTGTATACACATGACTGTACCCTACTGTATAACACCAACACAATTATTAAATTTACGAATGACATGACAGTGGTGACGCTCATTAATAAGAACAGTGAGTCTGCTTATAGGAAGGAAGTACAAAGACTGACACTGTGGTGTAAAGAAAATAATCTTACACTTAACACCAAAAAAACTAAAGAACTTATAATTGACTTCAGGAGGAAGAGAGATGTTCATTTACCATTGTACATAAATGGCAAGGAGGTGGAGAGGGTTGGTAGTTTCAAATTTCTGGGCATTTATATCTTGGAGGACCTCTCATGGACCATGAATGCAAACATGCTTGCGAAGAAGGCACAAAAGAGGCTGTACTTTCTGAGAATGCTAAGGAAGATAAATCTATCTCAGCATCTACTACCGTCCTACTATCGCAGCACTATTGAGTGTGTCCTGATATACGGCATTCTTGCATGGTATGGGAGCAGCTCTGCAGCGGGCAAAAAGGCTGTCAGAGAATCATTAAAACTGCCCAGAATATAACCGGGCTTCAGCTATCAGCCCTGAATGACATCTTCGCATCTCACTGTTTGAGGAAGTTGCATAACATTCTCAGAGACTCTTCCCATTCTGTTTACAATCTTTTTAGACTGTTGCCTTCTTGCAGAAGATACAGAACAATTAAAACTAGGACCAAACGTCTTCTGAATAGCTTTCATCCCAGAGCTATAATTGTACTCAACAATGAATTAAAGGGCCACCATCAGTGAGCTATTAGACAGCACTACTTGGTCTGTTGTGTTAATGCTTGGGTGGTTTAGCAGCGGGGAATTTTTTGGGTGGGTGGGGATGTGTTTAGGGTTGTTATGTGTGTTGGGCCTGGTCTCTGGGTGTTATGTGAGTTTCATTGCATGTGTATACTGTGTATATGACTAGGAGGGAAGGAGGGGGTGAGGGGCCAGCCAGTGGTGGGATTACCAACAGGGAGCCACAGTAGAGGGTCCAAAGAGCTCCGGAGTCACAGGTTGCAGACACACGAGTTAGAAGGATAGGGTAAAATTGTCCTACGTTCAGTCTAGTGCAGACCTGGGCACTTTATGGCTCCTTGGCCGCTTCTGGTCCTTCTGTCTGTGTCTGCCCTGTGTACATTGCTTGTATTTTGAAGCCAACTTTTTGTTTGGTTTTTTCAGTTTACATATCTGCATGCATGCGTGCCTACACACCTTCACAATTCTATTGGTTTGACCCTCCACAACAGTCCCTGTTTCTCATGTGACCCATTGGGAAAATTAATTGCCCATCTCTGGTTTAGTATATTACATACATAGTGATCCTGGCTGAAATTGAGGCCAATTCCTGGAGCTAATAATAAGCATAATGTAATCAGAGCAATTGTTTCAGGCGAATGGTTTATTTGCTTTGCTCTACATCAGCCTGCTTCATTGGTGAATGGATGAATAACTTCATCATTTAATAAGCTTGAGGGCCAGAATTGGTAGGAAGAATTTAATGCTAGGCTTCATTTAAACAATAGCCATGTGCTTACAGATGCCTTCTCCAGAAATTACCATAATTTGAATCTCTGCATACCAATAATCACTTTTAACTGCTTGATTTCTCTTTTCCCACTTAGTTTGACACTAATAATCAAACGAAAACGGAGCGTAGAGGTTTCGATGGATAATGGAGCAAAGTTTGTTGTTGTTCTACACCAAGTGTGGAAGAAACATCCCCTACACCGAGATTTCCTGGGATTTTACATGGAGGATAGTCACAGATTATCTCAACAAACCCATGGCTTACTAGGTAACACAAAGATATTATTCTAAGGATTTTTTGGTTTTATTTTGTTTTGTTTATTCCATCACTTTTCTTTCATAAGGCATGTAGTCTTCTGACATGGCATGAGGTTAAATTCCTGACTGACTTAGCATGGGGTTAAAAAGGCAGCAATATTTGCTTTTCACTTTTGTTTGTTTCTAAGTATGCAATATTTATTTCTGGATTGTATCACATGCCAAAATTGATTGCGTATAAATGTTGTTGGGTTTGGGTGGGTTTTTTATTATTATTATGAATAATCTCCAATTTAGTTTATACCAACACATTCCATTCAATTCAACTTCTATATCCAGATTACAGCACACTGCCTGACATAGGTAGCAATAAATGCATCCTGTTGTTTATTTATTGAAGATAAGAAAACATCAAAAAGAACAAACTGGCAGAATTGGTAAAAGACAGATAGAAATGGGGGGAGAGAGTTGGGGGAAGAGACTGTCTCTTGAAAAAGGGAAGCAAGCTAAACTGGACTAAGAGCTGGAAGAGAGAGGGGGGAGATACAAAAGAGTCACCTTGTACAGGAGATGGGGAGCATAAAAATTTAATAAATAAAATAAAATAATGAGAAAGATACTGTATTATTAACAAAAAAAAACCTATTTCTAAATAAAAATGTACAGAACTTCCCAAATTAACTGGAAACAATTTTCTAGGCAATTGGCATAGACGGTTTCAAAGTTAATGTTTTGGTTAACTGAGATTTAATCCTTTAATCTACAGAATAGAGATGAAAGATGGAATCACCAGTTTATACATTGATGTACAGGGATAATGTAGCTAACTCATTTGCTTTTCTCCCTGATTAGGTTTCTTCCTTAACATAGATGCAGAAAACCAGAACGATCTTTCTATATAAGGAACAAATAGAATTAGGAACTCAATAGGGTAGCTCTAAAAATAGTTACATCCAACTTATAGCCACACTTATCACTGCCGAATGCAAGATGTAGCTCTTCTTATGATTTGCTCTTGAATGACTGACAACTGTTTAATCAAGTTTCTGTTTTGCTCCCAAATGACTGGCAACTGTTTAATAATTACTGTTGCTGCTGTCATGTTTATTTTAAGGGCAATTTTTCCACCCAATCGACTTTGATATACTTGAGGTCCACCCTGGATCGGATCCAGAAAAACCAGATGCCACCATGATTGTGAAAAATAAGCAGCTGACAGTAACCAGGTAAAGAGAGACTGACATTTTAGCTGACATTGACACAGTTGCATGAAGTGGGTTCCCTAAGCTCATTGCTTTCTGTGTTATATTGCAGGGGATGGCAGAAGGATTACATAGCTGATGTCCAGCATGGCACCAATATCCCTTGCTGGTTTATTCACAACAATGGAGATGGCCTTATTGATGGCAATCACACAGACTACATTGTTCCCAGCATATTTTGAAATAAAAAATAATAATTAAAAAGAGTGGGGATGATAATGGTGGTGGTGGTGGTGATGATGATGATGATTATGATAAAAATATTCATGCTATTGTAAATGCTTGTGATAAAATATGAAGAAATATTTTAATACTGGAGATTTAATTGTGAATCCAAATAACTGAAACTGATATATTCATAATACAATTTGTATAACTTCTGCTGAGATTTAATTTCAATAAATTGGAAAACTTTTTTATTTGCCCATTTATTTTCTACTCACTATATAGTGTCTCTAAGCATGTGTGTGTGTGTGTGAGAGAGAGAGGGGAGGAGAGGGAGAGGGGGAGAGAGATAGAGAGCGCTCCAATAGCAGTTTATTCTAAAGAACATTTCTCATTTCTGGAATAATATTAATATGCAGAGATGCTTGAAATATCAAACCTCCAGTTTGCAGGAAAGGAAAAATATTGGCAACTATCACCAACCCATTGATGACAACTGCTCCAAATCCAGCTGCTTTATATAGATATTAAATAGCACGGTGAACAAGATGTAATCTTACCAAATTTTCAAGACCGATTCCCAAGCAGTCAAGCAGAGAGTTGCAATATTATCTTTCGACAGTGCTCAGAGAAATAATAGCAGAACCACCATTAATTATCATTGTGGAAAGAATCCAAGAGGCAAAAAGTTTCACTGTTCAGACTACAGTTTATGTTGGTGCAATCAGTGGATGTTTTACTTATCCATACCCTGAACAACTACAATACCTTGTTCTTTATGGATGTAGTTGAGAGGAGAATCCCATGGCTTATTTTAATATTATTGGCATCTGCCAAAAAAGAGCTTTGTTAAATAGTTATTAGGGAAGCTTGGCATCATAGAGATACAAACCTAAATTCTTCTCTGCTCTCAAATATAATAGTTTTATTATGGAGAATGAGGAGGCCATAAGTATGAAGAAGAATGGCAACATGCGGGAAAAGCGCAGGATGGCTGGGAGGGAAGATAGGGGGGGGCATTGCAATGTGTATGTGTTCTCTCTCTCTGTCTGTGTATGTGTATATGTGTGTGTGTGTGTATGTGTATGTGTATATGTATATGTATATGTATATGTATATGTATGTATGTATAAACGCTAATAATAAAATAAATAAATAAATAATAAGTATATAGTATTTTTTCCTTTTCTACAGGTGGCTACTGCTAATTTTATATGTATTGATTTTCAATGCACATGTTTACCATCTGAAATAACTTGCCTCTGGACCTCTAAAATAGAGCCAAGGGTTGGCTGTTGGGCCAACAAATGATATGGGGGTGGGGGGAGCCAAACAGTACAAACAAATGGACAAGGAGTTTGTGCGGCGACACATCATAACACATACGCACATCATGGATATTAAAAATGCAATGCCACTCTCTTGAGGATGAGATGATACTTTATTAAAATGATTCTTAGCTTTCAGCTTATAAGAAAAAGACTTGGAAAACAGTAGAAAAGATCTTTTATTCCGCATTGTAGAGCAGCAAACAGAGGGCAAACCTGTAACTCACTGCCACTAATGACATAGTCAGAGAATGAAACATCTGCAAGCAAACAAGCTCAGACAGCATCAAGGTCTCCACAGTTCAACCCTGAGATAGGCAGATAGACAGACAGACAGACAGACAGACAGACAGACAAATATTCTCTTGTATTGAAAAACAAAGGTCGTCCATTTCCGCCCTTCACTTTCCTCATAGGTCCATTAACTATTTCTGATTATTTTACACCATTGTAATTACTATATAAATTTTCTACTATCTTTATTATCAAGGACTTTGCTTTGTACTTTGATAATATTAGATAATATTAGAATGCGTCAGGAAACATTTTGAGTTTTAAGATCTCTGTGCAGAATATGCTTCTCGTACAAATACTGAAAAATAAAAAACAACGGAATTCACAAATTACATATTAAGTATACTTTACTGAACTACAGCATGAAAAAGAAACAATTATATAATAGACCATGAGCTCCTCGCAGAGGGAGATCTAATATATCTGCCAAACTGCATAGCCATTATTACGAATCACAGGGTTCCATAGGTACGAATAAAATGATCAAGAAGACTATATTATTTTCTATGCTCATTACAAATATGCATGGAAACTAGCAAGAGGCTTCCTAGAACACATTCGAAAATGATAAAACGACTAAAATAAATTGATGCTAAAATTCAATGATACCAGAACTGTCTAGTAAAGGGAAGTGAGATACCTGCAGTGCCATAGCAATCTGAACAAGCCACTCCACCACTTGAGACTCAGGAAGAAGTTGTCCTTTCTGCTCTTTCAGGTTATGATGTAAGTCCCCTCCTTCACAGAAGCCCATGACAATGTACAGCAAGCCATTATCTCCTTCCCAGGACTCTCTATAGGTGACTATGTTTGGATGCTTCAATTGTGACAATAGCTGGGCTTCCTGCTCTGCTGATTTTCTCTCACGGCTTGAGGCATGTTTAAGGTTCAGCCCTTTGATAACATACTGCCGAAACAAAAAGGAATACTATCTATACTGGAATACTATCATGTCACCCTCACTCTCTCTCTCTACATGGGGCTGCCCTTGAAGAGCACCCGGAGGCTTCAGCTGGTCCAGAATGCGGCTGCATGGGTTATCATGGGGGTACCTGGGTGCTCCCATGTTACATCCCTTTTAGGTGGCCTGCACTGGTTGCCGGTTGTTTTCCGGGTGCGATTCAAGGTATTAATTATGACCTTTAAAGCACTCCATGGCTTAGGCCCAGGGTACCTGCGAGACCACCTACTGCCACCAGTAGCCTCCCACCGTCCAGTACGATCCCACAGAGTTGGCCTCCTCAGGGTGCCGTCGGCCAGGCAGTGTTGGCTGGTGACCCCCAGGGGGAGAGCCTTCTCTGTGGGAGTGCCTTCCCTCTAGAATGAGCTGCCCCCGGAGCTCTGCACAATCCCTGACCTCTGGTCCTTCCGACGTGCCCTAAAAAATTGGCTTTTCCAGCAAGCCGGCCTGGCCTGTTAATTTTAATTTTAATTTATTTTAAATGTATTGGTTTTTTTAAATTCGGGGTTTTTTTTTGGAAATGGATTTAATCTTTTTTAACTTTTGGGATGTGTGTTTTTTAATGTTGTATGCCGCCCTGAGTACTTTTGGAGAAGGGCGGCGTATAAATCCAAATAAAACAAACCACCAAACCAAAACCCCTAATTCTTCTTTTCTTTAGACTAGCCAAACCCAAATCCTGCAGCCGTTCTTCATATGTTTTAGTCTCCAGGCCTTTGATCATAATAGTTGCTCTTCTCTGAACTTTTTCCAAAGTCTCAACATCTTTTTTGTAGTATGACCAAAATTGGTTGTGGTATTTTTGAGACGGAATTTAAAATATAGAATAACAGAATTGGGAGGGAACTTAGAGGACTTCAAGTCCAACACCCTGCTAAGGCAGGAAACTCTACACCACTTCAGACAAATGGTTGTCCAATCTCTTCCAATGTTGGAGCATTCAATTATTACTCTATTTGGTAAAAATTCATTTTACAGTAAAGGAAAAAAACCCCAAACTGTATTAATCTCATATACTAAATTTTATGAATGTGTGCAGTTTTTCATACAGCTTACCAATTTAAACTTTCATAAACATATATACTGTAGTTTTGATTATAGTTTATCCAGCATGCATTTGTGTAATCCAGCAAGCTTTAGAAATCACATATTTTCACCTGAAAGAACATCTGGAATAGCTTTCACAATCCATTCTAATGCATCACTTTCTCCTTGTTTACAATCCTCCGGAGTTGAAGATCAGCAACTGTGTTGATTGTTCAAGATTGTAAAGAAGCTTAACTTTCAAATTAGAGAGGGGGGGGGAGCTAAAAACTGATTAGTGGAATTTACCTGGCCAGTATTTCCTGCCTCCCCCCCCCCAACAGTTTTAATCATTGGAAAATGGTATTCTACTACTTTCAATTATATCAAGTGAAGAAAGAGAATTGCCAAATGAAATACAATCTAAACTTCACTTCAGAAATCAGTGTATTACTATTATCTTTCCCATCTTTCCTATTACCATTTACTATAGGTATCTTATAATTATATTACTTTGTTGTTTGTATGTTTACTGAGAGCTTATCCACTGGAGACAAATTCCTTGTGTGTCCAATCACACTTGGCCAATAAAGAATATTGTATGTTATATATCAGCTACTGCATTACAAAACAAAGAGGACAAAAGAATAAAAACTTTATTTTAAAGAAAAGGCAAAGTGAAATCCAATAAAGGAATAATAGATTTACACAAAGTGTGCACTTAGCAATAGCACTTAGACTTATATATCGCTTCAGCCATCTTTAAACGTTGTACAGTCAGCATATTGCCCTCAACAATCTGGGTCCTCATTTAACTGACCGGAGAAGGCCTGAAGACTGAGTCAACCTTGAGGCAGTTAGAATTGAACTGCCGAATTGCAGTCGGCAGAAGTAGTCTGCAGTACTGCATTCCAATCACTATGCCACCACGGCTCTTGTGGTGGCACCACCACATCCTGTTTCCAGAGTCTTCAATGCAGCAGTAGACATGTCTCTGGATATCATCTGACAATTAATCTTTGGTGACCAGCAATCCCTGTAAGTTCACTAGGCAGCCACAGTGCTCACACATACTGCACTCACAATTCCAAATAATCACTAGGCAGAAAGTTTGAAGAGACACCTGTCCTAATTTACATGCATAAAAACATAATGACTTTAATCAAAATAGAAGTCTCCAGTGGGAAATGTATCCAGGTGATCAAAGTGCTAGTTCAAGAAATCTCAAGTTTTTTGACCTGATTGGTGAAACAGATGTGAAGTCTAATTTGAGATTTAATTTTAAAGATGTTCCACATAGGGAAAAGCAGGTAAACCTGGACTTGATAGATTAGAGGCTAAAATGTGATTTTCTGGCCTTGGACTCTTTAACTTTCATGTATAAATTTCATCAACCATTTTCCAAAGATAAATATTTGCCATAGTTACTTCAGTGTTACTCTTTGACTATTTACAAAGTTCACTACTAATAAAGGTCCTTCCAAATTGACATTTTTCTTTTTCTTCCAACATGGGGAAAGGTATCCCAGATTACATTTTACTGGCTCTTATTCCTGCTCTTGTAACTTCAGATATTTTGATCAACCCGCTCAGAAACATTGAGGTATGTAGCTAAATATATAAAGTTGCTCCTTTTTTTTCCTCAGATTTTTTTTAAAGCTTTGAACAGCAACCACAAATGCACTATCTCAATCTTTCAAGACTTCTTCAGCCTTCTGCCTGCCTGATTCAGGATACCTTTACTTACCAGTATGCTTATTTTGACTGAAATTCTACAGTTCATGTTAATTGGTTGCCTATGAAATCTCATGCCTTGAGTTACCTGGCTCAGAGGTGCTGCATTTGGAAATGAAGCAGGGAAAGTTATGCTAGTCTATGACTATAAAAAAGAGTTGATTTGAAGCCAGTAAGGGGCTATGGTCCCTTACTGTCCCTGTTAGCAAGTCCTGTGACTTCTTTGAGGAGCTGCTTTGAGGACATACACTGAGGGGGGTTATGTTAGACCCAGACTTAATTGGCCTTCTTTGGATCTATATGCCGTACATCATGCTGTGCACTTCAGTAATTTTTTGAGGGAAGACACTGAATTAAGAAAGAATAAATCAGATAAAGCAAGGAGTACTTGCATCTATGTATGTGTGATTATGAGGAGTTCATGGTGGTATATACATATATACATTCATACATACATTACATTACATTACATTACATACATGAGAGAGCTATCCACCTCACCTGTGTTTATACCTAACTTACCGTACCTAAAATTTAACTGAGGCAGCTCCACAGATATGTTTCTGAGGAACAGTAGAAAAACTCTATTAGGTAAAGGTATTTATCTTAGTTAGTATGGTAATTTATGGCCTATTTTCCAGATGTTTCTTATTTTCTGTTCATGTAATTAATGTTTCTAAATTAGATAGGCTGGTAAACTGGTAGGGATTTGTTTGATAAGAACCCAGCCAAGGTTATGCATGCTGATTATTCAGACTTCATTCTATGGAAGGTCTCATTTATTGTGATGCTCTCACTTAAAATGAAGAGAAATGTGGAATAACATACAACTACTATGCAGCGTATTTGGTAGGATACAGCACCTGTTGTTTGGCAATTATTAAACCTTTTTTCACTCTTTATTTGTAGAAGAGAAGTGCCACTGATGTGGTAAGTAACCTTTCATTTAGAATGCTGATCATTAAGTTTAGATGGCACATACGAAATACAAATGTTTTCTCTTAGTCATATGTATCTGCATTGCTGGGCTTAAAGAAATCATTTACTCAGCTCCAAAGTTCTGTTTATTTCTTCAGAAATCAGTCCTCTTGTGTTCAGGAATGTTGAATTCTGAGCAAACGGCATATTTCAATCACTCTTGCAAAGTACCCATCATGTGCAAGTGTGGAAAGGCCTCATCACACACTTTTAAGAAGGAGACTACCTCATGCATGGATTCAGGCGGTGACAAATATCTGTTTGTGTTCCCTCACAGAAATAAAGTAAAATGTTTTAGAAGTTTGTTCCTGTTTTCCTCCCCTATGAGAAATCATTTCTTAAAAACACAATACAAGAATTTGTGAGGTTCAGAGATAAAAATCTAACCCAGAGTTTTCCCCAACATATAATTTTCTAGACGTGGCCTTTAGATTTCATTTTTTAAAAAATTACAGAAATGGAAGAAGAAAATGATTGAGCTGTTTTAAATTAATTAACACTTTGTAAATAAATCAAACATTAAGCAAATGTAATTAGAATTAAAATAAATAATATGTATGAAGCGTAGTATTTCTGGAAGATCTGTGAGCTATATCAAACAAAAGTGTTTAAAATGAAGATAATATATTAGCAGCACATTTCTGTGTAACCATGTGACTTTTTTATTCTCTAGCACACCCATGCCATAGAAATCTACTGGGTGAAAATTGACTGCAGTGTTACTTCAAGGTTTTCCCGTAATGTCATCACTAGTCGAGCTGTGAATCGCGCCAATGTGTCCAAGGAAGCTCAGTTTGATGTGGAGCTTCCCAAAACAGCCTTTATTACAAACTTTACATTGTATGTACATCATTTTCTTATTTTTATCTGCTTTGGACATCAGTCTAGCAATAATTAAGCCACTCAGATACTGTCAACAGACTAACTACCATGAATCACAGGGTTACAGAGGACATTGAAGCCACCTGATCCAATTATGTGCTCAAAATAGGAAATCTAAAACTAGGGCCTCCCTCATAACCTCTCCGTTCTTACCAATCTAGATAACTGATTCCATCACAGCATCATTTTTAACTTAATTCTTTTTAATGATCATCCAAAATGTGGCCTCCTTTTACATAAGCATCTCTGAAATAGACTTGCCCTCTGAGTAGAGTTTTTACCAATCTGCTCTGAAATATCCAGAGAAGGTCTTCCTTCATCTTTCTTCATTATGTTTTCAGTCCTATAGAGGCAGCATTCTTTCCAGTCTCTTTGTTATACCACTCAAATATCTCCTTTACTTGATGAATAGAAGGGGAAAAAAACCCCAATAACTTGTCTGCACACATATTCAGCTATCTGATGTATCCTTCAATAGGACGGTTGATGGTGTCACTTATCCTGGAATCATAAAGGAAAAAGAAACTGCCCAAAAGCAGTATCAACAAGCAGTTTCAAGGGGCCAGACAGCAGGACTTGTGAAGTAAGTATGTGAGGCCAAACAGAATCTGTTTCCTTATTTCATTTCCGGTCCTAGGTATTTATTCAATAAACAGATGCTAAATAAATGAACAAAGTGCAAACAAAAGTATTAAATGGTGGGCTATATGAGCGTGAAGAAATGTGATCACTGCTTGAATTTCATGAATCTTCCTATGTTTAACATGTGAAGGGCTGCTGGAAGAAAAACAGAGAAATTCAGTGTTTCGGTCAACATTGCATCATCCAGCAAAGTTACTTTTCAATTGACTTATGAAGAACTCTTGAAGCGAAAGTTTGGAAAATACGAGGTGTTTATCAAAGTAAACCCAAAACAGCTTGTTAATAAATTTGAGGTACGATCATATGTATTGTCACTTTATCTTGAAGTAGTTTTTGGAAAAGTTTGTGAATGATGCTCAGAACAATTTAGAAACAAATGTATAAACAACTATGAATCTAATTCTTTTTTAATGCTTTGTTTACAGTTTATATTACTGGTCTATCTGATTTTTTCTAACTTGCTAATGTCAACATAATTTTAAATCAATGTTACAGATTGAAGCAAACATCTTTGAGCCTCAAGGCATCAGTGAACTTGAAGTTGAAGGGACATTCCTCAGCAACGAACTGCTACCAGTTGTGAAAAAGTCTTTTTCAGGAAAAAAGGTATGTCTGGTAATAGAATCTTGAAGGGTGATTCATATATAGGTAATTCTTGCCTAATGACTGGTGAGATGGCAATGGGGATTGCCAGGAGTTTTATTGCTAAGCACCTTGTGTAGGAATGGGAAGCCCAGTCAGAATTACCATTGTTAATTGAGGATTAACTATAAAGAGTTGAAAGCATGCCATGATCTTGATCAAGATGTTGCCTGGAGATTTCCCCTACAGTAAGTACAGAAGAAGCTCCTGGTTGTAAGTTAAGTATAGAAGATTCACAAACAAGAAGCAAAAATTACAATGGTGGCATGCCTTATCACACTATGCAGAAGTAAAGAAAAGAAAGAATGACCCCTTGAATATATTTCTTAAAATAATTTATTTGCTTCATGGAACACAGCTGACAGGTTATTTTGTCCCAGTCAGAGCTCTAAATGAGACATGGCACAGGGCAACCCCAATCAAAGATGCAGACACAGAATTATTTGAGAATACTTCACAAAAGTAAAAGTAGTTCCCAAACATGATAGACAATATTTATGCGGCAATATTTTAATGCATAAATAAGCCCCATTAAAAAAATGTTTGTATAGAGAAACAACAAAACCAAGGCACTTCCTTGTTCTTGCATATGGTGTATAGACAAGGATCAAGTTGCCTGTTTGAATCCATGGACACTCTTCTGTAACGTGGACAAATCTTTCGTTTTCAAGTTATTTGATATCATAGTGGCCTTTACATATATATATATGCCTTTCTTCATATATGAAAGTGGTCTTTACATATAGGTAGTGAGCAACATTCCTCTTGAAGCTGCTCTGAGTTCTTTGAGACAGTTAATAAGCTAAATTAAACTAGTGAAGAATATTATTACGAAAGTGTGTTTCACTGCTGGTACAAAGACTCCATTATAATCTTTGCCATGTTTTGGGAAGTATCTTTTGGCAACCCATCTCGTCTTGTAGAAATAGACACTGTATTGTCTTCTTCATCACACTAATTGTGAAGACCAATTTGTATCCAAAGAACTTCTTCTCTTTTGGTACTTCTGTGAAAGCTTGTGTTTTCTTGTAAAGAAAAAATTCAATATCTTTTCTACCAGCATGTAGCTATTTGTCCTCCCTCCAGTGTGGCTGCTTTTGGAAGAATCTAGTATATCTTCCTCTCTGGCTAGAAGAGAAATCATTTAGAAGGCATTGCTTTGTTGAGTTGAGTATCTTATCTATGGTTGGGGGGTCTCTAGTGGCCTTTGTTTCTCCTTATAGCATCACTTCCATTTCTTCTTTATTACAAAGGTTCAATAATTTCTTCTTGCTTTGAAAGCTGCACTGTTGCTTCTCCTCTTGTCATTTCTAGGTAAATCTCAATATTCAATTATTTTGAATAACTCCTTGTCATCCTCAAAATATGCCTTCCTGTTTATTTTAATAGAATGCAGGAAATTGTGTATCACTTCTGTCCATTTAATATCTTCATATCTTAAGGATACAGTATTACATTGCAGAAGTGAAGAGGATAGTTTTATGAGGTATTAAATATATGCATACATCTTGGATTACAGTGCTTCACATTAGTTTGGTCTTATACTAGCATTCCTCGATCTACAACAGTTCATTTAGTGACCGTTCAAAGTTACAACAACACTGAAAAAAGTGACTTATGACTGTTTTTCACAGTTATGACCTTTGCAGCATCCCCATGATCATTGGATCAAAATTCAGATGCTTTGCAACGGGTTCATATTTATGACCGTTACTGTGTCCCTGTGACCTTCTAACAAGAAAAGTCCATGGAGCAGCCAGATTTACTTAACCCCTGGGTTACTAATTTAGCAACTGCAGTGATTCACTTAACAACTATTGCAAGAAAGGTCATAAAATGAGGCAAAACTCGATTAACAAAAGTCTCACACAACAACATAAATGTTGGGCTTAATTATGATCATAAGTTGAGGACTACCTGTGCCAAAATTCATTTTTGTCTTTTATGGGTGTCATTGTACTGGAAGTTGCAAACATTATTAATTCTTCCCAATATTACTTTGTTAGTATAGCATAGAGAATCATGCTTCTATTCATTTGCATTAGATTCTGGATTTCTTCTCTGCCACATTGTTTTGTTATAGGATATTGGGAACTATTTTTTCATGTTTTATTCTCTGTCCTCTCAACTACTTCTCAACTTCCTTCCCTGTGTTTTTACTCCCACTGTTAAGTGTGCAGTGTCTTAGGCTTTCTTCTAGATACATTACTCACTCTTGCAAACTATGTTGTTTTTACTTTAACAAGGTACCGGTAAGTCAATACGTTGGAAAAGTGATGGATATTAGGTAATGAGAACTTTCCCTTATATTTTAACTTTCCAAGTTCCTGAAAAGAATTCCTATGAACAAATAATGCATTCAGAAGTTTATGTCATTGGTTGTATTAGCTAATGTAGTTACATTGTTTACTGCAGCATCATAGACCCTTGAGAAACCAAGCTGCAGTGCTGAATAATTTCTGAAGTCTACTCCACAGGCTTTCTTTTTTCAATATAATCTAGTAAGGGATCATTTGCTATTATGGAAAGGTGACCCATGACTGTTTTCTTGCTTCTTTCCCATTTCTGTTGGCCTTGGTTCTTCCAGAATGTGAAGCACAACAGCAGTATTTTTTATTAGAAAGAAGAGTTTTCTATAGTTCCAGTAATTTAGCAGCTCAATAGAGCCAGATCTCCTTGCTGGATTGCCCATGGTCTTTCTGCCTCTCTTTGCAGACTGACAAACTCCTTTGTTCCTGCATATAAGTTACTCTTGGGCAATACAACACTGTTGGGAGAGGGGAGGGGATAAGCAGTATGTACTCAGTGCAGGATCATATGAAGTGATGAAATCAGTGGCTTCAAAATGATGGGCAACAATCAGACAGTCAAAGCCCTCTTCCTTTTTTGGCTTGGTTTTCTAAAAAGAAAGCTGGAAGTTATTATGAACAAAAACCCAATAGACTCTTTATTGCAGAACATAAACAATGCCTAAGCATAGAACTGGTATGGTGCATCCAGCCTTATGGGAAAAAATGAATAAAATCAGTGAAGAAGGAGGAGATAAAAGTAATAAATATCGTCATGCAAATATGAAGAAAGAAAGAAAGAAAGAAAGAAAGAAAGAAAGAAAGAAAGAAAATAAAATAAAGAATCCTGACTTTATAAGTGTAAGAGGCAATGCAGAGTAAGATATGCAGAGTAAGTCTTCTTAGACAAGAAAAGGAGATAAAAATGCAATTTTTCACTGCTAGCTTTTCTTGCATTCCTTGTTGGAATGCTGGATCTTGCAATATTTAATAGTTCAAATTATACCACAGCTGAATTTCAAAATAAACTCCTGGCTCATCCCTTTCTAAATACCATATTTTTTGGACTATAAGACACACTCCCCCCCAAAGTGGGTGGAAATGTCTGTGTGTCTTGTAGAGCGAATATTGCAGCAGGAGGGAGGGGGGTTGGTGAGGTGCCAGTCAGCTGTCCTAGGTGGTGGGGATTTTGCTGCCACCACTTATTGCCACCTATCTCCACCCATTTGCGGCAATTGGTGATGAACAGGTGATGGCAAATGGGCTGCAGTGGCAGCGAACGAGCCAGGGCAAACAGGTCGTAGTGGTGGCTAAAGGGCCATGGCAATCGGGTTGTGGTGGCAGTTAATGGGCCACAGCAAATGGGGTTGTGGTGGCGGTGAATGGGCTGCCACAAATGGGCCACAGCGAACAGGTGGCAGAGGAAGAGACAGATTTTTTTTCTTGTTTTTCTCCTCTAAAGCTAATGTACAGTATGTCTTATAGTCCGGAGCATCTTATAGTCTGAAATATACAGTAAAAACTCAGGAAGCCTCCTTCCTTAGAAATTTTATATGTATAATAAAGGAATCAACAGCTACTAGTTATAAACTGTTTATTACTTCAAGTATTGAAGATTTTAGTTGTTGTAATCAGTATATTCATGCACTACTTACAAGCTTATTGTAAATGTTGCAGGCCTCTAGTTCACAGTTGTAAAGAGTGAACAAAGGACAAGATAGGCCTCTAAATTGATAATGCTTGTTTGGAAGTAATCTTTGAATGTAAATTGCAGAAGACGTACTGAGAAATATTATGGATCATTATCCCGGATCTCTAAATGAAAGCAAAACTTCTACAGAATATGCTTTCCTCATTTGCTGAAATCTAAGATGGAGAATTCTTCTTTTTTAAGGGCCATGTATCATTCAGTCCTACTATTGAACAACAACGAACCTGTGACAATTGTACCACTACTCTGCTACAAGGAGATTTTGTCATCAAGTATGATGTGAACCGAGATTCTCCTAATAATTTACAGGTAACTCTAGTTGTTTGGCACTTGAACTAATATAACAGCACAAAAACAAATCCAAACAGAAAACCCTACCTCAAATGAATACTATTTTTATTAATGTTTTTAGGTAGTAAATGGATACTTTGTACACTTTTTTGCACCAAAAATCCTTGAACGTTTACCTAAGAATGTTGCCTTTGTAATTGATATCAGTGGTTCCATGTCTGGACAGAAAATTCAGCAAGTAAGTAAATAACACAAATTCTTGTAATATTGCTAAAAGGATGGTATATTGTACAGCAGATAAAATCAAGTCCTACATTCTTTTACTCCAAGTTATTTCTGCCTTGCAAGATTTACTCATATAATAAAATATGTATTGTTGTAATTTTGAAAGTATTTAGTAAGGTAATTGAAATGTACCTCTTTAACCTTAACTTTCAGCTAAGCCTTCTTTTATATGTGTTGATTTAGATCAGGGTCCTCCAAAACCTGGGCCACAGCCTGTTCGGAACTGGGCTGCACAAGTGGTGGGCAAGTGCACACATGTGCATGCAGCTCTATTCACATGAATAGCAGGTGCTTGGCTTGCGCTTGAAGCTCCATTTGCGTGAGTGGCAGACGCTTATGCTTACTTATGTGTGTGCACCTGCCACTCACACAAAACCATCATGTTTTCCCACACTCCCACCACTCGCCCCGTGCCACCAAGCCAGAAAGGTTGGGGATTGCTAATTTACGCCATATATTTACTTAGCTTCAAAGTTGCATGCTTGATGCGCACTAAGCGTAGATGCACAGTACTAAAAAAACGCTTCTGCAAAACAAGATGGCGGTGCCATAGGTGCCGGGAGAACCGGTTTGGGGGGCGTGGCAGGCCAAGTTACTACCTACTCGGCCAAACTGATCCAAACCAGCAGGAACCCACCTCTGATCTGGACTTAGGAGCTGCCATATAACAACTTAACTTATAGCCTTATATAACTTATATAACTAACTAATAGCCAAATTGGATTATGGAGCAGAGTCCTTTGTTGAGAGTTGAGAGGTCCCTGAAATATCTTATTTAAAATAATTCTAGGCAAAGGAAGCCCTGACAAAAATAGTGGAAGACTTAAAGGAAGAAGATCACTTCAATATCATCCTATTTGAAACTTCAGTTTCAAAATGGAAAGATAACTTAATTCAAGCTACTCCAGAGAATGTGAATCAATCAAAGGAATTTATTAGCCAAATAGATGAATGGGGAGGTAAGTAGAAAAAAAAAGTTAAATTGATATATTAGAATAAGGTTAAAATAAAATGGGTATATTAAAAAATAACTCCATGGAAAATATTTGAATCTCAGTTTTCAAATGCTAAAAAAATTGAAACCTTGCTTTCACATTGTAGGAACAAATCTTAATGATGGTTTACTGACTGGCATTGAAATGCTGAATAAAGCTCATGAACAAAAATCTGTACCTGAAAGAAGTGCCTCTTTAGTTATCATGCTAACTGATGGGGAGCCCAATGTAGGTAAGTACTCTCCTTGTTTTCACATAGTCTTCTCCATACTATATACCACAACCTGTGGATCATGTGTCGTCTTTATACCTTTGTGCTGTTACAGAGGATTAGAAAGAAGATGATTTGTGTTCTTACATTTCACAAGAGTAACCAAACCTTTTTCTCAGCTTTGTGAGATGTGGGAGGCATTTACTGGCAATTTGGAATAATGGACCTCCAAGTGGTTTCTTTCAGCAGAAATACATCTAGTTCTACCTCCAGTATCTATGAAGAACTTGTCTGTTTGCTACTTGGCACCTCCCTTCCTACTTCAAAAGGCTGAAAATTAATACTCATTGTGAGAGGCATTACAGGAGTCCTGGGAGAAGCTCCCAGAAATGCTCCCAATGACTGCTAAACTTCTGAAGCTGCTGCTGATTGATTGTCTATCACCAGTTTCAGAGTATTTTGAAATGGGGTGGGAAGGGGGGGGCTATAATTCAATACGTCTAATAAACAACAGCAACAGCTTTTCCCCTGGAAAAGACAATGAGGTAGGAAAAATGAATCGGATTACCACATTATTCACTCTCTTCCAACCCATTAGGAAGAGAATTTGAAGCTGAAAGTTAGGAAGTTGTAGAGCCTTGTATTAAAGTTACAGATTTTTTCTGCCCATAAACATGTTTCAGATCATTGTATTATTTAACTGTGTTTTGTGATCCTTTCTGTACAGGTGTATCAAATCCCAGTCAAATTCAAGAAAATGCTAAGAATGCAACTAAAGGAAAATATCCTATATACAATCTTGGGTTTGGTTATAATCTTGACTATGCATTTTTAGAGAGACTAGCAACAGAAAACAATGGTGTGGCTCGTCGGATCTATGAAGACTCAGATGCAGCCTTACAACTACAGGTAGAAGAATAAGCATATGAAAGGTTGATATTTATATTTATGATGAAATATTTCTGTGGCAGAGAAAGGACACTGAGTATAAGATATGGTAACAACATTACCCTTACTGGGATTCAGACATGAGAAAAAAACACATGTGTTCTCCTCTCTTCCCATTTATCCCAATTTCCTATGTTTGCCATTTGAAAACTGCAGGAATTATACTCCAAATGAAGTTTGATAGCAGCTTCTGTTGGTCATAAGATGTATTGATTCTCCAACAGAGCAGTAGGGTAGTCTAGCAGTGAAGATGCTCATCTCCCACTTGGAAGGTTTAGAGGTAGTGACAAATGTTTCTTGCCCAAAGAAAAATATCTGCTGCAAACCCCACTTAGGCATCAGGAAGGGCATCCAGCCAGTAAATGCTCAGATCCACCCAGACATCTTGACTCTGCTCTAAATTAAAGGACTACTGGTCATAAAAAGAAAACAATATTGATTCATATACAACAAAAGAAGTAGTTTGTGTATCATGGCTACCAAAAGTTAGAAATTTGTGCCATATCCTTTCACTGATACAAGATCTGCTGCCAGCTAGCATCCTGCTCTACATTGTTCAGAGGTGTGCCTTTGGCTCAATTCTTAGGCAAGATGACATTAGAAGACAAAATTTATTTATTTTTTATTTAGTTCTCACTCTACCTAATAGGTAAGGCATCACAGAGACTAAGCAGGTGCATCTTTTTCTGTAGTTTTTGGCTAGATCCTGAGCCCAACCACCATTTTCCCTTGTTTCTTGCCTCTTGCAAAAGAATCAGCACCCTCCAGTGGGATGAAACTTTATCCTTTCTCAGGCAACTAACTACTATTAGCTTTGGTGGCGCATGGTTAGAATGCAGTACTCCAGGCTACTTCTTCTGACTGCCAACTGCCAGCAGTTTGACAGTTCGATCCCCAATGGCTCAAGGTTGACTCAGCCTTCCATCCTTCTGAGGTTGGTAAAATGGGAACTCAGATTGTTAGGGGAAATATACTGACTGTGTAAACCGCTTAGGCGTAGGCCTGTAAAGCATTGTGAAGAAGTATATAAATCTAAGTGCTATTGCTTTTTCATTCCATATCATACCATATTTTCCTGGCAAAAATTAATAAAAAGTGAGAGGCTGAATAAAAAAGCTAGGAAAAGTAGTTTGTTTAACTCTGTGTCCTATTAAAAATGTTAATTTCTTTCTTTGAAAAAGCTGCTCACATCAGGAAAATTTACCTCATGAGAGCTTACATCAGGGAATATATATGATGAATGAAAGTAGATTTTTTATTTTAAAAAAAGGGATTGCCTAGCAATGAAAGTTTCTGCAAAATAGGCAAAGATCTCCATAAAGGCTTTGTATTAGTAAAAATTGTGAATGGAAAGAATTACTTTACTTTTACTTTTACTTTTATTTAATTTATAAACCGCACCCTCTCCCCGAAGGGACTCGGGGCGGTGTACAATCATAATAAAAGCACAATATAAATACATATAGATAGAGGAGACAGCATACAAACTGTACAATAATAATTAAAATTAAAAGCAATATTAAAATCTACCCCTAAAAAAAATTACACCTTATTCTGTGATTAAAAACAATTAAAGCTGACCCCAAAACTGTTTTATTAACATGAACAATAAAATAGTCCTATTTTTTTTACTACACATGTTTAATGTTATTGCTACATGTAAACTCACATGGTTAATCCCCCTTTTCCATATACAAAATTGTAGATGCCAAAAAAGGACAAAATTTTTAAAGACTCAAGACTTTCAATGAGAGTTCTGATTTCTAGAGTACTTTTCCAGGGTGGTCTAGTTTCAGATTACATAAAAGTACTATGGGAAAAAAGCAACCTCTCATTTCCAATATTTTGATTTCAAGAATAAATACCCTTTTAATGTTACAGTTTATTATAACCCTAAAATCTATTTTGTTTCCAGGGTTTTTATGATGAAGTAGCCAATCCTTTGCTTACTGAAGTGGAGTTAGGCTATAAGGAAAATGCTATCTCAGATTTGACTCAAAACAGTTTTAAACATTATTATGATGGCTCTGAAATAGTTGTGGCTGGACGAATTACAGACAATGACCTGAACAGTATCACAGCAGAAGTGAAAGCTCAAGGGGTAAGTATCTTTGAAATCCAACAATTCTCAAGATATAGCTGCAAGGTTCCTGTTTTTACAACACAAACAAAATATTCACAGTTCCATAAACATAATTCTGTAGATACTCCAGGGAAAATCAGGTAGTTTACCTGTCTCTATCAATATTAGTCAGAACTACAGTCAGTGACATGCAGTCAGGTGAGGCAAGTGAGGCACAGCCGCACCTCTCATCATGAAAAGAAAAAAAAATGCGAGAGCTTGCTGTGAGGTTTTAGCAAGCTCAGCCTCTCAGGCGACAGCTGAGGCGAGACTGAGCTAGCTGCTGATGACTCTGCTTAACTGTTAAAAAAAGCCTCAAAAAAGTGCCCTCTACTATGAGGCAGGACTTTTTGAGGCTTTTTTAAACAGTTAAGCAGTCATCAGCAGCTAGCTCATTCTCGCCTCAGCTGTCGCCTGAGAGGATGAGCTCGCTAAAGCCTCACAGCAAGCTCTCGTATGTTTTTTTTTCTCTTCACTCTCCTCTCCCATTAGCCACAAAAGCCGCTTCTTGACAAAGAAGCCTAAGCAAAGAAGGGCTGGGTGGAGGAAGAGGGAACTTTCCCATCGAATGACTCACTGCCCTAGACTCGAGGCGACCCTCTCTGCAGTCCCTCTGGTCTGGCCAGACGAGAGGGACTGCAGAGCGGGTCTCCGCAGTCTAGAGCAGCGAATCATTCGATGGGAAAGTTGCCTCTTGGAAGGAATGACCCGGCTTGGCTCCCGCTTCATCTCTCCTGCCTCTTCACTTCTCCGTTCGGTCGTTTGGCGGCCGATCGAAAGCGGGAGCCAAGCCGGGTTATTCCTTCCAAGAGGCAACTTTCCAATCGAATGACTAGCTGTCCTAGACTCGAGAGACTCTCTCTGCAGTCCCTCTCATCTGGCCGGGATGCCAGCGAGAGTGTTGGGCTGAAGGAAGGAGGGATACATACTCTCTCTCTCTCTCTCAAATGGCAAATCCGAGCAGCCACTGCAGGGAGCCCGGCGCACACATTCGGGCAATGGGGGGGGCTTTCTTGCACGCCTTCAGAAAGCCAGCGAGAGTGTTGGGCTGAAGGAAGGAGGGATACACACTCTCTCTCTCTCTCTCTCTCTCTCACACACACACACACACACAAATGGCAAATCTGAGCAGCCGCTGATGGGAGCCCGTCACATACATTCGGGCAGTGGGGGGGTGCTTTCTTGCATGCCTTCAGAAGCTTTCTGAAGGCGTGCAAGAAAGCCCCCCCCCCATTGCCTGAATGTGTGCGCCGGGCTCTCTCTCAAATGGCAAATCCGAGCAGCCGCAGCTGGGAGCCCATCACACACGTTCGGGCAATGAGGGGGGGGGGCTTTCTTGCATGCCTTCAGAAAGCTTCTGAAGGCATGCAAGAAAGCCCCCCCCCCATTGCCCGAATGTATGTGACGGGCTCCCAGCAGCAGCTGCTCAGATTTGCCGTGTGTGTGTGTGTGTGAGAGAGAGAGAGAATCCCTCCTTCCTTCAGCCAAACACTCTCGCCAGCGAGAGTGTTGGGCTGAAGGAAGGAGGGATACACACTCTCTCTCTCTCTCTCAAATGGCAAATCCGAGCAGCCGCAGCTGGGAGCCCATCACACACGTTCGGGCAATGGGGGGGGGGGGGCTTTCTTGCACGCCTTCAGAAAGCTTCAGAAAGCTTCTGAAAGCATGCAAGAAAGCCCCTCCCATTGCTCGAATGTATGTGACGGGCTTCCAGCAGCGGATGCTCAGATTTGCCATTTGTGTGTGTGTGTGTGTGTGTGTGTGTGTGTGTGTGAGAGAGAGAGAGAGAGAGAGAGAGAGAGAGAGAGAATCCCTCCTTCCTTCAGCCGAACACTCTCGCCAGCGAGAGTGTTGGGCTGAAGGAAGGAGGGATTCTCTCTCTCTCTCTCTCTCTCTCTCTCTCTCTCAAATGGCAAATCCGAGCAGCCGCAGCTGGGAGCCCATCACACATGTTCGGGCAATGGGGGGGGGGCTTTCTTGCACGCCTTCAGAAAGCTTCTGAAGGCATGCAAGAAAGCCCCCCCCCATTGCCCGAATGTATGTGATGGGCTCCCAGCAGCGGCTGCTCGGATTTGCCATTTGTGTGTGTGTGTGTGAGAGAGAGAGAGTGTGTATCCCTCCTTCCTTCAGCCCAACACTCTTGTTGAGCAGAGCTCAGGCAGGCGAAAGAAAGTGCTTTAGTCTGTGGGGTGTTGGTGGAGAGGAGAGAATGCCTGAGCTCTGCCACGGGCGAAAGAAAGTGCTTTCCCCTAGCGAGCTTTCCCCCGTAGCCCCGTGGTCCGGGCCAAGCTGCAAATGATCAATTGGCAGCTGCGGCTCAGATAGGGCGCTTCTTGGTTGGCTGGAAGGCGAAGGGAAAAAAAGTATTTTCCCATGCTGGGAAACGTCATAGCAAAAGAAGCAGCTGGTGAGGTTGCTGGGAGAGAGCCCAGGAGGAAAGGTGCTTGCGCAGAGGAGAGGAGAGGAATCTAAGGCGAAAACAGCATGTGGCTCTCCCCGACGAGCTTCCTCGCCCCTCGCTGCTTTTCTCCGGTTGCTGCGTTTTGTTGGAATCCCCCCCCCCCATAAATCTGATTGTGATGACATTGGTGCCTCACCAGCCATAAAGCTCACCGCACGT
Organism: Natrix helvetica; assembly: GCF_964273705.1. NCBI lineage: Eukaryota > Metazoa > Chordata > Lepidosauria > Squamata > Natricidae > Natrix > Natrix helvetica. The sequence goes on from NC_138548.1 coordinate 301,452,523, forward strand.
CACTGACTACAGTTATCTTGAAAATTTTGATTTTGGAGATGGTCTCTATTTATATTGCTTTAGAGACAGGGGAACTCCCAGATTACTGTTATATTGGCTAATTATTTCACTTAATACCTAGCCCAAACTGAATTTAAACTGCCAAGACATCTCCATCCATCCACATTTAAACATCAGCTTCACCTACCATAAGACTGAAACAAAGCATTTTCAGGCAATGAGACATCAATATTATTACTAGTTTCACATGGCTGAAAGCTATGTGGGCATGTTGAGCCTGGGTGACAAATAAAGCATCATCCACTCAACACAAGATATTAGAAGGGGACTGATGGCACCTTTTCTGCCTAACCAATGTTATTCAGAGACACAACTTTTTCTGAGTTGCAGCACACTTCATCAGATGCATTGAGTGGCTAGGCTGGTATAAGATTTAATTTTAGATTTGGTAAGGAGAGGAAAATGAGTATTTATTTGTTTATTATTAAAAATAATTATGTAGCGATTATACAGCAACCCAGCTTGTACCAAACTCTGGACAGCTCAAACCAGGAGATAAAACCAAATTATGTAGAATAAAAATATTAAAACCAAAATATAAGTTACTTGCAAGATAGTACAAGGTATCTTCTCAGTTAATAATTGTAATGTGTTAGAAACCCATGGGGTTCATTGAGACCTTTAAAGACTGCCTGAAAGTTTTTGATGTATCTGAGTTCAGCCATCTGTTGCTCAATGTACATAAATAAACACCTATATAAAAGTGTAGTGCTGAAAAATTATCGTGCAATTATAAATCCAATCCTTTTCTTTTGTCTAGGCACTAAATGAGGTGACTTATACTGACCAAGCTGATGTTGAGGAAACAACCAAAGCTTTCGAAGAGCAACAGTACATATTTGGAGACTATATTGAGAGATTATGGTCTTATCTCACTGTTCAACAACTTCTAGAAGCACGGTAATGTTGGACTTTTTCAACTTTGTGGTTACTCCAGAGCTGTCCATGAAGACTAGCATAGTCAATCACTTTCCATCCCTTTCTTGAGAAAAATTGTACTTTAGCGAAAATTAGTCTCATGAGTTTCATTCAATGATGCCTGGAATGGACTAATAGCTATTCATTATTTTTGGCCTGCAATTGGTTTTATCTTTTGGCCCAAGTTAAATTGCTTCAGATAATTCAAGATAATTATTGCAGGTCTTCTAACTTCAATTAGAGTTTGATAAGTTTAGTTTTAAGTCCCAGTTATCTCTTTCTTCTTTCAGGAGACAAGTCTTTTGTTTCCAAAGTGTTCATGAGGCTCATATCCAATTTATTTTATTATTTAGAACAATTTAAAATATCTTTATGCATTACAGGGTGGAAGAATACAGAATAATTAATATCATCATGGTTAAAACAGTTTCTAAATGCTTCTCTAATGTCCTTGCTTTTAGTGCTTTAGCGCAGGGAGATGAAAAGGAAAATATTACTGCTAAAGCTCTGGAGTTGTCGCTGAAATATAAGTTTGTGACTCCATTAACATCCATGGTTGTCACAAAACCAGAAGACAATGAAGAAAAGGAAGCAGTTGCTGACAAATTCACAGAAGGTACAGATATTGTCATATGGACATTAGTCTATCTGGCTTTTAGTGTTTTCGGGGCAATATTCAAAATAGTCACAGTTGAACTAGTCAAGAATATCCTGGAGCAACAGTTAGTATGCTTTCCCCTTAGATCGGGATAGGAAAGCATGGATTTTGTGGTATGAGTTTTTCAGCAGCATCTGCACACAGGCCAAAGGGGGATCTGATTGACGTTAGCAGCATCATGGCATGGCAACACAGACTCCACCTCCTTTCTATATACATATTGATATTACATTTATTCCCCAAAGGAGAAGAACTTGAGAAGAATCTCATAAGGTGGCTTTCGTCATCTTTTGTTTTTATTTTTTAAAATTTAACTTTAATATTTTCAAAAATACAGTTTAAAAATTAAACAAACAAACAAACAAACAGTAGAAATGAAATTTTTAGCAATCTCTTACTACAGTAAGGTTTCTCAATGTGTGGATTTCAAATGCCAGAATTCCCCAACCTGCTTAGATTAAGAAACATAAATTAAAACCAGGCGCACCAGCTATGGCAACTTTAAGATCTGTGGACTTCCTTGATGACTCGGGAATTCTGGGATTTGAAGTCCATAGGTCTGAAAGTGGCTAAGGTTGAACATCCTAGCTTTAGGACCACAATGGGTTAAACTAAGCTTATCTACTCCCTCACCATACTTGTTCTTTCATTTGATCGCTTCCTTCTCAAAGGAAGTTGTAGTTTTGCAGAAAATGACAGTCTTTAGACTTCTCAGGATACAGGAAAAGTTTATTTGGCAGCCAGGTTCAGAAAGCTAGCCCATGGCTAACATTGCAAGTTCTGAACAATCTTTATTATTGATGCATGCATTCTTATACATTCTCAAAGACAGCGTAACACGGAAACACTTAACTCATTTCTTATTGGTTACCTTGAGGAAAAAGCCTTATAAGGAGATGGGGGTCTTACTTCTCCTTTTGTTACAGGTATGGACTGTGTGTCATTAACGAACTTTATTTGAACCTTATAGTTTTGGACTTTTTACATAGGGACGTTTGCTGGAACATTTTGTGGTTAGAGGCTGATGACATTTTGCTGTCCCTTTAAGCAAGCTTCTAACTGTCCCTTTTATGCCAAGTCTTCATTCTTATATTTTAATCCATATTTTATTTATTTATTTATTTATTTATTTATTTATTTATTTATTTATTTATTTATTTATTTTATTTCTAGACCGCCCCCTCTCCCCGGAGGGACTCGGGGCGGTGTACAGGTACCAAATTAAAAGCCATACAAATAATAATAAATATAGTTAAAATCGAATTAAACTTTAAAACCCTGTACAAATTTATAAAAATTAAAAACTTAGCCTAAGACCACCCGCGAAATTTAAAAATACAGACTGAGGTGGGAGAGCTGGAATTAGGCCAAGCTGGCTAGATTAAACAGGTGGGGTTTTAGCTTCTTAGGAAGGAGCAGAGGTCCGTGGTTGTTCTAATATCAGGGGGAAGGTCATTCCAGAGGGTCGGGCCCATCACAGAGAAGGCCCTTCCCCTGGGCGCCGCCCGCTGGCACAGCCTAGTGGACGGCACCCGGAGGAGTCCCTCTCTGTGTGAGCGAATCGGCCGAAGGGATGTGTGGGGCAGGATACGATCCTGCAAATAGCTAGGCCCTGTGCCATGGAGCGCTTTGAAGATGATAATCAGCACCTTGAAACACACCCAAAAAGCTACAGGTAGCCAGTGCAGCCCGCGCAGAAGAGGTGTTACGTGGGAGTATCTAGCGACTCCTGAGACTGCCCGCGCGGCCGCATTCTGAACCAACTGCAGTCTTCTGGTGCATCTCAAGGGGAGCCCCATGTAGAGAGCGTTACAGTAGTCTAGCCGGGACGTCACAAGCGCATGGGTGACTGTGCGAAGGGCGTTCCGGTCGCAAGGGGGGACGCAATTGGCGCACCAGGCAAACCTGGTGAAACGTCCCCCCTTGCCACGGCTGTCACATGGTCGTCCATTGACAGCCGGGCATCTAGGAGGACACCCAAATTGCGTACCCGATCCACGGGGGCCAGATGTTCGCCCCCAATGGCCAGTGATGGAATCAGCTGGTTGAACCGGGGTGCCGGTAGCCACAGCCACTCCGTCTTGGACGGGTTGAGCTTGAGTCTGTTACTTCCCATCCAGATCCGTACGGCTTCCAGACACCGGGACATCACTTTGACGGCATCGTTGGGGTGGTTCGGGGTAGAGATGTACAGCTGGGTATCATCCGTGTACAGATGGTAATCTACCCCGAACCCACGAATGATCTCGCCCAGCGGCTTCATATATGCATTGAACAGGAGAGGCGATAGGACCGACCCTTGTGGCACCCTACAAGTGAGCAGCCTCGAGGTCGACCTCTGCCCCCCTGCCAATACAAATTGCACTCGGCCAGAGAGGTAGGAGGAGAACCACCGCAGAACGGTGCCCCTCACCCCCAGCCCCTCCAGTCGATGCAATAGGATACCATGGTCGATGGTATCAAAAGCCGCCGAGAGGTCTAGTAGGACCAGGATGGAGGAGCAACCCCCATCTCTGGCCCTCCAGAGACCATCCACCAACGTGACCAATGTCGTCTCTGTGCTGCAGCCGGGCCGGAAACCGGCCTGGCGTGGGTCCAGATAATCAGTTTCCTCCAGGTGGCGTGGAAACTGTTGTGCCACCACACTCTCTACAACCTTCGCCAGGAAGCAAAGGTTGGAGACGGGACGATAGTTGGCTAACACAGCTGGGTCCAGGGAAGGCTTCTTGAGTAGGGGCCTCACCACCGCCTCTTTCAGGACGGCCGGCAAGAACCCCTCACTCAAAGAAGTGTTAACTAACTCCTGGAGCCAGCCTCATGTGACCTCCCAAGATGCCAGTACAAGCCAGGAGGGACACGGGTCCAGTAAACATGTGGTGGCTCGCAGTCGCCTACGCAGCCTGTCCATATCGTCGGAAGTAACAGAGTCAAACTCCTCCCAGAGTGGAGCCTCAAGACCCACCTCCGACGTCCCCTCTAGACCACTAGTAGAGACCAACTCGCTTCGAATCTGAGCGATTTTGTCCTGCAGATACTCCCCAAATTCCTCTGCTCTACCCTGCAAAGGGGCTTCCTGCGGCCTCTGTTGAAGGAGGGAGCGGGTTACCCCAAACAGGGCGGCAGGGCGGTTATCTGCGGACGCAATAAGGGTGGCACAATACTGACGCTTGGCCACTCTTAACGCCACAAGGTAAGTCCGTAAATGGGCTCTCACCTGTGATCGGTCAGATTCAGAGCGTGACGATCTCCATCTGCTCTCTAGGCATCTCTTGCGGCGCTTCATCACCCTCAGCTCCTCGGTAAACCAAGGGGCCTGGGTGGTTCGCTGCCGCAAGAGAGGCCGCAAAGGCGCAACCCGGTCCAGGGCCCCGGTGGCCGAACTGTTCCATGCAGCCACTAGGTCCTCCATCCGGGTGCGGGACAGGGCTACAGGAAATGGCCCAAGCTCCATCTGGAACCTATCAGGTTCCATCAGGCATCTGGGGCAGAACCATCTTGGACATTTTGGTTCCGCCTCCCCGCGATGGGGAGTAGCGGCTGGGAAGTCGAGCCGGAGAAGTGAGTGGTCTGACCATGACAGGGGTGTAATAACTAAATCCCCTACTCCCAGATCACTCCTCCACCGGCCAGAGACAAAGATAAGATCCAGTGTGTGACCTCCCTCGTGTGTGGGGCCCTGAATTACCTGGGTCAGGTCCATGGCTGTCATGGAAGCCATGAACTCCCGAGCTACCTCGGATGTCTCCCCTACCGATGGCAAGTTAAAGTCCCCCATGACCAACAGCCTGGGGGTCTCAACTGCCATCTCGGCGATCACCTCGAGGAGCTCGGGCAGGGCTGCTGATGCATAGCGAGGAGCCAGGTATACAATCAGCAAGCCCAACTGGATCCCTGGGCCCCATTTCATGCATAGGGACTCACAACCGGTTATCTGTGGCACAGTGGTCTCTCTCGGCTCAAGACCTTCCCTCACAATGACCGCTACCCCACCACCCCTGCCTAGTGCCCATGACTGTTGAAATGCGCGGTAACCTGGCGGGCACATTTCCACAAGGGGGAGACCTCCCTCGTGGCCCAGCCAGGTCTCCGTGATTCCTGCCAGGTCCGGCTCCCCCTCCGACACCAAGTCGTTAATGAGGGGGGCTTTGTTGACAAAGGACCTGGCATTGCATAACATCAGTCTCAGGCCCTGGCTCTGTAGGTCCTGACCACCTAGATTGCGGGGGTTGGGACATATGACCGGCCGTACCCAACGACCACGGCCCCGGTCTCCCAACTGGCGATAAGATCTCTGACTACCCTCGCATCTGCCCCTCCCCACGACCGTTGGAATAAAAAGACCCTCTTCTGGAATATCACTGCTCCCCCCCTTAATGGCTCCGCTCACTTTCTTATTAACTCCACCCGCCGGCTTGGCATTGGTACCTCCCTCAGTCTGACTAGCCCCTCCCCCCACCCTGGAACCCCCTAAAAAACGAATCAAACATTTAACTCAAAACCCCCTAAGATTGCACCTCGCCCATTTTATTCTACTTTAGTAGCATGAAGCCCATCTTGAAATGAAAGAATTGCAAACTGAAATGTATCATCCCTATCAGATCAAATTAAAGGAAATAAAATCATGTTGCTGCTGCTTTGCTAAATAACTGCATGACATGACTCAATGGAGGAAGGGGAAGGGAGTGATTTTATGTATAAACTATATTTTATAATATGAGTATTTAGAGAAGATTTTGGGTCAAGCCCTTTTAAAAGGAAGTAGCTGTTTATTTGAATTAGTTTTTAGAAAAAATAAAAATAGCTTCCTAGAGACATGTAACTGACATTGTGTGCACTCTCTAGTCTATTCTTATTGAGATAAGTCAACTGTAATTTTTTGTAGTCAAACTGGTTTAGCAAAAAAAATATTAATCTTTCTTTTTCTCTCTCTCTCCCTCTCCCTCCATCCATCCATCCATCCATCTTTCATTATCTTTGGGAACAGCTGAAGGTAAACTGAGTTGTAATTTTGCCTTTGTTCTATATAAATATGAGCTTATTATAAAAATTTAGTTTGAATGATGAGTTCCAGACCTAATTGAAAAGAAGCAAATAAAGCAATAAGAAGTCAATGTTGTTTTGAATAGGTTTACCTCAGATCTCACACCTTCCCATCCTACTGGTCAGCTCTCTCTCTCCCTCCCTCCCCCCTCTCTCTTTCCAATTCCAATCCATCAGTAAATCACACGTGAATAATCCATTTCCCAAGATCACAGTTGGTCCTCAAACTTTTTGCTTTCTTTTGGACAAAGCATCTTACCGTAATTGCCAAACAGTAAAAAGAAGTGATCTTCCATTATTTTGAGGCACAAAATACATGAAATCTGTGCAGGGTAAACCTTAATTAGGTGCAATTCCTGAAGCACTATACTCACACCAAGAAAAACAAACAAAAACAAAAACACCTCAGCCCATCAACGTGCAAGGTAGGCGCACAATTTTATTTCATTACTTGGTTTACTGATTGTCCCTGTTCTTCCTTCCAATGTTATGTAATCCTTGCATTCCCCCCAAATATTGCCTTTCCCTGCCCCAAATGTGAACCTGCCCTTCAAAGCTATTATTGAAATGGAGCAGAATGTTTACTGTTATACTTACAATCACGACATGTGGAAACAATTCTTTTCTTTTTCTTTTCTTTTATGCAGGAAGGCAACCAGTGTCCAGCTATCAACCTCCATCTACCCCTTACTATTATTCTAGTGGTAAGTTTCTTTTTTAGAGTTCATAAATATGTAACGTACATACGTACGTACCAGTAGTGGGTTGCAGGCGGTACACCCCGGCATGGGCGTACCAGAGCCTGCTCGGAGAACCGGATACCATTCTGGTACAGTGCTCTGGAGGGCCCATCCATCTGCCCGAGCTCCTTATCAGTCTTTTAAGTCTTTGGCGCTTCCGTGCACGTGCATGGCGCATACAGCACCTGCGCGATGCTCTGCTGAACAGCTGCAGCTTTGCGGAGGTGCTAAGATGCATGCACACTGCGCATGTCCATGTGGATGCTGCTGGGCCCGTTCCAACCATACCTGTTGAAACGGGATCCAGAACCCACCACTGCTACGTACACAGACACACAGACACACACATGCGCGCGCGCGCACACACACACACACACACACATAGATTGATATCAATAATAAGAAAAAAAGTAAGGAAAATCTAAATCTTTCTGAGGTCCTGGAGAGTGAATCCAGGAAGTAAAGGCAACAAAAGGCTTTCAGGTCTTCCAGTTTGAGGCAGAACAGCCAATTGTTGGGTGTGGACTGGAACATCTGATGCCGTACCGTAAAATGGGAGGCGCTTCAAAGAACAGATCATGTCTAGTGCAATTATTGCCGCTTTTGAAAGATTATGGGTCTTATTTTTTTCTCAACCCCCTCAATCATCAGCTAGAGATTATTCCATAACAAGAAAATGAAATCAATGACCTCCTCCTATCAATTTCCAGTGTTGGATTAAGGCTAAGGCCCATGTTACAATAATGTTCTTTCTGAATGTTCTTTCTACTGTAAGAGCACTACAGAAATATACGAAATAGAAATTCTGTATCTTTCCATATTTTTATTCTGTTATGTTATTCTGTTGCATTTTAAATGGTGCACAAAGAGATCACAGAAATCAAATGACCCACTGATGGAAGCATGATTTTGGCGTAATTTCCTCTTTGCAGTTGATGGAGATCCACACTTCATCATAGCTGTACCCCAGAAAGAAGATGCCCTTTGTTTCAATATTAATGAGGAGCCCGGAGTAGTGTTAAATTTGATAAGAGATCCAGTTACAGGTGAGCCTTTCTTTTCTCATTATTATTATTATTATTATTATTATTATTATTATTATTATTATTATTTCTTAGTGCTTATAGACCGCCCCCTCTCCCGAAAGGGACTCGGGGCGGTGTACAGTCCGTATCAGAAATACAACAAATTAAAATTATTAAATAAATAGATACATATATACGTATATGAGAGGAGGATAAAAAGATATGCAAAACTGTACAGCTAAGTAAATAAATCAGAATATACAAAATTTAAAATCCCAATATCCTGTAAGATTAAATTTAAAAGAAACAATCCCTCTAAAAACCAGTAAAAATGTGTATGCCAGGAGGTAGACGTTATAATTATGCCAGGCCAGCCAGTTGGAACAGGTGTGTCTTCAATTTCTGTCGGAAGGAGCGGAGGTCAGTAGTGGTTCTAATGTCGGGGGGAGGTCATTCCAGAGGGTTGGGCCCATCACAGAGAAGGCCCTACTCCTCGGTGTCGCCCATTGGCATTGCCTAGTGGACGGCACCAGGAGAAGCCCCTCCCTGTGAGAGCGAATTGGCCGCAGGGATGTGTGTGGGAGGATGCGATCCCGCAGGTAGCTAGGCCCTATGCCATGGAGCGCTTTAAAGATGGTGACCAGAACCTTGAAATGCACCCGAAAGACCACAGGCAGCCAGTGCAGCTCGCGCAGGAGAGGTGTTACGTGGGAGTACCTGGTACTCCCCATGACTACCCGCACGGCTGCGTTCTGGACTAGCTGCAGTCTTCGGGCGCGTCCCAAGGGAAGCCCCATGTAGAGAGTGTTACAGTAGTCCAGGCGAGACGTCACCAGTGCATGAGTGACTGTGCGTAGGGCATCCCGGTCCAGAAGGGGGCGCAATTGGTGCACCAGGCGAACCTGGTGGAATGCCCCCCTTGCCACGGCTGCCACATGGTCATCCATTGACAGCCGGGCATCTAGGAGGACGCCCAAATTGCGCGCCCGTTCCACAGGGGGCAATTGTTCACCCCCTATGGCCAGTGCTGGAATCAGCTGGCTGAACCGAGGTGCCGGTAGCCACAGCCACTCGGTCTTGGAGGGGTTGAGTTTGAGTCTGTTGTCCCCCATCCAGACCCCGACGGCTTCCAAACACCGGGACATCACTTCGACAGCCTCGTTGGGGTGTCTTGGGGTTGAGATGTACAACTGAGTATCGTCAGCATACAGATGGTACTCAACCCCAAAACCACGGATGATCTCACCCAGCGGCTTCACATATGCATTGAACAAAAGGGGCGAGAGGACCGACCCCTGCGGCACCCCACAAGAGAGTGGCCTCAGGGTCGACCTCTGCCCCCCAGTCAACACACATTGCATCCGGCCGGAGAGGTAGGAGCCGAACCACCGTAAAACGGTGCCTCCGACTCCCATCCCCTCCAGCCGGCGCAATAGGATACCATGGTCGATGGTATCAAAAGCCGCTGAGAGGTCTAATAGGACCAGGATAGAGGAACAACCCCTATCTCTGTCCCTCCAGAGATCATCAACCAACGCGACCAAGGCTGTCTCTGTGCTGTGCCCGGGTCGGAAGCCGGACTGGCGTGGGTCTAGATATATGGATTCATCAAGGCGACATGGAAATTGCTGCGCCACCACATTCTCAACAACCTTCGCTAAAAAGGGGAGGTTGGAGACTGGACGATAATTAGCTAGCTCCGTTGGGTCAAGTGAAGGCCTCTTGAGTAAGGGCCTCACCACCGCCTCTTTCAAGGCAGCCGGTAAGGAACCCTCACTCAATGAGGCGTTCACCAGGCCCAGAAGCCAGCCTCGCGTCACCTCTCAGGATGCCAGTACCAACCAGGAGGGACACAGGTCCATTGAACATGTGGTGGGTCGCAGCCGTCCACGCAACCCGTCTAAATCCTCGGGGGCAACAGAGTCAAACTCCTCCCAGAGTGGACTCACAAGACTCACTGTTGACGGCTCGTCCGGTCCACTGGGGGGGGGGGGCATCTGCTCCGGATCTGAGCGACTTTGTCCTGCAGATATTCCCCAAACTCCTCTGCTCTTCCCTGCAAGGGTGCCCGCCGCGTCTCCTGCGACAAGAGAGAGCGGGTCACCCTAAACAGGGCGGCAGGGCGGTTATCCGCAGACGCAATGAGAGCGGCACAATGTCTATGTTTGGCTGCTCTCAATGCCACAAGGTAGGTCCGTAAATAGGCTGTTACCTGTGTTCGGTCAGACTCGGAGCGTGAGGACCTCCACCTGCTCTCTAGACATCTCCTATGGTGCTTCATCACCCTTAGCTCCTCGGTATACCAGGGAGCCCGGGTGGGTCGCTGCCGTAGGAGAGGTCACAAAGGCGCCACCCGGTCCAAGGCCCCCGCCGTCGCCCTATTCCAGGCGTCGACTAGGTCCTCCGACCGAGCGCGGGTCAGGGCTACAGGTAGTGGCCCAAGCTCCGTCTGGAACCTATCCGGTTCCATTAAGTGCTTGGGGCGGTACCAGCTTGAGCAAACTGGCTCCGCCTCCTCGCGGTGGAGGGTAGCGCCAGGGAAGTCCAGCCGGAGACATGAGTGATCTGACCATGACAGGGGAGTAATATCTAAATCCCCTATTCCCAGATCACTCGTCCACTGCTCAGATACAAAGACAAGGTCCAGTGTGTGGCCACCTTCGTGTGTGGGGCCCTGAATTAATTGGGTCAGGCCCATGGCTGTCATGGAAGCCATGAACTCCCGAGCCACCTCAGACGCTGCTCCCGTCGACGGCAGGTTGAAATCCCCCATAACCAAAAGTTTGGGGATCTCAACCGCCGTCTCCGAGACCAGCTCGAGGAGCTCGGGCAGGGCCGCTGACGTATAGCGAGGAGCCAAGTATACAATCAGCAGACCCCACTGCCTCCCTGGGCCCCATTTCATACCTAGTGACTCACACTCGGGTATCTGAGGAACAGTGAACTCCCTCGGCTCTAGACAGTCCCGTATGACTACCGCCACCCCACCACCCTTACCCAGGGCCCGAGGCTGATGGAATGCACGGAAACCCGGTGGGCACATTTCCACAAGGGGTAAGCCACCCTCGTGGCCCAACCAGGTCTCCGTTATCCCTGCAAGGTCCAGCTCCCCCTCTGAGATCAACTCATTAATGAGTGGGGCCTTGTTGGTCACGGACCTTGCATTGCAGAGCATCAGCCTCAGGCCGTGATTGTAAGTGATTGTAAGTAAGGAAGATATTGCACTGCTAGATCAGTTCATTGTCTACCTAATTTGATTTCTGTTTCCTTTGGATAAAGAATATGCCGATAACATGTAAATTCTTACATGTATACATGTAAGGTACAGCTAACATGTATCTTCTTCTTTATAATGCCCAGGCTGACTGTCAAAGCTTTTCGGATTTGGACTGCTTATTATTTAAGTGGGATTAGGGGCTTTTTCTGATCTTGATTTATTTGCTTCTTCTGGCATACCCAAATGTTCCATTTCCATACAGTACAGGGAACCTCAGCTGCCACTGTCTTGCATATTCAACTAATTCTAAGGAAGCTTCTACTACTCTCTTCACAAGACCTGTTTAAGTGTTATGAATCCAGAATGCTTGCCACACAGGAGGTGTATATACTGGGGTTGCCACATTGTTAGATTAGTGGTTGACAATCCCATATTCTAAAGTTTGTTATAGCAGAGGTAGATAATAGAAGTATCACTAAAGATAACGGTAAAGGTTCCCCTCGCACATGTGTGCTAGTTATTCCCAACTCTAGGGGGCAGTGCTTATCTCCGTTTCAAAGTTGAAGAGCCAGTGCTGTCCAAAGACGTCTCCGTGGTCATGTGGCCGGCATGACTAAATGCCAGAGGCACATGGAACACTGTTACCTTCCCACCAATGATGGTTCCTATTTTTCTACTTGCATTTTTATGTGCTTTCAAACTGCTAGGTTGGCAGAAGCTGGAACAAGTAACTGGAGCTCACTCCATTATGCAGCGCTAGGGATTTGAACCACCGAACTGCCAAACTTTCTCATCGACAAGCTCAGCATCTTAGCCACTGAGCCACCGCATCCCTAGAAGTATCACTACAGTACTCAATACAATATAAATACCCCCCCTTTTCAATCCATGAGGTGTGATTTTTATATTTGGCTAAGTTAGCGTTGGGAACTTGAGCCATCAAGTCTATATGATCATATAAGAGATAGCGTAGGTATGCTACTCCAAATGTTCATCCATTATACTGTTTCATTCTGTTATAGCCACATATACATTGATTCCATGTCATGATATTATATCTAAAGAATTCATCAATGTTGTTAATACATGAACAATATATTAAGGTTTGCCTAAGCTTATCAAAGCTTCTGCTATATCCTAAAATCCACTCACCATCAATATATCTCAATATAGATGATATCCTTTAGTTCTGAGTGTATATACCATTTTGTTAGTTCAGCATGGCTGTTTATTCGGGCCAACTTCTTTACTCTGGATATCAACACTTTGAAAGCATTGTGACTGATGTCAAAAGGTAGGTTCATTTCAAGAAATTTGTGGTGATTTTGGGGCATCAATCTAAAACAGATGATCATCATTGCAGATTATAAGAAAAGATGCTATTTTAAATCATGAAACATATCCAAAGGCAGTAGATGTTGATTTTTTTTATTGAAAAGGTTTCAGAATGTGATATATGTATTTTAGAGCTACCTGCACTAGATTATATGACTTCTAGATGCTGGAATTACCAATAAATGGCCATGGCCCTTTGGAGAAGCTACTTGCCTATATATAACCCAATCTGTTATTTTCTGAAGAAATGAATATGTAACTATCCCCAATTAAAGGAGATTGAGAAAATTAAATTATTCTAAGGAGCATAATTCATTCCACTAAATATTTCAAGAGGAATTAGGGTGGAAGATGGGATCAATGGCTTTCTTTTCAGTACAAATACAATATTATAATAAGGGATATTATTAATTAAGGTTAGGAGGGAAAGAACTAAACATTTCATTTACCCTGAGGGGTTGCCTTCCATAGTTCGTAGCCATCCAAGTTGACCAAACAGGATCTGCATGCTGTAGAGCCTGTCAGCAAAAAAATGTAGGCTCACGTGGACTAGAACTGACCCCAGCTCCCAGACCTCAGGCAGCTACCAGGCGATAGGCAATTTGGAATTGGGCCACTGGAATGGCTGGCTGGAGCATGTGCATGCGTACGCAGCACAATGTCTGCGAGAAGCAGGATGGTGGGCACTCGTGCATGTGTGTGCTGGCCCACACTCATACAAGGGCTGCATGCAGACATGTGCACTGGCCTACATGGCCCAGATCCCCTCTATCCCCCAGCTGGGCCGCCAAGCCACAAAGGTTGGGGCCGTTGGACTAGAAGATGAGCTTTTTCTGCAATAGCGCCTGCTCTATTGAACATCTTCCCTTTGGATATTACAATGGCCTCAACTCTGTTAGTCTTCCATAAAGCTTTAAAGACCTGGATATTTTCCCATGTCTGGGGCACTACATGCACTAAGGCCCCTGCGTCCTAGCTATATTGTTAGCAGGCCAGATATCTCGCTTTTGCATGTATTTTGAATCAGATGTTTTAATGCAGTTTATTGTTTTTATTGTTTTTACTGTTTTTATTATTTTAAAAGGTTTAAGATTTTAATTGCAATGTATGTTTTTGAATTAAGAGCTGCCCAGAGTCATTGACTGAGCTGGGTGGCTATAGAAATCAGGTAAATAAATTTTAATTGGAATCAATCCCAGTTTAACAAAAATATATAGTATGGAAAGTGTTCCAACTGCAGAAAAAGACATATTTTAAAAATATGCTACTTACACATAAGCCATCCCCTTAATATCACTTCTGGGCTTTAGGTATGACCGTCAATGGACAGCTTATTGGAGATAAAAAAAGCATCAACAATGTAGGACCACAGAACACATATTTTGGAAAACTTGGGATTGTAACTATGAATCGGAATGTAAGGCTTGAAATAACAACTCAAAATATCATCCTTCAAAATGGTGTAAAAAGGAGAGTATTCAGTTGGCTGGATGAAGTTACCTCACAAGAACCCGGGTGAGCTATTCATGCCCCTAATATATAAAGGTGTTGTTTTTAAATCAGGGATGGGTGATTTATAGCTTCCGTAATTTTGCACTTCTCTTGGTCAACTCTATTAACAATGCATTCCCCCAACAGACTAACCCTGAAAGAAGGCTACCTTCACAAGAAAACAAGTTTGCCCAGTCCTTATATAAATAAAGTGGGGTAGATTTAAATAAATTCAGCTACAGAGAAAGGCAACATGCTATAACTTCCTTTGCAAATATGAGGCATGCTTGATAAAAAAATAATGTTTTTATAAGGTTTTTAAATTTTTATAAAAACTAACTGCAATCTTCATAAATATGAGTCAGTTGCCAAATGTGTGAATTTTGATCACATGACCATTGGGATTCTGCAACTGTCGTGTCATAAGTTGCTTTTTCAGTGACTTCAGTTACTAAATCATTGGTTGTAATTTATTTATGAAACTATAGCTTCCAAAAGTGTGGCACATAAATCTATGTCCACATGTACTTTTAAAGGCTGGGAGATTTTTTGGGACTGTTTTCAGCTACAGTGGATAAACCTAATCTACAAGGTGGGTGAGTTGGCATTGTACAGATTTTTATGGACGTTTATATTTTTGAAAGTGAATTTTTATTGCAGTTATTAACTAGCACATTTATACGTTTTCCTATCTTTTCTTGTGCATCTCTTACATTCAAGTTGCTCTTTGTTTAAGATAAATGTTATATAATTAATTTAATATTAATATTTCAGAAAAAAATAGCGGAACTCTTGATACTTCCTGCACTTTTCTTAATTGCTTTAGTATATGTGAGCAAAAAATCTTTTTTTCCTATGCTTTAATAACATTGGAAATACAGGAAATAATAACACATATATAGTATGTATACTGCCCAGAGTCATGACGTGAGATGGGTGGACATACAAATGTGTTTCAATAAATAAGTAAATAAAACCATATATGGGTATCCAGATAATTGTATGGAAGCAAACTTCTGGATCTGGACTGACTTGCTATCTATAACAATTGTCCATAAAGGCCTATGTTTTCAAGTCAAAGAAGTTAGAAACAGGGATCTGCAACCTTAAACACTTAGAGCCATTTGGACCCGGTTCCCACAGAATAGAAAACACCGGGACTCACAAAATCTGAGTGGGCCTGGCCAACTTGATGTCACTCGCTCACACCTAGCTACATGACCCCCCCTAGCCATGCCTACCCAGCCAGTAATTAGGGCAGGGAACCAGTTGTTAAAACCTTGGAGAGGAGGAGCTAACCTCACGACAAGACGATGTGCAATCTCAATGCTCTGAGATCGCCGCCGGCACTTTTGCCGCTGGGTTGTCCAAATGGACCTAAACCGTCCCACAGAGACAGTGAACGGGAAGAATATATCCTGCTGATTTCAGGGACACCACAAAGTCCCTGATCGATCCAGGAGAAGTTATTCTAGCTCGTGACAAAAGCACAGCCCTTAGGCTGATGAAGTTGCGACGGCTCCGAAATGGAAGGAAACGGAAAGAGAAAGTGTTTTCAGCTGGTGAGGAATTTTTACCATTTTAAAAGAGACTGCCTACAAAAACCTTAAAGTTAATTTAAATTTGAGAACAGAAGAAATAAACGGTGGAATTAAGCTTTGAATGGTTTTGGACAGTGTGTTATGTTACTTTTTAAATGCTATTTTCATGGATGGAATTTATGCAAGCCTTTTAAAATGAATGGATTAAATTTTCTTCTTCTATCTTTTTTATTATTATTTTTGCAACCTATGGACTAAAATTCTCCTTCATTACTGAGTGTGTTTTTCCCTTTTTCTTCTCTATTTCATTCAAGAATTTGACTTTTTTTTAACTTGGAATATAAAAAAGATACAAAAGGAAACAAAGAAAATTGTAACAACAGAGGGAAAGACAACACTGCTACTCAGAGGCTGGAGGTTTGCGTATTGGAAACAAAACACTTTTACTTTCCTCACCGATCATTCTGGCTTGGCACTTCAAAGTCTCATTGTTTGTTTATAGAGAGTGATAAGAAGAAAAGCACGAATTATTTATACAGATGTTCTTTTAAAGTAAAAACCTTCCAAGCCAGAGCAGCAGTGTTTTTGTCAGCTGGAGATAATGGCACAATTTCAACAGCAGAAAGAAACTTTAAGTTTGCAAAAGATAATTATTAAATACATCTGAGAGAACAGAAAAGAAGTTGGAAAACCTAGACCATTTAACAGCAAAATATGATGAAGAAGTTGGAGATGTTTATCAAGTGGAAAAAGTGGAGGTTAGAGTCCTAAACAACAAAGAGAAAAATGATCACGAAGAAATCTAATCTGTTGACATTGATGGTGAATGGCTTGTGTCTGGAAATGGAAAGAGTGGAATATGGAAAGGGGAGTTAGATGGATGGGAACTCTACCCCAGATGGCAAGACATAGAAGAAGAAAAAACAAAAGAATTTATGAATTTAAAGAGAGAAATGTTATCAGTTACATCATTGAAAACACCATGGATAATTAAAGATAAGCTGATCAAGGAAACAGAAGAAGGGTATCAAAATTATATGAGAGATTTAATAAGCAATGAGCTGCAAAGAGGAGTTCAGATTAGAGGACTGATACCACAAATGGCAGAAGACATGATATTGTTTTGCTACTGGAAAGATATAGGTTGATAGATGAAAGTGTATAATCTAAAACTAGTTGTCAGTGTTCCAAATATCATGCAGAATTAAATCAGAGTCCAAGGCAAAACTATCCTTAAAGTTTAGACATGTTGGCAACGAACTGTGGAATCCCAAAACTAAAGCTTCCTGGGATTCGACTCGTTGAAAGTTCATGATCTTATCCCCACAGCCATAAATCCATCACATGGTTCAATCTTCTTCGGCCACGCTGGCATCTCCACCCAGCTGGTTCTGATCAGGTGCAGAGATGCGGAGACAAAAGATGATCTTGGGCTTCTAGAAAGGAATGACAACAACACATTCTACAATTCTACTCCTTTCTATTCCCCCTCCCAATTACTACACTAATGAAACAGCATAATGAAATAATAGAAAGTGTGGCAGGCTAAATATCCTAAAAGGAACATAACTACAGGCCTGACACTAGTTAAATTTAGTGAAATTTAGTGACAATAGATATAGTTAAATAAATAATTGATAATGATAATAACGTATATATATATATATATATATATATATATATATATATATATATATATATATATATATATATATATATATATATATATATATATGTAATGCTATGATAAGTAATAATTGGATATGAATATTGAATGGTACCTATGAAAAGAAGATTAAAAATTTTTCTGTTATATATAAAGGTTAATAAAAAAGAACTAAGTTAAATTTAGTTAAGTTTTGATTATTAGGGGGAAAATGTTATGATAAAGGATATAGTCAAATAAAGGAGGGATAATGATAACAACGTATGTATGTATGTATGTATGTATGTATGTATGTATGTATGTATGTGTACAACATAAGGAAATTGGATGTAACTTGTAAACAGTGATTTGGAAAGGAGGATTCGAAATTTTCATTACTAAATATTATGGATGTTTAGCCAGAATAGGCCATAAGGATTTAGTGTTATTGGAGGATATTAGAAATAGCAAATGAAATGCCAGTATGTGGTTATGTTTTAAATCTTGGTATATTTTATGATGAATGATGTTTAAACAATTATAGTCAAATGAAAATGGAGGTATGATGATGGTAATATGTATAAATATATCTGAGTTAAAATACTTGAGTTAATATGAATTATGGTTGATGACTGTGGAAGAGATGCACGAACGTCTTTTGTAACCAACTGATACACTTTCTACAGTATGTAAAGAAGGAACATTCTTTGTGTTGTGTTTGTTTTGAAAATTTAAAATATTTTTTAAAAGAAACAAAACCCTTTTGACATCTCTCTCTCACCTGCCCCTATATCTCTCTCGCCCCTCTCTCTCACCCCTATTTCTCCGTCTCTTTGTGTCTCTGACTCTCTTCCCCTCTCTCTGTATCTCTCTCTATGTGTACTTCTCACCCCCTCCCCCTCTCTACCTCTCCCCCCTCTATGTATCTCTCTCTCCCCCCTCTCCCTCTCTTTCTTCCCCTCTCCCTCTCCCCCTTTCTCTGGATCTCTATCTCTCTCCCCCTCTCTGTATCTCTCTCTCTGTCTGTGTATGTCTCTCTCTCTCCCTCTCGCTCTGTGTGCCTCTCTCTCTCTCTCTCTCTCTCCCCTTCTATCTTCCCCCTCTTTGTATCTCTCTCTGTGTATCTATGTCTCTCTCTCTCCCCCTTTCTCCCTCTCTCTCCCCACTTTCTCTCTGTATCTCTATGTCTCTCTCTCTCTCCCCCCTTCAATCTCCCCCCTCTCTCTGATTCTCTCTCTGTCTCTCTCTGGCCATTATGGTTGTGAAAGGAGAAGGAGGGGCAGGAGGAGAATCCTTCTCTGGATGGCAAAAGTCCCCTGGGCAAGTTTTAAAGGCATGGCTGGGCACTGTGGGCCTGTCTCTCTTTCTAATATCCCTCTTGGATCCCATTCCCACCCCACGATCCCTCGTGTAGTGAAGCTGGTGTTGGTCACGAATGGGTTGGGTGAGTATTTTAGGGCGGAGACTGATGTTGAACTATATTAAGGCTAGTCTTCCATCTACTTTGGACCCATACCAATTTGCATATAGGAGTAATAGTTCAACTGATGATGCTATGTCTATTGTTGTCCATACTGTATTAAATCATTTGGAACAAGGAGGAACACATGTAAGGTTGCTATTTGTGGATTATAGCTCTGCCCTTAATACCATTCTACCCAATAGGTTGTTTCTTAAAATGTTCAATTTGTGTATAAATCAGAGGATTTGTTTGTGGATAAAGGATTTTCTGACATAGGCCACAGTCAGTAAGGATGGGATCTCACCATTCTTCTACTCTGATATGAAGTACAGGAGCCCCCCATGGTTGTGTGCTAAGCCCCTTCCTTTATTCTTTATATACACATAACGGTACCCTATTGTATAACACCAACACAATTATTAAATTTGCAAATGACACGATAGTGGTGAGGCTCATTAATAAGAACAGTGAGTCTGCTTATAGGAAGGAAGTACAAAGACTGACACTGTGGTGTAAAGAAAATAATCTTACACTTAACACCAAAAAACTAAAGAACTTATAATTGACTTCAGAAGGAAGAGAGATGTTCATTTACCATAGTACATAAATGGCAAGGAGGTGGAGAGGGTTGATAGTTTTAAATTTCTGGGCATTTATCTCTTGGAGGACCTCTCATGGACCATGAATGCAAACATGCTTGTGAAGAAGGCACAAAAGAGGCTGTACTTTCTGAGAATGCTAAGGAAGATAAATCTATCTCAGCATCTACTACCGTCCTACTCAGTGACGTGCAGTCAGGTGAGGCAAGTGAGGCATAGCCTCACCACTCTCATCATGAAAAAAAAAAGGAAAAGGAAAAAGCTGAGCTAGTTACTGCCTCACCGTGGATGACTCTGCTTAACTGTTAAAAAAAGCTGGAAAAGGTACATGTGGGTTGGAGGGAGGGGGAGGAATTCAAACTTCATCCTCCTGGTGCTGTGCAGGGCTTTGGGCAAAGGCTGGAGGGAAGGACCCTGGCTCGCTTGTGCTCTCCCTCCCCAAGAGTAGTTTGATTGCAGGCAGAGCCATGTTGTGGGGCCAGTGTGTGTGCTACAGCATGGCTCTTTGCCTGGCTTCCTGCCTCCTCCTGTGGTCTCCTCAGTGCTCGCTTGTGCTCTCCCTCCCCAAGTGTAGTTTGATTGCAGGTGGAGCCACATTGCCTTTTCAAACTTGTAATCAGTGAAGCTGGGCTAGATTTTTATATAGTTTTATCCAGCTGTGTGTGTGTGAAAGAGAAATGAATGGGGGCCTGGGGAGGAAGTCACTACACTTGGGGAGGGAGAGCACCAGTGAGGAGACCACAGGAGGAGGCAGGAAGCCAGGCAAAGAGCCATGCTGTAACACACACCACTCCGCGGTCCCCTTAATGTTCACTCAGGAAGGCGGAGAATGGGACCACGTGTGCTGGAGGCTAAGGCTGCCTCAGCCTCCTGCACACGTGGTCCCATTCCCCACCTTCCTGATGACGTCACCAGCCTCACCAGCCATAACCCTCACCGCACGTCACTGAGTTTACATATCTGCATGCATGCGTGCCTACACACCTTCAATACAATACAATACAATAATACAATACAATACAATACAATACAATACAATACAATACAATACAATAGTAGAGTTGGAAGGGACCTTGGAGGTCTTCTAGTCCAACCCCCTGCCTAGGCAGGAAACCCTATACCTTCACAATTCTATTGGTTTGACCCTCCACAACAGTCCCTGTTTCTCATGTGACCCATTGGGAAAATTAATTGCCCATCTCTGGTTTAGTGTATTACATACATAGTGATCCTGGCTGAAATTGAGGCCAATTCCTGGAGCTAATAATAAGCATAATGTAATCAGAGTAATTGTTTCAGGTGAATGGTTTATTTGCTTTGCTCTACATCAGCCTGCTTCATTGGTGAATAGATGAATAACTTCATCATTTAATAAGCTTGAGGGCCAGAATTGGTAGGAAGAATTTAATGCTAGGCTTCATTTAAACAATAGCCATGTGCTTACAGATGCCTTCTCCAGAAATTACCATAATTTGAATCTCTGCATTATGCATACCAATAATCACTTTTAACTGCTTGGTTTCTTTTTCCCCACTTAGTTTGACACTAATAATCAAACGAAAACGGAGCGTAGAGGTTTCGATGGATAATGGAGCAAAGTTTGTTGTTGTTCTACACCAAGTGTGGAAGAAACATCCCCTACACCGAGATTTCCTGGGATTTTACATGGAGGATAGTCACAGATTATCTGAACAAACCCATGGCTTACTAGGTAAACACGAAGATTATATTCTAAGGATTTTTTGGTTTTATTTTGTTTTGTTTATTCCATCACTTTTCTTTCATAAGGCATGTAGTCTTCTGACATGGCATGAGGTTAAACTCCTGACTGACTTAGCATGGGGTTAAAAAGGCAGCAATATTTGCTTTTCACTTTTGTTTGTTTCTAAGTACGCAATATTTATTTCTGGATTGTATCACATGCCAAAATTGATTGCGTATAAATGTTGTTGGGTTTGGGTGGGTTTTTTATTATTATTATGAGTAATCTCCAATTTAGTTTATACCAACACATTCCATTCAATTCAACTTCTATATCCAGATTACAGCACGCTGCCTGACATAGGTAGCAATAAATGCATCCTGTTGTTTATTTATTGAAGATCAGAAAACATCAAAAGAACAAGCTGGCAGAATTGGTAAAAGACAGATAGAAATGGGGAGAGAGAGTTGGGTGAAGAGACTGTCTCTTGAAAAAGGGAAGCAAGCTAAAATGGGCTAAGGAGCTGGAAGAGAGGGGGGGAGATACAAAAGAGTCACCTTATACAGGAGATGGGGAGCATAAAAATTTAATAAATAAAATAAAAGAATGAGAAAGATACTGTATTATTAACAAAAAAAACCTATTTCTAAATAAAAATGTACAGAACTTCCCAAATTAACTGGAAACAATTTTCTAGGCAATTGGCATAGACGGTTTCAAAGTTAATGTTTTGGTTAACTGAGATTTAATCCTTTAATCTACAGAATAGAGATGAAAGATGGAATCACCAGTTTATACATTGATGTACAGGGATAATGTAGCTAACTCATTTGCTTTTCTCCCTGATTAGGTTTCTTCCTTAACATAGATGCAGAAAACCAGAACAATCTTTCTATATAAGGAACAAATAGAATTAGGAACTCAAGAGGGTAGCTCTAAAAATAGTTACATCCAACTTATAGCCACACTTATCACTGCCGAATGCAAGATGTAGCTCTTCTTATGATTTGCTCTTGAATGACTGACAACTGTTTAATCAAGTTTCTGTTTTGCTCCCAAATGACTGGCAACTGTTTAATAATTACTGTTGCTGCTGTCATGTTTATTTTAAGGGCAATTTTTCCACCCAATCGACTTTGATATACTTGAGGTCCACCCTGGATCGGATCCAGAAAAACCAGATGCCACCATGATTGTGAAAAATAAGCAGCTGACAGTAACCAGGTAAAGAGAGGCTGACATTTTAGCTGACATTGACACAGTTGCATGAAGTGGATTCCCTAAGCTCATTGCTTTCTGTGTTATATTGCAGGGGATGGCAGAAGGATTACATAGCTGATGTCCAGCATGGCACCAATATCCCTTGCTGGTTTATTCACAACAATGGAGATGGCCTTATTGATGGCAATCACACAGACTACATTGTTCCCAGCATATTTTGAAATAAAAAATAATAATTAAAAAGAGTGGGGATGATGATGATAAAAACGTTCATGCTATGATAACTGCTTGTGATATAAACTGAAGAAATATTTCAATACTGCAGATTCAGTTGTGAATCCAAATAACTGAAACTTATATATTCATAATACAATTCGTATAACTTCTGCTGAGATTTAATTTCAATAAATTGCAAAACTTTTTTATTTGCCCATGTATTTTCTACTCACTATATAGTGTCTCTAAGCAAGTGTGTGTGTGTGTGTGTGTGTGTGTGTGTGTGTGTGTGTGTGTGTGTGTGAGAGAGAGAGAGAGAGAGAGAGAGAGAGAGAGAGAGAGATCCAATAGCAGTTTATTCTAAAGAACATTTCTCATTTCTGGAATAATATTAATATGCAGAGATGCTTGAAATATCAAACCTCCAGTTTGCAGGAAAGGAAAAATATTGGCAACTATCACCAACCCATTGATGACAACTGCTCCAAATCCAGCTGCTTTATATAGATATTAAATAGCACGGTGAACAAGATGGAATCTTACCTTACTCAAATTGGAAGGCCATGACCTCCAAGCAGGCTGGCATGCCTTCCTCTGGTATGAAAAAGGATCTGCAGACAAATATTTTAGTAGACATTACATCAGACAATCTCTGTTACTAATATGGAACAAAATTAAACATGACCACTATACCAAAATACCTATTTGGCTATCTACGATGGAAGCATACATACACCCAAATTTAATCAACATGGAAAATATAGTCACATAAAAAGAGTTATTGAACAGGCAGGGGGAGATCAAAACCAGATCAGAATTGACATCACAAGGAGTACAAGTAGAATGGTGGTCTTATTTACAGATACAATCAAGGTATGCACAGGATAGGAAGAACGAAGGTATTGCCAAAGACTACACAATATTAGATAAACTTTTGATACAGACAGAAAACAGACTGATCAAAGTGCTGTATAGATTCTTGTTGGAATATAAACTAGAGGAGGAACATGTCAAAGAAACCATGGTCGCCTGGGCGAAAAATTTCGGTTACAATGTGGAATTGGCTAAGTGGGAAAAACTTTGGATACTTAATCAGAAACTAACATTGGCTATGGCATATAAAGAAAATCTTTATAAGATGTTCTACAGATGGCATCTCCCCCCAGCACGGCTTTCCAAAGTGTTCAAAATCTGGCCCCAAATTGTTGGAAGTGTAAAAAAACACCAGGCACTTTCTATCATATGTGGTGGACATGCAATGAGGCAAAAAAATATTGGAAAATGATTCAATCATGGTTAGAACAAATGGTGGGAGAACAAATTATGTTTAAACCAGAAACTTTTCTCCTAGGCATAATACCGGAGGGGTTTAAGAAAGATACACTTTATTTAATTATACATATACTAACTGCAGCGCGCATAACCTATGCACAGTATTGGAAAAAAGAAAATACACCATCAGAGCGTGATACAATCAGAAAAGTGTTGGCCTGTGCAGAAGCAGATAGGCTCACTCTTGAACTTAAAAATAAAGGGGAATCAGAATATTTTGAAGTATGGAACAGATTTTATGATTGTTATAAGACAAGATGACAAGACTGGAACAAATGTATATATTGTGATTGGATAGAAGGACAGACAATGTATTAAGTAGATTAATTGTTAATGGTTGAAACTAGCTGTACATAATGTGAATGTATGGACACTCCGACTCCACAGTATTGCATTGTTTTAAATGTAAAAGTAATAAAAATATATTTTAAAAAAAGATGGAATCTTACCAAATTTTCAAGACTAATTCCCAAACAGTCAAGCAGAGAGTTGCAATATTATCTTCCGACAGTCTCAGAGAAATAATAGCAGAACCACCATTAATTATCATTGTGAAAAGAATCCAATAGGCAAAGAGTTTCACTGTTCAGACTACAGTTTATGTTGGTGCAATCAGTGGATGTTTTACTTATCCATACCCCGAACAACTAAAATACCCTGTTCTTTATGGATGTAGTTGAGAGGAGAATCCCGTGGCTTATTTTAATATTATTGGCATCTGTCAAAAAAGAGCTTTTTAAAATAGTTATTAGAAAAGCTTGGCATCATAGAGATACACACCTAAATTCTTCTCTGCTCTCAAATATAATAGCTTTATTATGGAGAAAGAGGAGGCCATAAGTATGAAGAAGAATGGCAACATGTGGGAAAAGTGCAGGATGGCTGGGAGGGAAGATAAGGGGGGGCATTGCAATGTGTATGTGTTCTCTCTCTGCGTGTGTATGTGTATATATGTATATGTATATGTATGTATGTATATAGTATTTTTTCCTTTTCTACAGGTGGCTACTACTAATTTTATATGTATTGATTTTTAATGCACTTGTTTACCATCTGAAATAACTTGCCTCTGGACTTCAGGCCTAATATAGAGCCAAGGGTTAGCTGTTGGGCCAACAAATGATATGGGGGTGGGGGGAGCCAAACAGTACAAACGAATGGACAAGGAGTGTGTGCGCCGACACATCAAAACACATGCACACATCATGGATATAAAACATGCAATGCCAACGTCTTGAGGAAGAAATGATACTTTATTAAAATGATTCTTAGCTTTCAGCTTATAAGAAAAAGACTTGGAATACAGTAGAAAAGATCTTTTATTCCGCATTGTAGAGCAGCAAACCGAGGGCAAACCTGTAACTCACTGCCACTAATGACATAGTCAGAGAATGAAACATCTGCAAGCAAACAAGCTCAGACAGCATCAAGGTCTCCACAGTTCAACCCTGAGATAGGCAGATAGACAGACAGACAGACAAATATTCTCTTGTATTGAAAAACAAAGGTCGTCCATTTCTGCCCTTCACTTTCCTCATAGGTCCATTAACTATTTCTGATTATTTTACACCATTGTAATTACTATATAAATTTTCTACTATCTTCTCTTATTTAAGACACTCCCTTTATTATCAAGGACTTGTGCTTTGTACTTTGATAATGTTTTGATATTAGATAATATTAGAATGCGTCAGGAAACATTTTGAGTTTTAAGATCTCTGTGCAGAATATGCTTCTCTTACAAATACTGAAAAATAAAAAACAACGGAATTCACAAATTACATATCAAGTTTACTTTACTGAACTACAGCATGAAAAAGAAACAATTATATAATAGATCATGAGCTCCTCACAGAGGGAGGTCTAATATATCTGCCAAACTGCATAGCCATTATTACGAATCACAGGGTTCCATAGGTACGAATAAAATGATCAAGAAGACTATATTATTTTCTATGCTCATTACAAATATGCATGGAAATTAGCAAGAGGCTTCCTAGAACACATTAGAAAATGATAAAACAATTAAAATCAATTCATGCTAAAATTCAGTGATACCAGAACTGTCTAGTAAAGGGAAGTGAGATACCTGCAGTGCCTTAGCGATCTGAACAAGCCACTCCACCACTTGAGACTCAGGAAGAAGTTGTCCTGTCTGCTCTTTCAGGTTATGATGTAAGTCCCCTCCTTCACAGAAGCCCATGACAATGTACAGCAAGTCATCCTCTTCTTCCCAGGACTCTCTATAGGTGACTATGTTTGGATGCTTCAATTGTGACAATAGCTGGGCTTCCTGCTCTGCTGCTTTTCTCTCACGGCTTGAGGCATGTTTAAGGTTCAGCCCTTTGATAACATACTGCAGAAACATAAAGGAATACTATCTCTACTGGAATACTATCATGTCACCCCTAATTCTTCTTTTCATTAGACTAGCCAAACCCCAATCCTGCAGCCGTTCTTCATATGTTTTAGTCTCCAGGCCTTTGATCATCATAGTTGCTCTTCTCTGAACTTTTTCCAAAGTCTCAACATCTTTTTTGTAGTATGACCAAAATTGGTTGTGGTATTTTTGAGACGGAATTTAAAATATAGAATAACAGAATTGGGAGGGAACTTGGAGGACTTCAAGTCCAACACCCTGCTAAGGCAGGAAACCCTACACCACTTCAGGCAAATGGTTGTCCAATCTCTTTCAATGTTGGAGCATTCGATTATTACTCTATTTGGTCAAAATTCATTTTACAGTAAAGGAAAAAACCCCCAAACTGTATTAATCTCATATACTAAATTTTATGAATATGTGCAGTTTTTCAGAGAGCTTACCAATTTAAACTTTCATGAACATATATAGTGTAGTTTGATTATAGTTTATCCAACATGCATTTGTGCAATCCAGCAAGCTTTAGAAATCACATATTTTCACCTGAAAGAACACCTGGAATAGCTCTCACAATCCATTCTAATGCATCACTTTCTCCTTGTTTACAATCCTCCGCAGTTGAAGATCAGCAACTGTGTTGATTGTTCAAGATTATAAAGAAGCTTAACTTTCAAATTAGAGGGGGGGGGGAGCTAAAAACTGATTAGTGGAATTCACCTGGCCAGTATTTCCTCCCCCCCCCAACAGTTTTAATCATTGGAAATGGTATTCTACTACTTTCAATTATATCAAGTGAAGAAAGAGAATTGCCAAATGAAATACAATCTAAACTTCATTTCAGAAATCAGTGTATTACTATTATCTTTCCCATCTTTTCTATTACCACTTACTATAGGTATCTTATAATTATATTACTTTGTTGTTTGTATGTTTACTGAGAGCTTATGCACTGGAGACAAATTCCTTGTGTGTCCAATCACACTTGGCCAATAAAGAATATTGTATGTTATATATCAGCTACTGCATTACAAAACAAAGAGAACAAAAGAATAAAAACTTTATTTTAAAGAAAAGGCAAAGTGAAATCCAATAAAGGAATAATAGATTTACACAAAGTGTGCACTTAGCAATAGCACTTAGACTTATATACCACTTCAGCCATCTTTAAACGTTGTACAGTCAGCATATTGCCCTCAACAATCTGGGTCTTTATTTAACTGACCGCAGAAGGCCTGAAGGCTGAGTCAACCTTGAGGCAGTTAGAATTGAACTGCCGAATTGCAGTCGGCAGAAGTAGTCTGCAGTACTGCATTCTAACCACCATGGCTCATGTAGTAGCATCACCACATCCTGTTTCCAGAGTCTTCAATGCAGCAGTAGACATGTCTCTGGATATCATCTGACAATTTTTGTTTGGTGACCAGCAATCCCTGTCAGTTCACTTGGCAGCCATAGTGCTCACACATACTGCACTCACAATTCCAAATAATCACTAGGCAGAAAGTTTGGAGAGACACCTGTCCTAATTTACATGCATAAAAACATAATGACTTTAATCAAAATAGAAGTCTCCAGTGGGAAATGTATCCAGGTGATCAAAGTGCTAGTTCAAGAAATCTCAAGTTTTCTGACCTGATTGGTGAAACAGATGTGAAGTCTAATTTGAGATTTAATTTTTAAAGATGTTCCACATAGGGCAAAGCAGGTAAACTTGGGCTTGATAGATTAGAGGCTAAAATGTGCTTTTCTAGCCTTGGACTCTCTAACTTTCATGCATAAATTTCATCAACCATTTTCCAAAGATAAATATTTGCCATAGTTACTTCAGTGTTACTCTTTGACTATTTACAAAGTTCACTACTAATAAAGGTCCTTCCAAATTGACATTTTTCTTTTACTTCCAACATGGGGAAGGGTATCCCAGATTACGTTTTACTGGCCCTTATTCCTGCTCTTGTAACTTCAGATATTTTGATCAACCCGCTCAGAAACATTGAGGTATGTACTGTAGCTAAATATATAAAGTTGCTCCTTTTTTCCCTCAGATTTTTTTAAAGCTTTGAACAGCAACCACAAATGCACTATCTCAATCTTTCAAGACTTCTTCAGCCTTCTGCCTGCCTGATTCGGGATACCTTTACTTATCAGTACGCTTATTTTGATTGAAATTCTAAAGTTCATGTTAACTGGTTGCTTATGAAATCTCATACCTTGAGTTGCCTGGCTCAGATGTGCTGCATTTGGATATGAAGCAGGGAAAGTTATGCTGGTCTATGACCGTAACAAAGATTTGATTTGAAGCCAGTAAGGGGCTATGGTCCCTTACTGTGCCTGTTAGCAAGTCCTGTGACTTCTTTGAGGAGCTGCTGAGACATACCCTGAGGGGAGTTGTGTTGGACCCAGACTTAATTGGCCTTCTTTGGATCTATATGCCGTACATCATGCTGTGCACTTCAGTAATTTTTTTGGGGAAGACACTGAATTAAGATAGAATAAATAAGATAAAGCAAGGAGTACTTGCATCTTTTTATGTGTGATTATGAGGAGTTTATGGTGGTATATACATATATACATTCATACATACATACATATATTACATTACATTACATTACATTACATTACATTACATTACATTAGAGAGCTATCCACCTCACCTGTGTTTATACCTAACTTACCGTACCTAAAATTTAACTGAGGCAGCTCCACAGATATGTTTCTGAGGAACGGTAGAAAAACTCTATTAGGTAAAGGTATTTATCTTAGTTAGTATGGTAATTTATGGCATATTTTCCAGATGTTTCTTATTTTCTGTTCATGTAATTAATGTTTCTTAATTAGATAGACTGGTAAACTTGTAGGGATTTGTTTGATAAGAACCCAGCCAAGGTTATGCATGCTGAATATTCAGACTTCATTCTATGGAAGGTCTCATTTATTGTGATGCTCTCACTTAAAATGAAGAGAAATGTGGAATAACATACAACTACTATGCAGCATATTTGGTAGTATACAGCACCTGTTGTTTGGCAATTATTAATCCTTTTTTCACTCTTTATTTGTAGAAGAGAAGTGCCACTGATGTGGTAAGTAACCTTTCATTTAGAATGCTGATCATTAAGTTTAGATGGCACATACGAAATACAAATGTTTTCTCTTAGTCATATGTATCTGCATTGCTGGGCTTAAAGAAATCATTTACTCAGCTCCAAAGTTGTGTTTATTTCTTCAGAAATCAGTCCTCTTGTGTTCAGGAATGTTTAATTCTGAGCAAACGGCATATTTCATTCACTCTTGCAAAGTACCCATCATGTACAAGTGTGCAAAGGCCTCATCACACACTTTTATGAAGGAGACTACCTCATGCATGGATTCAGGCGGTGACAAATATCTGTTTGTGTTCCCTCACGGAAATAAAGTAAAATGTTTTAGACGTTTGTTCCTGTTTTCCTCCCCTATAAGAAATCATTTCTTAAAAACACAATACAAGAATCTGTGAGGATCAGAGATAAAAATCTAACCCAGAGTTTCCCCCAACATATAATTTTCTAGACGTGGCCTTTAGATTTCATTTTTTTAAAAATTACAGAAATGGAAGAAGAAAATGATTGAGCTGTTTTAAATTAATTAACACTTTGTAAATAAATCAAACATTAAGCAAATGTAATTAGAATTAAAATAAATACTATGTATGAAGCGTAGTATTTGTGGAAGATCATTGAGCTATATCAAACAAAAGTGTTTAAAATGAAGATAATATATTAGCAGCACATTTCTGTATAACCATGTGACTTTTTCATTCTCTAGCACACCCACGCCATAGAAATCTACTGGGTGAAAATTGACTGCAGTGTTACTTCCAGATTTTCCCATAATGTCATCACTAGTCGAGCTGTGAATCGCGCCAATGTGTCCAAGGAAGCTCAGTTTGATGTGGAGCTTCCCAAAACAGCCTTTATTACAAACTTTACATTGTATGTACATTATTTTCTTATTTTTATCTGCTTTGGACATCAGTCTAGCAATAATTAACCGAGTCCCTTTCGGGAGAGGGGGCGGTATATAAACGCTAATAATAAATAAATAAAATAAATAAAGCCACTCAGATACTGTCAACAGACTAACTACCATGAATCACAGGGTTACAGAGGACATTGAAACCACCTGATCCAATTATGTGCTCAAAATAGGAAATCTAAAACTAAGGCCTCCCTCATAACCTGTCCATTCTTACCAGTCTAGATAACTGATTCCATCACAGCATCATTTTTAACTTAATTCTTTTTAATGATCATCCAAAATGTGGCCTCCTGTTGCATAAGCTCCTCTGAAATAGTCTTGCCCTCTGAGTAGAGTTTTTACCAATCTGCTCTGAAATATCCAGAGTAGGTCTTCCTTCATCTTTCTTCATTATGTTTTCAGTCCTATAGAGGCAGCATTCTTTCCAGTCTCTTTGTTATACCACTCAAATATCTCCTTTACTTGATGAATAGAAGGGGGGGAACCCCAATAACTTGTCTGCACACATATTCAGATATCTGATGTATCCTTCAATAGGACAGTTGATGGTGTCACTTATCCTGGAATCATAAAGGAAAAAGAAGCTGCCCAAAAGCAGTATCAACAAGCAGTTTCAAGGGGCCAGACAGCAGGACTTGTGAAGTACGTATGTGAGGCCAAACAGAATCTGTTTCCTTATTTCATTTGCTATCCTAAGTATTTATTCAATAAACAGATGCTAAATAAATGAACAAAGTGCAAACGAAAGTATTAAATGGTGGGCTATATGAGCGTGAGGAAATGTGATCATTGCTTGAATTTCATGAATCTTCCTATGTTTAACATGTGAAGGGCTGCTGGAAGAAAAACAGAGAAATTCAGTGTTTCGGTCAACATTGCATCATCCAGCAAAGTTATTTTTCAATTAACTTATGAAGAACTCTTGAAGCGAAAGTTTGGAAAATATGAGGTGTTTATCAAAGTAAACCCAAAGCAGCTTGTCAATAAATTTGAGGTACGATCATATCTATTGTCGCTTTATCTTGAAGTAGTTTTTGGAAAAGTTTGTGAATGATGCTCAGAACAATTTAGAAACAAATGTATAAACAACTATGAATTTAATTCTTTTTTAATGCTTTGTTTACAGTTTATATTACTGGTCTATCTGATTTTTTCTAACTTGCTAATGTCAACATAATTTTAAATCAATGTTACAGATTGAAGCAAACATCTTTGAGCCTCAAGGCATCAGTGAACTTGAAGTTGAAGGGACATTCCTCAGCAACGAACTGCTACCAGTTGTGAAAAAGTCTTTTTCAGGAAAAAAGGTATGTCTGGTAATAGGGTGATTCATACACAGATAATTCTTGCCTAATGACCAGCGGGATGGGGACAATGGGGACTACCAGGATTTTTGTTGCTAAGTGTGTTGTGTACCAATGGGAATCCCAGTCACAATTACCATTATTAACTGACGATTAACAATAATGAGTTGGAAGCATGGGTATCTGCCAAGATCATGGTCATCATATTTGCTGCAGATTCCCCTGGTTGTAAGCAAATACAGAAGAGGCCAATTGGATTCACAAGCATTTAGGAAAAATTACATGGATGACATGGGTAATAACACTATCCAGAAGTAAAGAAAAGAAAGAATGACACCTTGAATATATTTCTTAAAAATAATCTATTTGCTTCATGGAATACAGCTAACAGGTTATTTTGTTCCAGTCAGGGCTCTAAATGAGACATGGCACAGGACAACCACAATCAAAGATGCAGGCAGAGAATTATTTGAGGATACTTATAGACAATATTTTCTTAGAATAGCTAAAGAGCTGCACTTACAAAAAATAGGTGGGTCAGAATGAAAAAATAAATGAAGCCTCAAAAAAGTAGATGGGGGGTTAAACCCAAATAATAATATTGAAAATCTTATCATGTCTAATCATCCCATGTTCAAAGTTTCTGCTTTACAGTATTTTTTTTAAAGTTGAGGGAGATAGCGTATGCCCAATAAAAAGAATTTGTGTACAGAGAAACAACAGTCAATGTGTATTTCTTGTTCTTGCAACTTGTATACAGACATAGATCAAGTCTGCTCCTTAAAAAACATGTGATTCAGTCTTTCATTCCAAGCCATTCCAAGCCATTGCATACAAACCTTGCATGTTTGAATTCATGGACACTCTTCTGTAATTTGAACAAGTCTTTCTTTTTCAATTTATCTGATATCATAGTGGCTTTTACATATATATGCCTTCCTTCATATAAGAAATTGGTCTTTACATATAAGGTAGGTTTTGAGCCACATTCTTCTTGAAGCTGCTCTGAATTCTTTGAGATTGACACATTTAATAAGCTAAATCAAACTACTGAAGAGTATTATTATGAAAGTGTGTTTCACCGCTGGTACAAACATTCTATTGTAACCTTTGCCATGATTTGGGAAGTATCTCTTGGCAAGCCATCACATCTTGTAGAATTAAACACTGTATTGTCTTCTTCATCACACTAATTGCGAAGACCAATTTGTATCCAAAGAACACCCTCTCTTTCGGTACTTCTGTGAAAGTCTGTGTTTTCTTGTAAAAAAATTCAATATCTTTTCTCCAGCATGTAGCTATTTGTCCTCCCTCCATGTGGTGCCTTGTGGAAGAATCTAGTATAGCTTCCTTTCGAGCTAGAAGAGAAATCATTTTGAAGGCATTGCTTTGTTGAGTATCTTATCAATGGTTGGGGGTCTCAAGTGGCCTTTGATTTTGCTTATGGCATCACTTCAATTAGAAAGGTTCAATAATTCCTTCTTGCTATGAAAGCTGCACTATTGTTTTTCATCTTGGCATTTCTAAATAAAATCGCAATATTCAATACTTGTCTTCATCAAAATATGCCTCACTGTATATTTTAATAGAATGCTGGGCATTATATATCTCTTGTATCTAATATCTTCATATCTTAAGTATATTACATTGCAGAGTGAAGAGGATAGTTATATGAGGTATTAAATATATACATACACCTTGAATTCCAACACAATATGCATCACAATGGTTTGGTCCTATACCGCCTTTCAACTTTGATTCATCTTTGTCTTTTATGCGTAGATTGTACTGGAAGTTGCAAACATTACTAATTCTTCCCAATATTACCGTACTTTGTTAGTCCATCATGGAAAATCATGTGTCTTGTCATTTGCATGAGATTCTGGTTTTTCTCTCTGCCACATTGTTTTGTTGTGGGATGTTTGAAACTATTTTTTCATGTTTTATCCTTTGTCCTTTCAGCTACTTCTCAACTTCCTTTCCTGTGTTTTACTCCCAATATTAAATGTGCAGTGTCTTAGGCTTTCTTTCAGATACGTTACTCACTCTTGCAAAAACCATTCTGTTTATTTTTCCAGGACTCTTTTGCTCTTTAAGAAAGTAAATGAATTTTTTCAAAAGTGATAGTCATTAGGTAACGATAACTTTTCCTTACATTTTAGCTTTCCAAATTCCTGAAAAGAATTCCTATGAACAGATAATGCATTCAGAAGTTTAAGCCATTAGCTTAATGACTTAAATGTAGTGTAGTTACATTATTTAATATAGCATCATATACACTTGAGAGAAGTCATGCTGCAGTAGTAAATAGCTTCTGAAATTCACACCACATTTCTTTTCCCAGTATAATCTACTAGTAAGGGATCACTTGCTATTATAAAAAGGTGACCCATGACTTGATGTCTATGGAAATTCTCAGTCATCCAGGTCATGGTTGTCCCAACAACTGGATTTTCTTTCTCATTGAAGATGTTTTGCTTCTCATCCAAGAAGCGAAACGTCTTCATGGAAAAACACCTCCAAGGAGAAACAAGTCCAGTTGACTATTTTCTTTTTTTTTTAAACCAAAATTTTATTGATTTTTAAGAAAAATAGACAAGGAAAGGGGTAGTGGAATAAGTTACAAATTTTGGCAGTTACAATATGCAGGAGGTGGTCCCTCCCCCCGTACTCATACATTTCATTTATTAATACATTAGATTATACAAGTCAATGGTATTCTGTCAGCATATAAACTTTTATCTTCAAATAATTTCAATCATTTTACATCAAACAGATTTTCTTGTTCATTTTTGTGATCTGAGTTTTCTCGACGTTGCCCCTTCTCCCCCCGCCAGCAGAGCTCCGGCCCCTCCCGTGTCCTGTGTGTCTGGTGTAGTATCATCAGATTTGTCTAGGAGGGCTTTATTTTTTTCCTATAAAGGCCTGAGCCTCTATGGTTGTGTTGATTCTAACTCTTGTGTCCTCCCAGAAAATTAACATACCTTCAGGCATCAACCATCTGAACCACACCCCTTTCTGGTATAATTTCTTCGCTAATAGCGAATAGTTTTTTCTTCTCTCTCTCACTTTCTTAGGGATCTGTTTCAGAATGGTTACTTCTCTATCCTGGTATTTTAATGCTTGCCCCCTTTGTGCACTCAGAATCTCATCTCTTGTAGTCTTTCTAAGGAATTTAATGTGTACCTCCCTTGGAACATTATGTGTTCTAGCGTATGCTGAATTTACTCTATAAACCAGGTCTATGTTCCACCCCATCTGTTGTTTGTCTTTTTTAATGTATTCAGCCAAAAGTTTTATCATAATGTCCCTTAAATCTTCATCATCTGTTTCAATCATATTTTGAAACCTGAGGAAAAAGGACATTCTTTCAAATTCCATTTTAATCTGGTGGTTCTCTAACTCTTTGTTCCCTTTCTGCACCCCCCTACCTCCCCCCTCATCTCAGCCATCTCCCCCTCCAAAAGATCCAGTCTCTGTGAGTTATTAATCGCCCGGTCTTGGTTCTCTCTAAGCTGTTCATTCATCTCCTTGAATTGATTTTTTAAGTCCTCCTGTCCCTTTAAGATCTGTTGGAACATCTGCTGAAAGTCCACCTCAGAAGGCTTGGGTTGAAGCAGGGAGGTTAAAGTCTGTTCTCCTCTGGGGCTGGATGCTGAGGATGTCGGGGCAGAGACTG
Organism: Natrix helvetica; assembly: GCF_964273705.1. Classification (NCBI taxonomy): domain Eukaryota; kingdom Metazoa; phylum Chordata; class Lepidosauria; order Squamata; family Natricidae; genus Natrix; species Natrix helvetica. Next base: position 301,488,105 of record NC_138548.1, read on the forward strand.
CAAAACCCGGCTTCCCCGGGGATGGTCTTTTGGGTGGCATTATAGTGAGCAATGAAATAACAATATCAATACAGAGAGGAAACAATTGGGGAGGAAAACCGCCGAGGAGGTTGCAAGGCAGAGAGTCCAAGCAGATAGGAACCTTTTCTATGTTCAGCTCCTGGCAATAAAGTAGTAAAGTCCTTTGTTCCAAGCCCAGAGTCCAATGTAACAAGAGGTTTATCTGAGTGCCACAGAGACAAAGACAAAATGCCTGAAGTTTCTATGGGTGGAGTCACGTTTCAGTGTCCATGAAGACAACGGAAGTGTGCCATCTTGCCCTGCCATCTCCAGGATCAGAAGGCAAAATCCAAAAGTTTTCAAAGTTTTCAGATCATCACCTCATTTACACAATTGCAGTCCAAAATCTGCCTTTGCTATGAGCGTGATTTCGTTGCATGGCTCCCCCCCACCTCCTCCTCTGGGGGCAGAGAGCAAAACCGTTTAAAGCCGCTTGTCCAAGGGGGGGGAAATCCCCCTCCCTCCAGTCACGCTTCTCCAAAACAGGTTGAAAGTCAGTTTTAAAGAGCCGGCAGTTTTTTTCCCCCCTTTCAGCCAAGTAAAGGAACGGGGGGGAAAGTTTCCACCTCACCACACAGCAGCTGCGTCCTTCAGATCTTGCTTTCTTCCAGCTGCCTCATCCCGAAGATGCCGCGGCACCTCCCCTCTTGCCTCCTGGTGCCTAGGGCGATGTGGGGAGCCCCCCGGCCACCGCCGACATGGGGGATTCCCCGCTACGCCGCCCCCTCAGCAGGAGCCCCTCCAGGGCGCAGTTGACTGTTTTCTTGTTTGTTTCCCATTTCTGTTGCCTTTGGTTCTTTCAGAATGTGAAGCATCACAGCAGTATTTTTATTAGAAAGAAGACTTTTCTATAGTTTCTGTCATTCAGCAGTTCAATAGAGCCAGATCTCCTTGCTGGATTGATCATGGCCTTTCTGCCTGCTTTGCAGACTGACAACCTCTTTTCCTTCCTAAACATAAATTACTCTCTGCTCTTGACCAACACAACCCTCTTGGGGCGGAGGGGAGAATAAGCAATATATGTTCAGTGCAGGACCATAGGCAGTGATGTCAGTGGTGGGCAACAATCAGACAATCAAAGCCCTCTTCCTTTTTTGACTTTGTTTTCTAGAAAGAAATCTGGAAGTTAGTATGAACAAAAACCCAATAGACTCTTTATTGCAGAACATAAATAGTGTAGAAGTGGTATGGTACATCCAGCATTATGGAAAAAGTAACAAATAAGGAGGAAATAAAAGTAATAAATATCAACATGCAAATACAACAAATGAATGAATGAATGAATGAATGAATGAGATAAATAATCCTGGCCATATAAGTGTAGCTAGTAAGAGGCAATGCAGAGTAAGTTTTTTAGACAAGAAAAGGAGATAAAAACGTAATTTTCCACTGCTAGCTTTTCTTGCATTCATTGTTCCTACACATGCAGAAAGAATGGTACATGTAATATTTGGATCTTGCAATATTTGGATCTTGCAATCTTTAATAATTCAAATTATACCTGGCTCATCCCATTCTAAATATTCCTCTAAAAACTCCCGTCTTCCTTCCTCGGAGATTTTACATATATAATAAAGGAATCAATAGCTTTTAGTTTTAAGCTGTTTATTATTTCATTTATTTCCCTGCGCATGCCCAAGATGGTGTCCTGTCGCATTTGAGGAGAGCTTCAGGGAGATGATTGTCCTTCTTGGGGCTTGCAGGGGGTACCCTATCCCATCGCTGGTTCCAGGTCCAGCTATGAGAACTTCCTGGGACCTCGGGGATACCCTTGAGCTGCGATGTTCTGCCTTGTAGTCAGAACGTCGTGAGTGAAATGGGGCGGTTGGCGGTGAAAGATGAATGGAGAGCATCGTTAGCTGCCAGCGTGGGTGTGGTCAGCGACTGTGGCGGGACGCCCGGCCTGGGGTCTCTGCAGCCGGCGTGGGAGTGGTTGGCAGCAGCGGCGGCGGGACGCCTGGCCTGGGGTCTCTGCAGCTGCCACTCCCCACGCCGTGGTGTTATCCCAGTTGCTCCCCCCTCCACCTTGCTTATGGACATGATAGATTGGATCAGCGGGAAGTGGCTGACAGCTGGCATGGATATTGATGCCAGTAGAAGATGGCTTTGGTAATTGGCGTGGGTGCAGTTGGAGTGGGGGATCCTTCATTGTGGCCCCCTCCAGTATCACCGCCGTTGCCTGGGCCACCGTACTATGACATTTGGCCCCTCCTCCTGTGACACTATGGACTGGGTCAACAGCGTGCGGCCCTGGCGATGGATATGAGCGCGACTGGCATGGACGGAGCTTGGCTGTTGGAGTCATTGAAGTTGGATCAGCCACCACTGCCACCGCTGTCCTCACCGCCACCATCACTGGCCGCTTCACCACCTCGCAATCTATCATCGTCTGCAATTTTGACAGCTGGCCGTTACTCTTACATACTGTCCTTAACACTGACCATTTCTATGATGGACACAAGCTTCCCGCTACCCCCTTGAACACTGTTGGCTGCCCCCCCGGGGCATGGAGGAGATGGACATGTCATCTCCTCGTTCCATCTCCCCATGATGTCATCCTGTTTGTTTAATGCCATACTCTCCTCTATGTTATACTGCGACAGAACTTTAGTCCCTCCAGGAACTCCCCCCTTCCCGGGGATGGCCTTCTTGCCTATCAAGACGCTTCCTTAATGATGGATATTGGGATCCTGAGAGGTGGCAGGGGAAGAAGAGATTTCTTAGGGGTTTTTTACAGGGGTTTTAAAATCAAATATTAAGGGGGGGCAGGGGTTTTTGATTCGGATGACTCAGACAGGCTTGGAGGGGAGTCTGCCAGGGCACAGGCCAGAGATAAATAATGGGCGTGGGTTGGGAGTGCTGGGAAAGGTTGGGTTTCCGGGGGAGACATTAAGCCATTCCATTGGGGGGTTTACCATCTCTACTGTTTGTGGGAGGGGCAGATATGGTGGGGGCCGAGGGCCAAATTATGTTCGGGGGATGCAGGTTCGCTGTTTAAGAGTGATCACGTGTTCCGACCCTCATCGCCCTTCTTGCACCCCCAGGTGTTTGGGATTACAGGACCCTGGTCTCCGACTGGTGTCGCTTAACGCCAGGTCCATGGTGCATAAGGCTCTCCTCATTTACGAGCTCATACAAGAGGGTAGAGCGGACCTAGCGTGCATTACGGAGACCTGGTTGGGCCATGAGGGGGGTGTTCCCCTTAGTGAACTATGCCCATCAGGCTTCCGGGCGTTTCACCAGCCGAGAGCCCAGGACAGCGGCGGGGTGTGTGTGGTGGTGGTTATTAGGGAAAGTCTCAGACCTCAGGAGGTCACTGTGCCTCAGATAGGTGGGTGTGAGTCCCTTTTTGTGAAATGGCGCCTTGGAGTTCAGGTGGGCCTTTTTGTTACATACCTGTCTCCCTGCTACGTTTCATCGGCCCTGCCGGAGCTGCTAAATGTGTTAGCTGGATTGACAGTTGATTTCCCCAGGCTTATGATCCTGGGGGATTTCAATCTGCCTTCCATTGGCAAGATATCCGAGTCAGCTCGGGAGTTCATGGCTTCCATGACGGCTATGGACCTAACTCAGTTAATTCAAGACCCCACCCATAATAGGGGACACACACTATTTTTGTCTCTGGGCAGTGGATGAATGATCTAGATTTAGGGGATATTTCTATTCAACCCTCGTCATGGTCTGATCATTTCCTCATCAGGCTTGACTTCCATTCTGCTACCCCTCGCCACAGGGAGGCGGAACTAACTAGATGGTTCTGCCCCAGGCACCTGATGGACCCTGAAAGGTTCCTGATGGAACTTGGGACACAACTCGACCAAAACCCTAGTAGAAGCCTGGGATAGGGCAGCCACTGGGGCTTTGGATCACATTGTGCCTTTGCGGCCTCTGACCCGGTGTTGATCTTGGGTGGCTCCCTGGTTTACCGAGGAGCTCCGGGAGATGAAATGCCGGAAAAGAAGCCTAGAGAGTGGTTGGAGGGCTACCCGGTCTGAATCAGATCGAACACTAGTAATAATTCATATTAAATCCTACTTAGTGGCGATAAAAGTGGCAAAACGGCAACATTTTTCCACTCTTATCACATCTGCAGATAACTGCCCAGCCATCCTGTTTAGGGTGACCCGTTCCTTACTTAACCAAGGAACTGGGAAAGACCCCTTGCAGGGTAGGGCTGAAGAATTTGTTCAGTATCTGCAGGATAAAATCGCTCAGATCCGGACAGGCTTGGACTCTGACTGGGTAGATTCGGGTGAGTAGACAGGGATGAATCTTGTGGAGACAATCTGGGATGAGGTTGACCCTGTGATCCCCGAGGGCATGGACAGGATTATGGGGAGACTCAGTGCTGCCACTTGTGTGCTGGACCCGTATCCCTCTTGGTTAGTTTTGGCTTCCCGGGAGGTGACACGAGGCTGGCTCCAGGCAATTACCAACGCTTCATTGAGAGAGGGGTTCTTTCCCACCGCCTTCTTTAGCCAACTATCATCCGATCTCCAACCTTCGCTTTGTAGCAAAGGTTGTCAAGAATGTGGTAACACACCAGCTTCCCCAGTACCTGGATGAAGCTGTCTACCTGGATCCATTTCAGTCGGGTTTCAGGCCCGGGTACAGCACAGAGACGGCATTGGTCATGTTGGTCGATGATCTCTGGTGGGCCAGGGACAGGGGCTGCTCCTCTGTCCTGGTCCTATTAGACCTCTCGGCGGCTTTCGATACCATCGACCATGGTATCCTACTGCGACGACTCGGGGGGTTGGGAGTGGAGGGCACCATTTTACGGTGGTTCTCCTTCTACCTGTCGGATCGGTCGCAGTTCGTGTTGAATTGGAGGGCAGGGATCGACCCCGAGGAGCGTCACTTGTGGGGTGCCCCAGGGGTCAGTTCTCTCACCCCTCCTGTTCAACATATATATGAAACCGCTGGGCGAGATCATCCGTGGTTTTGGGGTATGGTATCATCAATATGCTGATGATACCCAACTTTTCATCTCTACTCCAAACTACCCAAACGATGCCCTCGACGTGATGTCCCGATGCCTGGAAGCTGTGCGGATCTGAATGGGGAGGAACAGGCTCAAGCTCAATCCCCCCAAGACTGAGACGGCTGGTTTCCGTCATCCTGATTTGTGCATCTTGTTCCATCTTTGATGATAGAGGGAGAAATTTTAGCCCCCTCAGAGAGGGCCCACAATCTAAGAGTCCTCCTTAGTTTAGAAGAACACCTGATGGCCGTGACCACGGGGGCCTTTTACCAGGTTCTCCTGGTACGTCAGTTGTGCCCCTTCCTGGATCGGGATGCTCTGTGCACAGTCACTCATGCCCTCGTCCTTTCTCACCTGGACTACTGCAACACTCTCTACATGGGGCTGCCCTTGAAGAGCACCCGGAGGCTTCAGCTGGTCCAGAATGCGGCTGCACGGGTTATCATGGGGGTACCTAGGTGCTCCCATGTTACACCCCTTTTAGGCGGTCTGCACTGGTTGCTGGTTGTTTTCCGGGTGCGATTCAAGGTACTAATTATGACCTTTAAAGCGCTCCGTGGCTTAGGCCTAGGGTACCTGCGAGACCACCTACTGCCACCAGTAGCCTCCCACTGTCCAGTGCGATCCCACAGAGTTGGCCTCCTCAGGGTGCCGTCGGCCAGACAGTGTTGGCTAGCGACCCCCAGGGGGAGAGCTTTCTTTGTGGGAGCGCCTTCCCTCTGGAATGAGCTGCCCCTGCAGCTTCGCATAATCCCCGACCTCCGGTCCTTCCGACGCGCCCTAAAAAGTTGGCTTTTCCAGCAAGCTGGCCTGGCCTGTTAATTTTATCTAATTTTTAAATGTTAGTGTTATATTAATTCAGTTTGTTTCTTAGATTGTTTCTAATTTTCTTTTAAGTTTTGTAATATGTGTTTTTTAATGCTGTACACCGCCCTGAGTCCTTTGGGAGAAGGTCAGCATATAAATCCAATAAAACAAAACAAACAATCAAATAATTATTTAAGATTTTAGATGTTGCAATAAATATACCTATGCACTACCGTGTTTCCCCCAAAAGAAAACAGGGTCTTATTTTCTTTTGACTCCCGAAATAAGTGGTTGGTCTTATTTTGGGGGAGGTCTTATTATTTATGAGGTACAGGAGTGTGGTCACCTCATGGCTCCTGCTGTGTTGCAATATTATGGGGGAGAGCTTATTTTGGGGGGAAGGCTTATTTTAGTGCATGTGCTTAAAAGCACAATTGGGCTTATTATCCAGGGAGGTCTTATTTTCAGGGAAACTGGGTACTACAAGCTTGTTATAAATGTTGTAGGCCTCTATTTCACTGTTGTAAAGAGTGAACAAAAGACAAAATAGGCCTCTAAATTGATAAAGCATGTGTGGAAGTAATACTTGAATATAAACTGCAGAAAATACAGTATACTGAGAAATATTATGGGTCATTACCCAGGATTTCTAAATGAAAACAAAACTTCTACAGAATATGCTTTCCTCATTTGCTGAAATGTAAGATGGAGAATTCTTCTTTTTTAAGGGCCATGTATCATTCAGTCCTACTATTGAACAACAACGAACCTGTGTCAATTGTACAACTACTCTGCTACAAGGAGATTTTGTCATCAAGTATGATGTGAACAGAGATTCTCCTAATAATTTACAGGTAACTCTAGTTGTTTGACACTTGAACTAATAAAGCAGCACAAAAACAAAAAACCCTACCCCAAATGAATACTATCTTTATCAATGTTTTTAGGTAGTAAATGGATACTTTGTACACTTTTTTGCACCAAAAATCCTTGAACGTTTACCTAAGAATGTTGCCTTTGTAATCGATGTCAGTGGTTCCATGTATGGACAGAAAATTCAGCAAGTAAGTAAATAACATAAATTCTTGTAATATTGCTAAAAGGATGGTAAATTGTACAGCAGATAAAATCAGGTCCTACTATCTTTTACTCCAAGTTATTTACACATATAGTAAAGTATGTAGCATAGTAATCTTGAAAGTATTTAGTAATGTAATTAAAATGTACCTCTTCATACTTAACCTTCAGCTAAGCCTCCTTTTATATGTGTCGATTTAGGCCAGGTTCCCCAAAATCTGGGTCTGTTTGGAACTAGGTTGCATAAGTACCAGGTGAGTGCGTACACGGGCATGCAGCTCTATTCACATGAGTGGCAGGCACTTGGCTTGCGCTTGGAGGTCCACTTGTGTGAGAGTTGGACGCTTGTGCTTGCGCACAAACTCCACTCATGCAAATGGAGCTATGCACGATCGTGTGTGTGCACCTGCCTGTCATACAGAACCATCATGTCTCCCCGCCACTCCCGCTGTGCCACCAAGCCAGAAAGGTTGGAGATTGCTAATTTAGGCCATATATTTCATGAATTATGTCAAGAGTCAAAACATTATTTTAAAAAGTTAAAACTTAACAGTAGTCTTTTTAAAAGGCTAACATGTTATGAAATTATCATTAAAAAAAATCTTAGCTATCTCTCTAGAAAGATTTCATGTTATCTCAAACATCTTACAATTTCATGGGAGAAAGGCAAAATCTCACATAAGTCGGAAAAGACTTAACCAATTTTTATTTATGAAAAATATATATTAAATGTAATGCTTATTGTTCAGGGATAATAGTGTGGATCCTGACTGCTGCACAATATTACTTACCTTTTGACCATAGTTAGCAGACAATGGAGTGTTGCCTTAGTATGGAGATCGATCTTTCAAAAAAAGAAGGATGTTTTTTCCCCCCCTCAGCAAACGTTTGGTTTACAGTATATACCCTTGGGTTAAACAATTGCAGATCTTAAGTGAACAAATTTCATCAAAAGATCTGTAGCATCATATGATGTTGGTGGCAACAGCAGGACATGGGCATAACATCTGGACTTAGGAGCTGATAGCTTCTGTCATATAACAACTTAACATATAGCCTTATATTTTTATTTTATTATTTATTCGATTTATCAGTCGCGCCCTCTCCGCGAAGGGACTCGGGGCGACGTACAATCAAATATATAGGCGTGTGGCATGGAGGAGGTAGATACATCAACATTTAACAATTCAAATAGAAATAAAAGCCACAAAGTTAAGATAAATAACAGTAAAATTACAATTAAAACAGTTAAAATACCCAAAAGATTTAAATTACAGTTTAAAATTGCCAGGGAGGTTAGAGAGTTCTAATTAAGCCAGGCCGGCTAGTTGGAACAGGTGGGTCTTGAGTTTCGTGCGGAAGGAGCAGAGATCAGTCATTGTCCTAATATCTGGGGGGAGGTCGTTCCAGAGGGCTGGGCCCATCACAGAGAAGGCCCTACTCCTGGGTGCCGCCCTCTGGCACTGCCTAGTGGACGGCACCCGGAGGAGTCCCTCTCTGTGAGAGCGGATTGGTCACAGGGATGTATGGGGCAGGATACGATCCTTATATAACTAACTAATAACCAGATTGGGTTATGGAACAGAGTCCTTTGTTGAGAGTTGAGAGCTCCCCAAATATCTTTTTTTAAATAATTCTAGGCAAAGGAAGCCTTGACAAAAATAGTGGGAGACTTAAAGGAAGAAGATCATTTCAATATGATCCTGTTTGAAAGTACAGTTTCAAAATGGAAAGATAACTTAATTCAAGCTACTCCGGAGAATGTGAATCAATCAAAGGAATTTATTCGCCAAATACGTGCAGCGGGGGGTAAGTAGAAAAAAAATGTTAAAGTTAAATTTATATATTAGAATAAGGTTAAAATAAAATGGGTATATTAAAAAACACTACATAGAAAATATTTGAATCTACATTTTCATATGCTCAAAAATTTGAAACTCTGCTTTCACGTTGTAGGAACAAATTTTAATGGTGGTTTACTGACTGGCATTGAAATGCTAAATAAAGCTCATGAACTGAAATCTCTACCTGAAAGAAGTGCCTCTTTAGTTATCACGTTATCTGATGGGGAGGCCAATGTAGGTATGTAGCTGAATGACAGATGAATATGGGAATAAAGATTGCTATTCAGTCTCCTTGTTTTCACATAGTCTTCTCCATATTATATACCACAACTCTGATGATCATGTGTCATGTTTAAACTAGTTGTGTTTTGTGATCCTTTCTATGCAGGTGTAACACATCCCGAACTGATACAAGCAAATGCTAAGAATGCAACTAAAGGAAAATATCCTATATACAATCTTGGCTTTGGTTATGATGTTGACTATGCATTTTTAGAGAGAATAGCAACAGAAAACAATGGTGTGGCTCGCCGGATCTATGTAGACTCAGATGCAGACTTACAACTACAGGTAGAAGAATAAGCATATGAAAGGTTGATATTTACCTCATCCCATCCACAATGAGAAGTGTTTAGCATCCAAAAGTAACCAAAAGAGATTAGCATATATGTACCTCCCACATTGTGGGAGAATATGTTTACATACCATGAAACATAAAGTGAGAAAATACAGGAATCCATTGTAAGTAATAAGTTTCATCATCCCATCAATTAGTTTTCTAAAGTAGTCCTGGAACCAACCAGGTGCATCTTTTTCTGTAATTTTTGACTAGATCCTGATCCCAGCCACTATTTCCCCTTGTTTCTGGCCTCTTGCAAAAGAATCAGCACAGATCAGTGGGATGAAACCTTATCCTTTCTCAGGCAACTAACTACCATTTACTATAGTGGTGCAGTGATTAGAATATGGGACTGCAGGCTACTTCTGCTGATGGCTGCCTGCAATTTGGCAGTTTGAATCTCACTAGGCTCAAGTATGACTCAGCCTTCCATTCTTCTGAGGTCCGTAAAATGAAGCCTCAGATTGTTGGGGGCAATGTACTGACTCTTTAAACGGTTTAGACTTATATACCACTTCATAGTGCTTTACAGCCTTCTCTAAACAGTTTAAAGAGTGCTGTAAAGCACTATGAAGCGGTATATAAGTCTAAGTGAAATTGCTTTTTCATTCCATATCATACTTCATATTTTCCAGGCAAAAATTAATAACTAGTGAGAAGCTGAGTAAAAAAGCTAGAAAAAGGTATTTTGTATTTTGTCCTATTAAAAATGTCTTTTTTTTTTCCAAAAAGCTGTTCAAATCAGGAAAATGTATCTCATGAGAACCTAGTTAGGGAATATACAGTATACTGTATAAAAGTAGTTCTTTTTAATTTAAAAAAAGGGGATTGTCTAGCAATTGAAGGCTTTGAAAAATAGGAAAAGATATCCAGAAAGGCTTTATGTTAGCAAAAATTGTGAATGAAAAGAATTGCACCTTTTCTGTGATTAAAAAGAATAAAAACTCATCAGACTTGAAAAGTGTTCTATTAACATGTATAGTAAAATAGTCCTATTTTTTTACTGCACATGTTTAATCTTATTGCTACGTCTAAACTCACATGGTTAATCCGCCATTTCATAGAATCCCCTTTTTCCATATCTATACAAAATTTTGATGTCAAAAAAGGACAAGTTTTTTTTAAAGATTCAACACTTTCAACAAGAGTTCTGTTTTCCAGAGTACTTTTCCAGGTGAAGGGTGGTCTAGATTCAGATAACAGAAAAATGCCGATCCTAAAAAAAAACCAGCCTCTCATTTGCAATATTTTGATTTTGAGAAGAAATACCCTTTTAGTGTTACAGTTAATAACCCTAAAATCTATTTTGTTTCCAGGGTTTTTATGATGAAGTAGCCAATCCTTTGCTTACTGAAGTGGAGTTAGGCTATAAGGAAAATGCCATCTCAGATTTGACTCAAAACAGTTTTAAACATTATTATGATGGCTCTGAAATAGTTGTGGCTGGACGAATTACAGACAATAACCTGAACAGTGTCACAGCACAAGTAAAAGCTCAAGGGGTAAGTATCTTTCAAATCCAACAATTCTCAAGATAGAGCCACAAGATTCCTGTTTCTACAACACAAACAAAATATTCACAGTTCCATAAACATAATTCTGTAGATACTCCAGGGAAAATCAGGTAGTTTACCTGTCTCTATCAATATTAGTCAGAACTACAGTTATCTTGAAAATTTTGATTTTGGAGATGGTCTCTATTTATATTGCTTTAGAGACAGGGGAGCACCCAGATTACTGTTATATTGGCTAATTATTTCACTTAATACCTAGCCAAACTGAATTTAAACTGCCAAGAAATCTCCATCCATCCACATTTAAACATCAGCTTCATCTGTCATAAGACTGAAACAAAGAATTTTCAGGCAGTGAGACATCAATATTATTACTAGTTTTACATGGCTGAAAGCTATGTGGGCATGTTGAGCCTGGATGACAAATAAAGCATCATCCACTCAACACAAGATATTAGAAGGGGACTGATGGCACCTTGTCCATCTAACCAATGTTAGTCAAAGACACAGGTTTTTCTAAGTTGCAGCACACTTTATCAGATACATTGAGTGGCTGGACAGATGTAAGATTTAATTTGAAATTTGGCAGGGAGGGGGAAAAGGTATTTATTTATTTATTATTGAAAAATAGTTATATAGTGATTACATAGGAACCCAGCTTTTACCAAACTCAAACCAAGAGAAAAAAACATTTAGGTAGAGTAAAAATATTAAAACCAAAATATGTTACTTGCAAGACAGTACAGGTATCTTCTCAGTTAATAATTGTAATGCTACGGCATTCATTGAAACCTTTAAAGACTGCCTGAAATATTTTGATACATGTGCATTCAGCCATCTGTTGCTCATTGTACATAAATAAAGAAATAAATGCCTGTATAAAAGTGTACTGCTGAAAAATTATAGTGCAATTATAAATCCAATCCTTTTCTTTCGTCTAGGCACTAAATGAGGTGACTTATACTGAACAAGCTGATGTTGAGGAAACAACCAAAGCTTTTGAAGAGCAACAATACATATTTGGAGAATATATTGAGAGATTATGGTCTTATCTCACCGTTCAACAACTTCTAGAAGCACGGTAATGTTGGACTTTTTCAACTTTGTGGTTGCTCAAGAGACGTCCATGAGAATTAGTAAATCAATCACTTTCCATCCTTTCTTGAGAAAGATTATACTTTAGGGAAAATGAGTTTCATTAGTTTGATTCAAAAATGTCTGGAATGGACTAGTGCAAAATAATTTTTGCAGGTCGTCTAACTTCACAATAGAGTTTGATAAGTTTAGTTTTAAGTCCCAGTTATTTCCTTCGCCTTGCAGGAGACAAGTCTTTTGTTTCCAAAGTGTTCATGAGGCTCATATCCTATTTATTTTATTATTTAGAACAATTTAAAATATATATTTGCATTACAGGGTGGAAAAATACTGGATAATTGATATTATCATGGTTAAAACAGTTTCTAAATGCTTCTCCATTGTCCTTGCTTTTAGTTCTGTAACACAGGGAGATGAAAAGAAAAACATTACTTCTAAAGCTCTGGAGTTGTCTCTGAAATATAAGTTTGTGACTCCATTAACATCCATGGTTGTCACAAAACCAGAAGACAATGAAGAAAAGGAAGCAGTTGCTGACAAACCCACAGAAGGTACAGATATTGTCATATAGACATTAGTCTATCTGGCTTTTAGTGTTTGGGGGACAATATTCAAAATATTCACAGTTGAACTAGTCAAGAATATCCTGGAACAATAGGTGCTATGTTTTCCCCTTAGATTGGGATAGGAAAGCATGGATTTTGATTATGAGTTTTTCAGCAGCATCTGCAAACAGACCAAGGTGGATCCGATTGATGTAGGCAGCATCATGGCATGGCAACACAAACTCCACCTCTTTTCTATAAGCATTTTAATTTAATTAATTTTATTAAATTTATAGACTGCCCCCTCTCCCCGAAGGGAATTTTGACATTACATGTATTCCCCAAAGGAGAAGAAGTTGAAAAGAACAATCTCACAATGTGGCTTTTGTCATCTTTTGTTCTTATTTTTTTTTAAATTTAAACTTAAATGGTTTCAGAACTCAGTTTAAAAATAAAAAAAACAGTAGAAATTAGATTTTTAGCAATATCTTGCTACAGCAATGTTTCTCAATCTTGGGTCTCCCTTAAAACGAGGCAGTCCAGCCATGGAAACTTTAAGATCTGTGGACTTCATTGATGGCTGGGGAATTCTGGGAGTTGAAGTCCACAGGCCTGAAAGTGGCCAAGGTTGAACACCCCAGCTCTAGAACCACAATGGGTTTAACTAAGCTTATCTGCTCACCTCACCACAGCACAGTTGTTCTTCCTCCCCAAAAGCCTCATAATTTTTGTCCTGTTGTTGCATGAAACCCAGCTTGAAATGAAAGAATTGCAAACTGAAATATATCATCCCTGTTTATCTCTGGAAGAATTAAAGGAAATGAAGTCTTGATGCTGCTGCTTTGCTAAATAACCGCATGACATGAATCGATGGAGGAAGGGGAAGGGAGTGATTTTGTACAAACCATGTTTTCTAATATGAGTAATTAGAGAGGATTTTGAGTCAAAAATATTTTGAAAGAAAGTAGCTGTTTTTAGAAGAAATAAAATAGCTGCTTAGAGACATGTAAATGACATTGTGTGCAGGGCACCCTCCAGTTTATCTTTATTGAGATAGGTCAACTATATTTTTTTGCAGTCAATCTAGTTTAGAAAAAAAAATTAAAGTTTCTCTTTCTCTCTGTTTCCCTCCCTCCGTCTTTTATCGTCTTCGGGAACAGCTGAAGGTAAATTGAGTTGTAATTCTTTGTCTTTCTTGTATATGAATATGAGCTTATTATAAAATTATACTTTGAATGATGAGTTCCAGATCTAATTGAAAAGAAGCAAATAAAGCAATAATAAGTCAAGGGTGTTTTTAATAAGTTTAGCTCAGATCTCATATCTTTCCATCCTATTTGTCAGCACTCTCTCTCCCCTTCCCCGTTCCTCTCCCCCTTCTCTATTTACCCTTGGAAACAGCTGAAGGTAAGTTCAGTTCTAATTCTTTCCCTCATATTTCATGTCTAGCCATTCCATTGGTCAGGTTTAATGAAGTTTAGTTCTTTTCTTTGCTATTTATTTAAGGTGAAATGCGTACATTTTCACAATGGAATGAATTTAAATATACAGTGTTTTTAAAGAAAGGTGTATGCCATATATTCCATTTATTAGCTCAGAGCAATTTTATAAATATATAGGTTTAACTATATAAAATTTTTAGTACTAGCCTAATTTTCTGAAATTTATTGTACAGCTTGGTTGATTATAAGCAAAGTTTCATTTGAATCTTGCCCACCATGCTTGTGCAGATGGGAATTGCCTTACATCCAGGAAGGTCATATCCACATTTAATAAAAACAACAACCAAGTATTTAAAGGAATTGTATTACAGACAACTCTGGGAGCAAATTTGGACTGTTTGCTCCAACAGGTCCATGGTAAAAGTAAAAGTCAGCTACAGTTGATCTGGCATTCTAACTTCAGTCTGAAACCTCTGTGTGGGTGTTTCATTCTTTTTGTTTAGTTTTTATAGTGATTTCTTCACTCACCGCAGGTTGGTGCTCTTTATAGAGATGTTTAACTACTGCAGCGCTTCTTGGAATGACCTCTGTAGTAATGTGGCAATTATGGGTAAGGAAGGGTTTGATGCTGCAGTGATGTGTACAGGCTTCAAACGTTCTGCTTTCTTTTGGAGAAAGAAACTTACCATAATTGCCAAACAGTGAAAAGAAGTGATCTTCCATTACTTTGAGGCATAAAATACATGAAATTTGTGCAGGGTAAACCTTAATTAGGTGCAATTCCTGAAGCACTATACTCACACCAAGAAAAACAAACAAAAAGTAACAAAATCTCAGCCCATCAACATGCAAGATAGGCGCACAATTTTATTTCATTACTTGGTTTCCCGATTGTCCCTGTCCTTCCTTCAAATGTTATGTAATCCTTGCATTCTCCCCAAATATTGCCTTTCCCTGCCCCAAATGTGAACCTGCCCTTCAAAGCTGTTATTGAAATGGAGTCGAATGTTAATTGATATATTTATAATTACAACATGTGGAAGCAATTGTTTTGTTTTGTTTTTCTTTTCTTTTATGCAGCAAAGAAGCAGGTGTTCAGCTCTCAACCTCCACCCACAGGCTCTCACTATTATTCTAGTGGTAAGTTTCTTTTTTAGAGTTCATAAATATCTGACACACATAGACATAAACAAGGAGTGATTGATATCAATAGTAAGGGGGGGGGGGAAATCTAAATATTTCTGAGGCCCTGGAGAGTGAATTCATGAAGTAAAGGCCACAAAAGGCTTTCAGGTCTTCCAGTTTGAGGCAGAACAGCCAATTGTTGGGTGTAGACTGGAACGTCTCATGCCATACCGTAAAATGGGAGGCGCTTCAAGGAACGGATCAAGTCTAGTGCAACTAGATATAAATATCTACAACATCAAATACAGTATCTATATATCTATAGGTAAAGGTAAAGGTTCCCCTCGCACATATGTGCTAGTCATTCCCGACACTAGGAGGTGGTGCTCATCTCTGTTTCAAAACCGAAGAGCCAGCACCATCTGAAGACGTCTCTGTGGTCATGTGGCTGGGATGACTAAATGCAGAAGGTGCATGAAATGCTGTTCCCTTCCCACCAAAGGTGGCTCCTATGTTTCCACTTGCATGTGAATATGCTTTCAAACTGCTAGGTTGGCAGAAGCTGGGACAAGTAATAGGATTCGAACCGCCGAACTGCCGACCTTTCTGATTGACAAGTGTCTTAGCCACTGAGCCACCACATCCCCTATACCTACAGCTATATCATAAGGGACATGGTGGCTAAAAAATATAAATATTTCTGAGGTCCTGGAGAGTGAATCGATGAAGTGAAGGCAACAAAAGGCTTTCAGGTCTTCCTGTTTCAGACAGAACAGCCAATTGACTGGAACGTCTCATGTGTTACCTTAAAATGGGAGGCACTTCAAGGAACGGATCATGTCTAATGCAACTATTGCTGCCTGTGAAAGATTACAGGCCTTATTTTTTTCTCAGCCCCCTCAGTCATCAACTAGAGATGATTTCGTAACAAGAAAATGAAATCAATGACCTCCTCCTCTCAATTTCCAATGCTGGATTAAAGCTAAGGTCCATGTTACAATAATGTTACACTGAATGTTCTTTTTACTGTGAGGGCACTGCAGAAATATACTAAATGGAAATTCTGTATCTTTCCATACTTTTTATTCTTACATTCTTCTGTTTCATTTTAAATGATGCACAAAAAAATTCACAGAAATCAAATGAGCTGTTGATGGAAGCATGATTTTGGTATAATTTCCTCTTTGCAGTTGATGGAGACCCTCACTTCATCATAGCTGTACCCCAGAAAGAAGATGCTCTTTGTTTCAATATTAATGAGGAGCCCGGGGTAGTGTTAAATTTGATAAGAGATCCAGTTACAGGTGAGCCTTTCTTTTCTCAAACCGTGATTGTAAGTAAGGAAGATGTTGCACTGCTAGATCAGTTCTTTGTGTATCTAATTGCATTTGATTTCTGTTTCCTTTGGATAAAGAATATGCAGATAACATGTAAATTCTTACATGTATACATGTAAGATACAGATAACATGTATCTTCTTCTTTATAATGCCCAGGCTGACTGTCAAAGCTATTCAGATTTGGACTGCTTATTATTTAAGTGGAATTAGGGGCTTTTTCTGATCTTGATTTATTTGCTTCTTCTGGCATACCCATTTCCATACAGTACAGGGAACCTCAGCTGCCACTGTCTTGTATATTCAACTAATACTAAGGAAGCTTCTACTACTCTCTTCACAAGACCTGTTTATGTGTTATGAATCCAGAATTCTTGCCACACAGGAGGTATATATACTGGGGTTGCCACATTGTTAGATTAGTGGCTGACAATCCCATATTCTAAAGTCTGCTATAGCAGGACAGGTAGATAATAGAAGTATCACTACAGTACTCCAATACAATATAACTTTCTTCCCCTTTTCCCCTCCTCAAAGTCCATGAGGAGTGATTTTCATGCTTTGGCTAGGTTAGTATTGGAAAATTGAGCCATCACGTCTATATAATCATATAGGAGATGGCATAGGAACCTTTGTACTCCAAATGTTCATCCATTATATTGTTCCATTCTGTTATAACCACTTATACATTGATTCATGCTAATATATCTAAAGAATTTGCATGAACAATATATTCAGGGTTGCCTAAGCTTATCAAAACTTCTGCTATATCCTAAAATCCACTCACCATCAATATATCTCAAGATAGATTATATCTTTTAGTTCTGAGTGTATGTGCCATTTTGTTAGTTCTGAATGGATGTTTATTTGTGCCAACTTTAGATATCAGCACCTTAAAAGTATTGTAACAGATGTCTTCAGGGAAGTCATGGTGATTCTTAGACACCAATCTACAAGAGATGATCACAATAGCAGATTATCAGAAAAGATGTGATTTTAAATCATGAAACATATCCAAATAGAGTAGAAATTGATTTTTTTTAATTGAAAAGGCTTCAGAATGTGATGTATGTGTTTCAGATGTACCTGAACTACATTATATGACTTCTAAATGCTAGAATTACCAATAAATGGTCATTGCCCTTTGGAGAAGCTACTTGCCTATATATAACCCACTCTGTTATTTTCTAAAGCAATAAATATGTAATTATCCCAAGTTAAAAGAGATTGAGAAAAATAAATTACTCTAAGAAGTATAATTGATTACACTAAATATTTCAAGATTGCTTAAAATACCAGAGGGGACCAATGGCTTTCTTTTCAGTACAAATACAATATTATTGTAAGGGAATATGCTGTCGGTTAAGATTAGGGAGAAAAGAAATAAACATTTCATTTTCATTAGAGTCAATCCCATTTTAACAAAAATATGCAGTATAGAATTATGCCTCTTTGAAAAGTAATATTTAAAAAATATGTTACTTAGACATAAGCCATCCCTTTAACATCACTTCTGAACTTTAGGTGTTACCGTCAATGGACAGCTTATTGGTGATAAAAAGAGCATCAACAATGTAAGACCACAGAACACATATTTTGGAAAACTTGGGATTGTAACTATGAATCAGAATGTAAGACTTGAAATAACAACTCAAAATGTCATTCTTCAAGATGGTATGAAAAGGAGAGTGTTCAGTTGGTTTCATGAAGTTGACTTGCAACAGCCTGGGTGAGCTTTTTATATCCCTAATATATAAAAGTGTTATTCTTAAATCAGGGATGGGCAACTTAAAGCTTCTGTAATTTTCCACATCTCTTGGCCTATATCAAAAGCCTAAGACAAGATAACAGATCAGATTTCTGACATGTTATCTTTATTTCTTTGCAGAATGCAATGAGGGGAAAAAGAATATCAAAAAGAATGGATGTTCCTACCCACTGTTTCTATGTCTACCCTCCCTTTGGGCTCTGCTCTTAATCTCTGCTTGTTTCAAATCTATTAACAATGCATTCCCCCAACAGACTAACCCTGAAAGAAAGTTATCTTCACAAGGAAACAAGTTTGCCCAGTCCTTATATAACTAAAGTGAGGTAGATTTAAATAAATCCAGCTACAGAGAAAGGCAACAGGCTATAACTTCCTTTGCAAACATGAGGCATGCTTGATAAAAAATAATAATTATGTGAAGTATAAAATATTCTATATGGCCTATGAAATATAACAGTAAGATACATTTTTGAACTATATATTTTCAATATACTTCAGATACGTAATATGGCCTACATTTAAGTAAATACGTACCCGTGTTCTAGTTATCTTAAAAAAAGGTGATGACCCATATAAATAATGGTGAAGTTGTGGGGGAGGGGGGTAATATTTCAAGAAAGAATCTTCTTATGTCACTGAGACTGAGGTAAGAACATCAGAAAAAGGATGTGGAGTCAGTCCATGGCTAGAAAATTTCTTCTGTTATCAATGTTTCTCACCCTTAGTAACTTTGGGATGTGTTGATTTCAACCTTCAAAATTCTCCAACCAGAATGCTTCATATCTTAAAGCTTCAAAGATTGAAAAATACCATTACAGGTAGTCCTCAACGTATGACCACAATTGAGCCCAACATTTCTATTGTTTAGCGAAACAGTTGTTAAATGAGTTTTGCTCCATTTTCTGGCTTTTCCTGCCACAGTTGTTAAATGAATGACTACAGTCATTAATTTAGTAATACTGTTATTAAGTGAATCTGTCTTCCTCATTGACTTAGCTTGTCAGAAGGTCACAAAAAGTGATCACATGACCCCGGGACACTGCAACCATCATAAATATGAATCACTTGCCAAGCATCTGAATTTTTACAGATGTAAGTATAGTGAACAGTCATAAGTCACCTTTTTCGGTGCCATTGTAATTTTGGTCACTAAAAGAATGATGATAAGTTGATGACTACCTGTACAGGCACCACTTATTTTGATTTATCTATGCAAATGTGCCATCCAAAAGCGTAGCAGATACATATGTAAAGAGTGGAGGATTTTCTAGGATTGGTTTCAGCTGCAATTGAGAAATCTAAGTTGAGAAATCTAATTTGACAAGGTGAGGAAGGTGGGCATTGTACAGGATTGTTATGGGCATTTATATTTTTGAAACTGAACATTTTGAGAGCCAGAACTGTTAGGCTGTAGCCAAATTTAATACTAGGCTTCATTTAAACAATAGCCATGTGCTTACAGATGCCTTCTCCATAAGTGGTTCTCCCCTTGCAACCAATTTTCCTGATTCGACTCCCTGCATTATGCACACTAATAATCATGTTTTCCTGCTTGGTTTCTTTCCCCCCACTTAGTTTGACACTAATGATCAAACGAAAAGAGAGCGTAGAGGTTTCGATGGATAATGGAGCAAAGTTTATTGTGGTTCTACATCAAGTGTGGAATCATCCACTGCACCAAGATTTCCTGGGATTTTACATGATGGATAGTCACAGATTATCTGAACAAACCCATGGTTTACTAGGTAACACAAAGAAGTTATTCTAAATATTTTTTGTGGTTTTGTTTTTGTTTTTTCACTGCTTTTCTTTCATAAGGCATTTAGTCTTCTGACATGGCATGAGGTTAAACTCCTGACTGACATGGCATGAGATTAAATAATCAGTAACACTTGCTTTATACATGTGTTTGTTGCCAGCAACGCAGTGTTTATTTCTGGATTGTGCCTTCTGCTATCATTGATTGTGTGTAAAACTTGTTGAGGTTTTGGTAGGATTTTTTTGTGGGGGGAGTATTATTATGGGTAATGTCCAATGTGGTTTATAGCAACACATTCCATTCCATCTCTATATCCCGATTAGAACACACTGCCTGACATAGACAGCAATAAATATATCCTGATGTTTATTTATTAAAGATCAGCAAACATCATAAACAGTTAACTGGCAGAATGGGGTAAAAGACAAGCAGAAGCAGGGAGAGAGAGAGAGAGATGAACATTAGATAAAAATAGAAAAGAATCATTGTATATAGGGGTTGGGCAGCATAAAAAATAATAAATAAAATAAAAAGTAAAATGAATAAAATGATAATTTATTAACTGAAGACTATTTCTGAATAAAAAAAACTCTAGAACTTTTCAGATTAACTGGAATTATCTCCAGTTCCAAAGACCTAGTTAATGTTTTGGTTAACTGAGATTTAATCCTTTAATGAAAAATAGAATCACCAGTTTGTTCTATTTCTTTTGGGGGCTTTGAAAGAAACAATTTGGTGGAGAAGGACAATGTAGCCAATCATTTTGACTCTGGGCACACTTCCTTGCTTTTCCCCTTCCCATATTAAAGAAAAAACTGCTCCCTAATTAACAGTTTCTTCTTTAATAGGGGGGCAAGAAAAAAACCTATGCCACGAAGACCTATCAAGAGCCATTGTACAGGAGTTGTACACAATAGTGGGGAGAACCAGTATTTACAATACAATACAATACAATACAATAGTAGAGTTGGAAGGGACCTTGGAGGTCTTCTAGTCCAACCCCTGCCTAGGCAGAAACCCTATACCATTTCATTTCTAGAGCCTTTCTAGAGCCATTTCATCTCATCTGTAGCTCTTTATCTCTGTCATATGTCAGAGTAGCTAAACAGTCATACACAAAGCTCAAACAATTTCCAAAACCGTATTTTGGAGCATCCAACAGGCTTATTTTAAATTTGAAACTTAGTGCCCCATTGCCAATCCCAATGGTATTATGACCAATATAAGGCAAGTTCTCTGAAAGCAGAAGTACTGTATGCAATCTTTCTGTATAAGTAAAAGATAGAATTAGGAACTCAATAGGGTAGCTCTAAATGTAGTTACATCCAACTTATAGCCAAAATTAGCACTGTCAAATGTAAGAAACAGGTCCTCTTATGATTTGCTCTTGAATGACTGACAACTGTTCAATCAAGTTTCTGTTTTGCTCCCAAGTGACTGGCAACTGTTTAATAATTACTGTTGCTGCTGTCATGTTTATTTTAAGGGCAATTTTTCCATCCAATCGACTTTGATATACTTGAGGTCCACCCTGGATCGGATCCAGAAAAACCAGATGCCACCATGATTGTGAAAAATAAGCAGCTGACAGTAACCAGGTAAAAAGAGGCTGACATTTTAGCTGCCATTGACACAGTTGCATGAAGTGGATTCCCTAAGCTCATTGCTTTCTGTATTATATTGCAGGGGATGGCAGAAGGATTACGTAGCTGATATCCAGCAGGGCGCCAATATCCCTTGCTGGTTGATTCACAACAATGGAGATGGCCTTATTGATGGCAAACACACAGACTACATTGTTCCCAGCATATTTTGAAAAAAATAAATAAACCTTAAGAATAATTATGATGATGATGAAAAAGTTCATGTTATGATAACTGCTTGTGATATCATCTAAAGAAATATTCTAAAATTGGGGATTTTATTGTGAATCCAAATAATTGAAACTGATAGATTCATGGTACAATATGTGTATCTTCTGTTTAGATATAATTTCAATAGACTGGAAAACTTCAAGTTGATTGAATTACACATTTATTTTCTACTCATTCCTGACTATCTGTAGGCAAGTTTACAAAACTAAACATCAAATATGGAAAAAAACTTATATGTTGCAATGCAAAAATCTCCCCAAAATGTCTGGCTAAGGTTGTGCCTAAATTTTAATAATGTTTGTGTGCAGGCATGCATGTGTGTGTGAGTCAACTCCAATAGCAATTTGTTCTGATGATTTATTGTGTACATCTTTTATGTGCACTAAGACCTTATGCACCAAAGACAAATTTCTTGCGTGAGCAATCATACTTGGCCAATAAAGAATTCTGTTCTATTCTACAGATACAGCTGCTTTAGATAAATGATAAATAACATGGTGAACAATATGAAACCTTGCTAAATTTTCAAGGCCAATTTCAAAGCAGTCAAGCAAATGGTACTGATATTATCTTCTGACAGTGCTCAGAGAGGCAATAGCAGAACCACCATTAATTACCATTATGGGAGAAATGTTCACAATACAGTTTAGGTTGGTGTCACCCTTTGCTTTTTCATTTGATTCATACCCTGAAGGACCACATTATGTTGTTCTTTATGGATGAGGGGAGAAATCCATGGCTTATTTTCAGTGGTGGGATTCAGCCGGTTTGCACTGGTAGCCAACTGTCTGTTCAGTTTGGTGAACTGGCTGCAGCCTTGCCCCTCCAGTCTCCACCATTCGTCCCCTTGCTCAGCCTCTCCTCGCTGGGATGCTTGACTGATACTTTTGGTGAGAGTAAGGAACTATTGACAGCCTACTTCCCCCTCCCTCCTTATGCTGCGCCAAAAAGAGTCACCACTTTTTGCACATTCCTGTCTGGCCAGACTAAGGCCATTTCTCATTCTTGGCACTCTTCTAACTACCCACCCTGCCCCCCTACAAGCAAGCGACATCCGTGAAAGCAAAACCCCAATGCGGCTCTAAGGCGCCTGAAGGGAGGAAGCTTGGGGAGATGGCATCTTGGCAACTGGACTCAGGGGAGCTCAGGGTCGGGTTGCGAGAAGTTTACTTTTTTGTGTGTGTGTGTGCTTTTGAGTCAATGCCATTTTCTTTGCAATATAATAATAATAATAATAATAATAATAATAATAATAATAATAATAATAATAATTTAATTTGTTAGCCGCTCCCTCTCCACAAGGGACTCAGGGCGGCGTACAATAAAAAACATACATAATACATATAAACATATACATGCACACATACACATACATATACATACACGGAGGAGGTAACAATTAAATACATCATGATGATAATAATAAAATTAGCCATTTAAAATGCCCCATAGTAAGATTACAAATTTAAAAAGGACTGTCAGGAGGAATAGGATAAACTACAGTTGAGCCAGGCCAGATAATTGAAAGAGGTGGGTCTTGAGCTTTACACGGAAGGAGCGGAGATCGGAAGTAGTCCTGATGTCAAGGGGGAGGTCATTCCACAGGGCTGGGCCCATCACATAGAAGGCCCTGCTCCTGGGTGTCGCCCCCCGACACTGTTTAGCGGACGGCACCCGGAGAAGTCCCTCTCTGTGTGAGCGGATTGGTCGTAGGGATGTATGGGGCAGGATGCGATCCCGCAGGTAACTAGGTCCTGTGCCATGGAGCGCTTTGAAGATCGTAATCAAAACCTTGAAACGCACCCGATAGACAACAGGAAGCCAGTGCAGCTCGCGCAGGAGAGGTGTTACATGGGAGTACTCCTAATATTTCAGAAGTGGTTTGCCAATGCCTGCTTCCCAGGGTTGATATCTGATCAGGCCTGATCAAAGTGCAGATGAAGAGTTGAACAACAATTAAAACCACCATAAAAAAATGAAGGACACTACAAAGCACCTAAGTCAGCAATGGCACTGAGCCTTAGCAATAAGGAGCAACAGGGCCAACATGCACAGTGAACACATTATTTGCAAAGTTGGTTAGATAACCAAGATGACAAGGAAAAATGTGTGAATCTTTAATTTTGAGGTATGCCTTAAATAGAATAAATGAATGAATGAATGAATGAATGAATGAAGGAAGGAAGGAAGGAAGGAAGGAAGGAAGGAAGGAAGGAAGGAAGGAAGGAAGGAGTGGGTATCCTGTTATTGATCCAAGAAATCTGGTAAGAAGTAGACACACAGAATCTTCTGGCTTAAATAAACTACCTGGAAAATGTGCTGCTAAGATTTGCAGCCTCCCATTGAAAGAAAATTCTATTTCACATTTATTTATTTATATTTATTTATTTATATTTGGTGCTTCTAGACCGCCCCCTCTCCCAGAAGGGACTCGGGGCGGTGTACAGTCCATAGAGAATATCACAAAATACAATAAAAAATTAAATATGTACAGTTTGGAGGAGGTTAAAATGCAATTAAAAGAACTGTACAAAGCTAAATAAATATAATTTTTTTAAAATCCCTAAAACAGACACAACAGATTAAAAAACCCTAAGATAACCAGATAATAATACATTTGCCAGGAGGGGCAGTTGTAATTATGCCAGGTTAACATGTTAAAAGCTAGTAAGTAGTTATTATATACCTCCCTAATTCATGCTTTTCAAGTTTCACTTCCGGTTATGTTAGCTAAAAGGTAGGAAATTTAGCTATACATACAGAAAACAATTCAGAGAAAGGTACGGTATATGCAAATCAGTTAAGGAGCATCTTTTAAAGCTTGTGAGTCAAATACAATGGAAAATCCCTTGTTGCAACAAAAAATGAAAGAGGATGGACAACACTTAAGGAATTATGCCTTCTGACGCCCAAATCTGGAAAAAAGGTAGGTTGGCTAGAGAAGCAGCAAAATCCTCTGCAATGGTCTAGAATAGATCTCAGTCATAACAACACAAACGAACGAACGAACGAATGAATGAATGAATGAATGAATGAATGAATGACAAAATTCTGTAATATACTTAACAGAAGAATAATACATCTGCAGTAGCTTAAGAGTAAACGTCCCTAGGTTACCTCTTATGTTTAATAATGGTGTCCCAGCCAATTACTAGTTAAAAGTGGTGAGGCCCTTTTTTGGGCCATAGCCTTTACTATAATTAACTGATAGGATCTCCCCCTGTCCGGTCCCCCCTTTTACACTTAAGCATGGGACAAAGCTGTCCTAGCAGTATCTATTTTTTCTACTTCGCCCATGACATTGTCTTCATGTTTTCTCCAACCTATGAGTTGAGACAGGCATATATCAGCTTCTTTAAAAAGTATATTTTCCCCTTTACTTTGACACTGTCCTGTGGCAGCCTAAAGGTGGATAAAATCTATTCCAGTTGTCAACTATTACTTTGGAGGGAGATGCTCTACTCACAGCTAGTAATTGGGCACACAAGCAGGATAGAGATTTTCAAGAAAGATAGAAGATTTCAAGTATGTTTTCGGTTATCTGGAGGGAGAATGGATAGCACTTACTTTAGTTGGAGAAAAACCAATTTAAGGAATTTCCCAAAAGACAGAATTGTAATGAAAATTGTGATTTTAAAGTATGTTATCATTCTCCTTTATCCACAGTAATTAGGCACATGCATCCTTCAAATTAAAATCATAGGTACTATTTCTAGAATTAAGATTTCTCTTTTTTTTAATAAGAGAGACCCATGGAGTCCCAATAAGTTGGAAAAGTATTTTGCAGACCTCCAGATGTCCTCTTTTCAAAAACTCTGGTTTCTGCATTTTGCACTTCTGTGTGATAAGAATATCAACATAAAGTACACCTTAGCATCACTTCAACTATTGATTGTGAAAAGTGTTTTTCCTCCTGGATGGGTAAGTTGCTAGGCATCTACATATGTATACGAATCCAACAGGTAACAGTAAAATGCAGATCTTAAACATTATATAGAAAAGTTATTGTGTTGTGTCTTTACACTGCATAGATCCCGTGGTTGGTGAGCAGCAGTTGATTGGTTTACAAAATAGTCTCTAAATAGAGATTCTAACCTAGTAGAATAGCATGCATGTGTTGCAGTGAAAGTAGGTTTGGGTATACTGAGAATCTGTAAAACAACTGACTGGTGTTGTCTTTACTCTTGGTATAGACTGCTGCATGTGGCACAGAGATAACTAAGGCTGATAATTTAGTCTGCACCTTCTATACAGTACTAAAAAGTACTGGGCAAAAGCTTCAATTGACCAAAGCTGATGTTTATGGTCATGACTGATGATGCCTGCAGCACATGAAAGTTTGGGGGAGGTTTCCCAAGGGGTGCAAACCTAGTTCACATTGCACCCATTGATTTATTGGTTGATTAAGGAATCTTTTCTTACAACTTCATGTTTGTTACAGGTACAAACACATGATATTGTAAGCCGTACAAATCACACAAGTGTCATAATATCTATGGGAAAGCGCTTCAAAGAAATTTATCTGACAAAATACCAAAATAGTGAAAACATTTTAGCATCCTTTTGCATTGTATGCATGATAAAATGTTCCTATCTCTTTAGTAGAATGATATAGATACATCCAGTGTTAGGTTTGTATATATGATTAATTACTTCTTATATGAAAGATATTTCCAAATTTGGCAGCCGCAGTTTGAAAGGGTGTATGCCATCAGCAGACACTTCATGGGAACATGAGACCCAACTACCCTGTGATGGGGTGAGGTCCCGTTCTCATCTCAGATCCTGTCAACTTAGCAGTTCGAAAGCATGCAAACATGAGTAGATAAATAGGTACCACTTCAGTGGGAAGGTAACAGTACCGCCTGACGTCATGCTGCCCATATGACCACAGAAATGTCTTTGGACAGCTCTAGCTCAATGGCCTTGTCACAGAGATGAACACTGCCACCTAGAGTTGACAAAGACTACTGGAGTAAAATTCTGAGGGACTTCTTTACCTTTACCATTTATTTCTGTTAGCATACCTGTGGACCTGATAGGGTGTTCCCTCACACTTGTAGACATTTGATGGATATTTGTAGGCTCTAATGAGTGAGGTTACTGTTTTATTGGTTTATGCCTTGGTTGTTTCATGATTATATTACTGCAGTAGTCTCCTGGCCTGGGATCCTGATTCTGTTCCCTATCCCATAATCTTAATTCAGGACAGTGCCTTTCGGCTATTCTTATGTCAGCACAGGTAGGCCTTGTTTGCCAACTGCTTCACTTAGGGACCATTCAAAGTTACAATGGCACTAAAAAAGTAACTTTAAGACCAGGCCTTGCATTTATGACTGTCATAGAATCCTACGGTCACAGGATCACCATTCACACACTTTGCAAGCAGCTTCTGATAAGTAGTGTCAATGGAGTAGCCAACAGTAAAACTGCAAGTCACAGTCATGTGCTGTCTCATTTAATGACTCACAATTATTTGCTTAACAACTGTCACAGAAATGAGGTTTTAAGCCCCTCACAGCCACTTGATATTTTGCTTAACGACAGATTTTTCCAGTCCCAATTGTGTTAGGTAACCAAGGGATAACTGTATAGTACAATGCTCTTCACTGGTTTTTTTCTCTAAACCAGAGTCCCACTGAAACTACCAGTCCTTGCGTTAGGAACCCCACCCACTCAGGATTTGTCCGCCATTATTTCTCCCTACAATTCAATTTGTTCTTTACATTTTTCTGATCAGCCCCTTTTTCACTTCCCTGGAATTAGATTCCTTCTTTACACTGCCCCCCTCCCCCAAGAGCTTCTGGGCCCTTAAAAGGGATTTAAAAAATCTTTTATCTGTTAAGTTTAATAGATTAGAGGGGAGATAATTTAACAGTTCGGTTTTATTTTAATATATATGGATATGCTTGGATAAGAGGTCGGTTCCTACCAGTTCGGACCGGTTCGGCCGAGTAGGTAGTAACTTGGTCGGACATGCGCCTGAACCAGTTCTATGCTTGGGGCCGCCATCTTGATTTTCTGTTCTGCACATGCACAGAACAATCTGCATTGAAAAAATATTATTTTCCCCCTTTTCTAATGTGTGCATTCGCAGACCTTTTTAGGTGCAAATGCGCACGCACTCGGAGCAAAGATTTTTGTGTACCAACCGGTAGTAATGCTGGCAGGAACCCACCTCTGGCTTTGATGTATTATTGCAAGGCATTGCTTTAAATATGTTACATGTGTATAGTTATTATATTTGATTTGTCTTTGTTGTTAATATTTGTTTAAACTGTTGATTGTTTGACTGTTAACTTGATTGATTGTTAATTTGTGAACTAATTTTATTGCGTTGTTTTTTGTGATTACGTGTTTTTCTGATGATAATTATTAGCTAGCATGTGTAGAATAAATACGAACACATATATACTTACTTCAAAATCTTGAAGCACAAATTTTAATATCAGTTGAAAATTATATTTAAAAATTTCCAAGATGTTACATAAGTTTTATAAGGTTTTTAACATAATGTAAATACTTCTTTCTAACAATGTTATATTTTCTTTCATTTAACTATAGAGAGGAAACTATCAGAGCTAATATTAAAAAGAGACTTACGCTGTAATGAATGAAAGGAACAGAAGGGGCAATAGCTCATGAGTTTTGTAGATTAACTGGTGATTTGTGATTGTTTTTGGTTAAGCATATGGTATAGGAGTATTTCACTATATAGAGTAGAAATTATAATTAATTATGATTTTTCAAATTAGGCACAAATGCCATGGAATAACAACATTTTATTGTTTCAAAAGGCCATAAGCATAATTAGATCTGTTTGATTAAAACAGACTAGAGACTATATAGTCAGTGTATGTGCCATCAATCAGACCTTCTGCATTATTGTGAATAAACCAACAGGGAACATCTGTGCCATGCTTGGAATTTTCAGTGTAGTCTTTTTGCCATCCCCTGCAGAAAAATCACAGACAGTGAAATTTAAAATGAAAACTCCCTGAAGGTGAAATACTATTTCCACAATCCTTGAATGATTGTTTACCTGGTGACTGTCAGCTGGTTATTTTTAACAATCATGGTAGCATCTGGTTTCTCTGGAGTAGATCCAGGATGGACCTCAAGTATGGTAAAGTTAATTGGATGAAAAAACTGACCTGAAGATGAAAGCAGGAAGATCAGTTAAACTGTTTTCTAGAAAATCATGTACAGTAGAAACTAAACAGAATATTTATCTTCGCAGAGGTTCTACTTAGCCATGATCCTACTTCTCCCTAGTAGTACTAGTATTAAATATTATAAATACTAAAATCAATAAAAACTAAAATTAAGATAGAAAAATAGAAAGGAAGAGGGAGGAAAAAGATGTAAAGAATAGAAAGAAAAAAGAAAGTGAAGAAAGACTATAGTAAAGACAAGAAATATATATGTAAAGAAATGATTCCAACTTCCACCAAAGCAAGTATGAACAATTTTATTAACTTCCTCTTAAATTACACAAATAAGCCCTTGCTCCTATATTCCATCTGTTAGCTATAAACAAATTCACAAACCATTGTCATTTCAGCAAATGTCTACTTAGGACGATCAGAAATAGCAAAATATTTTAGCTTTGAGAAAACTTTATATTCCTTCTTTTTACTTCTAATAATGTTAAACTTTGTTCCATTCAAATAATGTCATAGAGGTTGATTTCTTTTCATTTCTTCTTTGTCCCTTCTCATGAACTTCAAAGCTTTAACAAGTCTCTTCAAGTTCAATATTGGAAAATTATCCAGGTCACTCCCTTGATTTATTATTTATATGTCCCTTTTAATAAATAAAACATGGGAGGGGGGTGTTTGTATGTCCAATAAATAATATTTCCATGTCATTCTTGAAACCTGTCATTGTTAAATCCACTTTCAACTCAGTCTCTTGTAGCACTTGTTCTCTTCCATTACATTTTTTTAGATAGTCTATCCATATAGGTCATATATTGCTGTTGATTGACGTTGTTAATATTAACTTTTGACACTATTTTTCAGAAGTGTCCTTCAATGTTTCCTGAATTCACCATTCTGTATCTATTAGACAAGTCGTCATGTTCTTCTCTTTAAGTGAAACCTTTGGTTCCCTGTAGTGTCCAGTTTTTTTAAAATCTTACCTTATTACATTTTAAAAAAAACTTTTCCTACAGGAAGGATTCTTTATAATTAATTCCAAATTCTCATTTCAAATTAATCTGAACCCTTAATTGGCTTGCAGCTTTCTAAAAGTTTTAATCAACCTTTTGCTGTTTATTTTTTTAAAAAACATTTTTTTAAAGTTCCTAAGTTTATAGTAAATACATCCTTGTTATTTCCTTTTTGTTTTCGGGGTTTTTTTTGGCAGTTTTTACTTTTAAAAAAACCCCTCCCTTATTATGACCCTGTAATCCTTTAATTTTTAGTAGAGTCAGACAGACCAGATAGAAGTGCTGAATGTTTATTGGCCAGATGCCCTTCCTGAAGCCAAGATTCTAACTTTATTGCTGCCATTCATTTCAAATAAAAGGGATTGAAAACAATAGCACTACTTTCTGATACACACTTTGCCATCTCCTACTTTTCCTCCTTTCCTCCCACCTCATATTTTAATTTTTTTTTTTGTAAAAAAAATAATAGGAGATTGTATCTCTCATTTTGCAATGCTGGTATAATATCATTGTTCAAAGGCTGGTTGTAATATAAAGCAATAAGAGAGATATTCATCTTGCATTCTGGAAGCTTTTCTATGGAATAAGATCAACTCTTTGGATATCGTACATAAATGAAACTAGTCAAGAAAGATATTTAAATCCTCTTTTCCCAGTGTACAAAAGAAATCAATATATTAAAGAAAAAACCTTATGAAAGAGTTACCAAAAAGGAAAATTAATTATATGACATCAAGAAATCCAAGACTTATTCTTGTATATTAATAATAAAACAGTTGCTTGCTACTTTTCATCTTTGAAAGCACAATATTTTTATGGAAAGAAGCTTCAATTATCAGAGCCTTTCAGGTTTAAATAGAATGAACAAATCGTTTTAACTTCTGCACATCAAAAATGTTGCACAGATTCCTACCTAATAAACCGTGGGTATGTTCAGACAGTCTGTGGCTATCCAGCGCATAGAACCCTAGAAAATCTCCATGTTTTGGATTTCTTCGCCATGTTTGATGTAAAATTATTACAAATGTTGCTCCTTCTCCCATAGATACTTCCACACTCTTCTTTCGGATAATTTTCAAGGTCAGACTAGTTTGGATGAGAAAACATGATACAAACAGGTCAATACGATGGTAGTTTAAGCAGACAACCCAAGCCATTTTTATCATTGAGACAAGCAGAACTATTGCTATCAATTTAACCACACTATCACAAAGAAACTCCAAGCTTTACAAGGCTTTTCCAAAATCTTCCTTACGGAGAGAGGACAAAAAAAAATCCTATGAAATAGGATTTTCTCAAAGAACAATTAGCACTACAGGGAAAATTAACATCCGTTAGAAGGGATACTTCTGAATGAAAAACATAACCTTGATTCTGTACATGTTTTGGAGTAGATTCTATTGAATTCAATGGGGCTTATTTCTAAGGGGATACTAATACATTGAAAATTCATTTCATGTTTTTAAATCTTTTATGTGTAGTGTTAGTGTCCCTTTTTTTACCGATCCCTACCATAGTGTTTTTGTCCTTTTCTAAACTTTATTTCTTGGACTAGTGAGATATAGCAAAATTGTCTAATCTCTCTCCCACCACCACTCTCTCACACACACAGAGGTGCGAGGAGGGAAAGGAAGAGAGAGAGAGAGAGGGAGATTTTCTCATGAAGTTAGTACAATTATCAAGCATATTCAGATACCAAGGCTCCAAATTTCTGTTTAACCATGGTTAAAGGTCAGATCAGTTGTTATCTTTCAACATAGCTCTATATTCTTGTTGTGTGGTTAAAACAGGAATCAGAGCATGATACTGCCCTCGCCTGCAAGAGCATAATAAACATCAATTTAATAATAAAGTAAAACATTTTGATGGGTCAGCATCCTTCTTTGAGTTTCTTGACTCAAGTCCACTTTACTTTTAAATGTGATTTAGGCTCTTACGTAGGTTGTAGTAAGGTAACTTCATCCAACCATGTGAATGTCATCTGCTTTGTGCCATTGTGCAGAATGATTCTCTCAGGAGTTACTTCAAGCTTTAAATTCAGTTCTTCATTGAGAATCCCAAGTCTACCGATATAACTGTTCTGTGGCTGGACATCATTCCTGCTCTGCTTATAACCAATCAGCTGTCCATTGACAGTAATGCCTTTAAAAAAAGGATGAAGAAGAGACACCCTTTCTAGGTTTATTTCAGTGAAAAGCAATTTGATTTTATTCCATAGATAAATACAATTAAAGGATGATCAAGCAGTTTTCAATAGCTATAGAAATATATTAGTGCAATGAAATAATATATTTTATGCCCTGCAAAATCATTATAATAATAAATCTGCCCTTTTCAATTATGTTCTTCCACCCTGCCCCCTCCTTAAAGATTTGGGTGTCCCCAGTCTTTCTATTATTTTGTAAAGCTGTGAAAATGTGGCTCTTTCTTCCAGGCATCAGGCCATAGTGTTAGTTCAGCTGTTTTGTAACTGCCTTGGATGCACTGTGTTTTCTAATTGATTAAATCAATAAATACACAAATATCTGAGCTAATTTTTAGGTAGCAGATGAACTAAGAAACCTGTGCCTTGGCAGGATCATTTCAACTTACCTGTACTAGGGTCCCTGATTAAGTTTAAAATTTTCCCTGGATCTTCATAAATGTTAAAGCAAAGATGATCATCTTTTTCTGGGATGTCTATGATGAAATGTGGATCGCCATCAACTGCAAAGAGAAATGGGCCACTTGATCTTTGATTCTCATACAAAGCCTTCTATAGAATTATGCCTTATGATGTATTTTGCCCCTTTTATCATTAATATCATCAACATATTCAAAAAAGAGCCTGAACTCAGGTGCCTGATTGGCACTGAAGTCAGTCATGGTTTGTTTTAACCACTACTGGTTGCATAAGTCCCAGATTGCTAAGTATATCTGTTATAAGCCATGATATACAGTACACAATGGCTATGTTGCTTTTAATCCAATTACATTCACACGAGACACTAAAGCCAAACAGACTACATTATGACTTTTACATCACTGTTTGTAAATATTTCACTTTGCACATTTGAGGTTTAATTCCAAAGCCATTTTATTGAAATTTTATGGCTAAATTACATCTCCTATGAATTTGTTTCACATACTATAATAATATTTTCAATATGATAATACTTTAAGTGTGCCACTCAATTTGTGTTGAAGGTAGCAACATTTTGTGAGCTCCCATCCTTCCATCCTGCTCTTGCCAGGGACATGAAAGGAGCTTCCAATTGGATGTCCACCAGGAAATGATGGTGTTACCAATTAATCTTTTCAACCCAGAAATATCTAGGTGCTTCTGACACGAGTTCAATGCGAATATGTGATAGAAATATTTTCATATAAAGTTTGCCATGGAGTTTTAGATTTAGATTCACCTACTAATCTTCTTTTGTAAAGAAATTCTCTTGTCCATATCCCAGATTTTTCTAACCAGAGTTTGCTGTAATTGATGAACCATCTGTTTAACGTTTTGAATGAGATGATGACATAGCTATAGAGATACTTCTTCGTTACCAGTCATTCTTTAAATGACTGTTCAAAATTACAATGGTACTGAAAAAGAAGACTTACATGCTACCGGTCTTCGAAGTTCCAGCCATCACAGCACTCCCACAGTCACGTGACTGTGCCCTGGGCACTTGACAACTGGTTTACACTTTCAAGGGGTTGCAGTTTCCCATGATCATATGTTTACCTTTTGCAACCTTCTCTGCTGGCTTCCCACAAGCAAAGTCAATGAGGAAATTGGCAGGAAGTTTGCAAGTCACTCTAGTAAATCACTCGGATCCTTCTCTGCCTGGCAGCAGCCATTCCTGAACTGCAATGCTTGCACCATGCACTATATCTTACCTGCCTGTTGGCCTATTTGCAAGTCACCTGGAACTCGCTTAAGGACCTGTGATCCTTGCTTAATGATGGCAGTGGAGATTGCCAAGGTTGCTGTTGCTAAGCAATGCAGTCACATGATGTTGCACTTTACTGTTGCATCACTTAGCGATGGAAATTCCAATCCCAGTTGCCACTGCTAATCGAGGACTGCTTGCAAATGGTTTGGCAAGACAGGATTTTCAGTCACGCTAACTAAATTATTATTTGCCAGGTTTCATGGCATGGCAAACCACGGTTAGAGAAAACTAGAAACAAAAAGGATATAACCTGTGAAAAAGAGGTCTGTATGCTACTCTTTTAGCATAGTCACAAATCTCCAAATTAGATGGGACCAGTGGTGGGATTCAGCTGGTTTGCACTGGTTCAGGTGAACTGGTTGTTATATTATCCACCCACCTATCCTGCTATCACAGTGAATCCTGGGCTTTGCGCTGTGCTGCAATGGAAAAATGGGCAATGGAGCGGCCGGCGCGAGGGAAGGAGAAGGCCGCTTTCCCTCTTTCTTCTCCCTGCTCCTCCTCCCCCCTTTGTGCTGGGCACTCTGTTGCCCATTTCTCCATTGCAGCACAGTGCAGCACCCAGGAGCCACTTTGATAACAGTGGGGGGGGGGCATAATTTAACAACTGATTCACCCAGGGTCAGGATGGCCATCGCAGGAGGCTTGTCCCACATGTGCAGTGGAACTAGAGGACGGGGATGGGCCAACATGACCCTGTGTGAACCGGTTGTTAAATTATTTGAATCCCCCCCGCACTGGATGGGACCCATATATATTACTAATGTGTTTTAAGGTAAAATAATCAGAATATAAAGTGTTTACCAGCAGACTTTACATATTACGTTTTTCTCCTTCTTTCCATTTTCAAAAATAAAGATATCAAATGAAACTTACCACTTGTATACCTGTGACTAGTGGGTGAGGAGGAATACGATGGATAAGATGCTGGTACTACTGCATAGGGGTAAAAAGGAAAAAGGGTTACACAATTGAAAATAGGATAGCTGGTTTTTTTTACCCACTTTAAGGAGTACTGAAATTTTAACTCAGTTTTCATCCTGATTTTAACAGCACAGTTTCAGTGAACGTCAACACTATATTATGTTTTCTTGTGACTGTTTTTTATTTGTAAAATATCTGCTATTGTAAAATAAATAAAAGAAAGGGAAAAACAATATGGATGAAATAAAATAACATGTATCATTTGAGAGATTCCAATCAACTGATAAAGAAAAGTCAGACAAGAAGAGTATAATAAATCTGTACTGACAGAATTTCTGTCAATGATTAAAAATTATAATGTGTCCTTTTGGGCATTCCTATTGGTTCAATTCTGTGTTGTCTATATATCTAGACAATGGGAAGGAAGGTAGCTACACTGAACACAATAATAAGATTTGTGCCTGTATAGAAGCCAGATTCTGAGTAAAAGGACATTCCATAGACCAGGGGTGTCAAACTTGATTTCATTGAGGGCCGCATCAGGGTTATGTTTGACCTTGGAGGGCCAGGGAGTGGGGTGGCTGGGGGTGGGCTTGGTCATAGTGGGTGGGGGTGGGGGGAAGCATGGCCGGGGGTGGACTTAGTCATAGTGGACATTTGACACAGGCTCAAGATGCGCTTTTCCCCTTCTTTCTTTCCACAGTACCCCCCAGTCTCTAGAAGCACTCTGACAGCCCAAAATGGGCCATGCAGAGGTCCCACAAGGCCTATTTTTGGCCTCCCCAGCCTCCAGAAGTACTCCTCTGTCCAAAAACAGGCCCCACGGTGCTGCTGGAGGCTGTGGAAGTGAAAAACGGGCTGAGTAGAGGCACACACAAACACCCTATGGTCCGTTTTGGCTGGCAGAGGCAGTGGGGGCCAGCCATTTGATATTTCCAGATTGGCCCCATGGGACAGATTTAAGTACCATGCGGCCCAGATGCGGCTCATATGCCTTGAGTTTGACACCTCTGCCATAGATGGTCATGGCACTAAATAGCTTTAAAATGCTTATTGTCAAAAGACAAATTGATGGAGATTCTCTTGGAGACTAGAAGTGGTTATATCTATATATATAACTATTATCTATCTATCTATCTATCTATCTATCTATCTATCTATCTATCTATCTATCATCTATCTATCTATCTATAACATTTCTTTATATGCCATTTCTCAGTAGAGATTTCGGAGCAGTGTATAACTATTGTTTTACTGCAAAACAATAAAACCCAACTGAAAAAAGCAATACATTTTTCAGTTTCACAGGCAGATTGATTATTATGCAAATTGAAATAAGGAAAATAATGTATCTCTGGGGGGGGGGTTAATATTACTGATAGCAGTATTTTCCATCAGTTCAGAAGCAATGTCACAGAACAATTTTATCCAATTTCTTTTTAATGAAATGAGGTAGTTCAGAAATATATAATTGTCACTTACATTGTCGAGTAGCTGCAAATGAAAGAAATACAAAGAATTACATTAATGTGAATAAGGAAAAGTACCCCAAATCCCCACTTTTCTGAAATATTATTTTATTCTTAGGAATTTCTACAGATGAATCTGCCAATGTTCACATCAGTTCCTTCAATTACTTTTGCAAATGTATTCTAAATATATTATAGAGAAAGGGAGCAGTTTTTTAATTTTTACATATTTAATCTAGACAATTAACAAAACAATTTTACACTTAAAAAAATAGAAACCAAAAGAAAAATGGAGGAAATTATGAGGGAAAAACCCAATCCCAAACAAACAAAGAGAAAAAAAGGGGATAAATGCTTACATGTCATATGTTATCAAAAGTCACTGGTTTACTAATAAATACACTAATATAATCAACACAAAATATTATTGTAAAATTTCACAAAATTGCTGCCATAGTATAACATAGTGCTTTGATCAGTAGAAAATTCCCTTTAGGTCACACATTTCCACACATAACCATTTATTAAAATCTGAAATAAAATTACTTTTCCAATTTCTCAGTATGATTCTTCTAGCCACTCCACACACTTCACAGAATTAGCAACCTCGCTGCATTGCATATAATAGCCCATTCTTTGTCATACATGTTGTAATGTCCCATGGATATATGAAAGTGTGGAGCTCGTGATACACATTGTCCCAATGCTACTTATGTCATTCTAATGAATGTAGCCAATTCCTATAAACATCCATCATTTAATTTAATTTAATTTAATTTAATTTATAGACCGCCCCCTCTCCCCAAAGGGAGTCGGGGCGGTGTACAGACCACAATAAAACAATAGAACAAATATTTGTCCATTCACATGGCCAGCTTTGACATACAACAGACAAGCCCTGAGATCTATACCATTGGCAGCAATGAACCCCAAATACCATTTAGTTATTTTCCTTAATTATTTTTTAAAAAAATTAAAGTTAAAAATTAAAATAAAAGTCAAACTTACCCTCAGCTGTTCCAACAAGGCATAAAAAAGATGAAAAACAAAAAAGAATGACATTATTAATAACATGCTGCTTTGCATAACTGCAAGAGCATTTATGATTTACAGTCCTATAAAGATTTATGACATTTTTATAGGACTGTGAAATGAACCCTTGTCCCTCTGGAATCCTTGGTGTTTGGAGTGGGAAACAAAGGGAAACCAAGGAACTACCACTCTAATATACTATCAGAGAATAAACAACAGCCTAATCAAGGAACCAGCAAGAACAAACAACACTCCCACTAACACTGACACGGTAGCCACTGTGTACAAACAGAAAGCAAACCCCACTCTTTTCTAGCCCTGAAAATGTTACCTAATTGGGTAATGAAATGGCTGCCAAAAAAAGAAATCCATGCTCTGTGAGCACCAAGGACTCCAACCCTGAGCTACAAATATTTTTTTCTATTGCCTTTGACATATCCCAAGCATCACATGCATCTCTCGTTCATAGATTGTGGTCAACAGAATGCTGGCTTGAGAAAGAACCATTATTATGGATTGGAGAGCCTAACCTGCATTGAACAACATAAACATGCTTGAGAGAACACCAGACTTTAGTTGCACACTGGCCGAATTTACCATAACTGACCAGCATTTTCCATGCCATTAGCAAGTATGTTGCTGCTAGGATATGATTAAGCTACTAATCTATATCTTCTCTACCTTGCTAAAACATATTTTAGGATATTAAATCTTTAATTGTCCAAATCATGAAGGATGACAGTAATCAAGATCTGTAGATCTTAGATTCTGGCAAGTTGGAATATAATACAATGAAATGGCAAAGGGCAGGTAGATGGAGAGGAGGATGAACTAGAAGAGAAAGAGGAAGATTTAATGTTCAGAATAAAGGTAACCTGATCTTCTGGACAGATGATGAGTAATGCAGGGAAGGTGTGTATGAAGCTAAGGTGTGGATGAATGAGCGGAAATTATGTAGTAAAAAATGACTACAGATCAAGTCATCAAAG
Organism: Natrix helvetica; assembly: GCF_964273705.1. Classification (NCBI taxonomy): domain Eukaryota; kingdom Metazoa; phylum Chordata; class Lepidosauria; order Squamata; family Natricidae; genus Natrix; species Natrix helvetica. The sequence goes on from NC_138548.1 coordinate 301,526,473, forward strand.
AAACATATGGAGGAATTAATGGGTTAAGAAGAAAAGGAAGCCTGGAAATGCCATGATGTAAAGAGACGTTTTGTTAAAAAGACAGAAGTAAGATGTAAAAAGAAGGAAAGAGAATATGAAGTGATGTATGAACTTAGTGTTTTTATTTTTTAATTTTTTTCTACCACCTTTATTATTTTTAAAAATAACACAAGGTGGTAATACTCCTCCTTCCTCCTGTTTTCTTCACAACAGCAACCCTGTGAGGTGGGCTGGAAGGGAGGGAGGGAGGAAGAGAGGGCGGGAGTGAGTGAGAGAGTGAGAGAGAGAGAACCTGCTGGCTTTCATGCCTAAAGTGAAAGTAGTGGAATCAGAGCATAGAAAGCTATAGTAAATGGTATTGAGGTAAAATAGACATAGCTATATTTGCTTTACTCTTCCTTACATCCTGCCTTAATTTCCTTGCTTACTATTTCTTGCTTCTTTTCTGTGCTTTGCCTATCCCTATTCTAAAAGGGAGCCTTCTGGGTATGTAGGTTTGCAGATTTTCTTGGTGTAGGCTGCAAAAAACCAATAACAACTAGATGGCAGAGATATAGAAAACTAGCTTTCTGTTGTCATCTTATGGCTATTCAGATTCCTATAGCCTAGGTGGCACCATAAAAGATTACATTGTAAATTTGAGTAAATCTAGAACAGAACAGAATAACAGTGTTTTAAGGGACCTTGTAGGTCATCTAGTCCAACCCCCTGCCCAAGCAGGAGACCCTACACCATTTCTGACAGATGGCAGTCCAGTCTCTTCCTGAAAGCCTCCAGTGATGAAACTCCCACAACTTCTGAAGGCAAGCTGTTCTATTGACTGATTGTTCCCACTGTCAGAAAAATTCTCCTTATTTCTAGATTGAATCTCTCCTTGATCAGTTTCCACCCATTATTCCTTGTCTGGCCTTCAGGTGCTTTGGAAAATAGCTTGACCCCTTCCTCTCTCTGGCAGCCCCTCAAATACTGGAATACTGCTATCATGTCACCTCTTGTCCTTCTCTTCACTGGACTACCCATGCCCAGTTCATGTAACCGTTCTTCATGTTTTAGCCTTCAGTGCTCTAATCATCTTTGTTGCTCTTCACTGCACTGTTTCTAGAACCTCAGTATCTTTTTATAGTATGATGATCAAAACTGGATGAAGTATTCCATAGGTGTGGTTTTACTAAGGCTTTATAGAGTGGTATTAGTACTTCACTTGATCTTGATTTGAATCTCTGTTAGAATCTAGAATTCCTCCTAGATTGCATTGGCTTATTTGGCTGCTTCTGCACACTGTTGGCTCATATTTAATTGGTTGCCCAATAAGGCTCTAAGATCCCTCTCACATTTTTTACTATTAAGCCTTGTTTCACCCAATCTATATGTGTACTTTTGTTTTTTCTTACCTAAGTGTAAAGGTTTACTTTTTTCTACATTGAATTTCTTTTTGTTAGATAGGGCCCAATGGTCAAGCCTGGCAAGTTCCATCTGGATCCTGAGCCTATCATCTAGGGCCGTGATGGCGAACCTATGGCCCGCATACCACAGGTGATACGTGGAGCCATCTCTGTGGGCATGCAAATCATCGCCCAGGGCACCTCCACTGCGCATGTGTGCGCACCTCCTCCGGCCAGCTGATTTTCGGGTCTCTGCTGGGAGAAGCGCATGCATGCATGGGGGCAGTGGGGAGTCGCATGCACATGGTGGGTGGGGGTGGAGTCATGCGTGCATATGTGAGGGTGGGGTGGGAATCACACATACATGCGTGGAGGGTGGGGGATGCGGTGCTCCCCTCACCCCATTTTTGGTTCCAGGAGACTCCAGAGAGGCCTGCTAGCACCAAAATAGAGATGGGGGGAGCCCCCTTGGACCAAAATGGGGGTAGGGGCCTGCGCGGGGCACCGCATCCCCCACCCTCCACGCATGTATGTGTGATTCCCACCCCACCCTCATATATGCATGCATGACTCCACCCCCACCCACCATGTGCATGTATTATGAGTTGGCACACACACACACTTTTGGAACCCGAGGAAAAAAAGGTTTGCCATCACTGATCTAGGGTATTGGTTATTCATGTCAGCTTAGTATCATCCACAAATCTGGTAAATTCTTCTTCTATTCCCTCATCTAAGTCGTTTATGAAGATTTTGAAGAGTACTGGGCCTAAGATGGGACTTTGTGGTAGCCCATTACTTCCTTCCGTCCATGTAGATATAGTACCATTGACTATTTGTTGAGAATGGTTTGTCAGCCAGTTACAAACCATACGCAATCCAATCCTTCAATCAATCCAATCCTTCAAAATCCAATCCTTCAAAAGATAATTCAGAATACATGGCAGCCCATAAAGCATCGCTTTCTGGATCAATGAAACAACAGCATTCTTCTCCAAGCTTATATGGCTGCTTCATTGAAGTGCTTTAGACTATTTCCACATGTAAATACAGCTATTTCATATGTGTGACAATATCACTTATGTCCTTTACTGGTGACATTAGAAAAGTTAGTAAGTATGGGTACCTTCAAGTGGCTTGTCAGCAATTGCAGCTTTATCAATATTGTTTTCTGGCTTTGTGACCACCATGGATGTCAGAGGAGTTACAAACTTATACTTCAGAGACATCTCCAGGGCTTTGGCAGTAAGATTAGTCTTCTCATCGCCCTTTGCTGAGTTCCTAGATGACGGAACAACACCTAATATATTACTGACCACTAGATGTCTTTAGAGCCAGTGGCATAAAGGCCTTCTTTCTTTTTTCTTTTTAAAGGATGCAATACATGAACAAAAATGACTGATATCTACAAGCTCTATGTTCAAATACAGTAATACTTTGACAACAAAATACTGGGGGAAAGTAAATGGAAATGACTGTTTCCATCATATCCTGAGCACGTCATTTATGAACATTTTGTAGAGTCTGAAACTGAAGACAAGAATCATTATTTTATTGGAAGGCACCTGCTACCTAATATCTTAGTTGGCTGTACAATACTTTCATAGCTTGATACACCAATGTAGAGTTTGCGCTGTTAATTACATTTAAAAGGCTGTTGGTATAAAATTCTGATACTGACACGAAAGGCATTTCTTTTTAATTCTCTCTTTTTAATTGTTTTCTGTTGTGTTTTAATTATGCAAGCCACACAGAGCCATTTTGGACTCAAGCTGCACAATATTTTAATAGATTTTTTAGAACAAATGAAAATAGGATAAGTATTGCATTATTTATAATGCTATAATTATAGCTCCACTACATATTGAGCTGTTTTGTGTTTTCTATGGGGTTTTAGGAGGGGGTTATTTAGTTAAATCCTTGATTATTTTAAGTTTTATCATAAATTGTGTTTTCAAATGTTTCCGCCTGATATTGTTTTTTAACAATGAACATGAGGCTTAGAAATTCTACAAATCAATGTGACAGATGCAAGCACACTGTGTTTAATGGGGCTTATGCCCAGGTAATTACCCTTAGGGTTGCTACTTCGTTGGATTAAACAGAGGATATTTCTATAAAATTTCTAAACTAATGTATCATGAGGAAAATATCCTTCATTACCGTTTTTCCAAAAGCTGTTGAATGGTTAAGTAAGCCCAAAGTTTCTCAATGTAATGCCCAAATATGTATTCCTGATCTTCAAAAGCTTTGGCTGTTTCAGTAATATCTGATTGTTCAGAGAAAGTTAGGTCATCTTCAGCCTGTTAGAAATTTTTAAAAGAAAAGCTTTCTTTTACTGATTTATTTCTTTGACAGCAATTCAGATTGTTTACATTTATAGTAAGAGTTTACTGTGCAGCAGTCACAGCATCTATAGGTAGTCCTCAACATATGACAGTAAGGGAGCCTGGACTTCACAGTTGTAAGTCACGATGGTCATAAAATGGTTGGACCAACCAATTTTACCTTTTTTGCAGTGGTCATTAAGCAAATCCATGGTTGTTAAGAAATGGCATGGTCAGCAAGCGAACCAATAGTACTTGTTGGATATGGTTTTGTATGGATAGGCAAAGCCATTGTGAACTGTGGGACCCTGGAATTGGCCATAAATCTGGTTGTATTGCTGAGCACCCCAATTTAATTAACTCTTTTAGGGCTCTGAAAGATCCAGAAGAAGAATGTTCATTTAAGTTTCCTATGTACACACAGAGAGACTCTGGAACATATACTGTACACTTGCTACTTACTGGATGCCAGATATGGAAGGTACCAAAATGATTCCTTGGACTATGTTTTAATACAGCACCACCCCTCCCCCCAATCTTTTGGGCACCAAGGACTGGTTCCATTTTTCCATTGACCAGGAGGGGTATGGTTTCGCATGCTATTTGCTTTCTGTGGATGGGGCTTCTTTTGTTTGCGTAGCCCAGTTTCTGGCATGCCATGGACCACTGCCGGTCCATGGAGTCGGGGTTGGTGAGCCCTCTTTTAATAGATAGGTTGTTGTGCTTTGAAGGACAAGTTCCCATTTATATGATCTTCTTAAATAGGGAACCATTATATAGAGATGGGGCTGCTCTCCCTCCCTCCCCGTGAGTGGAGAAGGATCCAATCTTGTATTTACCCCATGAGCTTTCACATCTGCAGTAATACTGTTGAGATCATCATCTATGAGGCGTCCAGCCACAACAATTTCAGAACCGTCATAATAGTGCTTAAAATGATTTTGAGTCAGATCGTAAATCGCATTTTCAGGGTAATGTAACTCCACTTCAGTAAGTAAAGGATTGGCCACTTCATCATAAAAGCCCTAAAGGGAAATCAAAGAGAATGTTTTTTTAAAAAAAGCAAATATAAAAACACCTTGACCCAATTATCAGTAAAACTTCAGCTTGACAGTCTGTAGAGGGCAACGGGTGCCCCATTAAATTCCATTATTTACTAAGGAGCCAGCTTGGTGTAGGGGTTAAGGTGCTGGCATGGAAACCAGGACACTATGACTTCTAGTCATGAAAGCTGGCTGGGTAACTTTGGGCCAGTCACCTCTCCCTCAGCTCAATCCATCTCACAGGTCTGTTGTTGTGGAGAAAATAGGAGGAGGAAGGATATAAAGTTGAGTTGTTTATTAAAAAATTAACAAAGGTGGGATATAAATAAATAAATCCAAAAAGATATATTTGCAATGTGACCATCCTTAGTAGCTGTGAAGGTGGCTGTTAAGATGCAAGTCACTGGCTCCCAGGGAAGTAGGTAAGACTTGCTCAGCTACCAAAACACCACATAACATGTCCCGAGGCACTGAGGCTAAACGAGAGCTCCCTTCCACCAATATTTCTGTTATTGCACTGGAGAACTCACTGTGTGACCTATCTGACTGACCTGTCCATCTCCCAAGCCATGATCATCTAGAAAAGGATGTTACTGCAGAACTTAATTTTTTTATAGACTTAAAAATAAAGCAATTATATAATGACTATCTTTATCTATTATTTTATACAAAAGTTGAATGAATGTTTTATCATTTAAACCTGCAGCTGCAAAGCAGAATCAGAATCTTCATAGATACGCCGAGCCAACCCATTGTTCTCTGATGCCATCTTTTCTAAAGATCCGTAGTCCAGATCATAGCCAAACCCAAGATTATATAAAGGATATTTTCCTTGAATTGCATTTCTAACATTTTGTAAAATTGTGTCTGTGTTTAATTCTCCTACAGGAAAACACACAAAAGTTAACATAATTTTTTTAAAAAAATACATTTTTGTTGTTCCTGTTTCATTTATAATACTCCAAGTAATAAAAACTCAGCTTAGTATGAATTTTGAACATGGCTTGCTTTTGAAATCACATTTGCCACTCAGGACAGGCAGTTTTCTGCCCTGATTCAATTAACATATAATTATGGTTCGTATTAACAAAGCAGCACACTGTATTTTGATAAGTGAGTTGAGGTCAGAATTATTTTTTCCTTTTATATGAATGCATGAAGCAACCAGGAACCATTTTTTTGTGTGCAATAGTTTTGTGCAACGACTTTACAATGGAGAAGCTACAATGCAAGTATAGTTTAAAGTTGACATTATAACCTAGTTTGTTCAAAGTTTGTTCATTGGCTTGGCTGGGGTTACACATCAAACTAATCCATAAAGTAATTTGGTCCTGGTTATGTAAATCCAGCCAACTGTGATGTATTCAGCAAGTGGGAGTTTAGTAAACCATAGCTTAGCACAGTGTGTGAACCCAGGTATTATCTTTAGATTCCTGGGTTTGATAAAATGAGAAATGATGGCTTACTAAAGGATTTATTACATGTTCCAGCTCATTGAAGCCAGAAGAATGAAGGGACTCTAAGCATGATCGAATGTTTTATTCCTGATGTGAAATTCTCATCAAAGTTCCTAAATAATTGCATAATGTGTTTACCGCTGTATAAATCATTGTTAAATACATGATGATTAGTGTTAAATAGATTAGTGTTGATTATTAATAGGTTAATATGATTAGTGTTAAACAGTGTTTTATACATACATACATACATACATACATACATACATACATACATACATACATATGCAGAGATTAATTTATGTAAGACTAAACTATGAAACCCAAAGCTACTTCCAGAGTATTATGCCACGCTTGCCTGCCAAGAAAATTACCTTTAGTGGGTCTGCCGTCTGTTAACATAATAATTAAGGAAGCACTTCTTTCAGGCAAATAACCATTTTTGTGAGCCTCATTCAGCTGTTCAATACCGGCCATTAAGCCACCATTAAGATTTGTCCCTGGAACAAAAGTGCACAAGTTGAAAATAGATACCTAAAAGTCTGACACAGAGGGGTGGGGGGGTGGGGGGGTGGGGGTCAACCTATTCTCCAAAGCACCTCAAGGCGGAACAGGAACTAACGGATGGAAACTTATCAAGGAGAGATCCAATGTAGAATTAAGAAGAAATTTCCTGACAGTGAGAACAATTAATCAGGGGAATGACTTCTCTCCATACATTGTAGGTGTTCCATCACTGGAGATTGGACAGTCATTTGTCTGGAATGGTATAGGATTTTCTGCTTGAGCAGAAGATTGGACTAGAATACCTCCAAAGTCCCTTCCAACTCTGTTATTCCCTATTCTGTATTACTGTAGCTCCACACATTTGCACTTGTATTTACATGTTTATATAATGAAAGAGAAGCAACTGGGCTTCCGTAATAAAAAATCACTGCTCTTTCCTTTCTCTGTGTGCTATATCTATTCTTTAAAATTGTATTTCTTTTCTTCAAACTGTTTATATCTAAGGAATGAGGGCATGTCAAAGCTATAGTTGAGCTCATGCAGTATTACATCTTACAAAACCCTGCAGTAGAGTATCTGCTTGGTATTTTTTATTTAATCTGTGGTTAGAATCTCAGACTGTAGTCTGTGAAAGATGTCTGTGAAACCCTGAACTATTAACTCATCTAGTCAAACATATACTCCACTCCACTCTGTCTGATTTCATATAAGACTTTGATATACAGTCACACACAGAAATACATTAAAGATATATGCATTTATGTCAGGAGGAATTGGAAAATGAATGAGACTAACGGGCCAGGGAGCTGGGAGTGGTAGGGCAGACAAGGAGAATCAGTGTAACAAAATCAGCAAAGCACTGACACAAGGCTCCCTCTTTTTATATTTGACACAAAAAACTAAAAGGAAGACAGCTCGTGGCATGACATTGTGGATGTCACCAGTTGGCCTATGGATGCTATTGCAACAGAGCCTTTGCCTTCAGCATCCATTATGAGGCGAAATCTTTTGCCATGCAGACTCTCAATCATAAAATTATAGGTGATCATGTAAAACAGGGGTGTCAAACTCAAGGCGCTTAGATTTGGCCGCAGGGCCACCCTTGAAACAGTGAAGGACCGGCCCGTGGTGCCTCTGCCAGTGAATATGGAACTCTGGAGGGCAATGTGCAGACCTGCCGAGCTCCATTTTCAATCATGTCGGCCTCCTACATCCCTCTGCCAGTGAAGGCAAAGGGGAGCTCCATTTTTGCTGGCAGAGGGCTGCAGGAGGCTGCTGCAGCCAAAAACAGAGCCTCAACGAGTGACATCGAGTGGGCCATACACCCTGGCCACACTCCCTGCCCCTCCAAACACAACCTTGATGCGACCCTCAATGAAATCGAGTTTGACACCCCTCCTGTAAAATATTCAGCATTGTTTGTGTCTCCATTTGTTCATTTTATGCCCTTATGCAGGTATATTTTTAAAGACCTTGCATTTCTTCCCACAGTGAATCTTATCAAGTTTTTATATTAATGATTCTCAACTTAGCAACTTTAAGAAATCCACACATCTTAAAATTACTGGTTGAGAAACACTGTTTTAGATAACATCAATTGGATTATTCATAATAAAGAGGGGATGATTGTTGTTAGGCATCTACTTTTTAAAATGATACTCAGGATACAGATGCATAAAAATAAATAAATAATGAAAGATGGGTCAACGTTATTCTATCCCCTGACAATTGGTCCTCCCACTGTTTTCTTCCCTTGCTGGAATGTTAATGTTTACATGCTACTGTGCAGTAAAGAAACTGCAAATGCTGTTAGTTACTACAATTAAACAAATACAGCCCATTTCCCTACGAAACGTACATCCAGCTATATCAATCTGCTGAACATAACGTCTTGCTTCTGCCAAGTTCTCGGGAGTGGCTTTGATTAAGGTGTCTTTCCATTTGTGTACGTCACTCCCGAACAGTACGAAATTTATGTAGTCCTCTTCTTTTATATCTTCTAATATTTTTAGCAGTGCTTCTCTTGTCTAAAATTAAACATTAGAACCATGGTTAAAGCAAGAATCTTAATACAGATATAGAAGTTTAACTTGGTTACTTCTTGCAATTATTTTCATTCATATAGGAACTCAGTATGGCTATATACAGAGGTACAATTGACTATATACAAAGCTACAATCAACTTTGGAAAAGCTGAATAAACCAGGATACAGTTTATAGGTGGATTCATAGCAAGATTAGGCAGTTTGGTTTTGCAGAAATATTCTGGATTACCCATCCCATGGTTCCTTGCTATTGACCATGCTGATGGGGCTTAGTCTCAAGCCATTTTGGAATTCCAGATTGCCTCTGAGCCTTCCCCTTTGGCTGTCCTTGGTGCTTTTTCTGGAGTAGCCACCCATAGCCTCTCTTGAAGCTCTTTCTAATAGACCTGATATATATCAAACTGCATCTCTTTAATTCTGCTGCAGGCACAGGGTTTGTGAAAGTTCTAGCCATAGGAACATTAAGGTCTTCATATTATTATGGGTGAAAATATTTTAAAAGCCAGTAAGGGATTCCTAACTTTCAAAGAAAGGCAAATATGTCAGTAAAGGCCAGCTTGGGTGGAGAGAGACTCTTTAGTTGTTTTTTCTTGTTGTGTTTTTCTTTCTGTTTTTAAAGATTAAAAATGTTTAATAAAAACTATTTGAAATTTTTTTTTTGAATCCCACCACTGATTGAGAACTTCCATATAGGTCCTCATGTGCCCTGACAAATGGCTCCACGTGCCACTTGTGGCATGCGTGCCATAGGTTCGCCATCACTGATATAGGAGATCTTCAGCTGGCATAAGAGGCAAACAAGAGTTCCATGTTAAAACGCAGCCGGAACAATAGTCTGTCTCAACCAGTGACATGCAGTCAGGGGAGACAGGGGAGGCGGAGCCTCACCGCTCTCATCATGAAAATAAAAAAAATTTACTCCGGGAAGCCGTGAAAGTGGCTGGGAGAGGCGCGTGGCTTGGTTTAGCCTCCCTGGACATCGCAGCAGCAGCCCCAAGTGCGCCGATCTCGCCATTTTTTGCATCGAGCGAGCCCGGGATCCTTGCAAGGGGAATGGGACCACGTGTGCAGGAGGCTCCTCAGCGCCAGCCTCAGATCAGCATAGCCATGGTCCCCTTCATGTTTGTTCAGGAAGGAGGGGAATGGGACCACGTGTGCAGGGGAAGGGGACCGTGGCTCACGCTGATCTGAGGCTGGCGCTGAGGAGCCTCCTGCACACGTGGTCCCATTCCCTTTGCAAGGATCCCGGGCTTGCCCGATGCAAAAAATGCCTAGATAACATCATCAGTGCTAGAAGGGAGTGGGGGGGGGGGGGAGAAGGAGAAAAGAAATGTTTCTCTTCTCAGAAATGTCTTCTCAGTGGAGCTGTGGCAGCCTGCCTGTCCCTTTCAGGAGCTCCATTGAGAAGACATTTCTGAGAAGAGAAACCTCTCCAGTCGGGCTGCGCCTGTGCGATCGGAGCAACACGTGGTTTGATGATGTCATCAGCCTCACCAGCCATAAATCTCACCGCATGTCACTGGTCTCAACAACAGTCTGACTACTGCTTACCCCTTGCCTTTTCCCTTCAATTGTGACGTTTGATGTGAGTTGTTGGAGGGGGATAAAAATGGTGAGATGAGGGCGGTGCTGTGTGATTGAAGTCCTCATTTTGCTCATTGCGCTATGCAGACTGAAAAGGGACTAGTATTAAATCACATGGTCCTAACCATCATAATTGGGATGCAAGAGTTCTAGCAAAGAAAAGTAGTGAGGCAAACTGAGAGAACCTTTCTGCTAATTTAAGCATTAGTTGTCCTTGAAGCTAACTTTAAAATATGGAATTACCTGTTCTAGTTTACGTCCCCTCATGGAGATGCTGACATCAATGATAAAAACAATATTCTTAGGCAAATGTAAAATATTTTTTGGTGCAAAAAAGTGTACAAAGTATCCATTGACGATCTGAAAGCAATAAGAAGGCAAAAGTTATATGAAGTGAAATTTCTATAAGATGCCATTTGCAAACCCATTTAACTAAGTTCTGCTTACCTGTAGGTTACCTGTAGCTTCTCTGTTCACATCATACTTCACGATAAAATCTCCATTCAGTAGTGTTGTTGCACAGTCTACACAGGTCCGTTGTTGATCCAGAGTTGGCTTGAAAGAAATTTGGCCCTGAAAATACAATGTACAGTGGTACCATCAGTGGTAGGTTACAGGTGGTACGCCCCGGTACGGGCTTACTAGTGCCTGCCCGGAGCACTGGGTACTGTTCTGGTACGGTGCTCCGGAGGGCCCACCCATCTGCCTGAGCTCTTTACCTGTATTTGACCTCTTCGGCTCTTCCACGCACGGAGCACATGGCGCCTGCATGACGCGTGAGTATGAAACAATCTAAACCTTCAAAGCATGCAACCAAACCCTATGTTATTCCTTCAAATAACTGTCTAGTTCAAAGGCTCCCAAATCTTCTCTCTTCAAGGTATCCTTAAGTGTCTAAGTAATTGTTTTACAGCACCCTTGGCAATTTCCAAAGTGCACCATAGCATTACTAAAGCAACAGTCAGATAAAAGGGGCTAAAAGTAGGTAACATGAGTAACCATTTCAGACAAGTCCTCTTTAATTCATGCTAAAATAAAGGTAAGGAGTGGGGAAGTGTATTCAGACTAGCACATTTACTAAAGCTTTACAGTAAAAGTAACACATGGCTTTGGTTTCCTTGTCAGGTTTACTCTGCTGCAAGATTATTAAGTAGTAAAAGAATCCCACAGCATCATTGAGAGTTCACAGGCACTGGGGCACACAGTTTGGAAACTGTGGGCTTACTTTGCATTTCCAAATTAATTATTGGTTTCTCATGTCCAATGAATATATTATTTCTTTACTATATTCCCTTAACTTCCTAGCGGGACCTAGAAAGCACACTTTTTCTATAATAGCTCCTGCTGTGGGGAACAGCCTTCCTGATAAAATCTGGCAGTTCCTCCTTCTTTTTCAAAGCTTTTCAAAAACCAGAAAAGAGCTGGCTCTTTCTCCAAGAACTGAGATGAAGTGAGGATGGAACCCTTTGTCTATTAATGGGTTAGGAAGCATTAATCAGGATGCTGGGATTCATTTTGGCTTTTTGGTGGTTAGTTTTATTATTTACTTTTGTTTTAATGTAGTTTTGTGAGTCATACAGGCTTGTCACACATCAGATGAGCAGCAGTGGTAATCCTTTAAGTAATAAAATAAACCAATGTTGAAACGTCATATTTTGTTATTAAAAATAAAATCATTTTGACTTAAGATTGCTGTCTAGTATACCTTTTTTCCTGAAAACGACTTCTGTAAGACTGGTAACAAGTCATTGGTGATGAATGAGCCTTCAGCTTCCAGATAACTGATGCCCTGGGGTTCAAAGATGTTGACCTCAATCTGAAATGTTAATTTGAATCATGCTGTCACTGACAAATTCACTGACAAATTCAAGAAGAAGCCTCCAAAGAGAACCCCATACTAATGCTAGTTTCTAAATCTTTCTTTGAGTCTTGAGAAGAACAGTTACTGTCTGTTCTTACTATCATCTTAAGTAGCATAAATGCATAGTTATGACAATTATAAAATGTGTACTAACACTAATTTAAATCCATTCTGGAAAAACTTAACACCATGAATGTGTAATTTCAGAAGTACATTACCTCAAAGTTCTTGACAAGTTGTTTTGGGTTGATTTTTATGAACATCTCATAATAGCCAAATCTTCGCTTCAGCAGCTCCTCAAAGGCCAACTCAAAAACCACTTCACTGGATGCTGCAATATTGACTGAAACAGTGAATTTTTCTGTCTTTCTCCCCGAAGCCCTAGAAAGGCCAGTTTTTCAATTGAGCATACATGCTATTGCATTAAGATAAAATGCATTTTAGAGTATTTTTATTTAAAGGAATAAGTTTCAAATAGTTAAACATCAGGGAAATTAAACAAAAATGTCAATTTGTGAGAAATGGAGTTCCTACATACGCTCCAAAATGGTATTTCTTTTAATATTTATTTATTATGTTTTATCAATGGGAATAAAATACGACACAGAAAAAAGAAACCAGATAAAACATACATCCAACAATAACAAGAAAGAAAGAAAGAAAGAAAGAAAGAAAGAAAGAAAGAAAGAAAGAAAGAAAGAAAGAAAAATGTGTATAAAGAAGTAAAAAGTCAAAGTAACCATCAAAATATTAAATATAGAAAAAAAATCCACCCTGGCTGGATGCTGAAAAGAAAAGAAAAGAAAAAACACCTAATAAATTCTCCTCCCTGTAAAAATGCAAATAGTTGTAAACTTTCTCATCCTTTCTCATCCAAAATGATATTTTTTGATGCTGCTATGGAGTGCAGTTCTTGTGTATGTTTGCTCCATTTTAATGCACAGTCTGGACTTAGAAGTAGTATTGAACATACCTATTCTTGTCCACTAGCAATTTGCTGAAATAGCTGCACAAAAGTCAACTCTTCCTCCAAGGTACTGGGTTCTGTGTGTATAAATCCATACATTTCCCTCTCTTATTTGTCATCCTGAAATTAATTACCAGGATTAAAAAAAAACTCACTTTACTAGACCAGCTGTATGTCCTTTTGAAACTGCTTGTTGATACTGTTTTTGGGCAGCTTCTTTTTCCTTTATAGTTCCTGGATATATCACACCATCAATTGTCCTAGGAAAGAAAAAAATATTCTATGCATAAAAATATTTTTTGGTCTTTCTCTTTTCAGCACATCAGATTTCTTTACATATTCCTGAGCTAGTTCAAATGAGAAATATTTGTGTCATAATTGTCTTAAGGATTAAACAATTGCAATTAAGTGCAGGACAATTATGAAGAAAATTGATATCAAATTGATTATTATCCTGAAAAAGGGAAGCCCCAAGGTTGGTGCTCAGGTATGCCCTCTACAAATACCTTAGACCAGGGGTGTCAAACTCAAGGTTCTCGAGCCAGATCCGGCCCACAGGGTACTTAGATCTGGTCCACAGAGCTGCCCTGAAAAGAGCGAAGGACCAGCTGGAGGTGCCTCCGCCAACAAAAATGGAGATCAGGAGGCCTCACGCAGCCCTCCCAGGCTCTGATTTCAGCTACGATGTCCTCTTGTAACCCTATCCGGGCTCCATTGTTGCTGGCAGAGAGCTGCAGGAGGCCATCGCAGCCAAAACCAGAACCTTGATGAGTTATATTGAGCTGGCCATGCCCACCCGGGATCCCCAAGATTGAACACAACCCCAATGTGGCCCTCAATGAAATCAAGTTTGACACCCCTGCCTTAGACCATGGTCAACCACTGGCATTTTTAGACAGCGCCCAGAAAGAAACAGCAGTTGGCCTTTTTTTAAACCACAAAATCAAGAAAAGAGACAAGTTAGACAATTGCTTATTTAAAACATTTTTTTCTGATACTCTCTTTAACCAAACAGAATAAAAATATGATTATATTTTTATTTTTAAAAAGTGAATTTGTTATTCCAAGGGAGTGTCTCTTAGCGGGCTGGGAAGTTTGTGCCCATCCCCAAAAGTTAAACTACAGCTCACAGGGCCATGTGGACTTGGGCTACTGTGAATTGAAGTGAAATAATCTGGAGGTCGCCGATTAATCTTCCCTATTCTACAATAGTATGAAAGAATAATGCAGTTACTACTAGACAGGTTATCATGTCTAGGAATGAACAAAACCCATTTCACTTGATGGGGATACATAAAATTATCTTTTCCTCTTTTTAACACTATGTATTTTTGTGTGTTTTTTTGGAGCTGTTAAGGTCTCTTTTATTGTATACTGCCCAGAATCATTTCTTCAGTGAGATGGGTGGCATATAGATTTGATAGGCAGGCAGGCAGGCAGGCAGGCAGAGTAGGCTCTTTGCGAATTGAGACTAGCCAAGGACTATTTATTTCCAAAACTGAGCTAGTTCACATGTTTGAAAGTTGAAAATAAAGGTGCACCCTTCATCTTAATTTCTACTATAGGGCCAAATATGTTTTCACCTAGGGCAATGACTCCATGAAGGTCAAACTGAACGTCTGTTCACAACTCAGTTGTTTGGGAAAATAGATTTACATACATGGTGAAGTTTGTGATGAATGCTGTCTTTGGGAGATCCACCTCAAAGAAGACTTCCTTAGATGCATTGCCAAGGTTGATGGCTTGACTGGTGATGACATTATGAGCAAATCGAGAGGTAATATGGGAATTAATGTTCATGCTATGGATATCGATGCCATCTGTATTCTGGAAAATGAGCATTTACTTGATGAGTTAGTGAAAGACATTAGCTAGTTTCAAATTGGAAAGATTGGTATAATTCAAACAAAGTTTTAATGGCACAATGAGAAGTAGAAAAAATAGTAGGTATGTATCGATTTTCTCAATATTTATTGACATTCAAAAAAGACTAATAGTACTAATAGTACTATCATTAGACTTTCCATTTTATCACAACTTAAACACAATATTTGATTAATACATGGACATCAATACTGTAGATACATAAATGCATATACCATGTTTTCCTGACTTTCTTTTGAGCCCCAAAATAAGCACTGGGGCTTATTTTCAGGGAAATATGATTTCAGGGTGATCAGCCCGGCTGGACACCACACCTCTGGTGCACACACAACAGCTGGCAAGTGCACGAGGACCAACAGTATCTGGCAGCAGCTATAACCCGTCGGTGCCTTGGTCAGCACACTGTGGGATTGCGCAGAGCAGAAGACATGGAGCGGAAGGCAGGAGACCTGATGGGCTATGGCTGCTGCCAGACACCTCCATGCACTTGCTGCTTCCTATGCTGCCCATGCCCATCCCCTTCCCTGGGGCTTATTTTTGGGTAGGGCTTATATTAGGCTCATGCATAAAAACCCGACTGGGGCTTATTTTCAGGGTAGGTTGTATTTTCGGGGAAACACGGTACTAGTAAGAGCAACTCAATATCAAGGTATTACAATCTGATTTTCGAATATGCAGCAGACTCATTTTTATGGTGGATAGTTCTTACAGTGTATACAAGCTTAATGAAAGGAAATCATATAGAATCTTTTGATACGGAGCTTGGAGCCAGTTCCAGCTTATGCATAACCTTCTCACCTAATGCATGAAACAAAACTCTAACAACCCTGCAAGGTGAAACTGGAAGCCATTTTGCCGATGCCCACAGTTTTTAAACATGCAGCAGCTGTCAGTATCTGCAAAGTGTCTGGACTGAATACAAAGGCAACCCAACACAGAGCATATATATATATGAACACTGCAGTTCAGCTCAAAATCGGTGTAATAGGATGAAAGGTTTTCCAGCACAAGGCTCATAAATAAGGAAAATACTCACAGTATCCGCAACATTTCTCTTCTGTAATGGAAAAAAGTAATAAAACATTATAATAATAATAATAATTATTATTTTATTTATTCATTTGTAAATATATTACTACTATGATTATTATTCATTGTCAATCAAATTTAATAACTAATACATTTATGTTATGTTCATTCTTTTTGAAGCCACTCCATTGCTTGCATGCAGAATCATGAGGAGGGATAATAGAAAACCCCACTGCTACACATCTCCCATGGTCCTAACTGCAGATTGCCCTTAAGATATTGGCAGAGGCATGAGGTTCAATGCCCTGGAACATTTGGACTTCTGGCAAGACAAAAAGCAGTGCGAATTTGGGCATTGACATGCTATAGGACAGAGGGGTGAGCCAGATCAGTATCATTGTGTAGGAGGAAGGGTTTTTTATCATTCTGCTTTCACTACAGTCCCAATTCTAATTGCCTTTCCTTTCTAATTCCCCTGGATAAAAGCCCTTATAGATATGTTTCTTTCACTACATATATTAGGAGTGGGGCCATAACAGGAGTGGGATGACTCCAGCCCAGACATATAAGGTTCAAGACCTGTATCTGCCCCAATGTCTTCCACCCCCTATCCCTTCTTTTTTTTTTTAACCGGCTATAAAGATAAAATTATGAGTTAAAGAAGTGTAGTTTGGTTCCCAACGTATAATTCTTTGCCCAACGTGTAATTCTATATCCTCAACATATAATTCATATGATATGATTTCATGGCATTATGTAACTTCCCTCTACGAAACTCTAATCTCTTCAAACTGAAAGATACTGTGTTTCCCCGAAAATACAACATGTCCTGATAATAAGGCCATGCCACATTTTTCTGGTGGGCAAAAATATACACCCTCCCCTGCAAATAAGCCCCCTTGACAACCCCCCACCTCCAGCCAGGCAGAGCACCACTCACCAACCTAGTGGTATCCCGAAGGTGCCAAGCCACGGGAACCGGGGGGGAGGCAAAGGTGATCGTGTTGCTTGGTGCCTTCGGGATACCGCTAGGTTGGTGAGCAGCGCTGTGCTCAGTTGAAGAGGGGGGTTGCCAGGCAGCTGCTCTCTTGGAGCAGGCTCCCAAAGAGCCGGGCACAGCCTCATGGGCGAATGGCTGTGTTGCACTGTTGCAGCAGTGCAACACAACAGCAATGAAGCGACCACGCTCATGAGCAGCCACCCGGCAAACCCCCTTTCCAACCGGGCACAGCGCCATTAACTGACCTAGGGGTATCGCCAAGCTGCATTAGCGCCTGTTCACCGGCCAAGGGTACAACATAGAGCGTACGCCCAGAGCAGCCACTGCTGGAAGACTCGGTTTGTAAGCTGCTGAAAAAGCAATGCGGCGGCGGCAGCAGCAGAAGTACTCTGCCTCTGCAGGTAGAGCTGGGCCAGGGCATCGTGAGGCTGGGAGGTGCAGGTGTGGAACAGCCACTCGTGCAACCCCCTTCTCCAGCCGTGCAGAGTGTTATTCACTGGCATTTCGAAGGCACCAAGCCGCGAGAGCCTGGTGGCAGTGAACAGGCCTTCACGCAGCTTGGCGACACCCCTAGGTCAGTGAATGGCTGGAAAGAGGGTTTGCCGGGTGGCTGCTCATGAGTGTGGTTGCTTCATGGCTGTTGTGATGCACTGCTGCGACACAGCCACTTGCCCATGAGGCTGTGCCCGGCTCTTTGGGAGCCCACTCAGAAGAGAGCAGCCGCTGGGCAATCCCCCCAAAATAAACCCTCTCCTCATAATAAGGCCCAAGCCATATTTTGTGGGCAAAAAGAAAATAAGACCCTGTCTTATTTTCGGGGAAACACGGTAGCAATCATACCTAGACTTATATGCCACTTCACAGTGCTTTTACAGCCTTCTCTAAGTGGCATATTGCCCCCAACAATCTTGGTCCTCATTTTAGTGACCTTGGAAGGATGCAAGGCCGAGTCAACTTTGAGCTTGGTGAGATTTGAACTGCCGAACTGCTGGCAACAGGCAGTCAGCAGAAGTAGTCTGTAGTATTGCATTCTAACCACTGTACCACCATGGCTCAATAGATATGGGAATAATGGTAGCTGAACTCTTTCCCTATAAATTAGGATTTCTACACTCCAGAATACGAAAAAACACCATTTGCCATTCTATTTATTTAATTAATAAATTAGCAGTTTCCTCACTTTTTTTGTTACTGAAAGACATGTACAGATTGATCACTCCTGAATGATTGCATTGGGATGCTAAGCGCCATGTAATCCAGTACAGAAATGCAGTTCAATAAAACAATACATAAAAAGAAACTAGTATAACCTGAGATCACATAGGATTGTTCGTTTATATATAGATCAGTTTTGTTACATCGTGTGTGTGTGTGTGTGTGTGTGTGTAATACCAAAATAGGGTAGTATTATGCAGTACAGTACATTGGAAGCTGTAGCATTAACTGTGTTTAAGACAAACTTTGGAAACAGGAAAGAATTGGATTTCTAATACTGCAATTTCAAAAACAGTAATTTACAATACCAGATTTTGCACTTTCCAGAATCCAGGAAAACAAGGGAGCCTTAAATACATAATACATCTAAATAAGCAAGTGAGACCAACAGAAGGAATGGCATGAATGAGGCAATTAGTATAGCCTGGCTTCTATTGCCTATTTCTCCATCATATATTCGTAAGCTCAGATGGAATGCAAAGAAATCCTCAGAGCCCAAACCATAACTCAAACTGTCTTCATATGGATAAAAATATGATATTGGAGTGGAATGGAAACCAATCAAAGAGAGAAGCAGCCTAGAACTAGGGAGAAATTTCCTGACAGTTAGAACAATTAATCATTGGACTGACTTGCCTCCAGAAATTGTGGGTGCTCCAACACTGGATGTTTTTAAGAAGAGATTGGACAATCATTTGTCTGAAATGGTACAGGGTGGAGTGGGACTACAAGACCTCCAAGGTCTTTTCCAACCGTTATGATTTTAGGATCATATCTTGATTTTTTTTTTCATATTTGTATGTCAGAAGGAATAAAAATATACACTTAAAACTGGAAGAAGTTGCCACTGGAGACTTTTGCTAGCAGTTCAATGTCAAAACAATGCATGCATAACTCATGTGGTTTTAATATCAATAAGTCACTGAGAGCAATTTGATTCTGGTGGGATGTAAATCTAATAAACAAATAAATGAGTGAATAAATACATATCTGCTTTTCTCTGCACTTACCTTGATGTTCCTGATATTACTTATTAAAAAATCGTATGATCCAACCACAGGAATTGTTGCCAGAAGAATATAAAATAGCAGATGTCTCCCCATGATCAAAGACTAAAAGCACATTAGGAAGAATGCACAAGATCAGGCAGTCACTCTCGCAATATCTTTGGTAAAACATAAATCAGAAGCTCAGACAGAAAACCAAATATTTGTTGGTCTGCAAATCAATTACAAAATCTTAGAAATAGGTTACAATTACACAACAGGGTCAAGGATTGATCATGCGGGGGGGGGGGGGGGAGGCAGCCTCTAACCTGCCTAAAATACTCACCCATTTGCCCTTGAAACAAAGCCCAGATTAAGTTATTTCCTTCTCTCCAACCCTTTCCCACCCGGCTGCTACAGGAATCCAGCTGCTAGGAAAGCTACTGCAAAGTTGTTTATTCCCAAGAAAGCTCCAAATAGCTTTCTGCTGAATGGCAGATTTAAGACTCAGGCAGAGAGTTTTGGAAAATTGGGCTTCTGCCTTCACGTAGGACAAAGCAATAGATTAAGTAGAAAGGGGGGGGGGAATTGCTAGTAAGTTTGTTGACATATTTCTGAGATTTCCCAGGCATAGTACTTCCATTTTCTTGTACCCTTTCAATTAACATTAGAAAGAAAATGTATATCCCTTAATAAAGTTGGCTTGTTAAAAAAGATGATACCAGACACTTTCTGATGTTTTGCCACCATAGACTAACACAAGTCTCCGCCTACAAAGTACTTCTGTCTTGTGCTCACTTACATTTCCATCTATGATCATTACTTCTGGCGTTGTTTATAAACTGTTTTCTAACAAAACAGTTTGAATGATTGCCTTTGAGAATGGATTTAGTCATTGAAATAAGCTGTGGTTTTTGAATAAGCCACAGTTGCAGGATTCAATAACATCCCAAACAGTGGTAGGTTTCTAATTTTTGACTACCTGTTTGCTCATGCACGCGCTCGTGCAACGCTTCTGCGTATGCGCAGAGCCTCACACCACTGCTACTACCAGTTCGCCCAATTCAGGCCAAACCGGGAGCAACCCTCTGATCCCAAGCCATAAATTAATGTTTACAAACAACAATGTATAAGCCAGACCAATGAATCTGTTCCACCTCTTGTCCGATTTTGGACAGGTTCTGGCCCCTTCTGTTCTCTTTCAAACTAATCTGCAACACTTGCACTGTTCCCCCCTACCATTCACACTCTCTCTTCCATATGGAAGTAGCTCCCCCCCCAAGCCCCACTGCACTGGCCATCCACATACTCCCTCATTCCCGCTCCCACCCAGCAGCAGCCACTTAACCTGCCAGCTGATCACCTGGGACTTGCAACTTCTCACCAGCTTCCCCACTGACTTTCGTTGTTGAAAGCGAACAAGAAGTTGTGAGGAGGTGCTTGCTTAATGACTCACAATCATCATTTAATTACTGCAACAAGAACTGCAGGGATTGTCATTGCTAAGTGATGCGGTCGCATAATATTTTGCTTTATGATCTCATTGTCTAGCTATGGAAATTCCAGTCCAATTGCTGTCATAACCTGAGGACTACCTGCATAAAGTTAAAAAAGATCCTTTAAACAACACATTTGAAAGAGTAAAACTATCCCAAAATAGAAGAAAAGTTAATTAGCAGTTTAAACAACTTAGAAAAAATATAAAACACGTGCTAAAAAGCTGAATAGGAATTTATTTTAAGAATGTTTTAAAACAATTGAAAGATCAGGCAAAACTTGAAATGTTAGGACTATTGCTAAGATTTTTTAGGGGTAAAAAGAGTATACAAAACAATATTTCCATCAGAATACAAATTGATTAGTCTATCAGGAAAGACAGTAATTGGCTCAAATTGAAAACAAAACAATAAAACCTGAAACTTCCTGAATGTAGAAATGGGCCACTAGATGGGACTAAAGTTCCAAGCAGAAAAAAGAAAAGGGAAATCTGCAAAATGACAAATAAAGGTTTGACCCTTGAGACATTTCAAAAGATTTTTGAAGAAATATAAGGGAATCTTACAATCAATCTGATAATGATCATTGGTGAACCAGTAAATGTATTTTTTTTTTAAATTGAGATGGGAGAAAGAAGTTCCCAGAAAGATTCGATCCTATGACCGAACTTGAGGAACTAAAGCTAAGATTGTTAGACATAAAAGAAAGAAATTCAAAGTTGGCTTGTTTGATCACAGTGAAAATATCGAACATTTTTAGAAAATTCTGGAAACCCTTTATGAATGTTCTGTTAACATTTGTACAGAAATGGCAATGCTCTTCAGATTTATTAATGGAGGTTGCAGAAAGAAATGAACCATGCAGGTAATATATATATATATATATATATATATATATATATATATATATATATATATATATATATATATATATATATATATATATATATATATATATATATATATATATATATATATATATATATATATATATATATATATATATATATATATATATATATATATATATATATATATATATATATATATATATATATATATATATATATATATATATATATATATATATATATACCTCTCTTCTCGTTCTTTTCTTTTTTGGAATTTCAATTTATTCCTTTCTATTTTTTCTGATTTCAGTTTTTATTATCTTTTATCATTGTAAACCTATTTTAAAAGAAGAGAAATAGAAAACAGAAACTAAAAAAATGACAAAATCATTTGTTGAGCTTGTTGAAAAAGATGTACAGAGAGAGAGAGAGAGAGAGAGAGAGAGAGAGAGAGAGAGAGAGAGAGAGAGAGATATGCATACACACACAGATACATTTGTATGTTAAGATAACATAAATACAGAAGTCATCAACAAATAAATATATTGGTGACATAGATTAGAAAGACATGAGAATATAGTGAAATTGGATCTTGAAAATATATTGTAAAGATATATAAAGATAAATAAAATAATAGGTAAAATAATAAATCTTATTATTAAGATCAATTTCTACAGTAGATTTTAATTTCCTTTCTATTATTTTTAAAGTAAAAATCATATCTTGGCCACTGAAGGGAGATAAAAACAAAATTAAATGTCCAAGTTTTCAGAGTTTTGTGTCCATTGAGTCAGGGGTGGGCTTCAAAAATTTCAGCAACGGGTTCTCTGCCCAGTTGCTGGCTGGGTGTGGCCATGGTGGGCATGGCCTAGTCTAGAGGTTGTATTGTACTGGTTCGCACTGGTTCAGGTGAACCGATAGTGGTGGCGGTGTGAGGCTCCACCCTCTCACCCAGAGATCATCACGGACCTTCTCCATATGTGTGCATGCTCCCACTACCAAACTGGTAGTGAAGAAAATAGAATACTATTACTGGCCTAGTCAGCCTCCTACACCATGGCGGTGTGTGTGTGTGTGTGTGTGTGTGTGTTTTGCCTTCACCAGGCTCTGGATGCTTTCCACAAGCCTGTTGGATGGCAAAAACTGCCTCCCTCAGCTCCAGAGCCTTCTGGGAGGCCCATTTTCCCTTTCCCCGAACCTCTGCGTGGGCCCTGCACTTACTTTGCATCCAAAATGGGCTGTGTGGAGACTCCTGGGAGGGGAGGGGAGGGGTGGAAGGGATGGGGTAGGCAGGGCCAGCCAGGGGTGGCATTTGGAGGTTGTCCGAACCGGCCATAGCATTAGTTACGTGTTCTCCCGAACCTGTAGCAGCCCACCCCTGCATTGAGTCTTGATCAATCTGGATATTGGTGGAAGAAAAAAAGCAACAGTGGGATTTAAAACCTCTCCTTGCTTATCTATGTAACTAAGCAGGTCTGTAGAAACAGAGGTAATTCCACAGATAACTCTTTTTAGGATTTTAATTCTTAACACCAGCCCCTGAAGCAAGATGGTAAGGAAGCAATGGAGTCTTCCCTTCCCTTCCTTCCTTCTCCTCCTCTCCCCTTCCCTTCCCCCCTTCCTTCTCTTTGTTGGCTGTTTCTGTTGACAGGAAGGAAAATGAATTTGTATGTGCTTTCTTGTGCCTTTACATATACACCCATGAATGTTCTTCGCGGCATTTACATGTGTTAGACTGATTTGAATTGAGAAAGAAATACTTAATTTTAGAAACAAGGTGCATTATTTTATAGGTAATTAATTTTAATTGATAGCTTTAGTTCAAGTAAAGTTTTTTCAGGTTGCCTTGACCATGCCTTTCTTTTGCAGTTTAGCTTCTGGCAAATAGACATATTTATAGGTATGTACCGTATATATCTAACACACAGTGATGTGTCAATTGGGCAGATGTGCAGGGATGGAGAATCTCCTGGAATGATTTCAGCTAGAGTTTGGCAACCTTGAAGAGATATGGTGAGGAATCCAAACATTACATGTTATTTTCCATCTGTATTTCTATTTCTTTATATATTTACTAGCTGTACCCGGCCACGCGTTGCTGTGGCCCAGTCTGGTTAAGTGGAAAAGAAAGAAAAGAGAAAGCGCAAGTTTCTAATATGTTTAATTTCACAAAGCTTGTGGGTATACAATATTTTTTGTTGTTACATTGTCTGTGCAGATATAGAGATTGTCTAGCTTGCCGACTCTAGAACATGCAACATATAATTGTCCATGTGAGAAACAATTTTCAATTGCTGGAAAGACGTTGGACCGGGCACATTTACCAACAGCATGTGAAGAAAGAAACATTCCAGGGTGGTTCCCTCCGGGCAGGGTCATGCTTTGCCAGCAGCGGCAAGGTTCATGAGGGTCTTGCCCACCTGGCGGGCCCTGCCACTCGCTGCACCGGCCACGGCTCCCCCGGCCCCCGCATGGAAGTGAACCACAGTAGTCCCTCCAGGCAGCCTCTGGAACGACAGGCTGTATGGGGCCCCTCCGGACATGGGCGGGGGGACCCCAGCATGGGAGTGAGGCTGGGGGTGTCCCCCATGGACGTAGTGCGGCGGCGGGTGGGTGCTGCCATTGGTCAGGCCTCAGAGCTGCTGGGCCGGCCGAGGCTGGTTGGGGGAGACGACAGCGGGGCTGTTGGTCTCGTGGAAGTTGTTAAGCATCTCCTTGGAGGAGCTGAGATCAGGCTCCCCCAAGTCAGTGGCCCGGGAGAGCAAGATGTCCAGGATCTCGGAGGAAGAGAAGTCCTCGGTGTGCGACTCGTCCAGTTCGTCGTAGCTGTCCGCTGCTGTAGCCGCCATCTCACAGGGCACCCGGTGGCCGCCCCAGCCACGCTGCACCTCAGGCTGACACCACTGCCACCCCGTTGGAGCTGCCTTGGCGAGGCCGTAGCTGGCTTGCTGTGAGGGGTGGTGGTGGAGAGCGCACGTGGCTGGCCGGGCTGAGGAGACGTTCCGCCTCTGCCTCCTCTGGAGGGCTGGGCGGAGGGAGGCCAGCTTAATGGTGGGGGAGGCAGCTGAGGGATGGCGCAGGCACCGCCCCACTGCAGACAGCAAAGGCCCGGCGGGAGGGGAGGGGAGAGAGGGGAGGGGGAGGCCGAAGGGCTTCGGCTTCCCTTGGTGGAAATGGCCGAAGCTCATCAGAGGAGGGGCAGAAAGAGGAAAGGGTGTGGCCGCAGCCCAGCCACACATATAAAAGAACCGTTGGGACAAAGCTGGAGAGAGGCCAAACTGTTCCGAATATACTATACTCACAAAATGAACGCTATGGTAAATGACACAGCTCAATTCCAAGGCAATGTCACACTAAATAATTAAATCAAAATGAAAATAAATCAAAATCTATGAAAATTCAATATAACAATGCAATCGGAAACATTGAAATGGAATTGTGAAATATTTAATATAGCGTGTGTTGCTTTTACATGCAGCAGATGGCGCTGGTTTTCAAAAAAGCATGTTTTTACAAAAAAGCATGTTTTTACCTGTCACAGGTGTGACATCTATATAATATACATATATAAAAACATGTGCAAATTCGAATGCAACGTTGTGTCAAAATTTCAAAGCAATCGGTGAAGAACTTTCGGAGATTTGAGATTTTGAACAAACAAACATTACATTTTTATTTATGTAGATTCACATCTAATTCTTCCTTGCCAAAGGTGCAATTTGTAATTCATGGTTATCTTTCTTTGGCAGGAGAAGTATGTTGGTATATTCCATGATACCCGGAGAATCATGGAGTGCATTAAATTAAAAGTCACACATTTCTGTAAACCTGCAGTAGATGTGCTTTTGGCTAGAGCACTTGCAGAAAAACATATGTGATTGTGAATTAAAGCACTGCTGTGTCTATCCAGCTGCCCAATAATCCTTGACAATATTAGAGCCATAAGGAATCATAAGATAAAACTGAGGCTACATGGCTATTCTTAAGGAAACTACTTTGTGGTCTCTCTGTCTCTCCCTTGCATGCTTTGTGGAGGAAAGCATTTTAAATTATTTTATATAATATAGTATCCATTTTGATAAAACATTTACAAGAAAACGTGCAATTTATCCTTGATGGCAAATTGTAAAATTACATTTTAGAATTTTTTGGGTAAAATTTAGAAGACGGTCTTTTAGAATTATTTGTTCAGCAGGAATTAGCATAATAGTCACATGCAAGTAATTATATACTTTTATTTAATCTAATACAGAATCATTACATTAGTTGCCTAGAAACTCAGACCAATACTCATTTTTTTGACTTTTTTTATTAAACTGGCAAGAAGTCATTATTGTTATATTTATCAGAAATAATTTATCTTTATTGTTAACCCAATAAGGAAATGTAAATTGATTCCCATCACAATAATATATGTTAGTTTGAACTAAATCAAAAAAAGATATGACTTCTCAGTAAGGACAATGATAGGCTTCCTTTTTCCTTTGAAAATAAAATCAGTTGTTTGAATTTAGGTTTCCATGAAATACCAAATTTTATGGAAGTTGCAGTGTTATTCAACAAGTGTGGTCATTCACTCTTATGGCCATAATGTAATTAAACTGAAAAACATGTGGATGATTTTATGCTATCTAATAAAACCATGGACATTAAGCAGTAATAATCTTTTGCTGTTAAGTGTGCTCTTTAAGGATTTATATTCAATTTCCAGCAGGTAACTTCAGTTTGACTAGATCCAGTTCTATAGTCCTTCTCACGTGTCCTGAAAAACAGAAAAAGAGAACTGTTAAGTACTAGCATTATTACTGATGAAATCTATATCCCGATATAAACCTTTGGTGGCATTGTAGTATTATCTAATTAGCTTATTTGCTTTGGTTATCCTAGAATCAGGAAAACATAGGGGTATGTGAATATTATTCAAGGGTTTCAAATTACATCTGACATACCATGTCTGAGGAGAGTTAGCAAGAATGAAATTCATACCTCTGTGACTCAGTGTAACTGAGCATACCACACAGTGTAAAATATAGAAATAATTCACATACCCCTATCCAAAAGATAGAGTGGAACTTACGCAAAATTCTATGTATCGGGGCATGATATAATGTGAAATGTATATCTCTCTGCTCTGAGAGTTTAAGTGAAGTTGGACCATTCCAATAAAATTTCCAAAATCAAGGATTAGATCATGACAAGAATTGTATGTTATATTCCAACACTTGTGAGAATCCTGTCTTTATGTAAACCTTTTTCCACAGATCCATTCTACTTGCATTCTTAAACCCATGATAAAAGCCAAGTTCTAAAGATCCAGATAATTTTAGTCTAGAGAAAAAGGCAACAAAAATACCAGAATAATAGGGTTGGAAGGGACCTTGGAGGTCTTCTAGTCTAACTCCCTGATCAAGTAGAAAACCCTATAACATTACAGACAAATGGTTGTCTAATCTTGTCTAAAACTTCCAGTGATGGAGCACCCCCAACTTTTGAAGGCAACCCATTCCACTGATTAATTGTTCTCCCTGTCAGAAAATTTCTCCTTAATTCTAGGTTGCTTCTCTCCTTGATTCATTTCCATCCATTGATTCTTATCCTGCCTTCAGGTCCTTTGGAGACTAGGTTGACCTCCTCTTCTCTGTGGCAGCCTGTCAAATATTGGAATATTTCTATTATGTCACCCCTAGACCTTCTTTTAATTAAAAAAAGACATAACCAATTCCAGCAACCGTTCTTCGTATGTTTTAGCCTTAAGTAAAAACAATTTATCAAGTAAGTGCTTGTTGGTCTCTCTCACCT
The DNA here is from genome assembly GCF_964273705.1 of Natrix helvetica. Classification (NCBI taxonomy): domain Eukaryota; kingdom Metazoa; phylum Chordata; class Lepidosauria; order Squamata; family Natricidae; genus Natrix; species Natrix helvetica. The sequence goes on from NC_138548.1 coordinate 301,553,927, forward strand.
GGTGGCTACATTGAGCTGTCCCTGTACATAAAGGACTTTTACTTGACCAGAAGATCTTTGAGAATGTGTATTAGAGAAAAACTGACCTGGGAACACAAATAGACATAAACCCACAATTACAATTTTTAATGTAATAGCTTAGACAACCTAGAGACAGATTACATGCTACTTAAATCAATCACAGTTGAAATCTATGAAATATTTTCCTATTGTTTTTCTTCACATAGTTATGATCAATGAATCATTCAGCCATTTAACTGTATATTTTGGGATTATATTTTGACCATAGCAATCAAAAGCTACAATCTAAAGTTCAGACCACTTTCATTGTGCTTTTTCAAATAACTCTTACACTTATCAGTTATGAACATTCCTGGAATTTTGACGCACTATTGTGCTACTAGTTAATTGTGAAAATACTTTTCCATTCCAAAATCTTTACCCATGGCTAGAAATATGCCATATATTCTTCTTCAAGGTCATCAATCATCGTCATCATCATCATCCATCTTAAGAAGGTACTTGGTTGATATCTAAGATACTGGCAGCAACCCATATCAACCATTAGCACCAGTCAATGGTTTTGTGATGCATTTTTGAGTGTTCAGTTGACTATTTCATGTTTGGTGAATAAAAATTAACAACAACAACAATAATCTTTATTGTCCTTGTACATATATACAACTGATTTAGCCTCTACTGGTGCAATCCATAACAAAAATACAAGACAACATGAATAATATAGAAAATGGTCCTTATACAAGTAATTAGGGAAAAACCAGTCATAAGTTTCCATAAATCAGTGCAGGGAACAGATTTGGCTTTATCCACCACAATGCAAATCTCACATTTAAATGAGAGAGTCTACCAAATAGCTTGCAATCAAGTCCTCTCGCTTTGGTGCTGGTACTTCGTTGTAGTTTGGGGTAGATTAAGCTGTCCATCTTGCATTGCTTAAAAGAACCCCTACTTCTATTTGAGATCTGAATTCAGATCTTGACATGAAAATCTCTCATTAACTCAGAGACATGCATGGGATGAGCAAATGACAAAAACAGTATTGCGATACAGGCTCCACAACATATACTGTATGTATTGTCATATCACATGCATATATGTTATGAATCATGATAACATGATACCGCTTTCACCGTTTTGATGGAAGCCTTCAATACATATGTGGACTGTGATTGGAAATCAATAAATAGCTTTAATTTTATTACTTTAAAAAATTTGGAAGGCTGCTAATCCCTTATTAGAGAATAAACACTGTCAATTTTTTCATAAGAAAAAGTTGTAGTTTCTGTTATAGGCAACAAGCCTGTTTATTTACTTTATGCCAAATTTCAGAGGAATTATGTATTTCCTTCCTTTTTCATTTATTGATTGTTTGCCAATTTGAATAAAAATAGCAAACATGATTGATATTTTTCCATGCAAGAAACATAGTTCAAGTGCCAAGAATAGGGAGAACGATTAATTAAAAGCAGTACAAGACATGTTTGTTCTCTGTTCAGTTGGGATCAAACTCACAGAGGGCACCAGAGGGTAGGAATAAATGATTGATGAGCAGCAAACAATTGCAGAACTTGAGAGTCCAGTATGTTGTGTTTCATCCACCAAACTCCCACATATTCAACACACACGTACCCACACACACCATTTTGTAATCCTGGGAGGCAACTTCCAATAGGCACTAGGATTGGCTCTGATTTATGGCATCAATATCTTTGTTACAAAACACTGCTGATCAGGAACAGTTGATTTAAATAAACAATGCAAATAGAGAAAGAGTTGCAAAGCCATCAGATATATTTCTCCACATGAGAAATGAAAAAGGAAATGATTCAATCCTTTTTTCCCTCATCCTGAAGAAATATATGCTTCTATAGACACAGTCAGGGGTGGCTCAGTGGCTAAGACGCTGAGCTTGTCGATCAGAAAGGTTGGCAGTTCGAATCCCTAGTGCTGCATAACGGGGTGAGCTCCCATTACTTGTCCCAGCTTCTGCCAACCTAGCAATTTGAAATCACATAAAAATGCAAGTAGAAAAATAGGGACTACTTTGGTGGGAAGGTAATAGCATTCTGTGTGCCTTCAGCGTTTAGTTATGCCAGCCACATAACCACAGAGACATCTTGGGACAGCGCTGGCTCTTTGGCTTTGAAACGGAGATGAACATTTCACCCTAGAGTCGGGAACGACTAGCACATATACAATAATACAATACAATAGCAGAGTTGGAAGGGACCTTGGAGGTCTTCTAGTCCAACCCCCTGCCTAGGCAGGAAACCATATACCGTTTCAGACAAATTGTTATCCAAGATCTTCTTAAAGACTTCCAGTGTTGGGGCATTCACAACTTCTGGGGGCAAGCTGTTCCACTGATTAATTGTTCTAACTGTCAGGAAGCTTCTCAGTTCTAAGTTGCTTCTCTCCTTGATTAGTTTCCACCCATTGCTTCTTGTTCTACCCTCAGGTGCCTTGGAGAATAGTTTGACTCCCTCTTCTTTGTGGCAACCCCTGAGATATTGGAACAATGCTATCATGTCTCCCCTAGTCCTTCTTTCTCTTAAGCTAAACATACCCAGTTCCTGCAACCGTTCTTCATATGTTTTAGTCTCCAGTCCCCTAATCATCTTTGTTGCTCTTCTCTGCACTCTTTCTAGAGTCTCCATATCTTTTCTACATTGTGGTGACCAAAACTGAATGCAGTATTCCAAATGTGGCCCTACCAAGGCATTATAAAGTGGTATTAACACTTCACATGATCTTGATTCTATCCCTCTGTTGATGCAGCCTAGAACTGTGTTGGCTTTTTTGGCAGCTGCTGCACACTGCTGGCTCATATTTAAATGGTTGTCCACTAGGACTCCAAGATCCCTTTCACAGTTACTACTGTTGAGCAAGGTACCACCTATACTGTACCTGTGCATTTCATTTTTGTTGCCTAAATGTAGAACCTTACTCTTTTCACCATTGAATTTCATTTTATTAGATAGTGCCCATTTTATTAGATATGTGCAAGGGGAACCTTTACCTTTATAGACACAGTCTTGGTACTCATCGGACTTCACTAGAAAGGGGTTTGGAAAGGATTCATATGGACTCCACTCTGATATGAATATTTATCGGACTTAGCAAAGGCCATTTCCATATGATTAGTTTCCATTCTCCCAATTCTCAGTTTAGAAGGTGATTATATTTTTTGCTACTGACGTGGAATGCTGAGAACAAGGTATGGAGTTCACCAGCACCCAAAAACACTTCCCTATTGCTGAGAAGAAAACCATAAGCCTATCTATGTTTGTGAAATCACTAGGAGTCAAATTTGATTCAAGGGCAAATTTATCTTTCTAATGTTAATGTATCTCAAAGGATTATCGCAAAGACTAGCAAAATAACATGGATAAAGTGCTTTGTGGATACTATATATTGAAAAGCCAAATTTCATTCCAAATTGTATTACCATAGTCTGCAGCAGTAGTTAAATACTTACCGAAAAGTCCAGTAACTTGATTAGAAAAATAATCGCTATTCTCAAAGTATAATCCAAGCCAACCAGGTGAAGGAGGTACATAGAAAATTTTGGTAACAATGTTGTCTGGTCCTGACAGAAATAGACTTTCTCCACTTGTCAGTGTAATGTTTATCCTAAGAGGAAACAAACTATTATTTTCTAATATTCCTTTGACAACTTTTCATTCTGATACAGTAATTTATTATCACTCAAATTACTGTTATTAACAAACACAATTTTAAAACATATTTAAATGAATATGTTCACATTTTTAATTATTATATATCCCTTATGTATGTACCTGAAGTAATTTATATAGTGTGTTTCAACACAATGGCCATACAGAAAAGAGAAAATGCCCATTCAAGCAACATTCAAGCAGTTTTTAACTGCTGTACACTGTCTCTTGGAGGAAGAAAGAACACCTTTCAGTCTGACAGATTACACAAAAAGAGACTTATGTTTTAGAGATTGGAGAGCTCTGTTGTCTATAAAAGAAAACTGAAAATAGCAAGTTTACCCTTCACTTGTTAAAGAGTCTCTGTCATTCCACACAAAAGAGTGACTGGAGTCATTACTTTTCAGTGTAATTTGTTCTGTTGACACCTTTATTTCCAGGTTAAGCTTTGGATAAGTTATTTCAAACTCTGCAAAATGGTTGTTTTCACCAAGCTTGCCAGTCACTTGGATCCCTGAAAGTATGTAAAGGAACACTCAGAAACATATTAGTGTTTGCCTAACATTCATTAATACAGAAATAATGACCATATAAATGCAATGAGCAAAAATATCTGAATCTCACAAGATTGCTCTTGACTTAATCTGATTGCCAATTCAGTTGGCTGCAGTGTGCTACCCTGCTCAATTTATTTAGACTCAAAAGCTAAAATGAGTTTAACCCATTTAGGATTTGGACAAAACCCCAAGATTACTGGCTAAACATAGAAGCTTTCTACATCTACATCTATATCTAGTATATCCACATCTACCTCCTGGAAGAATGCATGAGAACATGTCCATGAATTTCACCAACAGTCAGGCTAATTTGAAGATGGCTTAGTTACACTACACAAATAATTACAACATCTGTTTTTGCCCAGATAGCCAACCTTTCAGGCAAGCAATCTATCATGCCAATGCTGCTAAATATTTTTTACATCTGTGTAGCACATATAAGACAAGGCAATTGATAAAGAGTGAATAGAAATCCCCAACATTTAAAATAAATATCACAAATAATCAGTGAATTTGGGAACTAAGAAAAGTCAGCACACCCACATATACGTATTGGAATAAGAAACATATTACAGTGCATTTGTGTGAAATGAGATGAAAAGTACAGTCAACAAAAACAAGGATCAAAAAAGAAGAACAATTGTTTCTTTTAGGCTGTCCCAAGGAAAACATCCCCATAGAACTTTGAATATTCAGAGCTACACATTTTTTAATAGAAATCACATACCTTTCTCTGGATCAGATAACAGTTTTAGGGGTGTTTGCGGCTGTCCGTTAATAGATAAACAAACTAAAAAATTTTGATTAGGTGGTTGAAAAAGGAAATGGGAATATGAAGTCGTAGGAGGATCTGGAAAGAAATAATTATTAGTATGTATTTTATATTGATTTATGGAATCGTCTATGATCCCTAATATCTTAGCTCAGTTTTATGGCTGATGAAATTCAGGTAATTATAATTAGTGTGAACAGAAGGCTGCAAAAGTTTGCAACATATTGATTAACACAGCTGTCAAATTCTTCATGGGGATATTTTGTTCCATCAAATCTCCACTCTCAGCCCCCTTAAAGCAATCTCAGGAGTTTTTACTCAATAGCAAAGTAAAATAGCACATTAATGAGCTGGCATGGTCCACTTAGGCTACAGTATCCATACGGCCTTTATTTCAGAAACCTGTCCTTCAGATTTATTCAATTTAATGGTTTATTTTCTTGACTTGTCTCTTGCATTTTCCTTTGTGAAACATATAATCACAAATACTTGTGATTATTATAACTTAAACTCCTGTTGCACTTATCGAGTGAAAACATATGAAGAAGTAAATTGCAGCTTCAGTTGTTTTCCCTCTGATGTTTTGCTGCAATAGATTAAATATACCATTTGAAGTGCTTTAAAAGGACATCCAGAATCACCTTATTGGTGAGAGGGATGGCATATAAATTAAACAAATAAATTATTATTATTATTATTAATAATAATATGTTTTTCTACTCTGACACTAATATTATTCTTATAATAATAGTGTCTATCTTCTTTCAGATTAACGAAGTCCAGATTCATTGCTTGTTTCCCCACCACCACCATACAGAATAGAGAGATTACTTAAACAAAGGGGAAGGGATGGAAAAATATGATCTCTTTATACAATCTCTCCTGTGCCTGACCTGTTTTCTTGTACCTCACTCTCCTCTCCCAGAATGAGGAGATTGGAGAGGAAGAGATTACAAGAGAGTAAGCAACACAGAATGGGGAATACACTGGCTGTTTGCATGATATGCTTGGGGTTGCTGGCTTCCCCATTGTGTGCCTGCTTATTCTTTTGTAATCCTTTCCTCTTTAATAAAAGTTAACACAAGCAATGTTTTCCTTCTTGCTAATTATCCCAGCATTGGGTTCCTTTTTGTAATACCTTCCTCTCTTGTGAATGTAAACGCAAACATTGTTTCCGTTCTAGTTAATTATCCCAGTATGGGATGATCATTCCAAAGGGGAGGCGAGTGCCTTGGTGGTTAATAAAAGCTAAAGGTGTGAAGGTGAAAAGTCTTGCCAATTACAGGCAGCAGCTGCCGTTCAGCTATTCCAGCACGAGAAGAGAGAGAGAGAGAGAGAGAGAGAGAGAGAGAGAGAGAGAGAGAGAGAGAGAGAGAGAGAGAGAGAGGGAGAGAGGGAGAGAAGGGAAAAGGAAAGCACAGTTGCAGTTACATGATTTTTTATCCAATAAATATTTCACTTAATGGCAGAGTGGTCAAATGAGAACTACCTCCAGTTACTGTTTGATTTTACACATACTACTTGGGAAAGCCAATTTATTAGCTTGACTTAATGCCAATGAGCCCTTAAGCCAGCATTTCACAGACTCGGTAACTTAAAGATGTGTTGACCAACTCCATGCTGGATGGAGAACTCTGGGAACTGAAGTCCACACATCTTAAAGTTTCAGAAATTGAGAAACTACAAGTCAAGATTCAGAGGTAGTGGATATTGCAAAATATTTCTAAATTGGCAGTCAAGTTCAGACTTTTGACTATCACTAGCGCTAAACTGGTTTCGTTCTGCTTCTTTTTCCTTTCAATTATTATTTATGTAATACCACATTCTTTCAAAAAAAATTATGCTAGCATGTCTATTTACTTTACAAATTGACTGAATGTACAGTATATTAAAAGGTTGATCAAAGTTTTGTAATTTGCCTTAATAAGAATACAAAGCATGTTTGAACTGGGCAAAAGTCTCTATCTGCATAGTAGAACCATTAATACCTATTGATAATGTATCAATCTATTTTTGCATATGGGCAATCCACTGACACTGACCATGAGCTTCTGAGTTTAACTTTGTGTTGAAATGCACTTTATTTGACTTTCTTGAGTTCTGTGTCGTCTTCGTTAAATAGCTCCCTGTTGGTTGTGAGATAGGACGACCTGCAGAAGTGTACATGTTAGTGAAGCTCACTAGTTTTTCTGTTTTACTTTGAGCTCATAGATAGAATAGCATTTCATTATCGAAAACAAGAATTATATTTATTTTTTTACCCAAACCTAATCTCAAGATAAGAAGATAGGATAAGAAGCCCCTTCACTTGCCACAAATACATTTACACACACACACACAGACACAGGCACACACACACACACACACACACAGAGAGAGAGAGAGAGAGAGAGAGAGAGAGAGAGAGAGAGAGAGAGAGAGAGAGAGAGAGAGAGAGAGAGAGAGAATATATGAATACTATTGATAAGTGTGGGTTTCCCACAAATTTGCATGGATACACATAGAAACAAAGTACTAAAATCAAATTAAGGCTTGGTAATCCTTGTTTACTGACTTCCTTGTTCAGTAACCATTGGAAGTTACAGGAGTGCTGAAAAAATAATATTACAAATAATCCCCACATTAGAAACTTTAGCAGCATCCCTCAGTCACAGGATCACTATTATCGTCGGTATGTGTTGTCTTGTGCCTCATCTGTCTTTTTTCCTCCCTTGCAGAATAGAGAGATTGGAGAGGATGGAATTATAAAAGAGTAATCAGGCACACAATGGGGAATATACAATGAAAGGAATGCGTACTTTGCTAAATTCCCCATTATATCCCTGCTTACACTCTTGTAAAGAGAGTCCTTGATTTATTATCATAATTAAAGTCACAATTTGGGTCGTAAGATTGTGCTGGTGTTGAGCAGGTCACCGGATGACCACACCCAATTTTATGGCAGTCGTTAAGCAAATGCTGCCGTCGTAAAGCAAATTCTATTTTTGTTAAGAGAACCCATTGTTTGGTATGGGGCATGATTTTGTTGGAAACTGAAAGTAAATACCAGTTTCTGGCAAAAACATCCTGAATCACAATCACATGACTGCTGGGTACTGCAAGCAGTTGTAAAGGTACGTCAGTTGCTAAGCACTCAAAATTCAGTCACTTGACTAAGGGGGGCAGCCATCATAACTTTGAGTATGGCCCGTATTCAAAGGGACTAATGACCCATATTATATGGATCTTAAGTCCCTTTGGGGGATTTCATCCTAAGTGTACAGTAGCTAACTGTTGTGAGTCAAGGGCTACCTGTAATCCCTTCTACTCCAATATCCCTGCTCTGAGGGAGACAGGAACAGATCAAGCACATGAGAGATTGCCTAGAGAGGTTGCAGGGCAGAGAATGTAAAGAGAAAAGGATTCCAGGAAAACAAGTAGGCATACAATCAGGGGTGGGATGCAGTGGTGGGTTTCAAATTTTTTTAGAACCTCTTCTATAGGTGTGGCCTCCTTTGTGGGAGTGGCTTGGCTGCCATGTGACCGGGTGGGAGTGGCTTGCTGGCATGTAACCTGGTGGGAGTGGCTTGCCAGCCATATGACTGGGTGGGCGTGGTCAACTTGTAAAATGTGGTGAAACTCACTTAACAACGCTCTTGCTTAGCAACCAAAATGTTGGCTCAGGAACTCTGGCATTGAAGAGTGCAAGTCTTAAAGCTGTCAAGTTACAAGACCCTTGCACCCCTAACCCTTTAGAAAAAAAAAAACCCAGGGGCGTTCAAACTTGACAGCTTTAAGACTTGTGGACTTCAACTCCCAGAATTCCTCCTCTCGCTCTTCATCTTGATGATGTGCAGATTGGCGGGGGGGGGGAGCTGGAACCGGTTCTAAACGGCACTGTAGATTTGTGGAACCTCTTCTATAGAAGAGGTTAGAACTGGTAGGAACCCACAGCTGGTGGGATCCTACTGGTTTAACAACCAGTTCATTGAGCGCGCGTGTGAGCAGTTTGGAGAATACTTACCTTTGGGATTGCTGCTTGGGAAGGAGAACAGCTGAGGCACGGCAATTCACTCTGCTGCGTGACTCAGCTGAGAAGATAAAGGTAGGTAAAGCGCAGGGGCAGGCAGGCAGGCGGGCCCACTTGCTCCTGGGAGCGAACCGGTTAGCTGCCAGCTGATCTTCGGAGCTACAGGTTCACCTGAACTGGTCCAAACCAATAAAATCCCACCCCTGCATACAACGGGGAATACATTGGATTGTTTTCATAGCATGATCATAATGCCCAAGCCTGAGGGATACTGCATTTATTTAGATATGTATTTCCCATTGTGTGCCTACTTACTCCCTTGTATTCTCTTTCTTTCCAATGACTTAAATACAAATATTTATTGACATCTTGCTAATTATGCCAGAACACAACTGGGGTGAGATTCCAAAGGGCAGGAGGGTGGAGAAAAGAGAAGCATAGTCACAGGGACATTATTTTACACTTGGCAACCAATTGTGTGTAGGAATCCAGAACAGAATCAAAGGCAGAGTGGTGTCAGGCTGTGCCAATGCTTCTCCAGCCAGGCTGCCTAACATTCAGATGACCATCAGATGGCAGAAAAGATTTAGAGTTTTCTGAACCTCTTCTCTGCCACCTAGTGATCAAACTGATTATCATATATTGAGATTGACTACCTGTTTATTCATTACCAGGTCCTGTCTGTTCTAGCATAAGATATCATGCCACCCAAAGCAAATGCTTAGGCTCTTCTCAACATGCATACTGGGCCTGCATCAGACAGCAGCTAGATTTTTTTTTTTAATGATTGGGGACACTCCAATTGAATTAAGGCACTCTTGTGACTATTTAGTAACTATTTACCTGTTATAAAAAAATATTGTAGTCTATGGAATACACAGAGTGGCCATGTTGAAGGCAGGCACAGTTATTCAAAGTTGTTTCAGAAGACAGGACAAAATACAATGGCTTTATATTACCAGGAAGCAGATTTCAGGTGGACTTTCCTAATGGTAAGGATTGTTCAATAATAGAACAAAAAGCCAAGCAGGCCTTGAATTCTCCTTGCTGGAAACACTGAAAGGGAGGCTTTATAGCCATGGGTTAAGCCATGTGAGGTAGTGCTGGATCCCTACCCTGGGAGAATGTTAGGCATGAAGAATCGGGAGATAGTCCTTGACTTACAACCATTTGCCTAGCAACTGTTCAAAGTCATGGTGGTGCTGAAAAATGTGATTTAAGATTGGTCTTCGCACTTATGACCATTGAAGGAATCCTTGCTGTGCTCAAAATACAGGTCAAATTATTGCCATTTGTGACCTCTTCAACTTCCAACAAGCAAAGTTAGTGTAGGAAACTGGATTTAATTAACAACTATGGCAGTGGTGGGATTCAACTAATTTAACAACCAGTTCTCTGCCCTAATGACCAGCTGGGTAGGCGTGGCTTGGTGGTCATGTGACTGTGTGGGCGTGGCCAACTCAACATTTCTCACATCGATGGGCACTTCACCTTGGCTGTTACGATGTAATAAGGGTTAACCAGAGAGGCAGTTTATGTAAGCAGGGCAATAAAGATTAGGCTAGAAACAACACCAGAATGTTTTCTTCCTGCCTTCCTCTCAGGATTAGCCCTGTAATGTGGGAAAAAACAAAATGAGCTTTCTTTCAATAACCGGTTCTCCAAACTGCTTAGAAAGTTAACAACCGGTTCTGCAAACTGGCTAAATCTCACCACTGAACTATGGTGGTTTGCTTAACAACTGTGGCAAAATAGATCATAAAATTGGGTAAAACTAATTTAATGACTGCCTCCCTTAGCAACAGAAGTTCTGATCCTAATTGTGGTTATAAGTTGAGGACTACCTGTATAGCTTTAATAGATTGTAGTAACAGGATATGGTTGGTACAACTAAAGAAATATGTATAGATCTTTGATACTTGACTCATGGAGGTGGATTAGGTTAGTTTAAATCAGATTTAAACCCAAATGACTTGGAGTCAGAATTTCTCAAGCAATTCTATTTTGCATAAAAGTTTTGGAGGTGAGGTGAGCACCGGTAGGCCAGGCAAGCTGCCAAGCAAGGTGAGGAGAGGCCACCTATTTGTGACTGACATTGAGTTGGCCATGCCCACCCAGTCACATGACCACTCAGCCACGCCTACTCAGCCCCGTCATTAGGGCAGAAAACCAGTTGTTAAATTATTTGAATCCAACCACTGAAAAAGTTCCAGTTAAGATGATCTGTTGCTTATGCCTATACGCAATATTCTAGTTAACTAGTGATCAGCACTAAATTAGTACTAGGTAAGAGTTAATGGAATTCAGGGGGGGGACTTGATTCTCTTGTGGGAACATAATGATTCCAGAATGAGTCCTTTCTTGAATACACACACCAGGGGTGGGTTCCTGCCAATTCTAACATCTTCTATAGAAGAGGTTCCGCAAATCTACAGTGCCGTTTAGAAATTGTTCCAGCTCCCTCCCCCCACCATCCGCACATGGTCAAGATGAAAAGGGAGAGGAGGAATTCTGGGAGTTGAAGTCCACAAGTATTAAAGCTGTCAAGTTTGAACACCTCTGGGGTTTTTTTTCTAAAGGGTTAGGGGTGCAAAGGTCTTGCAGCTTGATAGCTTTAAGACTTGCGTGCTTCAAATGCTAGAGTTTCTGAGCCAACATTTTGGTTGCTAAGCAAGAGCGTTGTTAAGTGAGTTTTACCACATTTTACAAGTTGACCACGCCCACCCAGTCATATGGCTGGCAAGCCACTCCCACCAGGTTACATGCCAGCAAGCCACTCCCACCCAGTCACATGGCGGCCAAGCCACTCCCACAAAGGAGGCCACACCTATAGAAGAGGTTCTAAAAAGAATTGAAACCCACCACTGACACACCACCAGCCTCTGCCTCTGCTTCACCTATATCAGGAGACTAAAAGATCCTTCACGAGCCTTCAGTTCAATCATTGTATGGTCATATATCAGAAGTATTGTCTAAAAATGATTATATGACAGAAGTAAGGGTGGAAAATGAAAGTATTTAAATGCTTGGATGTTGCAGAAACTACAACAATTATTTATTTATTAAATTTATATGCCAACCAGGTTCTCAAATGAAAGGCTTTATCTATATCTATAACACGGTCTACGGAATAATATACATTACAAACACATGGACCTTTGAAACATATAAAATAATATTTATAGAATACTTTGGTATCACCATTGTTTCGTTTGTTATGAAAAAGTAACGTGTTGAAAAACCAAAGCTTTTCACTTTATTTTGGATATTTCAAAACATACATTAAGAAAATAGTAAGTTTTACATATATTAACTGCAGCTAGACTTGTATTCGCACAACAAAGGAAAAATGATGAAATATCATTAGATTAGTGTGTAATTAAGAAAATATTAGAATGCGCAGAAATGGACAGATTAACACTCATTATTAAGGATAAAGAAGAAACTGAGTATTTCTTGACGAGGGATGTATTCTGCCAATGGTCAGACAATAGAAACAGAAGTTAAAAAGCAGGAGATATAAAAAAAGAGGAAATGTTAATGTGGAGAGAATTTGATGAGGAAGATGTTACACATTACTGTAATTGTATGGATATATACCGTGTTTCCACAAAAAAAAGAAAAAGACAGTGTCTTATTTTCTTTTGACCTGTGAAATAATCACCTGGCCTTATTTTCATGGAGGTTTTTTTATTTTTGAGGTGCAGGAGGGGGCAAGCTGCTGCTTTGTTGCAATATTTTCGGGCAGGGCTTATTTTGTGGGGGGAGGTCTTATTTTAGCGCATGCACTCAAAACCTGGATTGGGTTTATTATCCGGGGAGGTCTTATTTTTGGGGAAACAGGGTAGTTATATTAACAAATAAGTGGATTTTGATTGTTTAAAAACCCAGATCTCACACTGTTCGGTGGAAATGGAAAGTAATATAAATAAAATAAATAAAACATGAAAAAAGAAGAAAAGGGTAGGTTTCTTACTGGAATAACTTTTTCGATTTTATTACAGACCAGAGAGGATGACACAGGCAGCCCACTTCTCAATACTACAGGCAATAGCATGAGCAAACTAACACATTGTACAGTAATCTTTGACTTAAGATGACAAAAATACCTGAGCGAGCATTTGAACGCATCAGAGATTCATCAGGAACACCATGCTTGACACTGGTAGCAATCACCCTTGGTGGACCTATGAAAGAATCTTGAAGTTAGGTGGGTTTTATGAGGCTGCTTTCCTTAAAGGATTTGCCCTGTAAAGTGGGGGGGGGGGGGGAGAATGAGATTTCTTCTAACTGGTTCTCCAAACTGTTTAGAAAGTTAACAACCAGTTCTGCAAACTGGCTAAATCTCACCACTGAACCATGGTGGTTTGCTTAACAACTGTGGCAAAATAGGTCATAAAATTGGGTACAACTCATTTAATGACTGCCTCCCTTAGCAACAGAAGTTCTGATCCTAATTGTGGTTATAAGTTGAGGACTACCTGTATAGTTTTAATAGATTGTAGTAACAGGATATGGTTGATACAACTAAAGAATATAGATCTTTGATACTTGACTCGTGGAGGTGGATTAGGTTAGTTTAAATCAGAGTTAAATCCAAGTGACTTGGAGTCAGAGTTTCTCAAGCACTTCTATTTTGCATAAAAATTTTGGAGGTGAGGAGAGGCCAGGCAAGTTGCCGAGCAAGGTAAAAGGCCGTGTGAGGTGAAGCCACCTCAATATGACTGACATCAAGTTGGCCACAACCACCCAGTCACATGACCACTCAGCCACGCCTACTCAGCCAGTCATTAGGGCAGAAAACCAGTTGTTAAATTATTTGAATCCCACCACTGAATAAGTTCCAGTTAAGATGATTTGTTGCTCATGTCTATACACAAGATTCTAGTTAACTAGTGATCAGCACTAAATTAATACTAGATAAGAGTTAATGGAATTCTAGGGAAGGCAGACTTTATTCTCTTGTGGGAACATAATTATTCCATAATGATTCCTTTCTTGAATACACAAACACACACACACACACAGACACACCAGGCTCTGCCTCTACTTCGCCTATTATTAGAAGATCTTTCACAAGCCATCAATTCAATCATTGTATGGTCATATATCAGAAGTATTGTCTAAAAATGATTATATGATAGAAGTAAGGGTGGAAAATGAAATTATTTAAATGCTTGGATGTTGCAGAACCCACAACAATTATTTATTTACTAAATTTATATGCCAACCAGGTTCCCAAATGAAAGGCTATATCTATATCTATAACATGGTCTACAGAATAATATACATTACAAACACATGGACCTTTGAAACATATAAAATAATATTTATAGAATACTTTGGTATCATCATTGTTTCCTTTGTTATGAAAAAGTAACTTGTGTTGAAAAACCAAAGCTTTTCACTTTATTTGGATATTTCAAAACATACATTAAGAAAATAGTAAGTTTTACATATATTAACTGCAGCTAGAATTGTAGTCGCACAACAAAGGAAAAATGATGAAATATCATTAGATTAGTGTGTAATTAAGAAAATATTAGAATGCGCAGAAATGGACAGATTAACACTCATTATTAAGGATAAAGAAGAAACTGAGTATTTCTTGACGTGGGATGTATTCTGCCAATGGTCAGACAACAGAAACAGAAGTTAAAAAGCAGGAGATATAAAAAAGAGAAAATGTTAAAGTGGAGAGAATTTGATGAGGAAGATGTTACACATTACTGTAATTGTATGGATATATACCGTGTTTCCACACAAAAAAAAGACAGTGTCTTATTTTCTTTTGACCTGTGAAATAATCACCTGGCCTTATTTTCATGGAGGTTTTTTTATTTTTGAGGTGCAGGAGGGGGCAAGCTGCTGCTTTGTTGCAATATTTTCGGGCAGGGCTTATTTTGTGGGGGGAGGTCTTATTTTAGCGCATGCACTCAAAAGCCCAATTGGGTTTATTATCCCGGGAGGTCTTATTTTGGGGGAAACAGAGTAGTTATATTATTAATATATAAAATAAGTGGATTTTGATTGTTTAAAAACCCAGATCTCACAATGTTCGGTGGAAATGGAAAGTAATATAAATAAAATAAATAAAACATGAAAAAAGAAGAAAAGAATAGGTTTATTACTGGAATAACTTTTTCGATTTTATTACAGACCAGAGAGGATGACACGGGCAGCCCACTTTTCAATACTACAGGCAATAGCGTGAGCAAACTAACAGATTGTACAGTAATCTTTGTTAGACTGAAGATGACAAAAGTACCTGGTGGAGCAGCTGGGATCCTCATAGATGTAAGATGAAAATGATGCATGAGATCACTTTGAACATGCACCTTTGCCGCAACTATGAAAGAATCTTGAAGTTAGATGGGGTTTATGATGGGAAAAATGTCAGAAATAAACTATATGTCTGGAATATAAAACATACCAGGCATTGGATGTGCAATCACATATGAACTTCCAGCAAATCCTGGAAATTTTTCCCGGAAATCCTCATTATCTGGGCAAAGAAACAATGACAGACGTAGTATCAACTTTACTAAAAAGGGGCTTCCATCATTTTCTAGATTGTCAACTCTCAGAACTGTCCCCTTGGGCTAGGAAAGAAAATGTGCTCACCCATCTCTGAGATTATTTATGTTGAAAGATTACAAGTGTTTTGAAGTAGACCTGTCAGAACAGATCCTCCTGTTTTTATGGGAAACTCATTATTATTCAAATTATTTACTTATTTATTTTGTATCCTGTTTTTATTATTTTTACAAATACGGTAATTCAAGATGGTGAACATATACAACACACCTTCCTCCTCCTATTTTTCACACAGCAATAACCCTGTGAGACCGGTTTGCTGAGAGAGAATGATTGGCCCAATTTCCCCTAGCTGGCTTTCATGGCTAAAGCGGGACTTGAACTCACAATCTCCTGCTTTCTAGCCTTGTGCCTTAATTACCAGACCCAACTCAATCTCATCATCTTATTAGTTCACCAAATCATTTGCAATCTAATTCAGAATTCTGAATTACCAAATTCCATCAAGGGATTTCATAACACTATGAGCTACAATCACAATCACACAACATATAATCTGTATTATATGTATTATTTATAGAACATAACCTGAGAATTTAGGAATAACTATAGTAGCAAGACATGCAATGAAAATAACAAAGCTTTAAGCTATAATCTTCTTGTTTCCATTGTATTTATTAGTCCCATTTTATAAAAAAATAATAATACCATATACTTCATTTAAAAAGAGAGTGGATAGAACACAGTTCAGTTTTACACTAAAATAATCTAATACGTGAATCAATATTAAGGGGAAAATACATTTATCTCTACATGCCTACAGTATGCTTTTAGAAAAATCTAAGAAAATGCAATTTATGTATACTAAAGGCATAGTACAGAAAATAGCTTGATATATTACTGGTTATATTATTGAGTAAACAAGGAACAGGATTAGGTTTCTTTTTTAAAAATTGTCACTAAAATCCTCAAAGAAAATAAAAAATAATGCTAGAAAATCTCAATCCTGTTTCATGGTAATCAATTAACACTTGAAATATATATACTGTATTCAGAGTGGACATCAATGATATCATACCTATACTCTCACAAGCCATGTTGCTTTTACTTCAGAATCATATATTCATCCTAGCAGCACTTACAGATAGACTCAGAAATATTGTCCCAGTCATTGTTCCAGCAGCTGATTGAAATTCAGAAGACAATGGAATGGCCAGCAATCTATCAGAATGCTTAGATTGTGCATAGAAAGAAATATGTGGGTTTTTACCTTCTTCTGTTGGCTTGTTAGCCACCTCTTCAGCTTCTGGCTTAGTGACCACCATGGAAGTCATGGGTGTTACAAAGCTGTACTTCAGGGAGAGGTTTAATGCTTGGTTTTCCAGGTTTTTCTTCTCTGCTTTTCCCGCTAAAATGCTAAAACACAGAGCATAATTTCCACTGATTCTATATGTGATTCAGTAATTTTTTAAAATATAAAATTAGCACGCATCAGAAGTTTTAAGATACGGTTTGGAACATTCATATTCTTTCACTGAGACGCAAAGTGAAACCAACTGAAGGACAGAATAGACTAGGAATGAACCAAGAATGAACCACAGAACTGAAGATAGTGCATGTGTCAACTCCTAAAGTTGCTATAGTGAGAGGAAGGGGGCAGCACACTCCACACATGCTTTCAGCTAAAGTTGGATCTCAGATTACCGCAGCAGGCTTGGGAGGGTGCACCTCATTGGGGAATGTGATTTATGACACAGACTGAGGGGAGGGAAGGAACAGGGGTAAAGTTCAGCTATAACTCAAACAAAGCTTAGATTTGACTGCGAAAAAGTCTTGCCTATGGTGCTCCTAATAAATGACTAGTTTTGTATTGAAACTTGGCTTGATACTCATGAATCAATTAGGGCATTTTTAGGAAACCTGACAGAATGACCAGCAACTAAAAGAAGAAAAACACTGTGCCTTTGTGAACTCAAGCACTAACTACCTCTGTTGGTTATAATATTTAGAAGAAAGTATTTTCTTTAAGTTACTGTCCCCAAAAATATGCAAGATAGTCACTTACGACTTTTCTAATAGCTGTTGAATGGTTAAATAGGCCCATAATTTTTCAATGAAATTTCCAAATATGTATTCCTGGTGTTCAAAAACTTGTGCTTTCTCTGTGACATTAGCATCTTCTTTCAGGGTCAAATTGCTTCCATGCTGAAAAATGGGGCAAGGGAACAGAGTGAGTTTTTGATACAATAATCAAATTCTATTCTGCAGGACATATTTGAAAGGAGAGATCCTTTCAGTTTACTACCTTCAAGGAAGCAAAGATTATAAACATTAAAATTAAAGCACTGGAAATAGTGAATTGGATAGTCAAAATATTGAATTCATTGGGCACATTTGCACAACACAATGAAGGCAAAATCTGGTTTAACCTGCAAATGATCCTAACAGCTGTTACACTTGTTGAGCTACAATTCTTTCATTCATGGTTTAAGATTTCTTTATCATCCAATATGTAGTGCAGCAGCTTCACCTGTGTCTTCTGTACATGCACATATACTCCATTTTGTATTTTTAAAACACTTTGAAAGTAACACACTGTTACTGGTTTTCAGAACTTAGTTTGGAAACATAGCTCAGAATTTCATCTGAAACAAAACACTTGTACCTTTTCAACTAATAGTAGTTACATAGTACTTACCCCCTGAGCTTTTATTTCCAAGGAAAATATATCAATTTCATTGTCAAGTTTTCCAGCCACTACAATTTCAGAACCCTCATAGAGCAACTTAAAGTTATTTTCAGTGACATCCTCTACAGCATTGCCAAGATAATTTATATTAATCTCCTTCAGGATGGGAATAGCCACTTCACTATAAAAGTCCTTAAATGAAGAAAGATAGAACCAGCGGAAATCATTGCATATTTCAGTCAGGAAAATTAAGATTATTTTTAGCATGCTACTGAAGTATGTCAAAAGATACCGATAAGCTTTGAACATCAGTCCTTACCTGGAGCTGAAGGGCTGCATCTGAATCCTCATATATACGTCGAGCAACTCCCGAATTATCTAAGGCCAACTTCTCCAGAAAACTATAGCTTACATCAAATCCAAAGCCAAGGCAGTAGAGGAAATACTTCTCTTCATTGGCTTTATTTATGTTTTTCTGTATTTTCTTAGGGTTTGTTTCACCTGTTATATGAATGAACATGCACAAATATATGGATTACTTTGTTTTAAATTATTTATTGTATTTTCTGACCTTTCTGCTTTATAAGCATTAGCTGTCTTGAGTGCCATTTTCTGGTGCAAAGACAGGATATGAACATGATATGTGTGTACATGGCAGAGTAGCTTGCTCAGTTGTGTCACTGAACTAGAGGTGGTATTCAACAGGTTCTTACTAGTTCTGGAGAACCGGGAGTGGACATTTTGAGTAGTTTGGAGAACTGGTAAATACCATCTCTGACTGGCCCCACCCCCATCTATTCTATGCCTCCCGAGTCCCAGCTGATTTGGAAGAAATGGGGATTTTGCAGTAACCTTCCCCTGGATTGGGTTGGGAATGAAGATTTTATAGTATTCTTCCCCTGCTCACCCGCCAAGCCATACCACGCCCACCAAGCCATGCCCACAGAACTGGTAGTAAAAACAATTGAATCCCACCACTGCACTGAACCAAGATGGATTAAGAAAGAATAAATGGCGTGTGACAATAATAGCATAAGCAATAGAATATGACTGCTACAAAATTCTAAAGTATTATTATCACATAAACCAAATGCAACAATCCACAATTTCTGTATATTAGAGATTTGATTTCTGAAATATTTAAATGATCAACAGAGACAAGAGAGATACAGTATGCTTTTCTTAGGCTGATCCTCATTGTAAGGATGATAATAGAGTTTGTTTTTCAATATACTTGAAAAGTTTTATATGAATTATCAATAGCAATTTTCCTCTCTCTCTTTTCACCATTCTCAATCCTTTCGTCTTCATACCGTGTTTCTCCGAAAATGCGACCTATCCTGAAACTAAAGCCTTGCCACATTTTTGCATGGGGAAAAATATAAGCCCACCCCTGAAAATAAGCCCCCTGGACAATCCCCCCCTCCGGCCAGGCAGAGCACCTCTCGCCGACCTAGGGGTATCCCAAAGGCACCAAGCCGCGGGAATGAGGTGGGGGCAAAGGCGCTTGCGTTGCTTGGTGCTTTCGGGGTACCGCTAGGTCGGTCAGCGGTGCTGTGCCCAGCTGAAGAGGGGGGGTTGCCAGGCAGCTGCTCTCTTGCGAGCAGGCTCCCAAAGAGCCGAGCACAGCCTCAGTGTCGAATGGTTTTGTTGCGCTGTTGCAGCAGCAACACAGCAGGAATGAGGTGACCAAGCTCGCGAGCAGCCACTTGGCAACCCCCCTTTCCAGCCGGGCACAGCACCACTGACCGACCTAGCAGTACCCGGAAGGCACCAAGCAATGTGAGCAGCTGTTCGCCGGCCTCCGCCTCCTGCGGCTCGGCGCCTTCGGAATGCCCCTAGGTGAGTGAATGGGGCTCTGCATGGCTGGAAATGGGGGTGGCACGAGCGGCTTTTCTGCTCCCCGATAACGCAATTCACGGGCTCACGATGCCCTTGGCTAACTCTACAGTACCTGCAGAGCCAAGGCATCTCCGCTGCTGGCACCGCCCGCTGCTTGTTTTTTTTCCCCAAAGCATGGAGGACGGTTGCCGCTCTGGAAGTACGCTCTATAGTTGTGGGCTGCACAGCGTACAACCAGAAAACGTACTTCCAGAGTGGCATCCGTCCTCCGTTGCGGCTTCCAAAGCACGGAGGTAGAATACTGCTCTGGGAGTACGCTCTATGGTTGTACACTACTTTGGGGAAAAAAACCATGCGGCGAGCGACGCCAGCAGCGGAGATGCTGTGGCTCTGCAGGTACTGTAGAGTTAGCCAAGGGCATCGTGAGCCTGCGAGTCGCATGAGCGGGGAGCGGAAAAGCCGCTCGTGCAACCCCCCCTCTCCAGCCATGCAGAGCCCCATTCACTCACCTAGGGGCATTCCAAAGGCACCGAGCCGTGGGAGGCGGAGGGCGGCGAACAGCTGCTCACATTGCTTGGTGCCTTCCGGGTACTGCTAGGTCGGTCAGCAGCACTGTGCCCGGCTGGAAAGGGGGGTTGCCAAGCGGCTGCTCGCGAGCTTGGTCATCTCATAGCTGCTGTGTTGCTGCTGCGATACAGCCATTCAACCCTGAGGCTGTGCCCGGCTCTTCGGAAGCCCGGTCGCAAGGGAGCAGCTGCCCGGCAACCCAAAAATAGTAAGCCCTCCCCTTTAATAAGCCCAAGGCCATATTTCATGGGTCAAAAAAATATAAGACCCTGTCGTATTTTTGGGGAAACACTGTATTAACAACATACTCACTCACCTACTCACACATAAACATACTGTATGTGGATATGGACGCTGAATGAATAAAACCACTGGAAAGAAGTCAGAAGAAACATTTGAGGATATTTGAATTGTAAAGTTCAAGAAGTGAGGCAAAGCTAAGGAAGAAAATAACGCTACTTTAAATAAGATATTTTTTTAAAAAAAATTGATGTCATTCAAAAGTATATACTGAAATAAATAAAATACAATGAATGGCAATAAGAACTGGCTAGCTGTTTCTGTTCCTAACTTACCAGTAGTGGGTTGACCATCTGTCAGCAAAATGATCATTGAAATGCTTCTTTCTGGCAATAACTCCTCATAGGTGGCTTTATCCAGAGAATTAATGGCTGTCAAAAGAGCCTCGTTAATATTCGTTCCTGCAATATGAAGAATTGTAACAATGAATGTGCTAGTAGTGTTGGCATTGTTCTCAAAACATGGAGAGTAAATTTCAAGGCATTTGAAGAAATCTATTTAATCAGATGCACTTTTAGGTCTCCTTGCTGATTAAATAAATCCAAGTAAATAGAGGCACGTTGACACTATTTCTACTATCCAGTCATTCAAAAGCAAAATTTCTGGACTACCACCTTCAATTACAATTGAAACACCCAATCCGTGCAATTAAGAGATTGATGATCTCTTAATTTTGTGAAGTGGATGCTTCATAAATGCTCCTTTTCAATGGCAACACCTACACTGCAGCATTGTTTCCCAGCAGAAATCAAATTGACCCTTATTTTTAGCCTTCTGGAAATTTTAAACAATTGTGGTATTCCAGAGGGTTTGTTGTAAATGTTAGAATGCCAGTGGTGTTTTATTTATTTTGGTTTCAGGCTGTTATTTAACATCTAAATTTATTGTAGATGTTTTAATTGCATGCTCATTTTGTTTGCCTTTAATTGCTTTAACTGGTAAAAGTCTTAGATTATTTATTCATTTATAAATGGCATTTATACATGTCACAAATAAACATATGTGATTTGAAGCCAGCTAATGTTTCTCAATTGCAATTGGTCCCAAAATATTATGAATGCCTTCAGGCTGCATCAGATGATTACAATTGATTACAATTACAGTCAATGCAAAATCAGTATTAAGTCAATGCCTGGCTCCACATGCATATTTTTATGTCAAGTTGTGTTCATTCTCCCCCCCCCCCCCAGCTATGAACACCTGCTAGAGAAAGAACTGCAAAAGTTCAAAAATCATAATCACTTCTGGTGGGTTCCCCTCCCCCTAAAATATCTTCAAAATAGTAGCATATTACAATATACAGTATCATATTACAATACAGCAACTGGGCCTGTTCTAGGAAGAGTCAAAAATTAGATTCAGAGTCCTGGGAAATGGAAAATACCAGCCTGCCAACTTTCTGGAGCTCCAAATTCCAAAGAGAAACTTGTTTAACTAAAATTGAAAGTACACCAGCTAAGGACAATAAACAGCTGATGAACAGAGATGACAATGTGGGATCCTATTGCTACGGTGCTGATCTGAAAGGAGCACTAAGTCCTTATATGGGATTGTCATAACTTATACAATTAGAAATCTCTGGTTTCAAATCAGGAGAATTGCTAAGGCAATAATAATAATACTTTTCATTTTCATAATAATAGGTTCATAATAATAACTTCAGCTGCAAAGAACTAACTTTGTTGACCTCGATCTCTCAAAAAAATATAACATCAAAGAAAAATAAAATTCATGGAGGAATAACCATTATTATTAATAGTAGTATTATAGATCTTTAAGTGGAGACGATGGTGCTCTCTGAGCTTTTGGGGGAAATGAATTTTTTGAGCTTTTTAAAAAAATCTCTGAGCTGAGATTTTTATTCAGGAATAGATAGATGACAGACAGACAGACAGACAGACAGACAGACAGACAGACAGACAGACAGACAGACAGACACATACATACATAAATGTAAACTCAAGGGAGGAAATATAGGCTTCCGGTTCCGGCGGCTACGGCGACAGGCAAGCCTTTGCCTGCTCCCGCTCTCCCGGTGGGCTTCCCCCGCTTCTGGGGGGGCACAGGACGCCCCGGAGAGGCGTTCTGCCGAGGGAACGGCTCGCGGAGGGTCCTGGCGTCGGCGGCGGCTGGCGGGGGCTTCTCCACTTCGTTCTAGGCATCGGGGAGCAGTTTTGGAGGGCGCGCGTGCGTCTCGCTCCATGCCGATCGGAGAACGCACTCTTGAACGAAGCAGCGGCAGTATGGTGAGAGGCTTCCTTTCTTCATTCCCTCTCTTTTGAATTGATGGACTTTTCAGCACTTTTAAAAAGTTAAACTTTCGGATCCTTGCTAGAGGTGCGGCTAGAGGGAGGGGGATTTCCCCCCCTCCCTTGGACAAGCGGCTTGAGAAGATTTTGCTTTCACCCCCAGGGGAAGGAGGAGGGGGGAGAGCCAACTAATGATGCCTCACCCCCATAAAAGTGACTTTCATTGGACCTAGCTCCAGAACTTATGGGTGAACTGAGAACTTTCTGAACTTTTAAAATTTTATTATGCCTCTGAGCCCAAAGCTGGCAGGGCAAGATGGCACACTTCCGTTGTCTTCATGAACTGTGAAACCTGACTCCACCTTTAAAATTCAGGCTTCCGGTCTTTGTCTCCGAGTCACCCAGAGGAATCTCTTGTGGATTGTTATTTTCTGAACTCTTTGGAGAAAAAACTTTCATCTATCGCTAGAGTGACTAAAGAAACTCCCACCTGTTTGGATCCTCTGCCTTCTGAATTCGCCTGCCTGCTCTACTTCTCCAGCTGCCCAGTTTCTACTCTGACTGATCTCCTTGCTTCATAAACCATGTCTCCAAAAAGACCACCTCCTGGAAAGCCTGGCTTTGCTACTTCTGCCCCAACATCTGCAACGTCTAGTCCAGCTACACAGTCAAAGATAACAGAACTGATGCAACCCAAGACTACAGAGATAGACTTTCAACAAATGCTTCAACAAATTTTACAGGGCCAGGAGGAAATTAAGAAACAGTTAAGGGAAATGAAAGATGAAATTAAAGAGAATCAAGCCCAAATCTTTAAGAACTCACAGAGACTGGACCTTGTGGAGGGTGGGGTGGCGGAGGCGAAGGGGGGGGTAGAGGCTTTACAGAAGGGGAACAAAGAACTCGACATCCAACAAATGAAAACAGAGTTTGAGAGAATGTCCTTTTATCTTAGATTTCAAAATGTAATAGAAGCAGATGGGGAAAATATAAGGGACATTATGACTAATATTTTAGCTGAATACATACACAAAGATAAACAGCAGATGGAATGGGAGATAGACCTAGCTTATAGAGTGAATTCAGCATATGCCAGAACACATAATGTACCCAGGGAGGTTCATATTAAATTCCTTAGGAAAACCACAAGAGATGAAATTCTGGGTGTACAAAGGGGGCAAACACTGACATACCACGACAGGGAGATAACCATTCTGAAGCAGATTCCCAAAAAAATTAGGGAAAAAAGGAAAAGCTATTCGCAATTGGCGAATAAATTATACCAGAAGGGGGTGTGGTTTAGATGGTTGATGCCTGAAGGTATGCTGATATTCTGGGAGGAGACAAGAATCAGAATCAACACACCCATAGAGGCACAGGCCTTTATGGAAAAAAATAAAGCGAACCTAGAAAAAACAGAAGACACTACAACGGTCATACAGGACACGGGAGGGGCCGGAGCTCTGCCAGCGGGGGGTGAAGGGGCAACACCAAGAAAGCTCAGATCACAAAAATAAATAAGAAAACCACAATGTTATAAACAGACCGAAAGTAATAATGAATTTATAACTAGACTATATATTATAACTATATAAACTGATTGAAAATTATTTTTTCTAGAATTAATATGCTGATTTTTTATGATTATGTATTAAGGTTTGATACTTTGATGTAACCTAGGAGTCTGGAGGGAGGGGGCGTCTGCCACACTTGCAACTGCCAAAATTTGTAACCATTCCACTTACCCTTTTCCGCATAAATGTTTTAAAAAAACCAATAAAACTTCTTGAAAAAAAAAAGGGAGGAAATATAGGAATAGTAATAGCACTTAGATTTATATCCCATCCCATAGTGCTTTACAGCATTCTCTGGGTAGTTTACAAGGTAAGCATATATTGGCCCCAACAATCTGACTTCTCATTTTATCAGCCTTGGAAGGATCGAACTCCAGACTGTGGGCAGAGTTAGCCTGTAATAGTGCATTCTAACCACTGTGCTATCTGGGTTCCTAATATACCTAATACTCCTGTCTCCAGTTTTTCCCAAAACAACAGCCCTCATTGTTATAAATGTAATCTAAAAGAACTTGAACTTTGTTGAATATAAGAAGGAAGAAATAATTATTTGATTTTTTTAAACAAAAAAAGTCAAGTAATTATATGAAAAACTAGAATCAAGGAGGTTTGGATATAGCATAGCATAGCATAGAATAGAATGGAATGGAATGGAATAGAATAGAATAGAATAGAATAGAATAGAATAGAATAGAATAGAATAGAATTCTTTATTAGCCAAGTGTGATTGGACACACAAGGAATTTGTCATATCAGTTCCAGGGAACTCCTGATTAAACCACTATTGCAAAGATAGACAAAGATGGACAAAGATGCTTTTAGTCCTCATACTGACCTCCTTGCGCATTAATGGTTTTAACATACTGTTTAGCTGATTCCACATTCTCCTTGCTGGCTTGCAACAAATTGGGCTTCCACTTTGAAGTTTCTCGACTAAAGACAATTAAATTAAAATGGTCTTTAGGATTCAGATCTTCCAAAATCTTTTCCAAGGCTTCTTTAGTCTATGACAAAGATTAAAACAAAACACCGTTAAATTCTGTAACCTAAAGCTAGCATTTTGACATCTATTAGAATGAGTGAAAATATACATAACCTTTAACCTGTGTACACAGAACCTTCATTTCCCCTTAATATAAATTAGAAAATACAGGAGGATATATTTCATAATTACAATGCTTGCCTTTGATAAAACAAAGCAGTTGTTAATGGTTTCCAAATAAGATGGAATATTTAACCAACTTTAAAGGGTAATTATTCCACAGCTCATTTTAAAGCATTAGCCAGTTGCTCATTTATTTGTTTGCTAGATTTATATTATACTTTTCCTCCTCAATTTCAAGTCATCTTATGAGAACTGCACTGTGAGGTAGGTTAGTTAAGAGAAAACGACTGACCCAAAATGACCGGTGCAGAGAAAGAACAACCTAACATGTCTACCTTGGTAATAATAATTCACTTAAAAGTAATAATATATACAAAGTCAACAAAGAAATAAATGTAAACAATAGAGTGATGGAAAGAAGTCCTGTTTATTCTGACTATAGCACATCATTGTTCTTTCTTGATTCACGGTTATAAAAGAGAGAGGAGACTGAAAATATCTGAGGCTGCTTGCTGAAACAAAATAATTTTCATTGGAACTAAACTTAGCATACAACAAAAACTATCAGTAGATTCAAGAAAAGGCTCTGTTTTGGGAGAAATTACCTGCCGGATTTTATTGCCACTCATAGATCCACTTTTATCTATAACAAAGATGATATTTTTGGGAAATACTGGCATATCACTGGGTGCAAAATAATGGACAAAATAACCATTCACGATCTGAAATGAACAAAATCTGTTATTTTAACATGTTACAGATACATATTTTGATATACTAGAAGATAAAGAAACTAAAATTAGCCAAATATGACACTGGGTCAAAAATACTTTTATATATTTAGTTATTTAATTTATATGCTGCCCATCTCATCACTTGGGTGAGTCTCAAAATTTGGTTGAAGAAATACATTTCTATGTCATTTAACTCTCCGAAGCATACAGTACAGTAGCTTACTGTATGAAAAGTACTGAAGTACTGAACTTTTAGCCAAGGACTTCTGCTTTAACAAAATGTAAATGTATTCCTAACGTACATGTGTGTGTGTGTGTGTGTAGGTAGGTAGGTAGGTAGGTAGGTGTATATATATACACATACATACATTATATATAATGCATTATATATATATATAATGGAAATGACCTTCTGTACATTCATTGATAGGCAGTAAAATATTTTGACTGTATCTGTTCCAAACTAATCAAGGAGAGAAGCAACCTAGAACTGAGGAGAAATTTCCTGACAGTTAGAACAATTAATCAGTGGAACAGCTTGCCTCCAGAAGTTGTGAATGCCCCAACACTGGAAGTCTTTAAGAAGATGTTGGATAGCCATCTGTCTGAAACGGTATAGGGTTTCCTGCCTAGGCAGGGGGTTGGACTAGAAGACCTCCAAGGTCCCTTCCAACTCTACTATTGTATTGTAACTGTGGCTTGGTTCCCCTCCCCCCTTTTCCTCCCACAGAGAGCAGACCAACACAGTGTGTGCTGTTTCTCATAGGATAAGTTCCCTGCTGTGGAATTACACTGCTGTCCACTCGCAGTCCTCCGGCCTGAAATTTGCTGATCTGATCACTGATCCCTGTCCTACCATGACTGCTTTTGTGCCATCTTCTTGTCAATCACTAGTTTTTCCTCCAAGCTAATGGGTGGCAAAGCTTAACAGTTTTGACTTTTTTGAGCCTTCCCCTGTGGATACATAGTAGTTGACCTGCTTTCAGACATTTCCCCATCATCTGAAATATATACCTTTAGACATAAGTAGAGGTTGGGAAGGGTTCTATTCAGAAATTTGTTTTGGGGTGGGATAGCACAACAAAAATGAAATTGTCGATAACACTGTATTTTCATACACTCTGATTGTACAGAGCCATGATGGTGCGGTGGTTAGAATGCAGTACTGCAGGCTAACTCACTGCTCAAGGCTGACTCAGCCTTCCTTCCTTCCAGGTCAGTAAAATGAAGACCAAGATTGTTGGGGGCAATATCCTGACTGAAAAGTCTTCTGTAGAACTTTGGAAGCTATCAAAATTTCTGTCATGTTTCAATCTATCTCATGTTAATACTTTTCAAAGACCACTCAGTTTGGAGCACTTTTAAACCTCCATCTTTTCCATTCCTCAATCTATTCAAAAGGGTTTGCCTTTCCAGCTTCTGATTTAAGACATAGTGATTATATGCTATAAGCAGGAGAAAGGAGAGCTCCTGTCATTGAGGGAAGAAAAACACTGATTTTCTCCCTGAAGCTTTCTCCTGGCAGTGTGGAATAAGAAAAAGGAAAACTAAATCTAACTCCAATACAACTTCAGCCAGTCCCAGTTGAGGGTCTAAGGATGAGATGAAGTACCTCATAGATACTGGAAAAATGTTTTTGGGGACCAGTTTTTGGTATAGGTACAGGTGGCAAGATAGTCTAAGAAAATGACTGTATTTTTTTGGAGTATAAGATGCACCTTTTTTCCTCAAAAAAGAGGGCGAAAATCTGGGTGCATCTTATACACTGAATACAGCATTTTTAGCCTCCCGAAACATCATCCCCTTCACCAAAATGGCCATGCATAGCCTTTAGGAGGCTTCCAGAGTGCTCCTGGGGGCTGGGGAGGGCAAAAATGAGTGAAAAATGGGACATTTTATTGCTCATTTTTGCCTCCCAGCCCCCAGGAGCACTCTATAAACTTCCTAAAGGCCATGTATGCCCCTTTTCTGACAAAAAACAGGCCTATTTTCATGAAAAATGGGCTGGTTTTTGCTCGTTTTGGGGGGGGCACAGACCCCAGGAGCACTCTATAAGCCTCTTAAAGGCTATGCATGCCCATTGTTTCAAAAAATGACCCATTTTGGGGAGATCTGCAGAGTGCAAAAAACTTTTTTTAAAAATTTGTCTCTTCAAAATCTTGGTGTCTTATACTCCAGTGCGTCTTATACGGTACTCTGAATTTATGATAGAATTTGAGAGATCTGGAGAATAAATTGATATTCCCAAGGGTCCGAAGGCTTTTATTACATTTCCAGTAAGTTTTGAACAAACAAGATTAGTTTTTGTTTATATCCCTTGGGTTCACATTTCAGTACTCTGAATCATTGAATTGGAATCATTGACCAAACAGAGGGTGAGGCCTCTCTAAATGACCCTTTCTCAAAGCTAAGTGTTCAGTTATGTGTACCAAAAAACACAATCAGGCAGCCACATAAAGTACCGTCTTCCAGTCCAGAAGCAGACAGAAAAAAACATGCTACATATTTCAGGGGGATAGTGATTGCAACTGTCCTAATCATTTCATAAGAAAAGGGATTGGTGGATTCCCCTGGGTTTCCCTTTCTTTCCCATGAGTGCTACTTCAGAAGAAGTGGTGGGACAAAGATGGTATGTGTAGTAAAAGACTTAGAACAGGTAGTCAAGCCAACATATGGCCATTATGAAGATATGAAGGTACTATGTAACTGTGACCACTCATTTGGGTGATTTCTGGATAAGGGTTTAGCACAGTCATGAAAGAACATTAGATCCTTCTCAAAAACAAACTTGTCAGCTAATGGATGATGAGGGAAGGGTCGGAAGTGGGTGGAGTAGACAAAACAAGAGAGTTCCACCCTCAAATAGCACCGCGAGGGTGTTGGCAAATGGCTGTGGAATAAGCAAAGTGGCACCAGAACTTTGGCACAGACCCACCAAAGTAATAAAAGCTTCTCTGTCCTTTATTGGCAGAAGCAGTTGAAAACCTGTGTTTGTGATGAAAGCAGCAATACACAACTGGAAGATTGTGGCTCTCTTTCACAGTTGAAATTGAGCTTCTGAGTAATATTAGCTCCAAAGAATGCTAATCCTATTTTTTTAAATGTGTATCTAACACTGTTTCAGAAGAGCATTGCATAGGTCCCTTTTCCAGGGTCTCCTGCAGCCCAGGTCAAAGTGGCCATAGAGGTCAATCCCCAAAGAACAGAGGAAGGAAACAGGCCTGCAATAACCTAAAATAAGAGAAGTGGGATAGATCTCAATCCTCAATCTCATCAGCAAGTACATGTAGTAAGCTAGATCTTATCTATGCAAAGGTTCTGTCAGCAGAAGAGGGAAAACATTACTTTAAAACTTTAAAAGCTGAAAATGACTTGGCTGCCCTAATTCAGAGCCGGGAATAAGATGAGGGCAATATCTTGAGGACATGGCATGACTCGTCTCCTCCCACCCTATCCATTACTGTCAAACATTTATGACACTGCAAGATTTCGGGATAGACCCTAAATAATGGCTGTTGTTGGAATCACAGGTGAATTTTAAAAAGTCACATTACCTGTATGTCACCTACGTCAACATTCCTTTTAACATCATAACGTATGATGAAATCTCCATCTAGAAGTGTCTGTTCAGATTCAGGGTTTTTCCTTTGTTGACTTAAGGTTGGTTTAAATGAAATATGAGCCTGAATATTAAAGACAAATAAAATAATCAATCAGTCAAACTAACAATACAACAGTGATTTCTTGTTAAGAGTTTTCTAAGGAGCTTTGCGAATTTTGGGACAAATCCAGCCACATACCTTGGTTTCCTCCTGTGTCTTTACAAGAGCATCACTTATTTCATTGTTTAAGAAGCTGCTTTCTATTGCCAAGAAGGCTATGCCTTGTGGCTCAAAGATGTGAGTATCAATCTAAGCATAAGCAAAAGCAAAAGATGTGATTCTACCTTCAAAAGATGACCTGGTCATGACAGATGGACAAAACTATTGATGGAGATTTTACCTGAAAGTCTTTCACCAGTTGTTTGGGCTTGACTTTGATGATCAGTTCATAATTCCCTAGCTTTCGATCAAGTAATTGCTCATAATTCAACTCAAAGTTAACTTTACCTTCTGCTGCAACATTAACTGAAACACTAAACTTTTCTAGTTTTCTTCCAGTTGATCTATAAATGGAAAAAAGTAGAATTTAGGTATTTTGTTCCTTCTAAGTGCTTGCAAACCTGCTGCTTGATCATTTTTGCTACGATTTCTGCAGATGGTCTGTAGGTCCCCCCACCCTCTTTAAAAGATCAAAAAACATGGTCTCTTCTTCAAACTTATGGCACTTTCCCTGTGTTCCAGCAATTCTCAAAGATTACAGTCAGTAGTTCTGAGATCATATCTGTCAATTTCTTCAACATCCAGAGACTAAATTCACTCACAGCAGCTAAATGTTCTGTCACCATTTTCTTACCAATTTTAATCACTATTTCTCTTCTGCCCTCCCTCTCTGCTCTTTCTCCCTTTATAGCTTGTGACAGAACCTTTTTTTTTTTTTTGCTATTTTTGGCATTCATGATAAGCTTCAGATTATCCATGGGGTTCCTGATCCATCTTTAAAAATTCAAGATGGCTTGCATGGTTTATTACTTTATTACATGGATTTTCTTATATAAGGCATTAATGCTTAAACCTTCTGAGGAATGACAGTGGAATCTAATTATTTGCATGTGCCAAGAAACAGTGGATCATATGCACCGAGTGGGTCTGGTTAAGAAAAGAAATCCGCTTAAAATCAAAACTTAGGAAAACATCTTGTACTTACTTGACCAATCCAGCACTTTGACCTCGTGAAATGGCAGAATCATACTGAGCTTGAGCGGCCTTTTTCTCCCTGATTATTCCAGGGTATGTTTCTCCATCTATGCTCCTTCAAAATAGATGTTTCAAAGAATTCATAAAGGTCCACAAAAAGAAAATGCAAAGACACGGATAGTAAGATATTTTATGAAGTGAAAGGATTACATTATTGGATTGAATATGCTTTCAATTTCATTTTAATCATAATTTAGAAACAGGAATCTTTGAAGTGTTGTTAGGAAATATTCATCTGGGATGGGCGCTTACATTGTCTTCCTTTATCAATGTAATTTCTCCCAATATGGTTTCTTATCCAATTCAATCAATTGTGGAAGTAGGATTGTACAAATCTCAATGCTGAATATACTTTAATCAATCAATGTTATTTTGCTTTGAATGAAAAGTTTCTTTCAGATGAGATCTGTATTCAATGGTTTCAACTGTTCTGAAAATATTTCCCAGTTCAAATCTGTCTTATCATTTTAGATGTTGAGCCATACTTTAGTGGATTTCCCACCTAAATTGCTCCCATAGACCAACTTAGTAAAAAGGTTTGTTTAAAAGATTTATGGGTCACAGTGTATCTACCAGGAGATTTAATATGTAGTAGAATTTTGCCAATCTTACAAACATTGTAAACAAGAAATAAGGATACATCCTGTGGACCATTGTTTTTCTTAACTTTGGGAATTTTAACATGTGTGGACTTCAACTCTCAGAATTCTCCAACCAGCAAGGAAGCTGGCTTGGGAGTTCTAGGAGTGGACGTCCGCACATATTAAAGTTGCAAGGTTGAATAAGATTGTTGTATATATTTACTCCTTTCTTTCTATGGTCCTCAGTGGGAGATTGACTGCCAACTCTTACTCAAATTCTGAAATGCTCCATCTTTTAAAATGCCTAAATGGTGCTTACATGCTGAAGTTTGTGATGAAGGCTTTCTTGGGTAGCTCCACATCAAAAAGAGCCTCCTTGGATTCATTTGCCCTGTTGACAATTCTGCTGGTGATGACTGTGTGGGCATATCGTGACATAACTTTGCAGTCAATGTGCAGGCTGTAGATTTCAATGGCATTCTAGGGGAAGAAGAGAGAAAGCCTCTATCGGTTTCTTTGCTGGAAATTGTTACTAACAATTGAACAAAGACTAAAAGTATTAGTAGCAAACACCACACAGAGTTTTATAATAAGCAAAAATAAATCATTTTTGATATGATAATTTGCTGTAATAAAAATGCAAGATCATTTTTTTCAATTATTAGACTATTTTATATTGTTTGAATAAATTATATAAAACACCTATACGCTACAAAAACTCTTGTTATGACCTTTGCCTAAGTGAAGGTGAATTATAAGACAACAGTTTTTGAACCAAGCTTCCTCAAATTGGCTACTGACAGAATGAGTCTAATGGAATGAAATTTGAGTAAGTTATGGCTGCTTCAGCGCTGCAGGCAGGCAGGCAGATAATGACAGAATGACAAGAAGGAAGGAAGAAAGGCAGCGAGGGAAGGAAGGAAGGGAGGAAGGAAAGGAGAGGGAGAGAGGGAGGAAAGAAGGGAGGAAGGGGGGAAGGGAGGAAGGGAGGAAGGGAGGAAAGAAGGAAGGAAGGAAAGATATCCCAATCAGACATGGGTTGTCTAGTGTTATATAAAATATATAACTTAATATAGAACTTTGGCTACAATATTGAATTGGAAAAGTGGGCAAAACTTTGGGGAATAAATTTAAAAATGACTATGTCTGTGGCATACAGGGAGAACTAGTATAAAATGTTTTACAGATGGCACTTACCATCCGCAAGACCAGCAAAAATATCACCAACGGTATCCCCAAAGTGTTGGAAGTGTGAAAAAACACATGGAACGTATTATCACACATAATGGACATGCGAGGTGGCCAAAAAATTTTGGAAAAAAGTTTAAAATGATGGCTGGAAACCATCACAGGAAAACAAATTGATTGGAAACCAGAGACATTCCTATAAGGTATAACGACGACTAAATATATAAAAAAGAGACCTTATATTTAATCTTGCATAGGATTGGATTCGCGCAGAGATGGAAGAATAAGACGACACCAAATGAAGATGAAATAATAATAAGAAAGATTCTAGACTGCGCTGAGATGGACAAGTTAACTAAAGAAATCCAAGGAAAGGAAGAGACAGACTATTATTTAGTATGGGAAAAATGGTACAGATGGTTGGAGGAAAGAAACAAAGAGTAACGGTAATAACGTAAGAAAGATAAAAGTTACAAACCAAGGAAAAATGCTACACAAGTAGAAGAAGGACAAGGTTTGTCTGATGTATATAGCCAAAATATAGATAGAAAGTAAAAGATAATGAAATAAGAGGGTTAAAAATGGTGAAATTCAATGGAAGTGTATTAGGAGGGAAAATAGTGTATATAAAAATGTACCGATTCAAAACTGCTATAAGAAGGAGCATGAAGTTCCAGTGTGTTGTGTAAATGTAGTTTATGTCTTTGTTATTGTGTTGATGTGTTTAAAATATTTTTTTTAAAAAAATGACACTTTGCTGAAAAAAATGCTATTGTAAGACTTTGATTTGGTTTGCTGTGTGCAACTTACCAACTTCCCAATTTTGACATGTTCAGAAGTACAGCATTTTTTCCTGGCACACATGGAAAAAAATTCCATAAATATCTGCATCTACCCACCCAACCTGCAAAATGGGTTGCTGTGTCAGGATATCCTAAATCACCCATAAGAGACATCTTTACCTTATTCAGCTGGGACTGGAATTTCAGTTGCTAAGTGATGCAGTCATTAAAGGAGCCATCACATGACCAGATACAATTTTAGAACCATTTTTACCATAGTCATTAAGTAAATCTGGTTTCCCCTTTTGACTTTGGTTGTTGAAAAGTAGCTGGGAAAGTCACAAATTATAATCATGTGGCCATGGGATGATGCAATAGCTATAATTTTAAAGGTGGGTTATAAGTCACTTTATACATTTATAAACTATAAATGAATGGTTGTAAGTCCCCTGTAAAGGACTACCTCTACAAAGTCTGAATTGAGTCTCTTTTAGAAAGTTAAAAAAAAATTAATGAGTTCATTTCCCTTTTTCTTTCCATGTATTAACAACTTTTTTAAAAAATAAAGATTTAACAATTGATATTTCTTTAGAAGTAGTAATTGGCTTAAAGACACAGCTTTGCTTATGGACTCTCAGATCCTGTACATGCTGAATGGGTGTGAACCTCTGCCTAGGATCCTGGAGTACTGATATCAGCAGGGATGTCCACAAAAAAGGGATTTTTTTTTAAAAAAGTTAAGGATGCAACTATGCGATTGAAGTTCTGATCTTTGAATATGCATCAATACCACAAGCGGGCTTTCAATCATGTTGAAATGTTTTGACTTTTTGAGCCTTCCCCTGTGGATACCTACTAATTGACCTGCTTAAAGGCATTTCCCCATGATCTGAAATATATACCTTTAGATATAAGTAGAGTAGGGTTCTATTCAGAAATTCATTTCAGGGTGGGATAGTAGAGCAAAAATAAAATTGTCAATAACACTGTCTTTTGAAATTATCAATAAAACTGTATTTTCTAAGTATAACAAATGATCGTACAGAGCCATGGTGGTGCAGTAGTTAGAATGGTTACTACAGGCTAACTCACTGCTCACTCCAGGAGTTTGATTCTGAATGGCTCAAGGTTGACTTGTCCTTTCGTCCTTCTGAGGTCGGTAAAAGAAGGTCCCAGATTGTTGGGGTCAGTATGCTGACTCTATAGACCACTTAGAGTGGAATGTAAAGCACTATGAAACAGTATATGTCTAAGTGCTAATAAAATTTTAAAATGCATGGGGAAAGTCTTCTGTAAAACTTTGGAAACTATCAAAGTTTCTGTCATGTTTCAATCTATCTCATGTTAATATTTTTAAAAATCCACTCAGTTTGAAGCACTTTTCAACCTCCATCTTTTCCATTCCTCAATCTATCCGAAAGTGTTTGTCTTTCCAGCTTTTGATTTAAGACATAGTGATTATATACTACAAGCAGGAGAAAGTAGAGCTCCTGTCACTGGGGATGAAAAACAAATTGAGGCAAAAATTTCCAGCAATGGAGCCTGGGCTGCTCTTAAACTCTGAAGAGCTACCACCTGTCAAGAAAACATATTTGCTTTGTTGAAGTCTTGCATTACTTTAGAGCAGTGGTTCCCAAAGTGGGTGGTGTCGCCGTTTGGGGGGCGGTGGGATGACATAGGGGGGTGTTAAGAGGCAAGAGGGGAGGCAGGGGGGCACTAAGAGGCAAGGTGGGTGGCAGGCGGCCAAGAAGGAGCTGCGCTTAGCCTACAGCTTCAGCTGGCCAGCCTGCCATAAATGCCCTTCCTTCATTGATCTACTCGCTACTACCACTGCTGTTTCTTCCTGCTGCTGCTGTCCGCCACGGCAACTTAAGCAACAGCAGAATCGATCCTAACTATCAGCGGCCTCAACCACCACCCAGCAAAAGAGAGAGAGAGAGAGGGAGGGAGAGAGAGGGGGGGAAACATACAGAGAGCATGCAACCGAGCAGAGGAGGGGAGGGAGTCGAAACAACTACATCAGAAGACACTGAGCCGCTCTCATGTGGCGGCTAGGTACACACCGCTCAGGCTTTTTTCCTCCCTCACCTCCAGACCGAGCGCCACGGCTCGGAACGTGCATGCTCTCTGAACCCGCTGCAGACATGGGCCACTCCCGTCCTCCCCCCTCCCCATCCCATCGAATGGTTGCTTCTGGCCTCTTGCATACCACGCATTCCTCAGGGTAGCCAGTCAGTCGGCGCACACTCCGCCGATCTGCGTACTGTGCACCAAGGATGGCAGTATCGCGTTCCGCAGGCAGGGAGCCCTCTTTTCTGCGGGAGCGCAAAGGGCGATCCCAGGACCGGGGATCCCCATATGTGTATGTGACAACTAAAATCCTCCAGCGACACAAAAAAAGGGGTGCTGGGTGGTGTTCCTTGGGTGGGAAGGGGGCAGCAGGGCAATGGCCAAAAAGAATTTCGACGTGGGCAACGACGAAGCAGGTTTTGCATGAACTCCAGGGGCAAACTGGTAGGAAACGGGCTGCTCTTTTTAAGTGTCTTTTAAGACAAACCATCACCCCAAACTACTGGAAACTAGAGCCAGAAGTTAATGCCACTGAAAAGGCTCCTCTGATACCGTAATAGGAGAGGAGAGGAAAACAGCTCTGATGCTTTTAGAGCAGTCTCTCTCAACCTTGACAACTTGAAGATGTCTGGACTTCAACTCCCAGAATTCCCTAGCCAGTATTCCCTGGCTGGGGAATTCTGGGAGTTGAAGTCCAGACATCTTCAAGTTGCTAAGGTTGGGAAACATTGCACTCTGCTAAGTGACTTAAAACCAGACATTGAGAAACTGGTATCACTTCATCAAGCCCATCCATCACATTAAGAATTTACTGAACAGTAAAGTAGTTACTAAATTTTACTGAGTTTACTAAATTACTAGTTATTAAGGTTCTTGAGAAATGACTATCAGACTTTGAAAACCTGGTATCACTGGATCATGTTCAACAATTTTGTTGAATTAACATTAACGAAAAAGTTTTTTAAATTGGATTTTGAATAAATGTGCAATTAATTGTTACAGTTTTGAATTTTCCTGTTACAAACCGCCCAGTCACATGACCTCCTCAGCCACTCCCACCAAGCCACGCCCACAGAACCGGTAGTAAAAAAAATTGAATTCCCCCACTGGGTGGGGGGCACTGAGGATCAGTTTGTAGCACCAAGGGGGCGGTGGACTGAAAAAGTTTGGGAACCACTGCTTTAGAGGAACTTGTAATAAATCAAGTTCTGAAGTCTGCTGGCTATCGAGAATGGATCCAAACTACGGGTGATTCCAAACTGCTAGGATCCCAGCAAAATACCTTTATCCATTTTGGCAACAGATAAAGCTCAAACAGAGCTCTCATTCCACAAACTGAAGAGATGGGAGTTTAACTCCCACTGTCTGACAAACTGAACTTAGAATCAAAGAGCTAGAACCATTTTGGTCTCTGAGTTCAATCCCCCATTTGGTGGCAGAATCCAAATTCAAGCACTTGTTTTGAGCACCTCAAATGAGGTGCTGTCACTTCTCTGACAGACAAATTCCCCTGTTAATCTGCTCTTATTAACCTTCAGTTTCATCTTTATAATACATATAGCCAAATACAGTCATGCATGCCATTTCTAAACAACATGTACAGTTACAGTATAACTTGTCTTTCCTTGGTCTAAGCCTAGTTCTTCTCAGCTATTTTATCTCATTTTCAACCTGTAAAATTAATTGAATGGTTAAAAATTCAGGCCAATAAATATGAATGCCTGCATATTTTTTCATATTTCAATGAACAATTAAACACCAATGAAAACAAGTACCTGATGGATAACAGCATCTGTTAATAGAATTTGTGAAGACAAAGCCAGCCAGAGAGTGAACAATTGCTTTTCCATTTTGGAAATGACAGAACCATAGAGGAGAATCTATTTAATGGGCAAAGTTAATGAACAACTACTATTTGGTAAAATTTAAGAAACCAGTAAGCCTACTATTTACACAGAGATGTAAGGTATAATTAACCTCTTCTTACCTAATACAATTTCTTCAAAGTCTTGCTAAATATTCAAATATTGCTGCCTGGTTTAACTTTTATTGATTAGTTCTTATGTACATTACCTGTGATTAATGCTACCCTTCAATCAACTGGACATTGATCTTGTAACTCCAAAAGTTAAAGGTGGGGTGAATCTTTATTATCTTAAAATATGTTTTCATAAATATTTCAGAAAGGTAGTAGTAACCTATTGGGCACTGTGGCACTTTTCCATATAAAATTTATCAAACATGGCTGATTTTATTAGAAGTCAAGATGTTTTGATTGTCAACTATTTGCATTGGGTAGATATAGATTACACTGGTGATGTTATTATAATTCACACATTGTCTGGGTTAAATCTTAGGATAGGCGATGTTATTGTAATTTACTCATTGTCTGGGTTAAATCTTAGGATAGGCGATGTTACTATAACTTACTCATTGTCTGGGTTAAATCTTAAGATAGGCGATGTTACTGTAACTTACTCATTGTCTGGGTTAAATCCTAGGATTTTGAAGTAACCACTGCAAAATTCAGATCAATATAATAAGTCCAGATTTTCTATAAACTCTATATTTGACACTCTGATCCTTTTATCCTTGTTGCTGGACATGAGGAAATGTTTTGTCATTGGTAAAAACCAATCAAGGATTCCAATGGTTAATTCTGCTATTATCGATCATTACTTCTTTTTTTCATTTTAAATCATGACTGCAGTTAATTTGCTACCATGCTGGCAAGAAATGATCAGCACTCTGATAAATATCAGAATAATAGAGTTGGAAGGAACCTTAGAAGTCTTCTAGTCCAACCTCCTGCTCAAGCAGGAAACCTTATACCAGTGATGGCTAACCTTTTTCTCCTTGCGTGCCGAAATTGTGTGTGGGTGTGTCCACACCCACATTGCAATGTGCCACTTCCTTGCGCATACACATGCGAACACCCCTGCACAGTCTACTCAAACTGTTAGTGATGGGGGATTTTAATCTGCCGTCGATGGGAGAAGCGTCTGAGGGGGTTCGGGAGTTCATGGCTTCCATGACAGCCATGGACCTGACCCAGTTAATTCAGGGCCCTACTCACGAGGGAGGCCACACGCTGGACCTTGTCTTTGTCTCTGGCCAATGGACGAGTGATCTGGGAATAGGGGATCTAGCTATTATTCCCCTGTCATGGTCGGATCACTCACTTCTCCGGCTTGACTTCCCTGGTGCTACCCCCCACCGCGAGGAGGCGGAACCGGAAGGCATTAGATGGTTCCGCCCCAAGCGCATGATGGAACCAGATAGGTTCCAGACGGAGCTTGGGCCACCTCCTGTGGATCTGACCCGCCCTCGAGTAGAGGACCTGGTAGACGCATGGAACAGTGCGACTGCCGGGGCCCTAGACCGGGTGGCGCCTTTGCGGCCTCTCCTGCGGCGACGAACCACCCTGGCCCCTTGGTTTACTGAGGAACTAAGGGTGATGAAACGCCACAAGAGACGCCTAGAGAGTCGTTGGAGATCCTCCCGTTCCGAATTTGACCGAGCACAGGCACGAGCCTATTTGAGGACGTACCTTGTGGCACTAAGAGCGGCCAAACGTCAATATTGTGCCGCTCTTATTGCGTCCGCAGATAACCGCCCTGCCGCCCTGTTTCGGGTGACTCGCTCCCTCTTGTTTGAGAGACCGCGGGAAGCCCCTTTACAGGGCAGAGCAGAGGAGTTTGGGAAATATCTACAGGACAAAGTCGCTCAAATCCGGATGGGATGGGCCCCTTTCAGTGGTCCAGTAGAGACGCCCGTGGCGAGTCTTGAGGGACCGCTTTGGGAGGAGTTTGACTCGGTTGCCATCGAGGATTTGGACAGGTTGCGTGGATGTCTGCGACCCACCACATGTTTATTGGACCCGTGTCCCTCCTGGCTTGTACTGGCATCCTGGGAGGTTACGCGCGACTGGCTCCTGGGCCTAGTGAACGCCTCGTTGGGTGAGGGATCTCTACCGGCCGCCTTGAAAGAGGCGGTGGTGAGGCCCCTGCTCAAGAAGCCTTCCCTGGACCCAACGGACCTAGCCAATTATCGTCCTGTCTCCAACTTTCCTTTCTTAGCGAAGGTTGTAGAGAATGTGGTGGTACAGCAGTTCCCACGTCACCTGGAGGAAAATGATTATCTAGACCCGCGCCAGTCCGGCTTCCGACCCGGGCACAGCACGGAGACGGCCTTGGTCGCATTGGTTGATGATCTCTGGAGGGCCAGAGATAGGGGTTGTTCCTCTATCCTGGTCCTATTAGATCTCTCGGCGGCGTTCGATACCATCGACCATGGTATCCTGTTGCACCAGCTAGAGGGGTTGGGAGTCAGGGGCACCGTTTTACGGTGGTTTGGCTCCTACCTCTCTGACCGGACGCAACGTGTGTTGGCAGGGGAGCAGAGTTCGACCCGGAGGTCACTCACATGTGGAGTGCCACAGGGATCGGTGCTCTCGCCTCTCCTGTTCAACACATACATGAAACCGCTGGGCGAGATCATCCGTGGCTTTGGGGTGGGATATCATCTGTATGCTGATGATACTCAGCTATACATTTCCACCCCGAACCACCCCAATGAGGCCGTCGAAATGATGTCCCGGTGTTTGGAGGCCGTACGGGTCTGGATGGATGGCAACTGACTAAAACTCAACCCTTCCAAGACGGAGTGGCTGTGGCTTCCGGCCCCCCGGTTCAACCAGGTGCTTCCATCTCTGGCCATTGGGGGCGTGCAACTAGCCCCCATGGAACAGGTGCGCAATTTGGGCGTCCTCCTAGATGCCCGGCTGTCCATGGATGACCATGTAACAGCCGTGGCTAGGGGGGCGTTCCATCAGGTCCGCCTGATGCGCCAATTGCGCCCCTTATTGGACCGGGATGCCCTACGCACAGTCACCCATGCGCTAGTGACGTCTCGCCTGGACTACTGCAATGCTCTCTACATGGGGCTTCCCTTGAGATGCACTCGGAGACTACAGTTGGTCCAGAACGCGGCCGCGCGGGTGATTATGGGGAGGTCTAGATACTCCCCTGTAACACCTCTCCTGCGCGAGCTGCACTGGCTTCCTGTGGTCTACCGAGTGCGTTTCAAGGTTTTGATTATGATCTTTAAAGCGCTTCATGGCAGAGGACCTAGTTACATGCAGGATCGCATCCTGCCCCACACATCCCTACGACCAATTCGCTCACACAGAGAGGGACTTCTCCGGGTGCCGTCCGCCAAACAGTGTCGAGGGCGACATCCAGGAGCAGAGCCTTCTCTGTGATGGGCCCAGCCCTGTGGAATGACCTCCCCCGTGACATCAGGATTATTTCCGATCTCCGCTCCTTCCGTGTACAGTTGAAGACCCACCTCTTTCAATCATCCGGCCTGGCTCAACCGTAATCTTTTCATATTTCTCCTGACTGTCTTTTTTAAATTTTAAATTTTTATTGTATATTGGATTTTTTATTTGTTAATGGTTTTAATTTGTCTTAATGTTTTAATCTATTACCTCCTCCGTGCATGTATGTCTTTGTATATATGTATGTTTATATATGTCTTGGTGTACGCCGCCCCGAGTCCTGCCCGGAAAGGGAGCGGCTAATAAATCCAAATTTATTTATTATTATTATTATTCAGTCTCCTGCACCATGGTGGGGAGGGAATTTTCTCTCTCTCCAGGCTCTGGAGGCTTTCCTTAAGCTTCCAGGAGGGCAAAAAACAGCCTGCCCTGGGCTCTGAAGTCCCTCCAGAGGCCAGAAACAGAGCCATTTCTGGACTTCTGGAATTTCCGAAAGGTCCATTTGTTGTCCTCCCCATGCCCTGGAGGTTTTCTTCAAGCCTCCGGGAGGGCAAAAACAGCCTCTCCTGAGTTCTGGAGGCCCTCCCTGAAGCCTCCTGGCACCAAAATTGGAGCCCGAGGGGGCACTGCCCACCCCCCATGCAAGCGTGTGTGACCCCATGCAAATTCTTCATCTGCAGCCAGACCTGCCTTTCTCAGAACTGGGATTTCATTCAGTATGTAAATACAAATTAATAAACATTACCATGTTGAGTCTAAAAAGAAAAGGTATAAATGTTGGAGAATGTATTCTCTCTCCCCATCTGCCTTCTCTCCCCACTCTCCTTTTATATGCCCCACATATTCATTCCTAGCTGGGCAAGTTAAGCCTACTCTCTTCATCCAAAACAATTATATTATGATTCTTTTATTCTTTTTAAGTGAGACTTGCTACAGCTACTTCTCTACTTAATTACTTGGTATTCTTTTAAAATATTGCCTATGTTTAGAAGAATGAATCCTCTAACAAGGACTCTTAGTGAGTGGAACTCTCCAATATAAATTAAAATAAGGAATGAACAAATGAACAAACACCAGGAGAGCCTGCCTCATTTTGGGGAAATGAGTCAATGATAAGGGGGGGGGGGGGGATAAAATACCGGATAATTGGCAAATTCCAGTTGGGTTATCAGATTTTTTAAAAAAGCCTTTCCCTTCTGTAAATAACAGAATTTCTGAAAGTCACTAATGTGTAGGAGAGGTTGGATTAATAAACATCTAGGATATGGAGAAACTGGGAAATGTTTGGAAATGAGAAGCTCTAATGTTTACATGTTGGGTTGACTCCAGCAATGTCCTTCTGGCACAAGATTAGTCCGGAAATATATTTTGTCAATAGAAGAGAATATCGGTAGTGTAGAGTTGGACTGTGGAGTCCTTGGTGCTCTCTGAGCTTGGCTGTTTGCTTGCAGACATTTCATTACCCTACTAGGTAACATCATCGGTGCTAATGAGTGTAGGGTAATGTAGGTAAATTGTATACAGTAGCTTGGCCTGCCTGTCTTGCTGGAGAGTTCCGAGGTCTGGAGATTTCATGGTTATGGAAACAGGTTGGTGAAGGCAAAAACAGAACAGGTTCAGCTCAGGGGGAGAAAGAGTTTACAGCAAGAACCAATTTGGAAAGTCATTTTATTTTTTTTTGGTTTTTGTTCAGCAGCATTATTGTTTTCTGTTTCGTTTTCATATTTGTGTCATATTAAAAACATTCTGTAAATATTGCAATACTGCTCCTCGATTTTCTTCATGCATAGTTTACAGACCACAAGTTTGATTGTGTGAATGGATGGCTCTCTCCAGTTAAATACAGTGGTTAAAAATATTGGATTTGTAGCAGAAAAAAAACCAGTTCTGGTCCTTTTTCAGGGATAGCAGGTGACTTTGGGGTAATGATTCTTTCTAAGCCCTAGACTGGAAAGTTGAAAAAAAACAAACATCTATCAGACTGGACTAATGTGGTAGATTATATAGTAGATTATGGACCATAACCTCAAATGAAGAGACTTCATCCTGTGCTTTACCATGAAGAAAAAAAATCTGTTCTTATCCTCAAAAGATGATTGACTCAACTCTTAATTCCCCACAAGCAAAATAAGTCCTTCATTCTGCTGCTCGTGGTTTGGGAGATTACAAGAAGAGCCTGAACTACGTTTTCAATGGTTTAGGGCCCTAAAACAAACCATTGTATAATCACTGGATCTAATCAAACCCACGAAATCTTTGCATGAAGAATGAACTCAGTATGTTCTAGTCCTGGAGACAGTGTCTGAATTTGCTGCATACAAAAAAAAAAAAAGCTACAGAGAATTAAGATAAAATAATGTAAATAAAAAGAATAAAAAGAAATAAAGCAGAGTTTAGAAACCACCATCCCATTCCTTTTAAAAATCAAGTAACTACATAAGCTGACAGCGCCATCATGAGGCTCTTAGCAGTAAATTAGCAAGTGATTAAATTCAGCGAGTGTTTTTAATGTAAAGTAGTGACATAAAATTTCCAGGATGATTCAGAACCAGGAAGCAAACTCTGAAATTCTCCCTCTGGATTTGAACAAAGGCTTCTGGTGTTAGATCGGGTGATGAGAATGCAGACACAGGCTTAACGTAACAACAGCTCTTTATTATAACAAGCCAAGTATGTACAATCCAGCAACTGCTTGGTCTGACAGCA
The DNA here is from genome assembly GCF_964273705.1 of Natrix helvetica. Classification (NCBI taxonomy): domain Eukaryota; kingdom Metazoa; phylum Chordata; class Lepidosauria; order Squamata; family Natricidae; genus Natrix; species Natrix helvetica. The sequence continues at coordinate 301,598,024 of NC_138548.1, forward strand.
GCTGTCAGACTTCTTAGCCAATAGGATTCAATCTCTGTTCCCGCCGGAATAGAGGACTGGAGTGGACACTCTGGTAGCTAGAGTGAATATCTAACATCTGGGTTCTCAAAAGAATGCAGATGCTTATAGGATCTGCAGTAGTATTTGTGCTTTAAAACATAAATCAAACCCATCATTCTGTTCCAGAATACCAGAACTGATTGTCTGGGCCATGTTAAAATGCTTTCCTCCAGTCTGTGAGCCAGTAGAAAAATACACCAGCAAAACTCCTCATTACCAATCCCTATTCTTCTCAGTGACAATGAAACTGACCAGGAGTGCTCCTTTGACCTAAGGCAAGCTAAGCAAGGGAATTGATTAATTCTTAGGGCTTTGTGTTCCTTCCCAAGGGAACAAGGAGACAGCGCCTGCCATTGTAGTGTCTGTCATTGTAGTAAGGTCTAATCCTGATTGCCAGTGATAGGATGAAAATTCAAATTTCACATATAGGGCATATATAAGGCATATCACCTGTTGCCACCACCCACACCTGCCTACTACCAATCTCAACAATCACTTTTCTCCACATGTGGTGGGAATGGCCAAGTGTGGAAAGGTGCCCAGAATCGCAGTCATAGCCATCTGACAATCAGGGCACAGATCAGTGGTCGGTTCTGGATGGTACGGCTGGGTACTGCCGCACCGCTAGTAGCCGGGAACAGCGGCCACTGTACCAGTACAGTGGCTCATTTGGCCCACCTGCCCGCTCACGTTCCATAGCTGTTTATAACGCATCCGGCCAATTGCGCACATGCCCGACTAGGATGCCTCGCCCCGTGTGCAGCGTACCGGTTGCGAGGGATCCGGAACCCACCACTGGCACAGATGTTCCATAACTGTGACCTATTCAGTCATCTTATTCCTGCATGTGGATCTGGCACTCCTCCAAAAGAATGCAAAAAACCTATCCCTAACTAATTGATCACAAGCACAGAGGGTGAATATAGAGTGAGGACTCTATAGTCTTAGAAGTAATCTTTACTTTTTACTCCCAGAAGAAGAGATTGGACAATCCTTTGTCTGAAATGGTGTAGAGTTTCCTGCTTGAGCAGAGGGGTTGGATAGAAGACCTACAAGGTCCCTTCCAACTCTGCTATCCTGCTAAGTAATTTGTAAGGCAGGCAATATGGTACTAACCTCATCAAAGCACTAGATAGGTTTGCCAGGTATTTGCTACTATTGCAAATCAAAACACTAAAAAGCTCTGTTACGCAAAGCTCTTTGACAGCAGAAGCAGCAGAAAGCCTATTCATTGGTGGCAGGGGAAATGTCATTGAAGTGGAAGAACCTGGCTGATTTCCTCATTTAAAGAGACCTGCTATCTACCCAAGAGTACCACGGTTTCTCAAGAGGGCCCTAGACTCATGCTCTTACAAGAGAGGGATAAACCCTTGTATTGTAAAGAATTTGTATAAGGCTGGACAAGCACTTCAGGAAGCACCAATCAGACTTTACCTGGACAGGTATTTCTGCAGAAGCCAGGTGCTCGATCTCTCTCGATCTCTCTCATGTGCTAGTAGATACCAAGTTACATCAAAAGGGCCATGAAGGTGATATCCTTCAAGGGACAAGAGAGGAGGGGAACATGCCTGCATCAGCCTAAATCCTCATCTCATTTTAATGAACCATGCTAAATTTCCTCCGAAAAATCTATGTGAGAAAGAAGGGAAAATTGTTTTAAACCTTGAAGTGGTAAAAATATATTTTTTCTGTGAACATGAGACAAAGGAAATGTTATAAGGACATGTCATTAAGAAAAGATTCTGGGGAAATTCATGTCCTGGACAGGGAGACACAAGGAAAAGGTCTGAGGAAATTGCATGGAGTAATGACTCCACCCATTGTCCATATGGAACAAGTGAGGTTGATAGAAACTGAGATACGGTGCATGGCAACTCTCTAAATCCATTTCATGTGCTAGTATATACCAACAGGGAGGGGAGAGGAGAAGGAAGGAAGGAAGAAAGAAAAGGAGAAAGAGAAAGAGAGATTGAAAGAAAGTTACTGAGTAGACTCAGAAGCAAATCAATTCTTACTCTTAATGTGATTTTGTCTTCATTCAGGCATTGCTTGTTTTCATATATTTATATGAAAATTCCAGTGTATGAGATCATATACCTGTAGATCAAAATATGTTAAAAACTAGTTCATGCAGTGATTCTTTACTATATTGAAATTTGCTCCAGACTACTGTGATTCTTAGATGGTATCAAAGATCAAGAGTTGAGCTGATTTATTTCCAAGCACAGCTCTGTGTTTTTAAATCATACAGTACCTGTTGCTGTGAAGGCCCTTTGGGGAGCTTGAAGGTAGAGGAAACCTCTTGGTGATGGGAAATTTCACATCTTCGCTGCCTCCTCAGTCCAACTCCTCATTTTATGCACTGTAGAGGTTCAATTACTGTAGCACCTTGACAAGGGGTTGTTTCCAAGAATCCACAACTCTTTAAAAATACAACACAGGGACAGGGAACTGACAGCTCTACAGCTGCCCTATTAGAGGCACCAATCTTCGAGAACTCAGTGTACAAATAAGAACATGATCAAAAGGCAGGACATGGATTTAATGCTGTTTTCTGGTCAGGTAAGAGAGCAATGGTTGCCTCATGGTGTCCTTGGTGTTTAGAGAAATAGCAGCACTAGGCAATGGCAGCTCCATATTAGACTACTTTTGAAACAGCCAAGAGATAAAAGAAATTGTAGGAGCGTGCATCGTTGTCCTTGAATTGGCTGATGACTTTGGCTTGGGGAAAATTAATTAAAAGCTAATAATATTTTATCTTTGAATTGGTTCCATTTCTAAACTTTCTCTTATCCTCTATAGGTAATTATTTCAAGAAAGTAAATCCTTTTGTTTAGAGCAGGGGTGTCAAACTCAGGGCCTGCGGGCCAGATGCATCACATGCTGGCCATGTCCACTCCTGGTTTAACAAAGGGCAGAAAGTCCCAATATGTCATATGATGACAACATGACATGGGTTCGACACCCCTGGTTAGAGGCAAGATTGTTAAGCTCCATCTGAACCTTCCCTTAATCAATGTGTGTAACAAGATAGTTTTTAGCAAGGTTTGCACTGGCAAAGACGAAGAATGTCAGGGAGTTTTGTATATACAGGAAGTATAAAATGTGAGTCAGAAACAGCAGCTGTGAGAGGGACCTTGGAATCCTAGTGGGACAATGAGTTAAATAAGAGTCAGCAGTGTGTGGCAACAATCAAAAAAGCTAATACAATCTTTGGTTCTATAAACAGAGGGCTAGAATTAAAATCACATAAAGTATTAGTTCCGCTTTATAAAACCTTAGTAACACCGCACCTGGAATACTGCATTCAGTTTTGATCACCACGTTACCAAAAAGATGTTGAGACTTTTGAAAAAGTGCAGAGAAGAGCAACTAAGATGATCAAAGGCCTGGAGACTAAACCACATGAAGAACGGTTACAGGAATTGGGTATGGCCAATCTAGAGAAAAGAATGATTAGGGGGGGGGAGGACATGATAGCAGTATTCCAGTATTTGAGGTGATGCCACAAAGAAGAGGGGGTCAAATTATTTTCCAAAGCATCAGAAGGCATGGACAAGAAAAAATGGATGGAAATTAATCAAGGAGAGAAGCAACCTGAAATTAATGAGAAACATCTTAACGGTGAGAATAATTAACCAGTGAAACAGCTTGCTTTCAGAAGTTGTGCTTCATCACTGGAGGTTCTTAAAAAGAGACTTGTGTGAAATCTCTTTCACACAAGAGATGTGTGCTTGAGCAGGGGGTTTGACTCAGTGGTGGGTTCCTACCGGATGAACAACCGGTTTGCTTCACGGACATTGTGTGCGCTTGTGCAGTTTAGCAAAAATTGAACTTCCGCATTGCAAACAAGGAAAGGAGCAAGGAAAACAGCTGAGGGGTGGCAATTCAATCTGCCACCACTGATCAGCTGGGCTTTGGAAGCAGAAATAAAGGTCAGTATAACCCAGGGGTGGGCAGGTAGGTGGGCCCGCTTTCATGGAAACAGAGAAGGGGTTCACTCTCAGAGCAAACGGTTTGGCCGAACCGGTAGGAACCCACCACTGGTTTGACTAGAAGACCTCCAAGTTCCCTTCCAGCTCTATTCTAGTCTGAAGAATTCAGTCTATGAAGCAGCAATTCAGGACCATGTTAAGGTAAAACTTTCTTCTTTTGGGAAGAGGATTTTTTTTTCCTGAAGAAATGATAGTTAAAGTTAAAAGAAAGCTCTTGGGCTGTTGTTTTGTCCCAGCAAGATTTTAACCAGACTCAGCTTTGTTGCTCTCCCATAGAAAGACATTACCATATCCACAGAAATCAAAGGACTTCGTACCAAATTGTGTGCGGAAATAATATAAGTAACATATTTATATTCCCTGACTATACTGCAAGTAATTATATTGCAAGTGAAAAATAAGATAACCCAAAGTCAAAATCATCCAGCTTTATTTTCTTTTATACAATAATTACAATTAGAATTGGGGCATTGACTTTAAAAAAGAAGAAGGGGGGGGGGCATTTTGTTAACAAAATTGGTCATTACAATAGCATCCTGCACGCCATAACTTGAATTAACTATTGGATAGGTAAGGTGAAAAAATCCCACCGTATATATGTAAAAAAAGGGACACCTTTCAATTCAAGTTCTTTTGCTGATTCATGCCTGAAGAATTAAGTTAGAAGCCCCATAATAAGACTGATGCATGGGAAAAACAAGACAAACAGTGAAGGATGCTGGGAATATTCATGGCTGTCAGCCAAAGACACTTTTTGGCGGTTCTGATTTTGGTTTGTCGAAGACGGTTTCTCCTCCGGTGCGTTCTCTGCCGAAGACAGACGGCGCAGCAGAGCCAGCTTGTTCTGGAAAAAGAAGAGTACTGATTAATGCTTCCGCAAGAATGGTTTGCAGTGACATTTATGACAAACGGAAGGATAACATAATAAGCACAATAATGCCAAAGTCTATATCATGTATGTTTCAAAGTAGGAAACATTTCCTACTGTTTCTGATGCATCAGACTTTGAGGAGAATGTTCTGGGCTGCACTCTAATCAGCAGATGGGACTAAAACCACCAGTGGGCAAACAAAGCAAACGCCCAATTTGGTTTAATTAAAATGAGTTAATTTATGGTAGTTGTTAAACCTTGCATTTATGTAATGCATTTATTCAAAGTTGAAGTCAGTGAAAAATTTCAGAGGCTTCCTTGGGCTTCATCACTGGAGCTCTGTTTATAAAGATCCTGAGGTATAAGAAACAGAGAAGTATTGCAATTAAAAGCTTCATGTTTTTAAAATAAAATAAAAAAGATGACAGCTCAGTACGATGACAGCAGTGTCTCTTCAGGGGAATGTGTTTATGTGTCCCCTTTTCATGACAGGATAAACTATTCCTGAGTTATTTTAAGAATCTGTGTCTCTGGATGAGGGAAACTTTGGAAGATTTCTTTTAGTCAGAAGATTTACCACTTTCTCCAAAAACATTCCACAGTGCATAGTGGAAACTGAACTTGCCGCTTTCATATTATATACTTTCCACCCAAGTTTTCATTTTTAAATAATCAATACACTAATAATTTTTAGCGTTTTTTTTCATCTTTTTCACAACCTGTATACTAATCCAGGGGACCAATGAGCTTGTTTAGGATTTGTGCTGTAAGACTGAATATTTAATTATTGCTTTTAAGGAGACTTTGTATATGTTTCAGCTTTCAAATTCATAATAAATATTTATATTAAAGATACTCAATTTTTTTCCTTGTATTCACAACTTGCTTTTTAAATAGTTTTCCTTGTTTTTTTTTCTTGATTTCCTATCTGTAAACTTCATAAACGCCTAAGAAAAACCGGCACAGTATTTTGATATGAAACGTGACCATTCTCTATCTTGGGAAGTTGTTTCTCTCAGAAAATAATTCTGTGATTAAAGGATTAAGTTACAGGGTATCACTGATTATAAGGAGTATGAATAGGACAGAAGTGTTCTGACTACCTCTGATTTTTTCCCCATGGGCATTACAGGAAAAAGCTGGAAGTAACAGGGGACCTTTTCTGCAAATGACCTTGCCTTTGGGCTCTTTCTCCCATATCCCAATTTTGGGTTTTTCTTAATATACTGTAAATGTTTTGCATTTAGTCAGAGATGATTTGTTAAATAAAGACAGATTTCCTATTGACTAGGTCAGGGATGGCAACCTTAAACACTCAAAGACCCACAAAGGTCCTAACGAGAAGCCCCCATTCAATTCTGGAGATGACTGGAAATCCGGTTCCCCCACCATAGAGTCTCCTTCTAGCACAGCATCCTTTTTCTTCTGCCGATTGGAAATTCAGTTCCCCCACCATAGAGTCTCCTCCTAGCGCAGCATCCTTTTTTCTCTGCCAACCGGAAGTCCGGTTCTCCTACCACAGAGTCTCCTGCTAGTGCGGGGTCCTTTTTCGTCTACCTGTCCTAACTTAAAGCCCTATCAGTTGTGGAGCTGACTGGCAACAGGGAGCCGCAGAAGAGGGCTTTACTTAATCTTATGATGCTGGTAAATCTCTTGACTATGTTTTTTTCTTATTTTTCTGCTCTTTCCTTTTAAAGCATGCAATATTTTACTACTGGTTCTCTGAGTGTGGCTTGGTGGGTGGGTGTGGCTTGATGGATTTGGCTTGCTGGGCGTGGCTTGGTGGGCATGGCAGGGGAAGGATACTGCAAAATCCCTATTTCCTTCCGATCAGCTGGGACTCGGGAGGCAGAGAATAGATGGGGGGGGGGCAGTCAGAGGTGGTATTTACCAGTACTCCAAACTACTCAAAATTTCTGCTACAGGTTCTCCAGAACTGGTCAGAACCTGCTGAATACCGCCTCTGATATAGTTGGGAAAGAGCTGGCTCCCTCTACCTCCTCTTGCCATCCATCTGAGCCCAGACAGCCTGGGGTTGTACTGTCAAGTCTGATAGGAGAAATGGGGACAGATGAATCATTAGTGTGTGAAGGGAGAGGTTGAATCAAGATTCTCTGGCTGCCAAAATCAGAATGGCCCTGGCAAACAATGACCAAGTTCCCTGCCCACAGAGTCTAAAATGGCAGTGGGATCTGAGCCACTGACCATATGATGGACTGCATCATCAACGAGACACTGTACCATTGTTCCTATGGTAAGAATTCATTCATTCATTCATTCATTAATGTTGTACAGTCACCCATCTCAAACCAGTGACTTTGGGTTGGCAAATAATCTTTAAAAATGATCTGAACAATTAAAATATAATATAAAAAGAAATTGAATACAAATAACAGTCAAGAGATATTATAATTTGTTGGCGTCAAAGTAGCTAAGAAACAGGGCTCCTCACACACTTGGGACCCTAGCAAAGGTGGTATTCAGCCAATTTTCACAGGTTCTGGAGAACTAGTAGCGGAAATTTTGAGAGTGGGGAGGGAATGGGGATTTTGCAGTATCCTTTCCCTAATACTAATCAAGGAGAGAAGCAACTTAGAACTGAGGAGAAACTTCCTGACAGTTAGAACAATTAATCAGTGGAACAGCTTGCCTCCAGAAGTTGTGAATGCCCCAACACTGGAAGTCTTTAAGAAGATGTTGGATAGCCATTTGTCTGGAACGGTATAGGGTTTCCTGCCTAGGCAGGGGGTTGGACTAGAAGACCTCCAAGGTCCCTTCCAACTCTACTATTGTATTGTATTGTATTGTATACGCCCAGAGAACCTGTAGTAAAAATTGTTGAATCCCACCACTGGATCCTAGGCCTTCCAAACAACCAATTGGGGATAGGCACTCCTAATTTGAGGAGGGAGGATGCTCCAGAGGGCAGGCATTGTGGCACAGAATGCATGTCTCCTTGATATTTGTTGGCTGACAGAACCCAGAACACGCCTATTCTACCAGACTGGATTAGACTGGAAAAAGATAGTATTTTGAATAACTTGGTCCTGCTCATGAAGGGCTTTAATGGTGTCAGTCAACGCGCAACTTGAATTGTATCCAGAAATACACTTGCAACTCATACGGCCCCCAAAGCAGTGGTGTTACATATGTTGAATAGCCAACATTGTTTATAATGCAGTGCATTCTGTACCAGCTGAGGCTTCCAAATGCTCTTCAAGGGCAACCCCATGTAAACCGTATTGTAGTAACCAAACAATCAGTCATGAGGGCATGAATGACAGTGAGCAGAATTTGGAAGACTTGTGTGGGAAAAGAGAGGAAACACCATTTTAATTATTAGAACCATTTTATAAGCAGACGTATGCTGTCTCTGCAGGGTGCTGGGAATTAGACTAAGGTGATGCCACGAAGCTATATTCTTTAAAATATTTAATGGGCCATCTTCAGGCATCAGTTACCAGGATATGAATAGAAGGTCTTTTGCTTTGTGTTTGTGTGTGTAGGAATATAAAAATGGATCATATGGTTCACATACTTCAGTTCAAAAAACAAACTTAGAATTGGAAGGAAAATAGTAGAGATAAACAGCTGCTATCACAGGCAATGATATATATGGGAAAGATTTGTATGGTGGCTTCCTTACTCTTTTTGGTAAGGAAGTTATGTGGTTATTGGCAATTCACAGCTTGACAGAAGTGAAGAGAGAGTGAAATGGAGGTGTCCTTTCCAACCCCAGGGGAATTGTAGTGGTTGTTGGAACCAAAGACAGATATAAGCCCCTAGAAGCTTTTGTCCTCAGGCTAAATTTGTGAAGCAGTCTATTCCTTATTTTATTTTCTACTCCATATCCCATGCTATGGTAGGCCAAATGATTTGTTTAACATCATCAATCAAAAAGGTTGAAGGTTCTCCATTATACATTATTTGAAGGCAAGACTTCAGTTTTTAATTTTCATTAATGGGACTTATGCTACTTCAGTGAACTTAATTCAGGGACAATATAACACAAATAGCATTTAAAAGCAGAACTGGGACCCTGGAGTAAGCTTTTATCTTCTTGTGTCACAAGAAGGCATAAACCAGAAGCAGCTGTCATTGTAGCAATAAATCCAGCATGGAAATCATGTGGAAGCATCACACGCGCACTTACCACACTCCCTCATGACTTGATAGGTTTTGGATTTGATTTCTTGATTACCAGACAGTTTTCCTCTAGCTCCTTTGAGATCTTCTTCTTTTACTGGAGGGCGTTTCTTTTTCACTGGAGCTGGCTGAAAAGACAAGCGAAAGACCCTTTTGTAGCAGAAAATGTGATAAGATGCCACAGTCACAAAGATATAATGGTGACATCAGTCTGTTTTAGCAGGGTGGTGAGAATCATAGACACATAGGGCTGGAAGGGAACGTGGAGGTCTTCTAGTTCAGGGGTCTCCATGTGCACTTCATAAAGTCCACAAGTCTTACAGTTAACTGAGGAATTCTGGGAGTTGAAGTCCACAAGTCTTAAAGTTGCCATAGTTGGAGAGCCGTGTTCTAGTCCAACCCCCTGCTCAAGTTAGAATCCTTATTCTATTCCTGTCAAATGGTTGTCCAGTCTCTTCTAGAAAGCTTCCATGATGGAGCATCCACAACTCCAGAAAACAAGCTGTTCCATTGATTAATTGTACTCACTGTCAGGAAATTTCTCAATTTCAGGTTGGATCTCTCTTTAAAGAGCTTCCACCCACTGCGTCTTGTCCTGCCCCTCTGTTGTTTTGGAGAATTAATCAACACCCTCTTCTCTTTGACACCCCCTGAAGTACTGAAGTCTCAATGTTTCTCCTTCTCTTTGACAGGCTAGACATACCTAGTTCTCTTCACCATTCATCATGCAATTTAGCCTCCAAAATGGAATGGAAATAGAATGGAAATCTATTTGTTGTGAATATAGTCTGAATTCCTGTCCCCGTTAGAATTCCTGTTAGAGAACCACATTTAACTCCAATTCTATGATTTTGAGTATGCAGAACTCAACACATTGAGCAGGAAACAGGAAAGCTAGCATTAAACTATTGGCCACGATATGTTAGCCAAAATCTCTACAGTCCTCTGCAGTTATTGAGGGAGAAGATAGTCAGGTCCACAACCTCTCATGAGGGGTGGGAAAAATGAACATGGACAGACATTTTCCATGAGTAGCCAGGGCTCTTGAATGTTTTAACCTTCTTTTGGTTTTCTGCCAAGGTAGTAAAAGTTATATATTCTTTTTAGGCAGTGTTTGAAGATGTTGGTGATGGTAGACTACCACTTTGCTGGGACTTAACTTCAGACTTTCTTTTATGAGTGTTTTACGTTGTTTTAGTAGGATTTTATTACTTTTTATTATATTTCAATGCCTGTAACTAAGCTATTCAAAGTGACTAGATGGAAACGAAAGATTACAAAAAAGTAACTGGAGGCATTGGAGACTCAAGAGTCAAGAAGAAGGATAACTGATTTGTATCTGCTTAGGAAAAGAAAACACCTCTTCTTTTGGTTGAAGCTTAAGTATATTTATGCACATATAGCAAAGGAACGAATCTAAATCAAAAAAGCCTCATGGATTTAATTGTGATGAACCATCAAGAGAGTTAGTGAAGGAAATGACTGGTGTGAAAGTCTGAATGTGTGGCAAGGCCTAGAGTGGATTTTGAAAAGGAAAACAGAAAAAGAAGCGAGATTTGTAAGCACAGTTACTGCAGAAAGATATTATATGGCTCCTGTATGAAAAAGTAATCAAAGATTAATTTTCCAGTAAAATAAATGAAAAGTGGGCATAGAAACAGAATGCATTCTCTGGCACTATCAAAGTTAAATCAAACAAGCTCATCTAGCTTACTAGGGGAGAACAAGATGGCATTTTGTAAATCATAGGGGGCAGGCCTGAATCATATTAGCATCTAATGGCAATTGATTGTAAACTTTCAAAGGCTTTGGATTCAGGCAAGACAGTTTCATGACAGTTTCAAGGTTTTCAGTGTAGCCTTCAAGTAAAATTCTTCAAGGAAATCAGCTTGAACGTGGCACGTCTGGGCATGCGCAAAACTTGATGATGTCAGGGTGGGTGGGCGGAGCCTTGCATTGCCGCCACTACCAATTCACCAGAACCTGTGCAAACCGGCAGCATACTGCCTCTGGTTCCCAACCTTTTTTGGCGATGCCCCACATAAGCATCTCTAAAATCCTGATGACATATAATTCTTACTTTACTCAAAAAGTGGACTCTACTCACACGGAGGAAGCCTAAAAGACCATTAACTTTGTTAGATTGGGTAATGGATAAGCACACACAGGCTTAATGGTAACAGCAGCTCTTTATTAAGTACAACAAGTGAGAACAATCCAGCGCAGGTTGAGTCTTACAGCAGCCCTTTTATAGGGAGCTGTACCCTTCGACCAATAGGATTAAACCTCTGTTTAGGACCTTGGTGGAAACCACTGTAGTTAGAACAAGTATCTAACACCCTCCCCTCTTGGATGGAACAATCCTTCTTGTTATGTAGTCATGCAACAATCCTTCTTGTTATGTAGTCATGCAGGCTTTGGGGTAGCTCTGCCTGACCTGCGCAGTTCAATAGGAGGGGTTTCCTTGGACAGGTCGGACAGACCTGTTTGCTCCGCAGCTCTGCTTGATGGAAGCTCCTGGAACCTTTCACAGGCCGCGGCTGGAGCTTCTAGAGCTGGTTCGCTCGGAGATTGCTGCGGGCCTGCAACATAACCAGATAAGTTTCCTGGTACCCTCAGGCTTGAGCTGGCCATGGAAAGAGTGTTTGCTCCATTTGGGTAGGGCTTTGGCTAACTCGTGCAGGAGTTACCTCTGGTTGTCTAAGAGTGGAGTTGGAGAGGCGGCCAAGGAGTTGCTCAATATGCCTTCTCCAATTCCTACCATCCTCAAGCTCTAGGAGGTAAGAGTGAGGGCCGGTGATGCCTATCACTGTGGCAGGAATCCACAGAGTTCCCCCAGCGTAGTTGTGGGCGTATACTGAATCCCCTACGCTAAATGTCCGAATCTTGCTTGTGGAGTCTGGGGACGATGAAGCAGAATAATTGGGGTGTAGCCAGTCTAAGTGGGACCTTAGCCAGCGACCCATGAGAAGCTCGGAGGGGCTTCTCCCTGTAGTGGCACTGGGTGTGATGTGCTGAATTAGCAAATAGTGGTCAAACCATGTTTGCCAATCTCCTGGGCCCATCCTAGAGAGGGCCTCTTTTGCAGATCTAACCATTCTCTCCACCTGACCATTGGAGGCCGGATGGAATGGCGCGACCAGGGCATGCCTGATTCCCTGAGCTGCTAGGAAGGTCTCAAATTGCATGGCCGTGAATTGGGGCCCGTTGTCAGAGACCAAGATGTCGGGCAGGCCGTGTGTGGAGAAAAGTTTCTGTAGCAGCTTGATGACCACTTCTGCTGTAGTAGAGGTCATCAGGGCTACCTCTAACCATTTCGAGTAGGCATCTATAACTGCGAGAAATGTCTGGCCGTGAACTGGGCCAGCGAAGTCAATGTGCACCCTAGACTATGGTGCTTGAGGTTTCTCCCACTCCTTAGCGGGCGCCTCTGGGGGAGCTGGTCTGGACTCCTGGCACAGTGTGCAGGTAGCCACCTATTCTTTGATCTCCCTGTCCATGTTAGGCCACCACACATAACTCCTAGCCAAAGACTTCATCCTGACAATTCCAGGATGCCCTACGTGCAAAGCCTCTAATATTGCAATGTGCAGTTTGGGTGGAACAACGACCCGGTTCCCCCACAGTAAACCGCCATTTACAACCAATAACTCATTGCGTTTGGCAAAATACATTTTGAAATCAGCCCCAACAGGCCCCTTGGGCCACCACGTCCACACCCAGTTCAAAATTTGTTTGATGGTGGAGTCCTTTGCAGAGTGACAGGCAACGTCACTGGACGAGACAGGCCCAGTCTCAAGGCAGTCAATGAGGAGGACTGGCGTCTTGGGGGTAGGGTCAGCGAGAAGTTCAGGCAGCGGGCAGCGGCTTAGAGCGTCAGCTTGCCCCAAAGTGGAGCCTGGTCAGTGGATGAGACAGTAGGAGTAGGCAGCTAGGAAGATGGTCCATCTGGTCATGCAAGGTGATAATGACACTGGGGTAGGTCGGTCCCCAGCCAGTAAGCCCAACAATGGCTTGTGGTCCCTAACCAGTTCGAAGCCACGGCCAGATACTCATGAAACCTCTTTACTCCGGCCACTGCAGCCAAAGCGTCACGGTCCAGCTGGCTGTAGTTTCACTCTGCAGCAGACAAGGTCCTGGAGTAAAATGCAATAGGGGCTTCGGTTCCGTTGGGCATGCAGTGGCTGAGGACGGTGCCGACGCCGAACGGGGAAGCATTGCAGGTCAGCACCAATGGCAGGGTCTGGCTGTATTGTACCAGAAAGGAGTCTGCCGACAGGAGTCATTTTACCGCAGCAAATGTGGCAGCCTCGGCTCTGCCCAGGACCACTTCGCATTCTTAGCCAGGAGACAGTGTAAGGGCTCAGCAATGGTGGCTTTCTGTTTAAGAAAGACGCTGTAGAAATTAAGGAGCCTGAGGAACGCCTGCAGCTCAGTTTGATTGGGAGGTGCGAGGGCATCCTGAGTTGCTTTAATTGTTTGTGTGGTCGGGTGAATCCCAGAGCCATGGATTAGGTACCCTAAGAATTCAACCCTTGGCACGTTAATTTGGCATTCCTCTTTTTTGAGACAGAGGCCTTTGTCTCTAATTCAAACCAAAACTGTTCGCACACGTTTGAAAAGTTGCGCCTCATTTGCAGCCGATACCAAGATGTCGTTGAAATAGGGGATGACTCTTGGAATCCCCTGCAAAAGCCATTCCATGACACTTTGGAACAGTCCAGGGGTGATACTAACGCCGAATTGCAGGCGGTGACATTTGAATGCATCCCTGTGCGTCACAATGGTTCGGGCCTCCACCGTAGCGCCATCTACAGGCAATTGTTGGTATGCCTGTGGCATGTCCAATTTTGCGAAAAGTTTTTCGGGGCCTAATGAATGAAGGAGGTGTTGTACAATGGGTACAGGGTAGGCGCTTTGTTGTAGCACTTTATTTATTGTGCACTTGTAGTCTGCGCAGATGCAGACAGACCTGTCAGATTTGACAGGTGTCACTATAGAGGTCTCCCAGCGTGCGTGATTGACCGGCTCTAGGATTCCCTGGCCTACGAGCTTGTCAATTTCCCTGTCAATTTTGGGGCAGAGAGCAAAAGGTACTCTCCTGGGTTTTAGCCTTATTGGGGCTATGTTGGGGTCCAGACTAAAGGAAATTGGAGTCCCCACATACTTACCCAGACCAGTGCTGAAGACGTCCTCGAACTCCTTAAAGATGGCTTCACCGCCATCGTCTTTCAAGACATTGATACCAGTTGCTTCTAGGCCCAGGGCTTGGAACCAATCTGGCCCTAGGAGGCTCTGCAGGTTGCTGCTGACCACTGTCACTGGGAGTTTCCCACTGAACTGTTTGAACTTCACCTGGAAGGTGCCTTGGCCAACGATGGGGACCTGGTTTCCCTGGTAATCTCATAGGCGGATGCCAGGGGTGCGAAGCTTCTTCTTCTTTAGGCTAAGGATAGCCTGCTTTAGGGTAGGCCACGGCATGATGGTCAGTGATGACCCGGTGTCGATTCCTATCTCACATGGAGAGTCCTCGATGAGGACTGTGGCCTTCAGCTTTTTTGGCCGTCTGGTGCGGACTGGGCCGATTGACATATGGTAAGTGACTCTATTGTCGCCTTCTGAGTGCCGTGGTGGTTTCTGCTGGGCCCCTTGGTTGGGCCTCTGTTGGCAGTTGGTGTGCTCCTAGGCTGCCAGGTGGTGGCAGGGAATTCGCTCTGGCACACCTTGGCGATGTGCCCCTTTTGCTCGCAGCTTGCGTCGCGGAAATGGCAAGCTGATCTGGCCTGGTCTCCTCCGCAGCTAACGCAAGGCAGGAGACGCGGTTTGAATTTGCGCGCTGGCTGGGCGCGGCTACTGTGCATGTGGCAACTGTCATCTTCCTCGCCCTTTGAGCTCTTGGGTTGTACAGCCTCGTGATGTACGCATGTACTCTTTTGCGTTGTGGAGCACTTTGGCGCTGCAGAGTCTCAGTAGATTTGATGGCTGATTTGGACGCCCTGGCTTTGTCCAAGGTGATCTGCAGAGTGAGGTTAGATTTAGCAAGTAACCTCTTCTGTAGGTTAATGTCCCACACGCCGCAAATTATGCAGTCCAGAATCAGCTCGTCCAGGTCTCGGAATTCGCAGTACACTTCGGCCTTGCGAAGGGCCGCAACATACTCATTAATCAACTAACCCTCTTTCTGGTTCCTGATGTTAAACTCATGCCAGTGAACGTGCTTGGATGGCATAGTGGGTCCTTAGCATCTGCTGAAGCACGGACCAGGCGACTGATTGCAGCAGTGTCAGCTCAGAGAGATCTTTCACTATCTTGAACACTTCCCGGCCACAGTATCTGAGGAACCTGTTCTTCTTGCGGCCTTCAGAAAGGCCCATGAAGTCATTTGCCCCGAGGAAGCAGTCAAATTGTAGCATGTACGAGTCCCAGTGCTCGGTGACTGGGTCATACGGAATCGGTGAGGCGTGCATGGCCATTTTGTGTTCTGAGAGCGTTTTGAGTTTGCCGCTCATAAATGGCTGCTCGATGCCGTGTTGAGCACCGGGCTGGATGTACTTGCTGGATTTCCACGCTCTCTTTGGTTCGTCTAGTTGCTGTCCAACCCCACCTTCGTCACCAGTGTTAGATTGGGTAATGAATAGGCACACACAGGCTTAACGGTAACAACAGCTCTTTATTAAGTACAACAAGTGAGAACAATCCAGCGAAGGTTGAATCTGACAGCAGCCCTTTTATAGGGAGCTGTCAGACCCTTCGACCAATAGGATTAAACCTCTGTTCCTGCCGGAACAGAGGACCTTGGTGGAAATCACTGTAGTTAGAACAAGTATCTAACAAACCTGGTTTAAACGAGGTTCAAATTGCCTCCATTAAAAATCAAATTGCCCCCCTGTGGGGCCTGGGCCCAGGTTGGGAACTACTGCTCTATAATCATCTGGTTATAACCTCTATAACCAGAGGATGTAACCATCTTCTGCTACCAATCTGCTATTTTAATACAATAATCTTCTGCTACCATTTCTGAATAATGAAACAGAATTTCTCACAATGGTCTTTGATTCAAATGAAAAGGCATATACTCACAGAAATGGCAACATTATGGGTAATCCTCAGCTTAAAACCATTCATGTAATGACAAAAGTTACAATGGCACTGAAAAATGTGACTTATTTTCACGCTTAATGGTTTTCATTCTTATGACCATGGTCATGTGACCAGAATCTGGGCACATGGCAACTGGCAAGTATTTATGAATGCTGCACTGTTCCAGGATCATGTGATCACCATTTGTAGCCTTTCCTGATGATTCTTGACAAGTAAAGTCAATGGGGAAAGTTAGATTCATTTAATAACCATTTGGTTCACTTAACTGCAGCTATTTGCTTAACAATTATGGCAAAAGATCATAAAATGGGGCAAAGCTCACATAACAGCTGTCTTATTTAGCAATGGAAATGTTGGGCTCCATTCTGGTCGTAAATCAAGGATTACCTGTATTTAGGAACATTAAATATCAGCACAGAAAACAGTTTATTGCTTGACATCTGAACTAAATATAGACATCCTGAAGAGTTAGTAGTGTCACTTAAGCCGCGGTGGCGCAGTGGTTAAGAGTGCAGTACTGCAGGCTACTTCTGCTGACTGCCAGCTGCCTGCAATCTGGCTGCTCAAATCTCACTAGGCTCAAGGTTTACTCAGACTTCTATCCTTCCAAAGTGGGTAAAATGAGGACCCAGATTGTTGGGGGCAATATACTGACTCTGTAAACTGCTTAGAGAGGGCTGTAAAAGCACTATGAAGCGGTATATAAGTTTAAGTGCTATTGCTATTAACTGTAACAGATAATCAAAGTGTCTTATTTGTCAATATATATCCTAGGACAATTTGGAGAATGCATTGCAGCTTTATGCCGGGCAGTGTGCAAACCAGAGTTTTGATCTTCAGAAGGTCATTTAAAATTGTATGAAGGAAAGATTAGAGATTTATGATACATTTGTTGACTTAGACAAAGGATATGAAAAAACAAATTGGCTAAAATACGTTTATGTAAGTATATAGTTGAATGTGGTAAGAGAGAAATACAACGGAGATAAAGCATGTGCCGGTATATAATGGTTAGTGAATAGTTCAACACTGACCCAGGAATAAGAAAAGAATATTTGACATTCTGATAATTGTTTAAGGTGTTTAAGGATAAATATACAAGAAATGCTTGTGAGGACATCAGAAGTTATTTGAAGGTATGGATATTATGCATTCTTGTATGCATATAATGCCATATTCTGAAATGAGAACCTGAATATGTTAGAAAATATTAGATATTAGCAAATTTTAGATGCAATGTGGAATATGGATATGAACATCTAATTTTTCAAAGACTAAGGTAATTGTATTACATGGAAAAATGTTTGCAAGTTATACATATATGGAGAAAATTTAGAGCAAGTGTATGAATTTTTGTATTGAAATGTGTCTACTAAAAATGCACAGATTTTAAGATGTCCAAATGTTGTTAGAATGATAGTGGAAAATACAGTATGTGCTCTGTTTCTGCAGGAAACTAAAATGCTGTTACTCACTTTGCTGCGTGTATATTTGTGTATTTCAGGAGAAATATAAATATTGAAATGTGATAGTTAAGAAAGGTGTGATATAACAAGAACATAATAAGAGTCAAGAATGAATAGTGAATGTAGGCTAAATAGAAAAGTGAACAGAGTGTGGAAAAAGTACATTAAAGTCATTTTGTCTTATGGAAAGAATGAATGAGAATTTATTTGCAAAACAAGTACAGGAAGGAGAATAGATCAAGAAGAAGACCAAATAGGTTGTAGTTGGATAGAGATTGATGGTGAGATTCTGCAAAAAAGGCAAGAAATTTAAAGACCAAAAGGCATTTTATTAAGCAGTGTATTGTTGCAGTAGGAAGTAAATATGGTTGGTAGATAAAAAAAGCTCTTTAGAGGTATAAAAAATAGAATTGGAATATTGGAATAATTTTAGTTATTATTCCTTTCCCCCCGTATTTGTAGGATACTATTTCTTATATCTTGTGCACTTTGTTTCACGCTGCTTAACCTAAAATGGAATAGTGCAATGGGTAGCTAGATATTGATTTTTTTAAAAAAAAAATCACCTGCCTTCATGTAGTCGTACACATCATGGTTGATTAAATTTAGTTAAGTTACTATCATTCTCATATAAAAAAATCAGTCAGATAAATTGCTGCAGATTGATATTCAGCAGAATGAAGACCATCTGTTTCAGTTGACAGAGTTGCCAAGGAAATCTAAAATATTGAACAGAGACAGTATAACCCGTCTGCCTCTTTGCATTTTAAATAATGTAAGCCGTGATAGTTATCCTCAATTTGCAGACTGCTGGTTTTACTATCTCACTTTAACATGGTGCTTTCTTTTAGGATCAACATTTGGCTCATGCATGTTTTATAGGAAGTAATAAAAATGAAGATAATTAGCATGTTCCTTGGTATATGTAGAGAAATTTTGGGACATACATCCAGTATAAAAAAAATAATCAAGAAGCGATTGGACAACCATTTATCTGAAATGTATAGGGTTTCCTGCTGAAGCAGGGGGTTGGACTAGAAGACCTCAAAGGTCCCTTCCAATCTGCTATTCTGGTAAGTTACAATTTCTGCTAAAATGAGAGAAACATGTAGTGGAAAAAAAATAGAGCTGTCTTGGGAGTATAGCACAGAACAATGAACCAGACATGAGCATAAGAGAGCTTCTCACTCCATTGTTTTACTTGCTTTATTTTAGCTACATATATGTGAAAAAATGAAGAGAGAAAAAAAATCCTGTGCCCCATGGACATTATATGTTACACTAGATGTTACATATAATAATCATGTCAACTAATAGGTACCCGGAATGGCCAATAGGTAACTGGAATGAGAATTTTCCAATCTCATGGCCTCTAAAAATGTTGGACTTCAACTCTTGTAATGTTAAGAACTACATGCATTGGATGTTATGGGGCCCTCAAGACTTCAGGTTGGGACGAGTGATGTCCTGGAATTGGGGACGATGTGTTTTGCTCACTGGCCAACATTTAGTATAATAGAAAAGCAAATTTGTTCTACAGTACTGTGCCCCTGCAGAAGTCCTTCAAATTTCACTTTGGCAATAAAGCGAACAGATAATAACAGAAATTTCAGTCCTTGTATAACAACAACTGAGAATAAATATAGAATGGTACAGACATACATCTCCTGTTCATAATATACAGTATTTAATGAACAATGCAAAATTTTGGTAGAACTTTAGGACAGCAACAAGCTGATAGCAATATGTTTTTTTTCTGGCTTTTTGAAGCATGCATCAAAATAACAGAACAAATCATTTTCCATAATAAAAATCCCAAGGGAGAAACAACATCCAAGATCAGCAGTGAGACTATTCCCAGAGTTATAGAAATAACAGGCAATCATTGGCAAGATTTTGGCAAAATCATCTCCTCTCCTTGCATACCCAATAACAAAACATTCCACAACTTATCTGAGACAGACAGATGAAGAATATATGCTCTCCAAAGCTCTTTTCAGCTTTGATTTAGGATTTTGTTGTTGTCACTAGTTGTGTCCAACTCTTCGCAACTCTGTGGCCACAGCACAACAGGTTCCCTCTTTCTCTACTGTCTCTCGGAGATTGCCCAAATTCATGTTCATTACGTTGATAACACTATCTAACCATCTCATTCTCTGCAGTCCTCTTCAGCTTTTGTCTTTAATCTTGCCCAACACCAGGGTCTTTTCCAATGAGTCCTTTCTTCTCATTTGGAGGCCAAAGTATTTGAGCTCAGGCTTCAGTACTTGTCCTTCTAAGGAACAGTCAGGGTTGATTTGACTAATTTGATCTCCTTGCAGTCCAGGGGACTTTCAAGTCTTCTCAAGCACCACAATTCAAAAATATTAATCAAAAGATTTAGAACTACACTTCTTTATATAGCCTCTCCTAGGAGTTTCTAAATAGTTGCTACGCACTCCTGTGTACATAATCCTGCTCCCAGATTTCCTTCTATCTTTCTGTTTCCGTTAAGAATTCCCTGCTTTTATACAAGAATGTTCCCTAAGTACATAGAGGATATCTCTACATTTTCATCCTTTTCCAACACAATGAAAAAAAAAACACTTCAGATTTGCAGATATCTAGTCAAATAATTAATCTCAATACTGTAAGAGGTTTGCTGCCAAAATAAACTTAATTCTGTTAGAAATTAATAGAACCTTTTGCTCTTGAACCAACCTTAAGAATTTTGATCTCGCATTCAGCAAACAAGACCCTCAAGCAATTGTTGCCTATTGTAAACAAGACATGTTGCCTATGGTAAACAAAGCAGAATTCTGCACACAATTGCAAATGAAAGCATTTTATTGAGTAATAGGACAAAGTGTTTAAAACACTGATCTATAGCTTTAAATGTATTCTATGAGAAAGAGAAAAAGAGAAAGCTAAGCCGTACTTTGGTTATTGCTCTAATTTAAAATCATTATAAGCTAATTTTTCACAAAGACACATTTATTACTGCACTGAAGACGCCAGTAACACTCTGCTAGCAAAAAATCAGTGAGGTAGAAAATAAATAATGAGTTTTTTTCACTTCTTACCAATGACTAAATCCATCAGAGTTGCAGTTTCCCTTAGCAATACTATGATATTTTTTGTAAATTAAGCAGTAGGGAAAAAAAACAATCATACCTGGGACATTGTTGTTACACTTGTAAAAATACTGAGCTTGTAGGTCCTTGGATTAATATCCGAATTCTGCAGTAACCTACTTCCTTTAGCTTATATAGACTCTTCTATGAAGTCATTCTACACGGTCATCTTCCCAGACTAGCTTCTGGAGTGTTTAAGGTTGACAACATGTTACTGTCGAAAGGGTTATTCTTAGCAATGACTGAAGTTTATAGCATTTAATAAACTGTATGAGTGGAGTGAGAGGAACATTACAAGTGACAAGAAAAGACAGCTGGGCTAGCAGAACTTTACAGAAGCCTTGTTCTTTCTTTAGGAACAAGTATGTCTTCAAAGGAAGCCCTGTAGTCATCTATTTATAGCTATAAAGGGCAGTGCTTTTATGTTGCAGATGCTCTGTGAATCTACAAGAATAAAATACCTACAAAATTTGCTGATCATCAACTGAAGCAGGAATCTGCCATGATATTAATCCTGGGATGAACACTTTCTACAGGTGAGTCAGTGAGGAAGTACTAAGTTACCAGAAACATACCATGTTTTGACTTATTGAGATGACAACTGATTTTATTTAGGTTGGATTCCTATAATATTTCAACTTCTGAAAGTAGCCCAAAAACTATAGCTAGTTCAGAAATAACTTCCATGGTGCAAACAAGAGCTAAATGTCAACTGATATTTGCATTGATTTGTAAGCAGCTTTAATCTAATGTGCTTATATCCCTTTAAGTCCCTAAACGGCATAGGAACTGGTAATGCAAGATGAACATTTGAAGTTCACAGAGCTACCAGCGATTTTGCAAACAGCTGGCATGAACTGCTTTACTTTTTCAAGCAGAGTATTCAACCACCAGATTTTTGCCCAATATAAAATGCAGCACAATGAAGCCGCTGTAGATATAATCTTCCCATTTTTTTTCTTCCTATTTTGGTTAGATTTAAACTAAGTATAACTTTTTCTTTCATTATTTTAAAGTGGCTGAAGCATTTGTTAATCTGGGTGGCATCAATTTAAATTGTCAGTTGCTGAACAGTACAGGGAGTCCTTGACTTACGACCACAATTGAGCCCAAAATTTCTGTTGCTAACCGAGACAAAGGTTTGTTCCATTTTATGACTTTCCTTGCCACATTTGTTAAATGAATGACTGAAGTTGTTAAGTTAGTAACACAGTTGTTAAGTAAATCTGATTTTCCCCTTGAGTTTGCTTGGCAGGAAGTCGCAAAAGGTGATCATATGACCCTGGGACACTACAACTGTCATAAATGAGTCATTTGCCAAGTATCTGAATTATGATTCCATGGCCATGCGAATGCTGCAATGGCTGTAAGTATGAAAAATGGTCATGTCACTTTCCTCAGTGCTGCTGTAACTTTGAATGCTCACTAAATGAACGGCAGGTAGTCGGGGACTACCTGCATAGGGAAAGCAGGCTTTGGATGATCTGCAGACTTGCTTATTTTCATTTATTTATTTATTTATGAACTTGGACAGTATCCACTCTTCTGGTCTAGTACAGAAAATCATTTAGATGCAAATATTTCTTGTATTTTGGGTGATGAATAATCCATTCTTGGTTCAAGTGGCTTTTTATAATCTATAAGGCTACCAATTTTCTTTTTTTACATGCCCAATTATGATGCTTATGGACGACTTTGTCTTAATTATATTCAGTGCTACCAACTCACTCAAATGTTCTCTCAAACCTTAAAAAAACTGCACATGGAACAAACCTATGTGAGTTCCGCACTGCATGAAAGTTTGGGTGATTTGGGTCTGAACTGAAATGTACATATTTATTTATTTACTCCTTTTCTCTAGCCAACCATCTCAACAAATGACTCTAGGCAGCATACATCATGCAACAATAAAAACGTTAAAACAATACAAAATAAATACACATGGCATCAAGCAGATCTGCAAACGTGATTGTTAATACAGCCAAGGAATGGAGCCCTTAGCACACTCAGGTGGCAGGACTGGGTAGACAATGAAGTCTTCACAACCTTATGAACAGTTGGGGTCATCCTGATCTCTGAAGAGTGAATGTTCCAAAGGGCAGAGATTATGGCAGAGAAGACCAATCTCTTGGTCCCTGCCAGACGATGCTCCTTGGCTGATGGGACTCATAATATGCTCAGCCTGCCAGGCGTTTCTTTAGGTAATCCAGCCCAAGCCATGAAGGGGCTTAAAGATGATGACCAGCACTTTGAATTGGCCCTAGAAGCACACTAGCAGCCAATGCAGCTCCCGAAGAAATGGTGTTACTTGTATTGAATATCTGGCACCCTTTACCACCTGTGCAGCCACATTCTGCACCAGTTGATACTTATGAATGTTCTTCAAAGTCAGCCCCATGTAGAGAACAATGCAATAATCCAGATGACAGGTCACAAGGGTATGAGTGGCTGTGAGCAAAGCCTCCCAACCCAGGAATGGATGCACTGGAACAAAATATATGCAAAATCCCTCTTGCCAATGGCTACCACCTGCTCTTCCAGCAGGAGCTTTGAGTTTAAGAGGACACCCTGCTTACACACCAGGTCATTCTGAGTCAGTGTCATCCACAACTAGCAATGGAAATCCCAAAGGTGCTTTTTCAGGAGGCTACTGGAGTTTCCAGACTTTTAGCAATGGAAAAATCTGGTTATCAGAAGATTTAAGCATCCAAAGCCAGGCTATTTTACCTGAATTGTATCCAGGACAGGGACAGGACATCAGACACCCTGGAGTGGAAATATAAAGTTGGCTATTATCAACATGTTGATACCTCACCTCAAACCATCAGATCATCTCATCCAGCAGTGTCATGTAGATGTTAAAGAGGAGAGGAGAGAGAACAGAGTCTTGGGACACCCCAAAAGTAGCGTCTGTGGATTGGATCTCTCCTCAGCCACCAGTCCCGTCCTCCCCCAATTTGACTACAGCAAATCCAAATTCTCAGTATTCCTTTACTTTTAAGGAAGGTTTCTCCAAGTGCTTTTCCTTGTTTTCTCCAGTCCTCTATAGAGATTACATTCCAAAGAAGAGCATCCAGGACCTACAGAAAAACCTGAAATCAACATGTGTTAGATCACATAACAAACATTGCATAATTTCTCTTGCTCTGTTTCAAGCAATCCAGCATAGCTGATTGTTTCCATTTGTTCCATCAACTGGTCTAAATTAAGAACTTGGGGACTGCTTTTTTAAAGGGAAAATCTTCCAAGCTTTTTCGGTTTCTGGAATCCCTCCCTACACAAAACTTTTTATTATGCAACACTTTTGCTAATTAAGTTTCATTTTCTGTGCCCAGAAATCTAGGTTCTGCTTCATTATTTTTAAAGCTGATGTATTTTAAGCTGATCCTTTTATTGCTTATATCATCAATCTTAATTGCTCCCACTGCAACCCCCCCCCCCCAAACATCTTTTCAAAGATGGATTATAAATGAGTAAATAATACTAGGACAAAAATAGTTCAGAGGGAGATGAGGGCCTTCTTTTTCTTTTAAGGTTTGTAAGCTCCCTCCTCCCTACATTCTTTTTCTACACAAACTCACATTTCTGTATTCAGCCACCATTTCTGTCCAAGTGAAAGTGTGAAATCCTGGTTATAAATAAAATACACAAGGAAATGCTTAGGGAATGCTGGTCCCAAGTATTGCCATAGCAATATTAATCTCCATGACTTCCTAGTTATATATTCCCTATTTTGGTATTAAAGGGAATGGGAAGAATGCAGAAAACAATCTTTAAAGGAGGGATTTTTTAACATAGGCCAGGGGTCTCCAAACTTCGCAATTTTAAGACTTGTGGACTTTGACTTCCAGAATTCCCACCATGGCTGACTGAGGAATTCTGGGAATTAAAGTCCACAAGTCTTAAAAATTGCCAAGTTGGAGACCCATGATTTAGGTCAGTGGTCAAACTTGGAATTTTAAGCACATTAAACAAACTGGATTTTATAGGGGAGTAAATGACATCTGTAACATATCGCAATGGCATCAAAATGATGACATGCACACAAGATCAACAAGAAAATGCGATGGCTACATACTGTACTTGCTGTAGGAAATGACCAGGCTGAGCCTGAGGAAAGGGTCAAATGTTATCAATCATGAGTCCCTTCGTGCCCACCAGAGGTCTAAGTCCACAAGTTTTTGAATTCCTTTAACTCTTTATCCACTGCTAAATTTGCTTGGACCATTAGTAGTTCAGAATCTTGTATAGAGATTAAACTTGCAATATATCTTTATACCCATTTGAACTGCCTGGATCTCCTGCAGTGCATGAGACTTACATCCTAATGTCTGACAGAAGTATTCAAATTGGGGTGTACTGTCATTTGTCTCCCTGACCAGAAATATGAGGAACAGGGTGAAGAAAGTTCTCTATTAACAGCTGGCTATCATGAAAGATATAGCCACTTTTAGGCTGTTTTTAGGAAAGCAAATTTGTGATACCTCTGCTACTCCCACCAATCACAAGTAGTTTCCAAATTAGTTTTGACCCTCATCTAAATAAAAGCTCAGATACAACCATCTATGTTTTGCTTTTCTAATATCGCTAGGATCATTAAAGTGATGCAAAGGTTGGCACTTGCTTTGTAACAAGCCAGCTTCTTATTTGCTTTCAATTATACATTTAGTTCTTCAGGTTTATTAGTCACCCAACTGCAAAAGAACAAGACGAGGAATAGAGCATAGCAGATAGTACAGGAGGGATCTGTAGACAGCCCACTGGTGAGTTCAGATTTAAACTTCCTCTTATTCACAGA
Source organism: Natrix helvetica (assembly GCF_964273705.1). Lineage (NCBI taxonomy): Eukaryota > Metazoa > Chordata > Lepidosauria > Squamata > Natricidae > Natrix > Natrix helvetica. Next base: position 301,623,574 of record NC_138548.1, read on the forward strand.
ACAGACTTGTTGAGCAGTGCATGCATTTTTTCAAAGAAACAGATATCACTATTCATATAGCACAGGGGTTCCCAAACTATGGGGAAGTGTATGAAGAAATTTTGAGCAGGAGGCATAAAGATAAGAACTTCTTAGGGTTAAAAAAAGACAATAATTTTCAAATGAAGCTCAAATGGAATGAACTACCACCAACTATTTTGTGGGGGGGTGGGGGTGGGGGTGTTGGCATGGTTTGTTTGAAAAAAAATCATACTTTTTTTAATCAGAAAAAAAAATACAGGAATATAATTGACAAGTTACCTCCAATGCCCCCAAAAGGGGAAAGAGTGAGCAAGGAATATAAGAGTTTTTTTTAAAAAAAAACAATCTTGTTGAAAGCTTGTTTCAAAAAGATCACTGCAAAAATATTAAATCCAAAATAATATCTGTATGAACTATTAATCTCAGTTGAGATCCAAAAGACTTACACAATTAATTCAGTACAAGATAGGCAAGTATCAGCAAACTGCTGTTGAACCTCAAGTCATTATGGAAAGCAGTTCATGACATGATACTTAAGAGAAAAATCAACATTCATCCTTTTATTTAAAATAGTCTATGAATTCCAGCTATATTAATTTTAACTCCTGTTTTTTTAATAGAGCATTTTAAAAACATTCTGAAAAATCACTAAATTGCTAAAACACAGACTAATTTCTTATATTATGATTAAAGACACCTTAAGTGAAGGTATAAGCCCAAACATGGCTGACAGAACCTCTCTTTAAAATTATAGATGGAGATGTTCTTTGAAATAATCTGGTTCCAAACTATTATTTTGATAATTTTAAATACAACTTAGTCACAGCCTAGCAGTCAGTGCATTTCTGTCTAATCAAATAGGGTCAAGGTATACCAACTAGAAGTACTAAAAGCCAATTTAACTTTTTAATATATTCGTCCATTTGGCAGGATCACCCTGAGTCCTTTAACTCCACAATCTCAGGGTGATTCTGCCAAATGAATGAATACACTGAAAAGTTAAATTGGCTTTCAGTACTTCTAGTTGGTATACCTTGATGTCTTGGATGAAGAAGTACAGGGAATGCTCATTGAATCTGGAGATTATTTAATACTCTGGAAGGAAGAAAGATTTTGAGAGAAACAGGCTTAAATTAGCATAATTATACTTAAAGAGATAGAAGAGCATTTTTCCCCATTTTGAAGCAGAAATCACAAGCATAGTTATAGGATAAGCTTAGAGTGGCATGGTGGCCTAGTGTTGAAGACACTCACCTCCACTTGGAAGGTTGAGAGTTAATTCCTAAGTAATGGATGTTTCTCTCCTAGGGCACAAAGAAAAATATCTACTGCGAACTCTGCAAGGCATCAAGAAGGGCATCCGGCCAGTAAACACTCAGCTCCACCAAATCTCCCCACTCTATCCCGAAATAAGGTATTACAGGGTTGTAAAAACTGAGTTACAGGATAGGCATACCTAATGTTAATAGTTCTTAAGGAAGAAAAAACATACTTGTTGACTGCAAATGGAACATATGTAATGTGGTTACAAAAAAAAGGCAGATGTAGTTTAAGCTTGTATCAATAAAACCATATTTTTCCGAATGAAAGAAAGTGATCATTCTATTATATTCTACTTTCTTCAGATTCCACCTTTATGTCCATTTCTGGGTAGTACACTTTAAGAAATAGAGAATAAAAAGAGACTGGAGTAGCTGGGGACATTTATTTTTGTGAAAAGAGTGGAGGTAAGAAATATAACACTCTTCAACCACCTGAATTAAATCAGACAGAAGAAAGTGAAGACTTATTAGAATGATAACAAGGTGCAGGTTACAGAACAAGGGATTTAACCCGACTAGAAGGCAATTCCACCTGAATATCAGAAATGATATACATACAATGATATATATATGTTACGGTGAAAGACCGAAATTGGTGAATGTCAACATTCACCGGCGGAGTTTTTTTTTTAAAACCTGCGATCCTGCGATCGACATAAAAAAAAAAAAACTCTGCGAATAGAAGACGCTTAAAAGGAAGCGAGGAGCCGAGGTATTAGGGTAAGGGGATTAGGGTAAGGGTGTATGTCCGAAAATACCCTTATCCTCTCGACACCCTTACCCTAATCCCCTTACCCTAATACCTCGGCTCCTCGCTTCCTTTTAAAGGTCTTCTATTCGCGGAGTTTTTTAAAAAAAACCTGCGATCCTGCAATCGACATAAAAAAAAAAACTCCGCGAATAGAAGACGCTTAAAAGGAAGCGAGGAGCCGAGGTATTAGGGTAAGGGGATTAGGGTAAGGGTGTATGTCCGAAAATACCCTTATCCTCTCGACACCCTTACCCTAATCCCCTTACCCTAATACCTCGGCTCCTCGCTTCCTTTTAAAGGTCTTCTATTCGCGGAGTTTTTTAAAAAAAACCTGCGATCCTGCGATCGACATAAAAAAAAAACTCCGCGAATAGAAGACGCTTAAAAGGAAGCATATCTGCCGAGGTATTAGGGTAAGGGTGTCGAGAGGATAAGGGTATTTTCGGACATTCACCAAGCGTATCTGGTGAATGTCGACATTCACCAGATTTCGGTCTTTCACCGTAACATATACACAAAGATGGCGAGGGAGAGAGCGGAATGTACGGGGAGAGAGATGTAATCTGTTATTGGTCCATAAGCCACCTCCAGAATGATAATGGGTCCCACTTCATTGGAGTGGTGGCTTGATTGGTCTGGCATACTCTATTTTGATCCTGTGTTGGGGGGGGGGGTTGAACTCACATAGTTCCCTCAAACATCAGGTTTCTATAACTCTGATGTCTGATACCAATTAAAGCTATCCCAAATTGCATGTAGGTCATGTGTTAAAGACAAGTAATGACAGATTTGTATGAAATCAGATTTTATTGTAAACCATTATTTAGGTACAACACATATGCTTTCCATTTTCATAAAATACCAACAGTAAAATTATGATCTGGTGGGCCTTATGGTTTCCTTTTGAATGCTGTAGGACTGACATTCATTTTCATTTTGAATCCTCCAAAAGACATTGTGTATTAATTAGCAATGGCTGGATCCAGTTCTTATTCTCCCTCCTTCTGCCTTGTGCTTTCTAAAAAGTTGTTTCATGGGAACAATAATGGAGACAGCCGTGGAAAAGGGTAGAACTGGTAAAATCACTGTTCTGACCCCTTCTTCCAGTGAGGAACATCTCCTGGCTTCCAAGCTTAATTCTCTCAAGTTTCCCCATTTATGGACACATCAATTTGGAGTGCCCCTTTAACTAAAAAAAGAAAAGAGATTCAAGATGTTTCTATATCTAAAACCACCATTTCCCCCTCATTTACTGAACATTAACAGTTTTGATGCATTGCAAGTCTCCTATGATCAATGTGGCTGAATCTGTGTGTTCGCCATTATCGCCCTTGTCATATAGAAGCTAAAATCTGCAATTTGCTATGCACAAAAAGCACAAAGACCCAACTTGTAAAGAAGCAAATGTAAGGCTGCACATTCTGGCCCTGCCCTCTTCTTTTCCAGCTAGGCTTAATGGAAAACCTAAGCACCTGCTTGTGAAAGAATGGCTCTGGGACATTTTGGATTGTTTTAGTTTGGTTCACAATTCAACGAGTTTGAGGTCTTTTCCCTGAAGAGAAACACCAGCAACATTTGTACAGGACATTTTACTTTTTACTTAAGAGTAGTCGGGGAGACATTAAAACACTGAAGTCAAAAAATGAAGGCTGCATTAATGGCCATAGGGTTTCTAAAACAATTCTGTTAGATGTCAGAAGTCCTGATTTCATGAGGGATGCTAATCTTTTGTTAAGATTAATCTCATTTTATTTTTGTTTCTTAGTCATTTGGAAACGGGAAGGCTACCATTTTGCTCCAGCAAATTCAACATTCTATTACAAATTTCTAAGTGTAGAAAGACCTGAATCTCAAACTCATTAGAAAAAGATCAGCATTATTTTACAAAAAAGCACTGACAGAATCATACTTAAGAAGAACATTATTCCTTCTTTTGAGCCTCAAATCAGGCTGCTGGGCAATGCCATTCAACACAAAACAGTAAATCTGAACTCTGTTTAACGGTGGACTGTTTAAACACATTTAAGGCTTTGGGTTTGGTGTTTTAGAACTCCCCCCCTCCTCGGCAGCGACACACCTATCCCAACTGTTACAAGTAGTCTGTACACAATAGACGCCACTGGATAAAATGAAGAAAGTTTTTGCATTTTGCATACTGTTAAGATTCATAAGGCAAACAGAAAATAACAGGTGTTTGGCATTGTTTGTTTCATTATTTCTTAAAAAAAAAAAACATTTTTCAGAGTTTTCATTTTGCCGTACAATTAAGAGGACCATGCTACTATCTCTTTAATGAATTGATACAAACAAAACCTGCTTTAAAATATCATGGTTGATAAACAGTGATTTATAGTATTAGAATTATATAGTAAAAACATAAAAAACAGTATGGCTGGAAGCAATATTAATCATGGGCACTGCCCTATCGCTTTATAGGAGCTTCTTTTAGTGTTATACTCAAATAAATAAATAGGTTTTCTTTTCATCTAAACACAAAAAAGGAATGTCCTGGAAATATACTATAGAATAAGACAACAGTTTCTAGTCTGTCCTTCTCTAAGAGAGGACCTTAAGAACATCCCCTAAGAGTAGTAGGCACTCTTCATCTTAAAATTACCACCAGTCGTCCCCCCCCCAAAAAAGGGGGGAGAAAACCCCACTCAAAACAGCAGAATCCACTTTTGCATCCTAAGCCCAATGATCTCTCTGAAAGCTAGGATCTGCTTTAACTTGTCCTCTCCTAAATAAAGTATTCATAGCCAAAGTATACAAAATGCCTTGGAAAAGATCTGAGCTCCTATCAATGAATATGTTTAAGGTTCAAAATATAATCTCTCTTTCTCTGTATTATTAATTTGATTTTTTTCTCCTGACATCTCTTGCTGTTTGAAATGAGCATGGAAACCAGCCAAACAATGCATGGGGGCTGGCCCCTGAAGGCTCATGAGGCACTTCTGTAATTTGGTTATCTGCCCCCAATCAGGCCTTGCCACCCCATAACCTACAAAGGATTAGCTATCTTGCTCCTTAGTAAGTCTCTTAGCATTGGATTTGTAGAGTTCGGGAAACAACTTACAGAGAAGAAGGTAAAAACAAACGAAGCCTCTTTTTCAAAAAAATGCAATAGGGAGGAATATGCCCTCCCCCATACCTTAGGAAGATCCTTAAACATTTAGCTGTTCCCCAGGCTTTGATTTAGCATGCCCCCAGGTACCCTCTTTACATTAGGGATGATGGGAAAGACATTTATGTTTTCTTTCCTTGAGTGTTGTCTTTCTCTGGTCTTGTTGTATTCAGGTCTTTTCCTGTGTAAGATTAAGATTGTCTTGGCAACGTTTCGGCGAGGTCTCACTCGCCATCTTCAGGCTGGGTTTTGGGCTTAAAGTGTGGTCGGAACTGCCGTCTTTCTATAAATCTTGGTGGGGTGTGTGTGGAGTGCTGGTGTTGTTTCAGTAAGTGGAATGATTGGTTGTGTGGTTGAATCATGATTTTTAGATTGGTGCTGATTGGTGCTGGCTGTGTGTCCATTGTTGTTTCGTGTTGTAACGGCCTGGGTGGTGGGTGGGGCTCGTTTGTTGATTAGGGCTGGTTTCCAGATGTCTGGTAAGTGGGAGGTATCGTCACATTTATTCATGTTGTGGGGATTATTCATGTTGAAGGCTGTCTTGATATTGTGTTTCTGGAGAATTTTGCTGATTTTATCTGTGGTATCAGCAAAATTCTCCACAAACACAATATCAAGACAGTCTTCAACCCTGACCCAAAAATAGCCAACATCTTAAGAAACCCCAAAGACAAAATCCAGCTAGAAAACCAAGGAGTCTACGAAATACCATGCAAAATCTGCCCTGCAACATACATAGGACAAACGAACAGGAGAATAAATGCACGCATCGCAGAACGCAAGAATGCAGTAAGAAAAAAAGAAAAAACTTCCTCCCTTTTCCAGCACCTTAAAGCTACAGGACATGAAATTAATTTTGAAGGAAACAGGTTAATCTCCAAATCTGAACACTTCAACAAGAGAATAATTATGGAAGCTATCGAAATAGAGAAACACCCCCACAACATGAATATACGTCATGATACCTCCTGCCTACCAGAAATCTGTAAACCAGCCCTAGTCAACAAATGAGCGCCACCCACCACCCAAGCCGTTACAAGAAGAAACAACAATGGACACACAGTCAGCACCAATCTATCAATCATGATACAAACACACAACCAATCATTCCACTTACTGAAACAAAGCTAGCACTCCACACAGCCCCCCACCAAGTTTTATAGAAAGACGGCAGCTCCGACCAGGCTTTAAGCCCAAAACCCAGCCTGAAGGTGGCGAGTGAGACCTCACCGAAAAGTTGCCAAGACAATCTCAATCTTACATGGGAAAAGACCCGACTGCTCAAATTCACACCAGAGTTAGGCAGCCTACAAATTCAATAAATTTGAAAAGAAGAGGTGGGAAAAGAAAAGACAGAAGGATATAGAACCTATTAATCAGTCACTTCACCAGAATGGTTGCAAATAGTGTCTTGAAGTGCATGCTAGTGCCAGGGCAGGATACGTGTAATTTAATCCAGACTAACTATAGAAGTGTGCACAGTGTAGTTTTGTTTATGCAAACCAAGATCAGTATCTTTCTTCTTGGAAGGGTTTGTTTAACAGTTTTTGAGGAGAAATGCATCTGGAATTCAGGGGTGCAAGTGGAGAAAGTGTTGATTTGTCTTTTGAACAAATAAGGTTAAGGAAGAAGATACCAAGTACTTAGGTTTTTCAGTGAAAGTTTGCATGCTTACAAAATGAACACTAGATATGTAAAAGATTTGGCAGCCAGTGTTTATGCCAGTCATTTGGAAAAAAATATCCTGCAATTTTATTTCTTTTGGTAACTGAAGAAGAATTTAAAAAATATTAAATTAAAATTATTAAAATTATTTCAAAAAGCAATTTTAGAGATATTCTGGTATAGTGTTCTTGCATTATTTTTGATGTGGTGGCCAGGGGTTGTATTTGAACATCTCATCTTGAACTATATAACAATCTTTTCAATTTTTGGCCTTAAGTTTGCTTTTCAGATTGGGAAGGGTGAGTAGCCAGGGAAGCTTATGAATCACAGAAAACAGCAGCAGTTGCTTTTCCCACCTCCAACAAAAACATCATCAAGGGGAGTAATTCTCAAGCAACCTGAGAATAGGACAGAAAAAAAATATTTAAGATATTTTAAGGCAGGCTTTGGCACAGCACTAGTTTGATTTTTTTTTTAAAAAAATTATGCGGTAAATAAGGAAGGAAAGAAATTTTGATAACTTTTTAAAGCTCTTGATTTGGGCTTTTTGTGTATTTGGGACAGAAAATAAATATGTGGAAGGATAAAAGTGACCTAGTGGAAAGTAGTCAGTACCAAACCTAGAAGGAAATCTCTGGGACCATTCTTAAAAAGACAACAGTTACAAATTTCAGGTCCCTAGATCTAGAACAGGTTTGTCAAACTGGCGGTCCGTGGGCCGCATATGCCCCGCACAGGCTCCGCAAAGGCAAAAAACATTCCAGCATGGCCCCGGATACAATCAGGTTTGACACCCCGATCTAGAATTTGTATTCATTGTGCTTAACACTGCTTCTCTCATTCTCAGAGGTACAGCAAATTTCCACAAATAGTTTTAAGTATGACCTTCTAAAATGTAGCATAGATAGTCCTCTGCTGTAACAGGCTGATAGTAACGTAAAGGAGAGGTAAAGAACTATATGCCAGTCTGTTACTTGTCATTGCCATTTTAGAGCAGAGCACAGGAGAGCAGAGGGAAAGCCATTAGTTTTTAATTAATTAAAAACTAAGAAACATGCCAAGATGACCACTCTTAAGATACCCTTCTCTCTGTATATAGACAGCACCACTCTGTCCCTAAGCTTTTCCTGGAATAGATACTCAATGGAATGGTTGGGAAAAGTAATAGGAGAAATCATCAGAGAACCAAATACATTAAACACATCACTGTCCCATTGTCTTATAAAAGATTATTATTAATCTTTTCAGATCAATATTAAGGAATTGCACTGCTGTCTACTGTTGAATATTTTTAGCATCATCACGAGAGATGAAGATGAGGACAGAACCAGAATTAGCTGGCTCTTCCTACCATTGACTACTGTTTCCTCTGCCCTACCAAACAGGCACTAGCCATCAGTGCAAGTAGTAATGAACTGGGCTATCAGACATCACAATTAACAACAAGCCTAAAAGTAGTTCATCAACAGAGATACTTCCCAGTAACCGTAGGTAGTTATTATGACATTAACATTAATCACCAGATATGTTCATTATACTATGCTTGACTCTGACTTAGCCATCTGAAATGAGACTTAACAAAAAGATAAAGAAAAGAAAAGAAAAAGGGAGAATAAGCTATAGTAATTAATGGTTTCTCTAGCAATCAGCTGAACTGCACTGAGAAGAAGCAAAATGCTCTTATCTGTACTACATTAGCTTTTGAAGATAAGGAATGTTTGCTGAAGCTTTGGAATAGTTTTGCTGTGAAATCAAAGGATTTGCAAATACTGAAGAAACCATTATTATCAAAATAGCTTTAAGTGTTTAGTTGATATACAGAAGAAAACCCTGTATTTGTTGCTTTTCTGCTAAAGTGCTCAGCATACAGACAGAACAACACCCCTGTTTCAAAAGTGATCACTGCTGCCACTTCATTGTTCTTTGTTTCAGATTCTCTTCAGAGCAAGGCCATCTCATTCTAGAAAGCAATCAGATGCTACTTCCCTTTGTCCCTGCACTATCCTTCTTTATGTGATATAGACAATGGAAAACCATTTTTGTTGCACATCTGACCTTTTTAACCACACACACTAAGCAACAGTACAATTTCTTGGACAAAGAGACTCCTTAAATATCCCAGTATGAAAATATAACTTAAATATAAAAGTTTAAACAGGTTAGAAGAGATCTGGAAAAAAACCCACCTTTGCAGCCCATTAGTTCCATAGATACCATTAATTTGTAACCATAAAACTATTCTGCTTCAACAGTATGCTGCAAAAATCTGGATTTTTTTTTTGTGATAAAACATACTGATTCAAAGTTTGTCAATCCTCCTGCTATTTTCGGAGTGTCTTTGAGGAACCACAGTGAAGGGATGGTATTCTGTGCCTCTTCTGAAGGCTCTCCTCCATCTAAGCCACCGTGGTGACAAGAATTTGTGAACACATGTTGAGAAGAGATTCTTGCATATTTTCCGTAGTGCAACTAAACAGGTAAGTGTTTCCAATGGTCTGTGTTCCCTTTGATTCACAGTCTTGAGGCAACAAGCATCCTACGCCCAAGTGAAAATTCACTGAGGTGGACAGATCCCTCATTAACTTGCAAGTATCCAGACTGCAGAGCCTGTCATACAGGCAGACCAAAGCGATGCTTCTTTTTCTTAACAGACTTTAAATTAGTCAGTCTCCTAAGATCTTCTTCCATGTCAGATTCTTCCATTTCATCATCTGCTGAAATTAGAATCTAAAGACAAAAAGACATGCAATTAAAATTACACCAAATTTCACACATTTAAAGATAGCTCAACGAATTCTTTGGCATTAAAAGTAACTTGTAGCTTTATCTTTCATGATTTAATATAACATAATATAATTTCTCAAAGTATGATTTAAACTGGTTATTTTCTCTGAACATATTAGCTGTAATTGAAGGAATTTAATTTATAAGTATATGTGAATATTTGTTTCTACTAAAATCACTTAGGATAGACTAAGAAATTGAAATATAATTATGGTGCAGAAAGACAGAGACACACAAAGACTCTGAACTGAGTAGTTCAGGATAAAAAAAGCTAAGGGAATTATTAAGGACTATTTGGAGCAGGATGTGATCTCTGCCTAATTCAGGGAAATACCGTATTTTTCAGACTATAAGGCACACTGGAGTATAAGATGCACCATGATTTTGGAGAGGTAAATTAAAAAAAAGTTTTTGCACTCTGCAGGCCTCTTTTTTTTGGGGGGGGGGGAGAAGGGCATGCAGAGCTTTGGGAGGCTCTTAGAGTATTCCTGGAGGCTGGTGGGGTGGTGGTGCAAAAATGGCCTATTTTGGGCTTTTTTTTCTCTCCCTAGCCCTCAGGAGCACTTTGCAAGCCTCCCAAGCCCTCTGCACTTTTTGTAAAGGGGGCGGGGTTTCAGTAGGCCAAAAATGCTGCATTCAGTGTATAAGACACACCCAGATTTTCACCCTCTTTTTTGAGGGAAAAAAGGTGTGCCTTTTACTCTGAAAAATATGATAAGATACAGGGTTCTACTGAAAACACCCTTGCTGGATGAGAAGTTCTAGGTAACTGCATCCAGCCTCAAACATTTAGTTTCTGGGAAAGTTGATTAAGAAAGTGGTATCTCCCCTCTCCAGACACATCTGAACAATACTGATTATCTAGAAATATTTCAATTTGGTTTTTAATTTGTCTCTGGTAATGACATACTTTGGTTGCTTTAAATGGATGAATTATGCTGCTGACTGCATCTGAGGCTGGGAAGGAATGCAGACTGACTTGTTTTCCTGGAATTATCAATTGTTCTGCTATGGAACATCTAGTGGGATTGAACTGTTTTGCAGTGGTACCCGTGCTTCCTATTGCCCTTTGCTGGGAAATTTATTTAGAGGCAATTATTCATTGCCTAAACCAGGGGTGTCCAAACTTGGAAACTTTAAGACTTGTGGACTTCAACTCCCAGAATTCCCCAGCCAGCTATGCTGGCTGGGGGATTCTGGGAGTTGAAGTCCACAAGTCTTAAAGTTCTCAAGTTTGGACACCCCTGGCCTAAACTATGGGTGTCCAACCTTTTGGCTTGAGTGAAGAGCAATTGTCTTGGGTCTCATATAAAATATGCAATATAGTTAATGTACATAAATCACATAATGATGTTAAAAGTTTACAATCTTGTAGAGTTGCATTACTAGCTGTCCAGGGTTGCATGCAGCCTGGGGACCATGGGATTGGCACACTTGATCTAAAGTGTTAATCTGTGGTATCCCACAGAGTTTGTCTTATTTTGTATGTTTAACATCTGCATGAAATTGATATGGGAAGCCATTTGGAACTATGGAGTAAGTTGACATCAAACTATGACTCCCAATTCTACCCTTACCATTCAACTTCAATAAACTAATTGGTATCCCACCAATAGACATGGCCAAAATATTAGTGCACCTCAACTTTTTCCCACAGAATCCCAATTTGCTGTGAAATATGCTGAAACTAACACAAATGATATCTATCATACATTATTCCATAGTCCACAGAACATACACTTTGCTTTTGACTAGACCTCCAAGCTCCCTGCCAACTCTTGTTATTCTGTTTTCTGACTTAGGATTAATATACTCTTGTAATTAATAAAACAAATTAAAATAGCATGGATATAACTACTACTCATAATAAATAATAATAATAATAACATCATCATCAATAACAACAATAATAATTGATGCACGAATTGAAGATAAACAGCAAGAAAAAATCACAAAATACCAGGACTTCCAAATTGAGGTTGAGCAACTGTGGAAAAAGAAATCATGTGTTGTCCCAATTGTAATTGGAGCCCTTGGAGCAATACCTAAAGGGCTACCTCGCTATTTGAAAATTCTAAATTTACCTGACTTGAACATTCTGACTCTACAAAAAACCACCCTACTTGGGACAGTTTATATCCTCCGATGTTACCTTAACAGTTCCTAGGTCCTTGGTTACGACTCGAGCTGTTAGGCTACCAACCAGCCCCAAAGGCTGTGAATCTCACCAAAGATTAACATAATAATAATAATAATAATAATAATAATAATAATAATAATAATAATAATAATAATAATAATAATAATAATAATAATAATAATAATAATAATACCACCACCTAGGATGCTGGCAGCAACCCGTATTGACCATTAGCAACAGTCATGAAATTTGTGACACATCTTTAAATGTTCACTTGACTGAGTTTTATGCTTAATGAATAAAAGAAATAATAATAATAATAATAATAATAATAATAATAATAATAATAATAATAATAATAATAACAACAACAACAACAACAAGAACAACAACAATATAGTTTGCCTTTTTTGAGGAAATAACTGCAATCAAATGTTTTCTATAGTTCTGAACAAGACTTCTACACTTCCCAAGTGGCAGTCTGTTCACTCTTCTTAAGCAAACTACTCCATTTGACTTAGGTCTGAAGGGTTCCTTCTCCCAATTGTGAATTTCAGCTCTTTCCATAGATGTTCTATTGAATTCAGATCGGAACTCAATGCAGGACCCTTCAGAGCAGTCCAATATTTGTTTTCAACTATTCTTGGCTTTTCTTAAATGTACTGTATGTTTTTGGTCATTTTTTTGCTAGATGACCTGTGACCGAGACATAGCTTTAAAACCCTGGGCATTATGTTTTGTTCTAAAATGCCTGAGTAATTCTTTGATTTCATTCTGCCCTGGTGCTGGAGTTAGCAATACTACCCCATAATATTGTGGGGACTCCTCCAAGTTTCACAGCAGTTTTTTCTTCTGTGAACCCAGAGCTGCTGTAACTTACCAAAAAGCTTTCATCTGTTCAAAGGACATAGACAGAAGGACTAAAGCTTGTCAACATGTATTTTAACGAATTCCAGTCAGGCATTTTTGTGTCCATCTTTCAGAAATGGACTATTCCCAGGTTTTCTACCATGGAGGCAACGTAATGCGATATTGCTGTACCTTCATCTTGAAAGTCAGCCAGAATGTGCTTGGAAATTTATCTCCACCATTTAAACTATAATTCTGTTGAACCTGGAATCAATTGCAGCCACATCGAAGGAAGTCAAACGTGATCCCATGGCCCTTAAATGTCTTGATTATATTAGCAATCTTGGTCTCAGGAATATGAAACTCTTTGGTATTGAAATTTTTACCATGCTGGTTTTTTTCATCTCTCTTTTCCATATTTGCTGCACTACATACAATGATTCAAAATGCCTGAGTACTTTTCTCCATTCAAATAGGTTGAGTGACTACTTATGAGACAGAAGATCCCTTTGATACCAATTAAAGTAAATGTTCTGTAGGAGAGATGACTAAAACCTAGTATCTTTTAACTTCTATCTCCATGCCATTTATGTTCATGTATATATCAAAAGCAGTGTCTGCTCTATTCTCCATGAACATATTTGCTATTTGTTATTAGGAATTTAGTCTTTGGGATTGAGTTGCTTTAAATGCTGTTGTAGTTCATTGAAAGAGAAGTTCAAAGTCTGAAAGTTCTCAGTTACTATTAGATGGATCTTACAAGGAGCAAGTCTGCATTGTTATGTTTACTGAACCATCCACGATTATTCCTGCAATAGGTAAGCTGCTATTCAGTGTAAGGAACCAAGTTCATATAATGCCACCTGTGAACAAGTTGCATAGGTTGACAATTGCTTATTGGACACATTTAAGATCCTGGTGTTATTATTTCAACCCTGAATTACCTTAGGTCCTGGCTATCTGAGTGATATTCTCCCCTAGTAGAGGCATGCCAGGTCTTTAAGATCAGCAGGACAAGCCTTTCTGAAGACACCCTTGCTGTTGGAGGCATACTTACTGATATTCTAATTTTCAGTAATTGGTAGGTTCTGTAGTTACTCATTATATCTTAAGGAGAAGACCAAAGGTGCATGTCATTTGCCAGATTTTAAGCGTGAATTGAAGTCTGCTTTTAAATTTTTTACTTCCATGTTTTATTAACTTCCCGTGGCTGCCTTGATGCTCAAAATGAACAGAAAACAGGGGAACGTAAATAAATAAAAATTAGAACTTGCCTCTGACTCTGATTCCTCATGCGACGCTGCTCTCCTGTATCGGATTTTGCTCCCATTTCTTGAATCTTGACCTGATTCTTTTTCTTCAAGTTTAGCTTTTGTCTTTCCTTTCTTCATAAGGAAGTTATCAACAACCCAAAACATTAATGCCTATTAAAAAGGAACAGTCATGTTAAGTTCCCTTATCTTTCATATTGTTGGACAGTTACGAGATTCAAGGGATTTACAGTATAGAAACCTCTATCCAAATATATACAATTACATGGCTCATTAAGAAAGATAGAATTTTAAAACTGAAATTCCCTAGATCTTTTCTCAAGGTCATAAACTCAAAAAATATAAAAAGAATTTCAATAGCTATTCAATACTTGTAATTTGCAAGTGGCACAAAAGTCGTTCTTTTATGCCCATAAAAGTGTGGTATGCATTGGAAAGAACTGAACAAGTCAAAGACTATCAAAATGTATTTAAAAATGCAATTTGAAAATTGCGTTACAGAATCTTTAAATATAAAATCCTGCTAGTTATTTAATAGTTATTAAAACTAATGGCAAAATGCCAAATCAACTACCGGTATTTAAAAAGCCATTGACATAGTAAAACTGTCTAGAATGCAAAATAAATGTATTGCAGATAATGTTTTTAATTGTAACTATTATTTCATGAATGTGTATATATATTCCTGAACCAGTATGGAACCTGAGTCGTACAAAACCACGAAGAAAGAAACTCTCTTTTGGTAGGTTGACTTTGGCTGTCATTCTTGGCCATGTATAGGATATGACAACATAGAAAGCAACTGAACATCTTTGCAGGATTCATTTCCCTATTTTTAAAGTCTGCAGATAAAAATATCCTAAAAGCATCCTAAAGTTCTATTTCCAGATGTTTAAAATGTAAACAATCCATCTAATGATAGATGAAATTTTAGCTGCTTGAGCCCTTTTAATTTAATTGCCCTTTTTCTTTTGTCCCTTTGTTTCACTGCTGTGTTTATAAATGTTGAAGTTGTATTTCTCTTTAATGATGCTGCATTCATTTGTTTTGTGGATTAATTTAGTATCAAGTAATAATTATTTCAATTCATGAAAGCAAAATGAAGGAGGTAACCTACAATTATTTTTTTTGATTTTTTCTTAAAATCATAAACATAAAGTACAGCCACCATTTTTAAAAGGTTTGTTTATGTAGGAATAATCTAATTCTCCTGCATGCATTAAATAGGAAGTTCACAAACTACACACCAGAATTAAATAGTATTGTAAAAAATAAACAAGTCCAACTTTATGTGGCTAGCATATATGCAACTTGGATGTTGCCACTATATATTTGGACTCCAAATATTGCAAAAAAGATAAATATTCAAAAGATGTCATTTATACCAACATTTACAAAGAAGGGGACTATCAGCATCACAATAGCCAACTCCAACTCAGGATTCTCTATAGGGTTCAACAAAGCTATCTGCAAAGAGGAAAAATATGTTAACATCATGGAATTACATACATATACAACTGAGTTCTGCGCTTATACTGGCACTGTATGAAGTAGTAGATTAATGAGACAATTGGGAAGAATAAATTAGGCAGGAAACAATGCTTTAGATTAAATTAAAAATGGGGTCTTTAGTACACTACAAATTGGGTTTACTTTCTTTTAAAACAGGAATCTACACGATTTTAAATGCTGGTACAAAAAAGGTGAATATTAATATTAACAAGATTTAATCTACAGTGACTAAATAGCAGTTGCTAGAAGCACATTATTGATTTTTAATTCCTTGAACAATATAGCCTCAGCTGTTAAGGTCATCCAGATCATAGCACCAACTTTCCTATCAGCTGCATGCAAATTTTGCTCAGTAAGTATTAATCTGAAATGGAAAGAGAAGTAACTCATCTCTATACCTTTTGTATTAGTTTATGGCATGATGGAATGATTTAAGTTGCTGACAGGAATGGTGAACTGTCCTTTAGAGCAGAGGTTTCATGTTTTAAGTGATCATTTATTTAGACCATCATCTAAACTCTGTCAAATAAACTACAATTTTACACTTTGTCTTATAATTTGTGTTGTTTACCAGAAATGAGAAATATAACTTGCTATTATACAGTTATAATTTGTATATGTGAATGTTTTATTCAGTAAATGTTTCTGGAGAAAAAAAGTGAGAAATAGAAGAACATCTAACGTAGAGAACATTAAAAAAATAATCTAGTAACTATATAACTATAACAATATAGTTATAATTTAGAATTTGCATAGAATGAAATTACCCAAGCTTAAGAGTTGTCAACAAATGCAATTCCATTCAGAACAATGTCTAGCTAGCCTTTGCCTGGACATTTCATGTCAATGGGAAATTATTGCTCCCCTCAGTAACTGATTTCACTCAGCAAGTTTTTCTAACTTTCCGCTGGAATTTGCGTTCTTGAACTTAATATTGTTTTACTAATTTGAACAGAAGCACACCTATGTTTTAGTAACGTAGCAAAATCAAGACATTAAAACTTGATTGTTAAGGATAACCAGAGGCTTAGTTATGAAAATTTGTATTACTTTTATTAATGTAATCTTCTCCAGCATTATGTTTTTCAACTGTGTTGGACTACATTTTCCATTCACTGATCATGGCATTGAGAGCTGGAGGACCAAATTGGAGAACACAGTACACACACAAAAAAATACATTGCTAATTCACGTATTATTGAGTGTAGTTTAAAAAAAAACAAAAAGTTTCAAACCTCTTTCCACTGAGGTATTAGGAGGACTATAATTATGATCGTTTTCTCAAACATCATGATAATTATATACAATGCACACTGGCCTACCCAAGCACGGCATTGCAATGGGTCCCCTGCAAAAGAATACACATAGTTAATACAGGTATCTGCTAAACAAGCTGACAACCGCGTTGACATAATCACAAAATTCTGCACAACAATCAGCCTGTTGGTCTTCATAAAGCAGATAAACTTTAGATGTGGGTTATCATCTTTATATTAGAATATTATCTATTGATTTAATTTGTATAGCAACCCTTCTCACCCAAGTGGTTTTGAATAGCTCACAAGAATCCTTTGAGTTATTGGTTGTACATGGTATTTCAGAATTCTGAGCCCTGGAATTTGAGTCCTAGAATTTGAAGTCCTTTGTTAGATTCCTCCTCCCTACTAACAACAAGCGTTCCTCATGTCAGATGAGTAAGTATAAATAGAAATTACTTCGTTGCTTTCATTGTTAAACAGTTGGGAATAATAAAAAGGGTTGCAAAGTCATTGCAAATCATTCAAAGACATACTTGAAAATCCAGATTTACTTTCTGCTTATACATGTTTTAAGGTATATTACTTAATCTGCTTTGTTTGTGTGCATGGATGTGAATAGTGTTGTACAAATTTGTTTCATGAAAGCAAAAATTGAATAGCACACAAGTAGAAATACTATTTTTCCATCTAGAATGCCTTATTTGAGTTTACATGGCCATCCATCTCAGCAATGCAAATCTGGGTAGTTAACATGAATTAAAGGACAATATAAATACAATGTGTCACAACAGCAACAACAACTATACTGTTCTCAACCAACTAATACAAAGTGGCTTTTCAACACACCACTTACTACCATAGTAATGTGAGATCCAATTAATTGGACTTCAATACAAGGAAATAATAATAAAAAAGTGAATTAATAAAATTAAGAGTACTCTAATTTGTTAACTATATGTTATTTCATTTAGTCATTTTGTTTTAGAAGAATCATGTATTTAGAAATAGTTATGGAATCACAATAGGACAACAAAAATAGTTTGTTCATGGTTTTATGGTTGCAAACCATAGGCTAGAAGGCTAGAACGAATACACTGTACTGTGCAATATTATGAGGCAATGGATTCTTCCTTAGGGGAGCTTGGAAGAGGATCTTTTTAGTAGCCACTCCCACTCTTTTGAATTTCCTTTTGGCAGAAACTGCGTTAGATTTGTTTCTTCTGGACTCTAGGAAAATGTTGAAGACTGCCATATTCCCTATTGGACAATATTGTGACTAAAATAGAATTCACAGGTACAATATATCTCTGTTTCTTAGGATTTTACAGCTTATTTTGGCTTTTCCCCCTTATATGTTTGAGGGTTTATGTTGAAATTGTTAGCATACGAGCAAAGTAAATATAATTTAAGAAATATAAACTGTGTGGATGAGGGTATTCTTATTTTACCTATTATGTAGAAAAATATTGGTTTATCAAATAACCTGTAGCTAACTTAGTTTACACAAAATACTTCAGCATAAAAATTGGCTTAGAATAATATGAGAATTTCTCTGTAGCTATTCAAAACTTGCCTTAATATTTGAATTAGGCAAATATTCAATCTTGAATATTCTTGAAGTTCTTAGAAAATGTTTTGTAATCCCATGTAAGTTTTTTTTGTGTCTGTATCTCTTCAAGTGTATTTGATATTCTATATAAAAGATTGCTGAATTGCAACTATTTTAAAAATTAGCTGAAATCATTGTAGAATATTTGGTGATTTTAATCATTGAACAATTTAAAAACCCTATAAAAATTGTGTTGTTTAAACTTCAAATAAAATCTGTAAAAATATCTGGCTGAGGACTCGGGTAGTTGAGAAGAATCAAGACAAGAAACACTGCATTAGCAACAAGAGAAAATTTAAATCTTCGCAAATGAAATTTACTATGCTATAAGTTAATTAAAATGGCATCAGAGCTACACATCAACTACTGTTAACATTTTTTTCTAACACCCTTCAAATACAGCTCAACTTGAGAACTAAGCAATGGAAAATCAAATACTTTTAAACAGCTGTAATGCAAAATGGATCTCAGCCATTTCCTTTTCTGGAGAGGCTTTAAAAGACATACTCCAGATAGTTTATTAGCTAGTGTTGATGTTTATAATATTTATATCTGTGCTACATAATACTTAAGCATTTCAATAATTTCTGATAAAAGTTAGTAAATAAACCTGCATTTTCATTTCTAAATCCATTTAGATTATTAGATAAAAGTTAATTATAAAGTGGTATATAGTAGTACTTAAAAAGTTTTTGAATGTTTTCAATATTTCTGCATAAATAGGATCTAAAAAGTGACCTGTTTTTCATATAAGTCCTAAACCTAGATAAAGAGGATACAGTTAAACAAAGAAGCCAAAAGCATTATTACTTGATTGATAATGATCTAAAGCTACATATCTGTGGGCGGCCAAAGTATCTGAATTTTCAGCGTTATCAGTTCATTTGAAAGGGGAATTAGAGCTAGGTGTCTCTAGAATCAATGACGAGGAATTCTACTTTATTTGAAGAGCAGGGTTCCGGGTATTCACTGTCTGATGTTGACAACACATGTATGTAGAAGTGTTTCATGGTTTGAACAAAGGAGATTTTTGAGGATTTCCAAAATATAATTGTTGATGCTTGTTGATGCTCACTAGGATGCTCACTAGGCTGGAAAATTTACAAAACTATTTCCAAAAAATTGGACTCCTCTACAGTCCAAACAGTAGCCAGGCAGCTCTTGTATACAGAAAGGCACAATTATTGTCTTTATAGCAAGTGCTGCCCTTTGCTTTTCATCCTCTGAAGGTGTGGTTAGTGACACATATTAGGAGGTACCAATTTGGTATTATCATTTTTGTAGAAATGATGGGTTGTTAAATTAAAGCTGCAATACTTCCAGGAATTTCCCGATTGTAATTTCACTGAACTCAATGGGACCAATTTCCAAGAAAGTATGGACTGGATGAGAATGTACATCAACTTCTGGAGTATATCCTATCACTGAAAACACAGCGAAACAACTAGGCTCCAGCTTTAGAAAATTAAACATAATTCACGTTACAGCAGAAGTCTCCAATCATGGCAACTTTTAGACTTGTGGACTTCCAACTGCCAGAACTCTGAGAGATGAAGTCCACAAGTCTTGTGTTATAGAACTCCTACATGGAAATTGCCCTGATAATAAAACAGACAAAAAAGTTTCACATCTCCCTGTTATCCTTTTTATCTTTGGTTTGCCTTAATTTCACATGCCCAAAAGCACATTGGGCAAACTAAAAGAATTTCAGCTTTAAGTAGAACAAAAGAAATATTTTTCTTTTCTTTAAAAAAGTCAAGTTTAAAGATGAGTCTAAAAAAACTAAAACTTGGTAATTGAATCTATTACTCTTGCCATTTTGTTAATTAATGCCTCCTGGCACATCACTATCTTATTTGTAAAGCACACTGGAGTTTATTATGGTGCTTAGAGATGTATGAAAAAGTTAAAATAAATTATTTCAGTATTTGCATGCCAACTTTACTTTTTAAAACTGTAAGAATGGTTAATACTAAAAGTCCTTTTCTCTTTCTGCAATATCTGTTCCTCTTTCTGCTGGGATTCCCCTCCTAGACTAGTGTTGTATTAAATAGGCTGGAAAGCCAAAGCAAAAATTAGATTCATCAGATTGAACTCTTATCATGACAGAAACACTCTTATGCCATCCTTCCTATTGCAAAAATATGCAAAACTGGATGGAACTTATTAGAGAGATATATAGCAATCAACGTAAAGTATGTTTTGAAATTAGGAATTGGAGGAAAGGCTTGAAAATCATTTTCTGAGATTGAAAACCAAATAAAATGCAAAATGAGACAATCTAATTAATGCATAGGAATTGATGTTCAATCTGCACAGTTTTATAGTCGGTTGTCTCTTTATAGAATACATGTTCTGCACAGGGCAACTAAATTGGCTACTAACACCTCCACTGACTAACAGTGGATTAAGAAACCAGATTACAAAACTGCTTTTTACTTTAAAGGTAAGTGTGGCTATTGAGAACAGAAATGATATTCTCCCATTCTTTTAAGCATCCTTGTCAGTTTGGGAGAGACTTAAGAGGATTGTGTGCAGCCATCTTCCAGAGTTGTGAAACCATTACTGATTCTAAGCAGTGCTGATGGATCTATTTCAAATTCAAATTAACAGTTAACTGCAATAAAATGAAATGCTATGTTACTGTATGATTAAACTGTTAAAGTGAGGGTAAAATCTGGGTAGGGTTAGAAAATGTAAAAGCTTTAACTTGTGCTTGGGCTGTGTGACCTTTATAGAATTGTATTTACAGTGAACCAAAATAGAATTGGTTATATTTCACAAGCATGCATTTTCAACTCAAGTAGTGTTGCTCTGTTTTGAAATAATCTTCTATACAATTAAAAGAGCAGCATTTCTCCATAAGCCCAAATACCCGACAAAGCCTGCTCAAGTGCAATTTAATCTGCTGTAATATCTTGCATACGTTATGGTGTCAATTCTCTTCTTGAGACTGGCAATTGAAACTTATATGCAAATGGGCTTTCAGTCTGAGAAATGAGTTATTGTCCAGAAATAACAGCAAACACTGAATCACTAGGGAACAAGTTCTATGTTCAGGAAAACAGATGAGCTCATGGATAAAAAACAATCTGGAAATTAAAGGAAGGTTAAAGATGTTTCATTACGTTAATGTTGAGACAAGCAAATGCTGGTTTTATTATTCATACATACAAAATAAAACATTCTATGCACTGACCACTAGCTTATTTCAGGCTCTCCTCTTGACCTACACAATGCTATCATTTTCCATCACTGTATCAGATAATCATGTAACTGGCATTAGGAAAACCAATAGTTCAGACCCAGCCCTTTATATATTTGACATACGCAGATTGTTCCTGTATTTCTGCCTTGCAAAGAAGCATTCAGTGAGATACCAATCCCTCTCTGTGCTCTCTCAACCCAACCTCCCACTTTATAACCTTACAAGGGTCCCTATTTTACCAGAAAAGAAAAAAATAAGGAGGACAGCACATTGCTATCGTCCTATGTGTCTTCCACAATTGCCACACCCTGAAGGCAGCTAGAACAACATTGGGTGTCAAGAGAGAGGCTTACAGATAACACCCACACCAATTCAAGCCAAAGAAATATAATACAAAACAATAGTAGAACACTACTTGTACTACTATTATTTTTGAATTATCAAACTGAACATTGCCTCTTAAAATAAAATCTGTGTTTGTAAAAACAAATTTTATCAAATTATAAGGCATTCCAGTGTTTAATATGTGTAACTAAAATAAGGGTGTTACTTGATTTATATAACATCTTATATATTGCTTTTCTAATATACAAGCATCACTCAAGACAGCTAGTAACATTAAAGGTTAGATAGGAAGGCTGAAAAAGAAAGCAAGAAAATGAAGTGTTTTGATTTTAAATAGCATTTCAACTACATTTTGACCTTTTAACTTCACTACTGCTAAATGTGCTCTATTATTTTTGGAAAAATAAATTTGTTAGTTTCTAAAATGCTGCACGATCCTTTTTTCATAATTTTTTGGCTGTAGAAGACTAACAAGGTTCCCCTCTTGGCAAATGAAGTTGCCTAAATATCATTATTCTTTAAAGGTTATCTCTTTGAGAAAAAGGCTATCTTGATAGACTGCTTAAAACTATTTTTAGTTTTAAAAAAAAAATCTTGGGGATTATTCAATTAAAAAGAACACATGAAGTTCCCTTCTACTGTAAAATAAATGTGGATCAGTTACGGGCAGTATCCCTTATCCTGCACAGGAAACCATACTGTTTTCTGGAGTAATGCCTGTTTTATTGAATTTAATTAGATTCCCTACCCTTGAATTTTCAGGACTGTTCTGAACACGCAAAGGTAGATACAACATTTAGGTCATTTAAAGCCAAATCCTCATAGAATTCTTAATGTTCTTCCCTACTCTTCAGTGTTTTATATCTGTATGGAAAATCCAAACAATGAATATACTCAATAGCTAAATTTCTACATTATAGCTGGAATATGTTCAAGAAAACAGAAAATTGCAATTAACATTACATGAACTTAAGAATCATTCTGGCATCCTATTGTCACATTCACCAGGCAGATGCCATGGTAAGACTAGTAGCACACTAAGGCTTCCTTTCTTACATTCCTCAGCAAATGAAAGACATAGTTTCTATGACACAGGAAGTAATATATAGTCACCATGACTAATTGTCATGTATAACTAGTTGGAATATTTTCCTGAACAAAAGTCTTCTAAATATGCCATAATTATTTGAAAATATTTTTTAGGAATAGAGTTGAAAAAGGAAAATGCCTGTTCTGGACAATTTTACTGTTGCTTTCTGGCAAACCATTTTTAAAAAGTGAGGATGCTTTCCAAAGAAGGCTGCTACATTTCATGGATTAAAAAAAAATGAAGTTAGACATTCCATTAAGCATACTTAAAATAAATTGTCACATCTCAGCCAACCCTGCACTACTGAATGCCAGCTATAATTTTAAATTAGAATTCTCAATTCTCTCCAATATCTCTGTGATACTTTGAAACTCAGACAAAATGTTTGTGTGTGTGTGTGTTTGTTTGTGTGTGCACGTTATGTTATTCCCTTTTGCAATGTTATATTTGTATGTTATGCAAAGAACAGAAACAAAATGGTAAGCCATAAAGTTCTGAGATAAGAAAAGGAAACAACTGTATATCCGCTCAGTTCAAAGCACTTCATTATCTTTTTATCCTTGCAAACCATCCATGCTGTTACCGCATTTATACATCACTTCATAAGTTGCTCTTTATTCTTTACATTTCTCACCTCCCTTTCTTTGTGGATCTCATTCATTTCCATCCAGCTACAGTTTCCCCCATGGTTCAACACCATGGTTCTGTTTTTGAAAGAACTTGAAGATAGGAAAGAAAGGAGCGGGCTGTTAAAGGATGACTTGCAGAAAATATTGCAAGTCCTGAAAAATAGGGAAGATATAAGCCCATCTTGATTTTTTTTTAGTATACTTTGGGCCTGGGGAAAACTTTCGAGAGTCTGTTATTCCATCTGGCTACAATACAGAGTGTTTCTGGAATCATTCCTGCAGTGCCTATTTCTTGCTTTCCTACCTTGAAGGGCTAATAGTTTTGAAATGAGATCCTCTTTTTCTTTTCTAACCAAACCATTACAACACATTTCTTCTGTCCTAGTTGGTTACTTTTGTATTGAATGCATCTCTTAAGTATCCAATTATTACTGAACCTGTCTTCCTCCTCCTCAGCCCTTTTTAAATAGTCTATTCCACTTTCACCCACTTCACTGATTTCTCCCCCTAACTTTTATCTTAAATGACGTAATCCGTTCTCACTTCCATGTAATAAAACTTTGCTTATTTTTATTTATTCTTTGCAACAACCACATGATATTCATTACTTTTTTTTGCCAAAGTTTGCACATCCTAAAATTTTTCCATGTTTCCATTTTAATTAATATGCTGCCAATGTACACAGAATCATATATTATATGAAGTCATATACTTATTCTAGTTTTTTATCATTTATATATAAATAACAATCATTCATTCCATTTTCCCTGCCAAACACTACCACATGCAAATTTATGTATTTAATACATAAATGTTCAGATTCATGCTTTTTAATCATACAATCTGTCAACATTTACTGCAAGGTATTTGGATTTTCAGCCAACAACACATCATTAATACACAATAGTATGCACACACATCACCCATCAACAAACCTCTATCACCAACATTAGGTATCTATTCGGAGCTGTGCTGGTGCGGTGATTAGAATACAGCATTGCAGACTAATTCTGTCAACTTCTAGTAGTTCAATCCTGACCACCTTAAGGTTGACTCAATCTTTCCTCCTTCCGAGGTTGGTAAAATGAGGACGCAGATTGTTGAGGGAAATATGTTGATGCTGTAAATCACTTAGAAAGGGCTGCAAAGAACTTTGAGGTGGTGTATAAGTCTAAGTGCTAGTGCTGTTGCTATTCATAAATGTGACAAACCAAGGGAACTTCATGTATCCATGTCTTACTGCCTTCTCACTCTTTGTCCATTGCTCAGTATTCCATTTATTGTCACGCATACTTCAAAACAACTTACTTACTCTGGATCAACAACCATACAACTAATTTTCTTTTTCACATACATACATAATTTCCCAATAATAATTAAAAAAACCTTAATGTCTATCCCATATTTTGCTTCAACCTTTTGTATGTTTTTGATCAGATAGCTTCCCCCTGGCACAAATGAATTCCCCACAGTTTTTGAAATTATTATTGTTAGCCGCATTCTGGAATAAATGCAAATTTCACACACATCTTTAAAAAGCTGAAAAGTGTTCCATATACAAACCACATCCAACTTTTAACATTTCTCCAGCGGTGCCATCTACATTTGCACTCTTAAGTCTTTTTAACATTGTTACTGATTTATTTCTTCTTGGATTCTATAATTTATACTATTTGTTTCAATTCCACTCTTGATATATTACTTAGTCCCCTACAAATCTATAAAATACTTCTTTCAGCAATCACTCGTTTCAGTTTTATGTTGAATTATTTAATCACTTTTATTTTTGATTCCATTCATTCTGGTAGACTTCCACGTTTAATCTTTTTCGCCCATTTCCAAAATAATTTCCATAAATGTCACTGCAATATGTTTGCCTCTTTTAATCCCAGTTCTGTTTAGTTGCATTCTTTGTATACGCCCTTTTCTCTTTCTACTGTATATATTATGCAATATTTTACTCTGCAGCACCATTTTCTTGAATGCTCTTTCCCCCTCCATAGCTTCTTCCATTTCATCTTTCCAAAAGCATCCTTTTTCTTTCTACTTTCTATCAGCATAACTCTACACACTTCTATACCACTCCGAAATACAATAGTTTTCACTGTATTCAAAGCAACTTCCACATTTTCCTTCCTTATACATACTTTCTATTTGTTTTATTGAGAGCTTATTTGGTTAGTACTGTTCATAGGACTTGTAATTTCTATTCCTGCAATTGTTTCACTTTAGCTCCTTTTCTTCCATGCCCAATTTCCCCCAAAATTGGCACTACCATATAAAAATGTATCCCACATACAGAATATCATATCTTTCTATCTTCCACTAATTCTCTCATTGGAGACTATTAAATTAGTCATACTTTATATGTATTCCTTTCCAATAGATATGAATAGCAGATTTTGATAGGTTGCTTACCAACTGTCTCATTCGCATCTGTTTGAAGTTATGACAGTGCTGAAAAAATACAACCCATGTCCACATTCATGACATTCGCAGTGCCCCTCAGTCATCATTCTAGTCAGCACACAATGTCTTGTGTCTGAACTATTATGCTGATAGATTACAAGGGAGTAAGCAGGCAAACAATGATAATATACTGGGCTATTAGCATATCATACTTGCAATTGCCAGCGCCAACACATTGCTTTTGATATGTATGCCCCATTGTGTGCTTACTTGCTCTATAATAATCCTTTCCTCTTCAATGAATGTAAATACAAACTTTAATTCCCATCTTGCTAATAATTCCAATGCGAGGGTGAGCATTACAAAGGGCAGGGGAGTAGATAGGCAAACAAAAACTATTAGTGTGAACTGATTAGTATTCTCAGTTTCAATCCATAAAGGATAATCATGGTTATACAGTTTTTTACTTACCGTATTTTTCGGAGTATAAGACTCACCTTTGTCCCTCAAAAAAGAGGCTAAATATCTGGGTGCATCTTATACACTGAATACAGCATTTTTTGCTTCCTGAAACCCTGCCCTCTTCACCAAAATGGCCGGGGATAGCCTATAGGAGGCTTCCAGAGTAATCCTGGGGGCTGGGGAGGGCAGAAATGAGCGACAAACAGGGCATGTTTTGCTCAATCTTGTCCCCCCCAGCCCCCAGGAACACTCTATAAGCCTCCTAAAGGCTAGGCATGCCCTTTTTATGACAAAAAACAGGCCCACTTTTCAAAAAAACAAAAAAAAACCAGACTGCTTTTTGCTCGTTTTTGGCCCCCCACTCCCCAGGAGCACTCTACAAGCGTCCTACAGGCTATTCATGCTCTTTGTTTGGAAAAAAAAACACGGGCCTCTTTTCGTGCCAAATGGGCTGTTTTTGAGAGGTCTGCAGAGTGCAAAAACCTTTTTTTAAAAATTGCCTCTTCAAAATCTTGCTGCATCTCATGCGGTGCATTTTATACTCCGAAAAATACGGTAGTGACCACTTCGCTTAGTGATGGAGTTTCTAATCCCAACTATGTTGCTAAACAAAGATTATCTGCACTTGAACCATGCATGTTAAAGAATCCACCTCATTCATTCTGATTTAATTTTATAACAAACAAGTGCTTACCTTTACACAATAAGTAGGGTACAAATATGCATAAGTTCAAGATTAAAAGCTTGGCTGGGAAACAGGCATATTACATTAGCCCTTAGTGACTTGCAAGGGTATTTTGGAGATGGTTAATAAAAAATTCAATTTAGTTTTATGGTTAGACATTAAAATATTTTATGCTATAAAAATGTTCATATCACCTTGAAACTTGCTCTTTCTTATACCACATATAGTGATGGTATTATTATCCTTGCTATCAGTAGTCATCAGAGAACAGAGAAGAAAAAAAAAGAAATCTAATAAAGTCCTCAAGTTTAAAAACTAGAAATTAGAACAAAAATATTTGCACTAGCTCATCAGACTTGGACAAAGCATAAAGAACTGTTAAATAGAATGTCGGGAACTTCATATATTTTAAGATTTGGTCATTTATAGTGCTCAAACACCTTTAGCTCAAAATACCAATTACAGATAAATTTGCCAATCCCTATATTTGAAACCTAAATGCCACCTAAATAATTATTTCAAAAAGTAATACTTTTTTTACCATATTCACCAAAACGAAGAGATTCCCATTGCTGTCGTTCAACAACACTGCTTACTGCTCGGACACCAGCATAAATTACCAGCATTCCTAAAGTGGCGTCTAGCAGAAAATTGATAAGGTATCTGAAGGGACAAGAAAAACACACACATTTAAAAATTGATTTTTGTAAATTGTGTAGCTTTGATTATTGAAATCTTCATCTATCAACATTTATTTTCAGCTTCTGAAAATACACTCCCATTTTCCAGTCTGAGCAATAAAAACATGTCAATAATAATAATGGCACTTGTATGTATACAGGTAAAGAACATCAATTTTAGTATAGAATTAGAAGGTAACCTGCAGCATATTATTTTTTTTTTATGTCATTCATACAGCTGTGGTAGCAGGATCAGCTACTAAGGATTTTTAATATATACTTCATTCAGTTATAAAACTGAGACAGCAAAAAAAAAGAAGAAGAAGATGGAAATGGCCTAATTGAAAAAGGAAGTCAATCTGAGCATTTTTCTTTTAATATAAAAACTGTAGTGTCTAATACATAAACAGATATTATTCTCTGCCTCATTTAAAGCTGAAGCAATAGTATTTTTAAACACAGTTTTTAGCATAGCATGAACACACAGAGAGGAAAGTATGACATACTCATTAGCATGTTGCAGTAGGGTCAGGACAACCTAGATTCAAAACCCTGCTCAGCCATAAAGCTGATTAGATAACCTACCACATGCAGCAACTGCATGAGTAAAAATTGGAGAGGAAACTGTGCACCATCCTGAGCTCTTTCAAGAAACAGCAGTTTAAAAATACAACCAAAATTACTATTTAATTGATTTGCAAATGCTTGAGTACATAAAATACAGCACAAAAGAAAAATACGCTTTATTTTTATTTTTCAAAAAAAACCCGTTATTAGGATATGAAAGCTATAAACAAGACTGAGTAGCTAGAATAATCTGAGCAATTATTACATGTAAAGGCCAGCAGAGGTCACTATTGCTTCAGCTAATACAAAAGTGGACACTTGCTTCACAGTTGACTGCATGTTACTTAGTTTTTGTGGTACTGTTTATGTCACTTAACAATGGAATGTAGTATACTGTTTTAATTTTAATTTATTCATCAATTACAGCATCAAAGCAATAGAAGAAAATGCTTTTCTGTAGATATTCTGGACATATTTATCAATTTGATTTGAAGGTCAGGCTAAACATAAATAAATAAAGCTTTCTTGAGTCTGGGTGATTTTATTTTAGCAAAAATATGGAAATAGATTAACACTAACTTCATTTCAGATTGGGTTTTTAAATTTTTTTCCAATCTAGTCTAAAAGTCGGGGGATTTTATGGACCCCCATCAAAGAACCAATCAGGTATAACCTTGTTCAGCTTTAGTTTTAATAAAATTAGCTAAGGTTAGCTAAACAAATGCCAACTATCATGACAAGTATCAGCTACTTGCTTTATTTCAGGGCCTGGAGACTCTTAAATTCAATAGGGCAGTGCTCCCACACACCAAAACATCATCCAGAGAGATGAAGGAAAAGTTGGCTCTGGGGTAACAAAGAAAAAATATATGAACAGCCGGTGAACAGGGAGAAAAGTCCTTAAAGTCTTTCCAGAGGGCACTAGTCAATTTTCCACCAGGACTACAAAAGTAAAACATTTGGAAGAAAAAAGAAAACAAGGAGGATTAAAGAATTCAAGAGACACAGTATCATTGATTATTGTCTTCAGCACTCAAGAGGAGATATTTTTGGTCCCATATCAGGTCTAGCCAGTACTTCTAAGGTAACAATATGCTAATTTTGAGAAATAAAACTTGGTGCATAACTTGGCATTCTTGTAAACTGAACTTCGGTAAGATTTTTCTCCACTTACAGTGAACAGGGATCCTCTTCAGTAAGGTCTGATAAATATACATTGGCAAAATGGATGAACAGCATCCCTATGGCTTGTTTGGAAGTATCCAAAAACCTACAAAAATTAAGTTTTTAGACATCAAATTGAATAATTGACTGCATATTTTAATTTATATAGTTATAATTTTTATCTCTTGAACCTCCCCCCTCATCCACAAACATGGCTGACTGATGATATAGTTTTATTCTAGAATAAGGGGCAAGAAGAGATATGGAGTTTCAGGTTTAGCTATGAGAGAGCAAAATACTGATATTTTAAAGATTGCAAAACATTTAATGGCTTTTTGGAATCAAGACAAATTTCTCTTTAAATATTTCACTTCTCCACTTCAAGATTTCACTGAAATCTTGCAAATTCTTTGAGTGAAAGGACTAGCATCATTATAGCACAACAGCAATTGACAATAAACAAACATATGAATAAAATATGCATCTCATTATTCTAGAACATGGGCCAATTTAAATGGGTTAGACTAAAACCTATTTTAACAAATGTACTGAACATGGGACAAATTATAAATGTACCATACAGGTAGTTCTCAATTTACATCCACAATTGAGACCAGAATCTTCAGTTACTGAGTGAAGCAGACATTGTGAGATGTCACATGACTGCTTTGTTCAAACCTCTTGGTTTCAATCATTAAGCAATCTCCTAGGTCATTAAGTGAATGGAGTAAAAGTGCTGTCTGCCAAAGGGATTCAGTCCTACACAGGACCATAATTCTTTGGGAGGCAGCCCTTTTGCTCTCAAAGAAGCTGACTAAAAAGTTTTGTTCTGAAATCTAAGCAGGACTTTGGCATTGAGCAAGGGTGTCAAACTCACATCATCATGGCAGTATCACGTGACGTATCTGGACTTCCTCCCCCCTTCACTAATCTAGGTGTGGGCGTGGACAGCATGTGACGCATTCGGCCTATGGGCTGGGAGTTTGAGAGCCCTGGCATAGAACATTTACAGCCAGCCCCCAGAGAAAGAAAAGGCCCTCTGGTTTCTGGGGGCTGGCTGCAAACACCCCATGCTGCAAACATTCTGTGCCAAGATCCTGCTTGGATTTCAGGATGGACCTTCCCTTCTGGTTTCTCCATTGACTTTTTGGGAAAGCTGGCAGGGAAGGCTGCAAATGGCCATCACATGACCCTTGGCAACATGTAAAAGAATTGTGCTCAGATTACAATCAGGTGACTCTGAGGGTAGTTCAATATATCATATAACTTCAGGCATATGTTACAAATCCCTTCATTTAGTGCCCTCCAGATTTTTAATGGTCACTGAATAACCGCTATTTAAATGAGGACTCCCTGTATGGACGCTCTCTTGGATCCTATGCTTCATGAGCTTGTTGTAGAATTGCCACCAGGAAAAAGTATGAAATTTTATTTATTTATTAAATATATATGCTGTAGGTTTAGCAATAAAGAGCCTTACTGAATTATGGAAAGTAATGACACTTTCAGTGGCCTTTTGGGAACAAGACAATTAAAAATATTGTTGCAAATAGATGATTGAACAAAAACTGGAATCTATATTGCCAATAACATAATCTTAAATTTCTATTACTTATAGAGTATAACTGCTTAATTTTAGCAAGATCTGCTCCTTTACAAAAGATAGAGTGAAGTGTTAATATTTATATAAATCATTGTCATATTACATCTTTTATAATGAATTACTCCCAGCAAGCAAAAACAGTAGACATTTACCAAATTCTCCAAGGACGTCTTTCATGCTTTGGTTCTCTGAAGCGTTTCACTGAAAGAAAATTAACAACTATTAGTAGGCTATCAACTAGCCCTCCACCCAGATGGAATCTATATGCAACAGTGGTATATTGAACTACTGCAGTCTAAGGTTTAAGGACATATTCATAAAATGATAAAAAGAAAGAAGGACTAGGGGAGACATGATAGCAGTGTTCCAATATCTCAGGGGTTGCCACAAAGAAGAGGGAGTCAAGCTATTCTCCAAGGCACCTGTGGACAGAACAAGAAGCAATGGGTGGAAACTAATCAAGGAGAGAAGCAACTTAGAACTGAGGAGAAACTTCCTGACAGTTAGAACAATTAATCAGTGGAACAGCTTGCCTCCAGAAGTTGTGAATGCCCCAACACTGGAAGTCTTTAAGAAGATCTTGGATAGCCATTTGTCTGGAACGGTATAGGGTTTCCTGCCTAGGCAGGGGGTTGGACTAGAAGACCTCCAAGGTCCTTTCCAACTCTACTATTGTATTGTATTGTATTGTATTGTATTGTATTGTATTGTATTGTATTGTATTGTATTATATGGTACTCAGTACCGAGATTCTGTTAGTAATTAAATCCAGGTGTGTTATTGTTAATGCACACTTTCTTTCGCCCTTGTCTCTTACAATCTGCAATTCAATAAACAGAACCACTTTAAAACCAGTCCCATGGCTCATCTAGGGTAGGGTAAGACATTAATCATTCTATTAAAAAAAATGAGGAATTTCATGCAATTGAAAACAACTAAAAAAAACTATTTAAAGCAAATTGGCAATAAATACATTTGAAGGTCATAAGAAAAACCTCAGCAAACAATTAGCAGTGTGGTTATTGTTTCAACTAACATGACCATTTATCTTTAAAGCCAATGCCTGAACTAGTAAAAAAAAAAGCACTCAACTTACTTTCTACCTGCATGAGTCTAGAGAAACAGAAGTAGGTTCTAATGTATGTTTTTTTTACTAGCTCAGAAATAATACTAAAGAGACCATTTATTTAATTACCAAAAACAAAGATTCAGTGATTGAGCTGTTCATACATTTTGCCAAGTATTAACAAGGAAGATAAATTGTTTCCAGTTAGCAAGGTTTTGGGGGCAGAATTACAGAGACAAAGTCACGTAATTAAATCAAAATTGCAAATAATAAATTCATTAGGTTGGATACAAATAGAAAAAAAATATTCATGAAGAGAGGATACCTATAACACACACACACACCCCTTTCCCCCATTCAATCATATTCAGTTCTCCAAGAAAGGTTCCTGCAGTTTTCTTTGCAGGGTTTTTCAGATGTGGTTTGCCATTTCTTCTTCCTAGGGCTGACAGAAAGTGACTACTCCAAGACCACCAGCTGGCTTTGTGCCTAAGGCTAGTCTACCAGTTCCTAGCTGGATGCCTTAATCAGTATTGTACACCAGGGGCGGGGAATTATGGCCCCTGTATGATCCGTGGACTTCAATTCCCAGAATTCCCGAGCTGGCTGCCTGGCTCAAGAATTCTGGGAGTTGAAGACCACAGGTTCTAAAGGGGCCATAGTTCTCCACCCCTACTGTACACCAAACTGGCTCTCAGAGAGGTGCACTTCAAACAGCACTTTTAAGAATATCAACACTGCATTCTGAAAATGCAAAGCTTTTGCAAGATAACAAAATGCAAGATAATTTATAAACAAAGATAATCATAGGGGCAAGAAGAAAAGAAAAAAAATCAAATTAAACTACAGGAGGTCTCATTTCTTATACATCATGCTTGGGAAGAAAATAGAAAATTTATCCAATATCTCCAGTTATTCATCTCATTCATTGGACAATGTATAGTCCAAAATAAAGCCATTTTATTCTGTGTTCTTCAGATTGCCCCTTACACCATCCAAATTCTTGCAGTCTTGATTCTTCTGTCATCTATTTGCCACCAAAATCAAATAGTGGATTGACCTTCACTTTATTATGACTGGAACACTTATGATTCTTATTATAAGGAAAAAAATGTTTAAATATGTAAGCATATGTCCAGCCTCTTGCCTTATTATTTCCACATTATATTCCACATATTTAAAAGAAAAATGAATTGCTTAGAACTGATATCCCTCAGCAAATTCTGAAACACTTTTTTTCTAAATCTAAGGAGCTTCATAACCAGTTTAACTTTGAAAGGGTTTTAATGACAGCAATAAACCAATCTTTCAAGCTTAGAAAATGAGCATAGTAATGTATTGGTCTTTTGCCAATATTCTACTTAGCATTACATTTTGTCTGTTGTAACAAGTTAGAGAAACCCGAATTTTAAAAAAAATCCATTTTTGCTGTGGTTTATTTTTCATAGTTTTACTTGAAAAGCACAATTTCCATCCAAGTTCATCCAAATGCATCCTGATTTAAAGTTTAAGTGTATAAACTAAAACTTCTGCCTCTTTTTCTCCATGGAGACCATATAAAAGTTTTGGTCAGGCCCTAGATTCAACACTATAGAACTTATGGCTGGCTATTGTCCAGTCCAGGCAATTTTTCCTGAGTGAATTCGAGATCTCCAATAACTTCTACTTGGGAAAACCAACAATGTGTGTGAGTTTGTGCACTTATATAGATGGACGATGGGCTTCCATCTCCCTGCAGCTGATTTCTAGCAAGGGAATGTGTTTTCTTCTCTTCCCTAGCACATACTCTCAGAGCCCTATTAATGGCTGCATCAGAACTCAGGTGGCAGTAAGAAGAGGGGGAGATGGAGACTGTTGTCATTTTACCACTGATATTAGGAAAAATAAAGAAATAATCCTGATGTGGAAAGGGTGTTAAATCGTCTGCTTTCCTTTCCCTAAAGCAGTTCTTGCTCAACCCAAATATAGTTTTAACAGCCTCTTCACATCTGATGAGACAATCTTTCTAGACTTTCAATTTATATTCCTTGAGGAATTCTCAAATTTATATTTTTCAGGAATGTGTCTTCCCAAGTCTCAACATAGATAATTACAATACTTGAATGAATTCTGCCTGGCAGGCCTAGAAATGACAACTGCAACCATTAATATATTTTTTTCCACAATGTTGCTTCACACCAATCCTAATCAATACCTTTCATCATCTTTTTCACAAATAAAGCAAACTAAAACAATACAGGTGCTCAACAGGCATGAACAACTCATTGATCATCTAATTAAGCAAGTTTTTCCTGGATTTTTTTTTTGAAAAAACTTTGTTGTCAAGCATAACTACCACTCATACAGAGGAAGTCTCCCCAAAAATCCAAAACAAGCAAATATAGGGCATGTGCCCTAAGGAGGAAGAGGAGGAGAAGCGGAAAAAAAGGAAAGAAATTAGTTATAAGCAGGAGGGAAATTAAGGAAAACACACAGTTGAGATTTGAGTTTTATTTAATTATATGAACTAAATTTCGGGAAATAACTTTTCCCAAGCATGGAATAACTTCTAACTCAAAACATAGCATGGTCTTAAAAGCTCACAATTTATTTAGAGCATCTAATCTTATATTCTACATAAATAAGCAAGAATTTAGAATTTTCCTTTTAGTAAATCATTTTCCTATGATCAAATATCCTATAACTCAAAACCAAAGAGTTTGAAGGGTTAAGATAAAATGACCATCTACCATGTTTCCCTGAAAATAAGACATGTCCTGAAAATAAGGCCATGACAGATTTTCGGGGTGGGCAAAAATATACGCCCTCCCCCGAAAATAAGCCCTAGTGAAGGGGTAGTTTTAGCCAGAACTGGAGGCAGCCCTTCCCTTCCACGGTCATCTCAGGGCTTCTCGGCCCCTTAATCAGATCGGCTGAACCGCCCCACTCACTAAACAGCTGATTCGGAGTGCAGCTCAGGCCTCTGCTGGTCGCTTTTGCAGCCAATTGCGGCTGCAAAAGAAGCCGGAGGCCAAGCAACACAACCCACATCCTCATGCCCTCCTTACCTAATGGTGACAGTCATAG
This sequence comes from Natrix helvetica, assembly GCF_964273705.1. Lineage (NCBI taxonomy): Eukaryota > Metazoa > Chordata > Lepidosauria > Squamata > Natricidae > Natrix > Natrix helvetica. Next base: position 301,658,855 of record NC_138548.1, read on the forward strand.
CAGGCAATTCCGTCCATGGAACAGGAAAGGAAGGCATGGAAATCGTTTGCAAAAATGCCCCATTTTAAGCTTTCAGCATATTCCAGGATTGCAGCATTGAAGGCTTGGAATGGGGCATTTTTGCAAACGGCTTGAAAATCGGATGGGGAGATTTTCCTTCTTCTTACCTGTCCTGAAGCTCAGCACAGACTCAGAACAGGATAAGAGGCAACCCCCTCCTTTTCCTGGCAATCGTTCTTTCTTTGGGATCTCAGCACAGACACGCATCCCCCCAATGCTCTATCTGAAGCTTTCTCTGCTTCTGTGCAGAGCTCCCAAGGAAAGGATGGTGTGTGTGTGTGTGTGTGTGTGTGTGTGTGTGTGTGTGTGTGTGTGTGTGTGAGAGAGAGAGAGAGAGAGAGAGAGAGAGAGAGAGAGAGAGAGAGAGAGAGAGAGAGAGAGAGAGAGAGAGAAAGAGAAAGAGAGACGGAGAGCTCCTCCCAAGGCAGCCACATCCGTCCACTAACCTGCTTTCCTGCTCCATTCTCCACTGCCACGTGCAGAGCAAGAAAAGTAGTTTGTGGGACTACTTCAAACTTCACGAGATTTTTTTTTTGCTAGAAGTTGGAAGGTATTTTCTGGTATTTTTTTTTTTTTTTACCATAGTCACACAGACTACAGTACTTTTCTTGTCCTGCATGTGGAGCGGAGAATGGAGCTGGAAAGCAAGTTAGTGAAGGGATGTGGCTGCCTTGGAGGGGGAGGGGGTGGGTGAGGGACCTCTGTGTGTGTGTGTGTTCTGCCAGGAAGAGCCCCCCTGCAAGGCCAGAGCAGCATAGTCAGCTGTTCGGCAGCCAGTAAGCAGGGCAGGCGAAGGCCAGGATGCAAGGAGAACTTGGGTCATTGCGGCTGCAGGCAAGCAGGGGGTGGGATGGAGGGGGTGGGGCCGGTGGGCTTGCTGCCTCCTGCACCTGAAAAATAATAAGACCTCCCCGGAAATAAGGCCAAGCCCTTATTTCTAGAGTCAAAAGAAAATAAGACCCTGTCTTATTTTGGGGGAAACACTGTAATACAGGATCAGGAAGGACTGGAAGTCAGATCATGCCAACTGGTGAAAAGTTTAATTTAATATGTAGACTTTCCAGAAAATCAAATTTAGGAAACCTAGTAACCATGTTTTTCCATACAGGTATACAGGTAGTTTTCAATTTACAATGATTTGTTTAGTGACCGTTTGAAGTTACGATGGCACCAAAAATGTGACTTTTGACCAGTTTTCACACTTATGACCATTGTAGCATCCCCATGGTCATGTGATCAAAATTCAGACGCTTGGCAACTGATTCATATTTATGTTGTTTGCAGTGTCCTGGGACCATGTGATCAGCTTTTGTGACCTTCTGACAAGCAAGGTCAATGGAAAGCCATTTAACAACCGTAATATTAATTTAACAACTCCAGTGATGCACTTAACAACTGTGGCAAGAAAGGTTATAAAATGGGACAAAATTCAATGAACAAATGTCTCACTTAACAATATAAATTCTGGAGTCAACTTTGGTCATACGTTGAGGATTACCTGTATTTGGTATCAGTAACAATATAAGTGCCCAATATTTTGCAGACTGCATGAACAAAGATATTTAATAATTTACAAAAAACCAAGAGATTCTAATCTAAATCTCACTTTAAAAAGCAAAAATAATAATAATAATAAAAGAAACTGTTTCCCATATATATGCAAATTCTGTTTATATGTTTTTCTAACAAATCTATAAACGCATAGTAAGTAAGTAAGTAAAACTCATAGTAAGTTTTCTCAGGTTTCTACTATAATGAAGACATTTAAACAAGGGTTTGTATTGATCAATACATACACAAACACAACACATACACACAGAGCTTTTGTGAACTTCCAAAGAAAGGAAAGAAGGATCTGTGGATTCCTTGGTGCTCTCTGAACTTGGTTGTTTTGTTTCCTGGGTAGTTCTCTGACTAGAATATATAAAATGGATCTGGAAGATTCTGTTTTGAAGAAAACACTTTAACAAAGGATGTGTGAGAGAGCATAATGCAGAAACTTACAAAAAAGTTGTGTCAGTGAAATTATCAATAAAGTAGCACTATCTTTGATTCCACCATGCCCATAAAGCATTTCATATACTGCCTTTTATTCTTCAAACTTCTAACTTTTCTCTTACTGAGGATTTCGTCTATTCCATCCAATCACAACTCACCGGTTCGCCTTCTTCCCAGCCTTTTCAGTCTTCATGTATTTGTTTTGTAGTTTAATCCTCATATTTCTCTTCTATATCAGGGTCCCCAACCCCCATGATCCGTGAGATGCCAGAAACTGGGCCACGCAAACAAGTGAAGCCCCTATCCGCAGGATGCAGGCAGCACACGAAACCATGCCCTCTCTTGTTGGTGAAAAAAATGGCATCCACAGAACTGGTGTCTGGTGCCCAAAAGATTTGGGCTGGGGGGGTGCGGTTCTATATGACCAAAGTACTTCAGATCTCTCTTTCACAGTGATTAACCTCCTTTCCCACTCTGTCCACTTTCATCTAGCAATTGTTTGTCCTTGACCCCTACCTCATGTTGTTTCACCATACACACTGCTTTCACATTTCTGATGCATTCATGCCACTGACTTTTTTGTTTTTGTTAATTTACCCATCCTTGGTTTTGCATAATAAATTGGGCAGAAACATGCTCTTATACACAGCCACTGACAAACTTTCATTGCTTTCAATAGACCACATACTATCAAAATTTCCATGTCATAAAGTTTCTCCATCTGTTTTGGCATTTAGAGAATCTTTCATCAAGGAAAATATGTACTTGCATTAGTTTTTCACAGTTCATGCATTACTTGCAATCATGCACATCATTTATAACACAATTACTTTGGTTATTGATATATTAATTTACAAAATGCATGTATTCAACCTACACAGCTCTAATGCTATCACAATTACTGTTGACGCATTTACCCATCAAATACATTAAACAGCTAAGGAACACCGCAGATTCTTGTCTTATGCTCTCCTCAGTGCTGAGCATTTAATTGCATGTTTTACTTCTACCATGCACCATTTTTAGTGCATTCAGCAACATTTAAGTCCACATTTATGCAAAACATTTCACACTTCAAGTCTACTTACTCTATTATAACTTAATATAAATCAATAAATGCACAATAAACTTCCTTCCTCAGATTCAGATGTTTCTATTTCCTGAAAGAGGACAAAGGTCTTATCTCCATTCTTTTGCTTAGCATAAAGACACATTGCCCTGGAACAAACCTATATTACACACTTTGCCCCCAGTGCCAAATGCATGCAGTACTAGATAGGTTTAAGGTAGTGCAATGAAATTTATATTTGCCAGTAGAGGAAGTTAAACCTGTAAAAGTAGAAAAGTACCATAGGAGAATGGAAAGAAATCCCATTTCTTTCTGAAAGGGAAGAATGACAATATTTTATTTATGATACTGATTCATAAATAACAACAATCTGAAAAAAATATCTGAGGGATATCAATCTGTAACACCTCTAGCAAAAGCTAATGTTAGTTAAGAAAGTAAAAGTCGCCAGGATGCTAAAAAGTAATAGTCATGAAACATATAAAAGCTTATTTATTGGATAATTTCTTTACTTGGCGCATTAGGGCGGTCCTTTTAGGGCGGTCCTTCTGACGCGCCCTAAAAAGTTGGCTTTTCCAGCAAGCTGGCCTGGCCTGTTAATTTTTAGCTTATTTTAAATGTATTGTCTTTTAAATTCAGTTTGTTTTTTTGGATATGGATTTAATTTTTAAAAAACTTTTGGGATGTATGTTTTTTAATGTTGTACGCCGCTCTGAGTCCTTTTGGAGAAGGGCGGCATATAAATCCAAATAAACAAACAATAAACAAACAAACATTATGTTTCCTGTAACAGGTATTAGGACTCTTCAGCCATTAGGTCAATTATGGCGTACTAGTTGAGTTTATTTATTGATCAGAGATAACTAGCTAGTAATTCAGAAATTCTCCATTTCTACTCACAGAATTTGATTTGTTTTCACTGCTGCCTTCTGAACTGAGAAAAGTCAGTTAATAGGAAGAAAGGAGGTGATTTAGAAGGATTCAGCACACTTATTTTATAGGAAAGGAAGGGGGTAAAGGTAATTCTTTGTTACCTAAGAAGCTCTAAAGCATGAATGGGAAAGCTTCAGTTTTTATTTTTCCAGATTCATTTTTCAATTTTCATTTGGTTGGGCTGTTTATTGTTAGCTTGTTTGGCAGTTCCTTCATTGGGATCTGCTTCTTGATTGTTGGTCTAATATTGGTGTTAATCTCTGCTCATTTGGGTGTTGATGGCTGATGAAGATGTGTTCTGATCTTTTTAGCTTATTATCTCTTTTGAATGGTATATAAGTCCAGGCATCCAGGAATCTGTAGTGTTTTTGAACTTTGCTTGGTCTAGGATGGTCACATTTCCCAGCTGAAGCTATGATTAAGTCTGTCCAAGACTCCTATCTCTGTGTCTTGTCATAATGTCAACCAGGACTGCCTAGGATTGCCATTGCTAAGTGGTACATTGTTTTTTGACCCCTTCCTCCCATGTCTTTAATCTTAGAGCATCCACATTCTCCTTTCAGATGAATGAGATGCTAATGTGTAATCCTATTAGCTGGGAAAAGCAGGTCTCATTGAAATCGGTGAGATTCATTTCTAAGTGACCTGCACAGAGTTGCAGTAAGCTCCTACATACCAGGGAGCAACACAGCTGAAAAGGCAAAGCCTAAGTAATAGTGCGTAAGAGTAGGTATGTGTATGAAGCGTACAGAGCAAATAGTAATAGCATGGCAAATAGAGTTGTACTATTTTATTACTAAAGGGGAGAAATATGCTTAGAGTTCATGAGGAAATTATACATATTTACATTTTGATTTAAAGGGACAACTTCTGAGATAAGGAGCCTAAAATCTGCATACTAATAGCTACCTGGAGGATAATTTTTAAACAAATGTGAACAACTGTTTGTATGGCCAAGTGTGAAATGATAACATCTGGATATATAAGATGAAAAGATCAGATCTAGAAAAAAACTGTGCCAAAAACAGTGAGCTTTTGGGAGGTGATATTAGGTTGTGAGAACATACATACTTGAAGTTTAAAGAACCCTCTTTCCTCTTACACTATATAAGGATGTTTATCTGTACCTGTTCAAGAGCTCAGATACCAAGTTGAAGGCTATATAATTTAACAAAGTACTTATTTTACTTTACTTTCCCATCTTTTTCATTCCAGGAATAAAGTTCCTGTTTCAGTTGCAAGAAATCTAGAATAGCCTGTTTTAGATCCACTTATGTTAAGTAAATTTAATTAATTAATTTAAAGCATGTAGATCTCACACTTTATAGAGAAATGGCTACATACAACTTGATGTTATTAGTCTTATGAATAAGCCTAAGTAAGAGTAGTCTAGATTATCACTCTTTTTTGCTCAAAGAGTAACCTTACATTTTCTATTCTGCACAGAACAACTAGTTTCAATTTCCAGAAGGAAAGAAGCCCAAGTGGGAACAGCAGAAACATCTATTTCAGTTTTCACAAATAATTTCTATATAAATATATTTTCTATGCATCCTTTTAAAAAGCATATCTTTCTTATTAAACAATGGGACAGGGAATTCCTTTAACTAAGACGTTCTTCTGAAAAGGTAAAGTTTCACTCAAGACATGCTCAACTCCTCTTGACTTTATAGACATATCTCTATTTTCTTGGTCAAAATGAAGAGGTGGGTTGTTAATGCCTTCTTCCAGAATGTTTTTCAAACTTTCCAGTCTTGCCATTAGCCCTGGGATTTCCTCAAAGTTTTCCCCATCATATTCTATGTATGTAGACGAAATCCCACTACTGGCTATTACATAGCATTCCAGTAACACAGACCTGCTGGTAATTAACAGCTAATATTTTTTTCATGCTTATTTTTTGTAGAGAACAATTATTTCCAAGCTTATTGATACCTGATGCAGTGATTGTACTGTATACAGTATATATACTATGCATTAAAATATTGTTCTATGCCTCATCTGGCTTGTTTTATAAATTGTAAAACTAATGAAAAGATGGAATTACTAGTAAAGAGTTATATTTCTGAATATAGATTTTTGAAAAGAAAATACTTATTAGCCATTGATTCTTTATCTCCAAACCAGAATCTTCTGGTGAAAAAAGTAAATTTTTCAATCTGACACACCCCAAATAAAATAAATACTGATTTATATTGGAGGAGCTGTCCATGGTCATTATACATTTCTTTAAAAAACTTAAAATAACTCCTTAAAGTTCAATAAATATGAATGGTTTTCTCTTTCAAAAAATTAATAGAAATGATATCTAAATTAATAGAAACTATAATAGAAACTCTTATTGTCTTTTCAAAATCTATATCAATAATTTGACTTGCAACCTATCTTTATCCATCATTAAAATACACTATGCCTATTGTTGTATTTTATAAATATGTCCATAAATGACTTTTTTAAAAACAATATTCTCACCTGAGATTTGAAAATTAAAAATCATCACCAGAAATCTAATTTAGTATTTCAAGTAACAGCACTTACGTAGTGAAAATGGCCAGAGTTATATGTTCCAGAGGTATTGCCTGTTTGAAGGAACTACTGCAGAACTACAAATAACTTTTTGAAAAAAATCCTTAAAAAGAATGCCTAGAATAAATCAAGAAAGCTATGTATGTTTACATTGAGTAACAATAATCTCAGGCTTTATGTAACGGTAGTACTATTCATGGAAAATTGAAAAATGGCTAAAATCCAAAGAAACTGAGATTAAAAAAAGACCATGTTCATGAGTAAGCATTCTCATTAATCATGGAATTCTTGATAGGGAGAAGCTCTGTGGATGACCGGATCATTGAACAGAAACATTTTGTACTGTAACATTTTACTACAAACCCCAATAATTTTCAAGTTAATTCTAAATTTAGGAATGTTGCATAATTAAAAACAGAATTCTTTACATGGTGTATTACATTTTATTAATGACATCATAGGTATCTGTAAGAAACTGAGACTATAAAAGCATGACAAAACATGCACAATGATGTCATGATGCAAAATCCATCCATATGTAGTGGCTGAAATCTTAAGTAATGATATATGCTCATACGTGATCAGCTATAGTTTTGCTGCTTGTAAAGTAGGTTATGCAAATAAAAAGCAGAGACAAGAGACAACAAATATTCTTTAAAATACTTTATATACTTTTTCTTATAAGCCTTATAAAACTACAAACACAAAATAAAACTTCAGTAACTTTAGGTCCTCGAGAATTGAGCCCAAAATTTATGCTGCTAAGCGAGACATTTGTTAAGTGAGTTTTGTTCTATTGTATCACCTTTCTTTCCAGAGTTGTTAAGTGAATCACAGCAGTTGTTAAATTAGTTACATGTTTGTTAAGTGAATCTGGCTTCTCCATTGACTTTGTCAGATGGTCGCAAAACGTGATCACACGATCCCAGAATTATGTGCCAAGGGTCTCCTGCAATGGTTGTAAGTGCGAAAAATGGTCATAAATTACTTTTTTCAGTGATGTTGTAACTTTGAATGGTCACTAAATGAACTGTTGTAAGTTTAGGACTATCTGTAAATGATTTTCCACTTTATACTGACTATTCCTAACTTGGACCCAAACAGAAAGCTAAAAGCTGCTGCTCTAGGACTAGTATAAACCATAAAATGACTTAAAGAATGTTCAAACATGAATCATTCTCCTAAGCTGAAAACCTCTGAAACAAAAAAACTAAAAATGTTTCTAAAAAAGAAGACATGAATTCAAGCGTAGCTTTTATGAGAATTTTCCAAATAAGCCTGACAGATCAGAAATTAACATGGCAGAATGTTAGAATATAGCCATATTCCACATTCCAGCAGATTTTAAACAGTCTATGTACGGAGTGACACACTTCCAAAAGTCATGCATGATCATCCTTAAACTGAAAATGAAACAATTGCCAATCAAAGCTCCATATCCAGCAAGTCTTTCTTATAAACTATGTCAAACATATTCACAACTATTCATACCGGAATGCAAATACAGCGACTAAATACAGAAGTTCTACCAACCCGTATTTCCAAATATATTAGCTGAGTGAAAAGAGCAACAGCAGTTTGTTTTGGACAGATATTTAAATCCAGTGAACCAGTCTGTGCTTGGCAATACAGTGCTTTCAAAAGATTTCCTATTACAATTCCTTTTTGCAGTTCCCCCATCTCCAGACAACGGCACAAGGATATTTATTAGGTACAAAGGAAAATGTGACAAGCCTACCCCAGGCCAAATCCAGAAATGCCAGGGAATTTCTAGAAGCATGGCACACTGACAAATCAGCCATCAATATGCATATAGATATCAGCAACATCTATAGACTATGCAAAAGAGATAATCGACCAGCACCAATAAAAAAGAGACCCCAACACATCTTCACCAGTAATCAGCACTCAGATCAGCATAGATAATTAACTCCAAGGTTAACTTCAGACCAACAATCAAGTAAGCAATACCCCAAACAAGAAACTGCCAAAGAGCCATCAGTAAACACCCCAAGGAAGAATCCCTAAGAGCACTCCCACCCACACAGACAGGCAACACACCAGAATATAAACTGACAGCAAACAGCATTCCTTACTAGCACTGATGATGTTACATAGTAGGGTCATGAAACCTCTGCAAGAAAACAAGCTCAGAGAGCACCAAGGACCTCCCCACCACCCGAAAATACCTATATCTGCATCTACGGTTCTACATCTAGAGCTCAACAGTGCAAGCAGGTAGGTGTCCCAGGAATGAAGAGAAAGAGCCTCCTTCCAAAGCACACTTAGTTCTTCACACACAGAATTGCCAGCCGCCAGACTACTGGCGCGCAAAGCATGACCGAGCCTTTTCCAGAACAGAAAAGAGGAAGGGGACGAGCAGAGCCGAACAAAGCCCCGCAGGCGCCCCCTCGGCACAGGGAAAAACCACCGGAAAGCCGGCCTATCGCTCTTAGGGCCGGGCGCTCCAGAACGAGGAACGAAACCCGAGGACAGGGGCGGGTCACGACCTTCCTAAGGGAGCAGGGCAGCGGTGGGCGCCGGGGAGGAGAGGCTGCGAGCAGCAGAACCAGAAAGCGGGGAGGCGAAGGCTGGAGCGGTAACTGAAGCAGAGCAGGGAGGCGGCGGCCCGCCAGAGGCCAGAGCAGCGACTCCGGCAGCAGAGAAATAGAGAGACGCGGGGCCGGACGGAGGACTCACGCAGGAGGAGGCTGAAGGCCACAACCCCCAGGAGCCCCTGCAGGAAGATGCCGAAGTTGTTCATCAGCGCTCCGTTCTTGCAGCCGCGGTATTCCGGCCCGGACCTCACCGTGGAGGCGGAGGAAGAAGCGCCGCCGCTCCGCCGAGGGTCCAGCTTGGGCGTGACAGCCAGGGAGCCGTTGGGGGCAAGGGAGCCCCCCATGGCTCACTCGGCGCGGCGCGCGGCAGGTGCGCGCGCGGGGGCTGGGAAGCGAGACGCAAAAGCCAGACACGCTCATATGCTTCGCGGCACTTCCTGGGCAGGCGGCGGCGGCGGCGGCGGCGGCGGTGGGGGAAAGGGGGGTGGGGGAGGAGGAGTTCCCCGCGCGTCACGGCATCGCCGCCACGTGACGTATCCCAATCCAGGATTGGTTCGTTGGGCGGCTTTGGGGCGTGGCTTAAAGGGAGAAACCTGTCCGTGAGTGCGTCTTTTCGCCTGGCTCACTGAGGAGGGCGGGCAGAGCCTTGGAGGTTAAAGAGCCTGCGGGGCTGCGCGCTTCGTTGAATGCGGAGTTTAAGGGGTTCCCGTGCTTGGTGCAGGAGAAGAGCCGGGCTTCGACGGCGGGGCTGCTTCTGCGCTTGCGTGTCTTCTGTTTCTAGCGGGGTTTCCTCCAAGCAAACCTTCGTTTGGCTTAAGTCGTTCGTGACCGGCGAAAAGACGGACGCAGTTAAGCCGCTGAGTCCCGGCACGCCTGTGCAGCTCTTTGGGGATTTTCTTTTGAGGACACGGGTTTAAAAACCGATCAAGAGAAGGCGGATCGCGGCGGAGCTGAAGGGTGGAACGGAATTTAATTGTTGCTATGGGTGTTTTAATACTATGAATACAATTTCACCTACGGATAAGAATTGGAAGCTCGATTTTTATTTCGGATATTAGGTTTTTTTTAGGGCAACGATTTCAGGTATATATTACGAATGGCTGTGCCTGTATTGACATGTATATACTGTATGTTGTGGAAGCCTACACGTGTCTTTTCTGAAGACCCAATATATTCTGCATATTTTGCAGTCAAATGTAAGGTAATACCGTTGCTTTCGTAAGTTCTAGGTACCAAGACGAGCTGCACATGACCAATGCAAGAACCCAGATAGCAGGGATGAGCTTTGGTGTTGAGCTATTTTTTCCCCGTTCATTCGTGTCCGATTTTCGAAAACTACCTAGACAAGTCCTTAGTTTTTCAGAAGTGGTTTGCCATTGTCTCTTTTCTAGAGCTGAGAGAAAGTGACTGGGCCAACGTCACACAGCTGGCTTTGTGCCAAGGTGGGACTAGAACTCATTGCCATCTTGTTTCTACCTGATGTCCTAACCACTAACCAAAATGGCTCTCACGTAAATATTAGCATATTCCAAAGTATATTTGTGTGTGTGCGGCATTGAAAACAGAGTTGAAAAGATTGAGATATTCCTCCTTCCCTTTTTTAGGGCAAGATAATTTCTAATATGAATTTCTAAGAGAATAACCTCCAAGCTCTCCTGCCCTAAAAAAGGAAAGGAGGACTATCTGAACCTTTTCAACCCTTCTTAACTATTCCACTATTGTATTTCTTTTCCTCACTCTGGTATTTTCAAGGCATTTTTTGTAGTCAAAGTATTTCTTGGTAGGCTTCAGGGGCTGGAGTCTATGGAAAGCTCTCTCCTTAATGTGGGCATCAGATTTCCCATTCAGAGCCTCAGGCAAGCTATGGGGGAGGGGTTTTCTTAGCTGCCCACATTGTTAAGGCAAGGTGCCTGCAACTGGTTATCTTTGCCAGAAAGAGGGACAGAAGTGTGTAAAGAATGGAGTAAGGAAATTCAGTGGAGTCCAAGATCACTTTTTATCTATAGATGACTTTGGTCGTCAAGATACATAAAAGTGGCATTGGAGTCTATTTCAGCACCCTTGGCTAATGTATATGTTAATATTACAAGGAATCATGCAATACAGGTTTTGCAGAAAAAAGTATCTCCCCCCCCCCCCCCCCCCATACATTTATAGTGGTCTAGTATTCAGTTTTGGGCTAATGTGAGAACATGCTGCATGATTGCAAAAGTTAATGAGCCATGGATTACAAGACTAACACCTTAAAAATGGAAGTTAAAAAAACATGTTTTATATACAACCAATGCCTGTTTTAAATTTATCCCATTTATCTGAAGTTTCAAATGTCTAATGATTTCTGTTATAGGTTTGCACAAGTCAAAACAGTGACTTGTTGAACTTTTATATTTAACTGGATAAAAGCAATGTATTGTCCTACATTACAAGTTGCTCAAAAGAATATTAGAATTAGAACTAACTTCTAGTGAGCAAGTGTTAATATGGAATACATAGAGCCTCTGCCCAGTGTTAATAGTTTCGAATGCAATATAAAAATATCCTCTCCACTTTTATGACTGTATCATTGCTCTTAAATTTCTATATGATGTAACATTAATCCAAATTTACCTCCATTCATTGTTTTTCAGGAAATAGTATAGCATCACTACACTACACTATTAGCACAGGGGAAGAATTCTGGAAAACTAGAATGCTTACTAGTGTAAAAAAAAGCTGTTAACCTCACACAAATAGCATCTGTCTGTAGGTTTGTGCTTTACTTGCTTTCAATGTGTTTTTTCCAGGAAAAAAGGCACCACTGAACTTTGGGGGGGTTGAGTAGATTTATATAGGTGACAAGGTGTGCTTGACACCAGGAGTGTGTTTTTTTGGATTGTGAGTTTTTTGTTCACTAGAATCTAGTGAACAGTCAAGAGTGATTAAGAAAAGACATACAATTGAGCATAAAGTTTCCTCCAAACACAAGCTAACATATAATTGTTCCAAAGAAACTGTACAACTCTGTTTTGTCCAATTAATCTTTTCAATATCTTGATTAATAAAGATACCAGTAACTATTTGTTGGGTGGGAGGGGGCAGGTAGATTATTAGCTATTTCACTTGCTTTCACTCAGTGTTATCTTCAGTAAATGCAATTCCCCAATTAGCTTAAATCAGGCATCCACAAACTATGGCCTGTGGGCTGGATATGGCCCACCAATGCAAAGGAGGGCCAGAGATAGGGGTTGCTCCTCTATCCTGGTCCTATTAGACCTCTCGGCGGCTTTTGATACCATCGACCATGGTATCCTATTGCGCCGGTTGGAGGGGATGGGAGTCGGAGGCACCGTTTTGCGGTGGTTCGGCTCCTACCTCTCCGACCGGAAGCAATGTGTGTTGACAGGGGGACAGAGGTCGTCCCTGAGGCCACTCACTTGTGGGGTGCCACAGGGGTCGGTCCTCTCGCCTCTCCTGTTCAACGCATATGTGAAGCCGCTGGGTGAGATCATCCGTGGTTTTGGGGTTGAATACCATCTCTACGCTGATGATACTCAGCTGTATATTTCAACCCCAAACCACCCCAACGAGGCTGTCGAAGTGATGTCCCGGTGTTTGGAGGCCGTCGGGGTCTGGATGGGGGACAACAGACTCAAACTCAACCCCTCCAAGACCGAGTGGCTGTGGTTGCCGGCACCTCGGTTCAGCCAGCTGACTCCATCGCTGGCCATAGGGGGCGAACAGTTGTCCCCTGTGGAGCGGGCGCGCAATTTGGGTGTCCTCCTTGATGCCCGGCTGTCAATGGAGGACCATGTGGCAGCCGTGGCAAGGGGGGCATTCCACCAGGTTCGCCTGGTGCGCCAATTGCGCCCCCTACTGGACCGGAGTGCCCTGCGCACGGTCACTCATGCGCTGGTGACGTCTCGCCTGGACTACTGCAATGCCCTCTACATGGGACTTCCCTTGGGACGCATCCGGAGACTGCAGCTAGTTCAGAACGCAGCCGCGCGGGTTATTATGGGAAGTACCCGTTACTCCCACGTAACACCTCTCCTGCGCGAGCTGCACTGGCTACCTGTAGCCTTTCGGGTGCGTTTCAAGGTATTGATCACCATCTTTAAAGCGCTCCATGGCAGAGGACCTAGTTATCTGCAGGATCGCATCCTACCACACACGTCCCTGCGACCTATCCGCTCACACAGGGAGGGGCTCCTCCTGGTGCCGTCTGCTAGGCAATGCCAGCGGGCGACACCTAGGAGTAGATCCTTCTCTGTGATGGGCCCAACCCTCTGGAATGACCTCCCCCCAGACATTCGAACTACCACCGACCTCCGTTCCTTCCGACAAAAGTTAAAGACTCACCTATTTCAATCAGCTGGCCTGGCACTTTCTTAGTTTTACCTCCCGGGATTTAATTTATTTATTTTAATTGGGTTTGGGGTTTTATAGGCTTTTAACGTATTATATTTATTATTCTATTACAGTCTCACAACCTCCTTCACCAGTATTAATTTAATTGTTTATGTATGTATTTTACAACGTATTTTAGTGACTGTACACCGCCCCGAGTCCTCTCCGGGAGAGGGGGCGGTCTATAAGTGTGAATAATAAATAAATAAATAAATAAAGTATCCAGCCCTTGAGTGGTGGGATGAAAAGCAGCTGTCAGCTTGTAAATTAGTGTGTTAAGTCTAAAAGTGCTTTAAAAACAGCTTTTCAGATATTTTTCACAGCCATGTGATCCAGGGCCAGTGAGTGAGTAGAGAAGTGGCTGCTTTTAAAGTAGCGCTTTAAAAGTGGGTCAGCGGGTGGATGACATGTAGTCTCCTTTTTCAAATCAGCTGAAGTTGGCTAACACCAATTCAAATGCATCTGCAGTATAATGCCTGAAGAATTCACCCACTGCTTTGATTCTTTCCATATGTAAAGTACAGCTCTGTAATCCCAAATAAGCAGGCCCACACTTCCCATTGAATTAGTAGTATATGTTGGTTAAAATTGTTCATTTTAAATATTGTATTATTTCATGTTTTTTGCACTACAAATAAAGATGTGCAACGTTCATAGAAATTTGTTCATGTTTTTTTTCAAACTATAGTTCGGCCTCCAACAGTCTGAAGGACCATTATCCCTCATTAATTCACCATTGGAGGCTGTGTGTGTGTTGATTCTCACCGCCTTCCAGTGTCTCCCAATGCCCATCTTGGGGGTTTTAGTTGCAGTCTTAATTGGTGCAGTTTTCAGTCTGGTTTATTGTGGGGACATATGAAACGTGATCAGGAGTTATTTTGAAGGAAATCCTGTTTATTTTATCCTTTTTAAAAATGGCCTATTTTAAGGAGCCTGAAGCTGCTGTTGTAATAAAGTTAGGCAAGTGGCAAGAAAGTTTGTGCTCTTTTTCCCTTGGGGGGGGGGGTGTCTTAAGTAAATAGATTATTTTGGTTAAGTACAGCAAGGACAAAGGCAAAATGGACTAAGTTGGCCAGGCCCACCCAGTCACATGAACACCCAGCCAGTCCGCCTCCCCCCAGTGTGAGGGACTGTGAATCGCCCCCCCCCATTCAAAAAGTTTGAGGACCCCTGGCTTAAATAAATACTAATTTAGCACTGATGTGTGGACTATCCTATAGAGCTGCTCTGTTGTTATAGTGGTTAACTGATATGTATGCCTTTGTGGAACAGCAATGTGTTTAGTTACAATGCAAGACTTTTTTCATTTTAAATGCTTTCCAAAGCAGCACTGGCAACATAACAATCCCTTAAATCTCAAACCCGAGTTGCCCCCAAATATTTTTAAGCTTCAGTTTCTTCTGGGATGAAACAAAGAAAATCTGTTATTGTAATTACTGTACTATCAGGTGACAGTTTGAATTTCCAGTGTTTTAATGCAACAGCATTCTCATTCTGTCTTAGCTGATGGGAGAAACGATACTGCATCTAATTATTTCTAAATGCTTAAACTTTAATGTGATAAAAGACTTATTTTACTTGTTTGTAACAGTGTGCTGCTATAAAATATTTACCAGATTAAAAACAGTGAGGGAGGAAAAATTCACATATACTGCTATGAATTTTCAAGTAATGAAAATTAGATTTAGTAATGAAAAATTCCAAGCAGGCAACAATATCAAAGGAAACTGGCACCAATTTAAGTATTTTTAATTTTCTTACAACCACTTAAAACGGTCATGAAGTACCACAAAATTATATACATTCATTTACAGAACAAGTCAAATAATCTAAAATATTTTAAAACCCTTTACCTGATGCACCTAGGCAACAAAGAAGGTGCTTCAGTAGACATTTTATGTGCATATCTTCTACTTTCAAATTTTTACCCTCAGTTCACACACACGCACACACACATATATTAATTAAAGTAAAAATACAGCAAGCAGAAAAGACAACACAATATACATCTTTAATCTTCTTTTTAGAGCAAAGCAGGAAAGTGCATGTCCAATGAGCTATTACAACTAAGAAATATGCTGGCAGTACCTGCCTTAGAGGCTCTTTCAAGAGGTTTTGATTGTCTATGAACATTAAGGGAACAATCAGAACAGAAGAGAATATGTGCGCACAATGGGTGAAAATGAAACAATAGCAGCCGGAGAAGCTGATGAATACAAACCTTCAGTAATTATAAGGTATATAAGGCTCCATAGGGCAAACAAAAGGATACATTTTTCATCCCCCCAAATCTATCTTATATCAAACCTATTTCTGTGAAGTTCGAGATGATAGGGATTCCAGATTCTAGCCTTGCACAGGACAACAGTGGAACTTTGAATTTATTTAACTGAAGGAAACAAGTTCTCTCCTGCATGGAATTTGGTTTTTTAAAAGAATTGCTTAAAATAATATAAATAATACAACCTATTTCTAGCAAGCAAGTGTGAGGAGTAAACACTGTGCTGGTGCTTCTCCAGTGTTGATAATTTTGAAACATGATATAAAAAAAGAATTCACATTCATGGCCTTCAGTATACAATCCATTTGTTATAAATCCAAGTCAAGGGAAGGGGGAGTTAGATTGCTGCACATGCAACAAAGTTATATAGATATAACTTAGTCTTAAAACTAGTTTTGTCCTTTCAAAATCCATTCTGATCTCTTACCCTTAAGGCTGCCTTCAAATATAAAGGTCATCTATGGATATTTTGGGGAAACTTTAACACCAACATACGCACCTGGAATATAGTGAAACTTACACCAGTGAGGTTTCCAGGAAATGTCAGTTTCTTTGTGCTTAGCAACTATTGGGTATTCTAAAAATTTTCACAGCAGACAATTATCTTAGACAAAGCCAAAAATGGCTTTTAAAGACCTTCATTTAAAATGTTGAATTTTATATCTGCTAAAACATTTGGCAGTACATCTTGAGTGAACTCATAGTGTTATTTACAGAAAGAAACAAAATGGCTGATATCCTGACTTTAGACTTTACATTTTGGCAAACATCTTTTGCAAAAACTTTTTATTCAACTCTTCTTAACTGATAAAAGTTTGGCCGGCAATAAAAAAATAAAAAAATCTCTGACCTTGGAAAATTGTGTGCTCGATTCAGTAACTATATGAAATATTGGATTGCGTCTTTTTCCCAAATCTTTAGACTCATAAAAATGGCAACTACACAGAGTAAAATTACGGAAAGAATAGTTTGCACATTAGTCAACTTCAAAAAAGTAGCTTGTGTTTTCAGAGTAGGCTAATGGTTGGGTTTTTTCTATCATCCTAAATTTTAAAGTGTTTCCTCAAGACACAAATCATGAGAAAATCTAGTTTGCTGCCGGTTTCTAATACTTTTTAATATGCTTTTTCTATAGCAATTAGCACCAGAGATCTGAAAACTATGTTTACCTTTCCACTCTCTCTGCTTTGGGTAAATATTAATGCAGGCCTTGAAACCAACATAATTTTTCCTAGCTAGAATGTCACTGGCCTTGTAAAAATATACAACGTTATCTAACTGGGGAGACTTTCCTTAATCAATTTTAATATTCCAACAGGCTTTGAATGTCATATCAGTAGCAAAGCAGGTAAGACTAGCTGACTTATCAGGGCAATAACAGGAAAGAGATGAATGATTTATAAATTACATTTTACAAAACTCTGGTAATATTTCAAAACTATATATGGAATATTTTACAGATTGTGTTAAACCTTTTAAACTTCAATCCGCAAGACATGCGTGAATTGGCCTGAAGAAATGAAATTTATCCGTTTCTCACGCGTTGCATAGAAATGACTCATTCAAAGTAACAAGTAATGAAAAGCGTCTTTTTTTTTTTTTTTGGAAAATCCCTAATGGTTATACTAAGCCCAAAATGATAGAACAAGACTGGAATGTCAGCCTATAAATATAACCTGGCATTGAAAATATTACTTACAGCAGTATATGACATATGAAAGCTTTACTTGAAAAACCCTGAAAATCTTACACATACAAATTTGAACACATGAAGGTATTCCAATTGGAGCTAATTAAATAAAGCAAAAATTACACTGAGCCTGATATTCATTTTTTTTTTACAAAAACCCCCAATATTCTTTCTGATGCCAAATAGGCATTTTATACTTTCACACACATGCATGTTCTTATAAATAATGGAGCATCTGAATAGCACTAATTTCAATATACAAATCTAATTGCAAACTTGGCCCATATGTTCAGTTACATATCATTTCATGTATTAAACCTACTTTTACTGAAACCTGAAGCATGAAGTCATTCTGTCTGCTTTAGAATTCCATATAGCTAAATAAGTTATTAAGAAATTTCTTTCAAGATACCACTCTCTCTCTTCCTAAAATTCTTCAATATGCCCTGCAACATGACTCTCCAACAAGTCACCAATGCTTTGATCTAACTTGTGAATAATAAATACTGAATGGCAGAAGCCACAATTTATGTATGTAATAGGTAGAAATGCAGAAACTGCTCTGGTTCTTCTAGTTTTCCATTCAAAACATGTTAAAGCATCAGCTTGTTCTTGCAGTTGTGGGTAGTAGCTCTTTGTATTAGATCAGCATATTAAGCTGATGAACTCAGTTGAGTTCTCTATAGGTTAAGCAAACCAAACTCCATCTCCTAATGTATTTGTATGGCATGCAAACTATGCCACCATTTTCTTCTGTATATACTTTAAGAAAATCAAGTTCTATGGGTGCATTTACAAAACTATAACAATTGACAAATTTAGTTATTTGAGACCTGGAAGGAGCTCAATTCATTCTTCTCCTAAGGATGCAAATTCAGTTTTGAGCAAATAAGAAGGGAAGACCATGTCATTTTCCCTAAATAGCTACATATTTCCTAAAAAATATTTCTGGGGTGTGGCAATATTTCTGTGCAACTTTAGCTTAGCACATATCAATATTCACAATTTCTAAGTTTTCCCTCTCTACTTTTATCTGCAACATGACAGGCACAATCTTCATTTATCAATATTTCTCCATAATAAAGAATGCTGCTACTTCAGTCTATGACTATCCTGTAGCTGCTAAAGGCTACGATTCTGTCAGGACAGTAGAAAAAGAGGGGCATCCATAATTTAACTACAGAAAAGTCAGTAGCTGTATCATTCTTTTACTTGCCTGGTAGCCTTTTTTGGTTTTAGAGGTAGAGAGTAGGCTCTAAAATAAAGATCAGAAAGAAGCTGCAATTTCACTTTTAAACTTTTGGCCACACCACGTATCTTGGCAAACAGCTAGTCTACTCATTTAAATTATCTTCAAAACTGAAAAAAATAAAAATAAAAAAAGGACGGTCACTCAGCAAGCAGCAAAGAGATGCTCATCTTCTGCATTCCTTTCCACATGCTGTAAATTCTTTCTGTCCATACCACAACTGGAGGATTTGTTTTCTCCTCGCAAAAGATATTTAAATCATCTTTTATTCATAAAAAAGCCCTGATGTACAGAATGAGTAAAGAACTACTTTTTTAAGCCAAAAGACAGCTGCAAAGATAGTTAGGATTGCATTAATATTTTGCTCCAAGTATTTTCCCCACTCAAAGTGCAAAACTGTAAAGCCAGTTCATAAGCAGTTTCCATCTAACCCTTCTTGGTTCTTCCTGCTGAAGGAAAAGCAGGTTACTGCACTTGTGCTTCAAAGTTTCAGGTTCAGCTTATCTTCTTCCTCCGGTTTTAGTTGGCAAACTGCTGGTAGAAGGCAAATTTAACCCTTTCAATGTGATGGCAAAGTTTAATGGCTGGGCCAAGTTTCAAGTCCATACACTCCTGAACCGTGGGAAGAGTGAGCAAGAGAAGTGCCTGCCCATCTATTTCCTATCAAAGGAAAAGGAAGAAATAGCAGTTAGCATTAAAAGAAATGTGTTTTGCCCCAAATCATTTAAGCATTTCATTATTGCATTACAGATGGTCCTCAAGTTATGAATGTAATGGAGTCTGCCCTGAGCATTTGTAGGAGCGAATTGCATAATTTGAACATGATCACTCCCTCCTTTTGCCCACGCTAATCAAATGTGCAACTTGTTAAGTGCACACGAGGTATTGCGGGGTGGGGAAGGCCATGGGTGGCCTAGTGATGGAGGAGGCTACCTGCTTCAGACCACCCAAGTCCACCTCCACCCCACTGAGATACCTCATTTTTCCTCCCCTGGGGTCCCCATAATTGCCTTCCCCACATCCTGATGAACTGGGTCACTTACCTTATGAAGATCTGTCTCATCTCCAGCCTCTCATTTCTTTCCTGCTCCCTCCTTTGTCATCAGCAAAGCGCTTGATGAAGGCTTCACCGACCAAAAATGAGCAGAGGGTCATGTGCACCCTTCTGGGGCCCCTTTCTCGTTGCCGAAGCACTTGATGAAGCCTTTGGCAAAGAAAAATGAGGTATGGAGGGCTACACATTCCCTTCCGGGTCTCTTTTCTTGCTGCCAAAGTGCTTGATGAAGCCTTCGGCAACAGAAAAAGAGGCATGGAGAGCTGCACGCTCCCTCCTGGGTCTTTCTCCTTGAGGATTGTGTCCCTCTAGACTTTGGCAGCCCTTTGCAAAAAGCCTTTGCCAGTAGAAAAAGAGCTGCAGAGGGACGTGCCCATCCTCCAAAGCTCCGCTGGTTTGACAAAGGCTTTTTGCAAAGGACTGCTGAAGCCTCCAGGGATGCAAGCAAAGAAACCGTGAGAGAGAGGAGATCTTCTCAAGGTATGGGAATGCCTGTGAAGACCTGGCTTGTGTGTGTGAATAGGCAGGACGAATGTTGAAGAGCCTCTTCAGTCGTTTGTAAGGGCAAACAACTGCCGTGGTACTGCAACATTCATAATTTCAGGACCTTCATAAACACTAGGGGGTGCTTATCATGTAACTTCGAAGGTTCGTTACTCAGGGATTACCTGTATAACTTTGGTAAGAAACTACATACATTACAGTAACTAAAATAAACTGGATGTAAGGAGAGGAATAAAAAGAACAAGAAAGAAAAATGGATATGATATCAATATAAAATGTGTGGACTTCAACTCCCAGAACTCCCTAGCTAACATGCTTGGTAGGGAATTCTGGGAATTGAAATCCACGTATCTTAAAGATGCCAAGGTTGAGAAACACTGATCTGAAGAGCCCATCATCTGGCACTGTATCAATTGTTTTATCTTGTCTATCCGTGTACTTTTCTTGGTGAAATACAGGAGTGGTTTATCATTGCCTTTTCCTGCACAGTATAAAACGATGTCTTTGGTGTTATCAGACCTAATATCATCCCACAGCACTGCTGTCCAATAGAGGCTTCTGCTTGCTTTAACTGGCAGCTACAATGATCATCATTTCTTAGGTGATGTTGCTGGGATTCCATACACTTGGCATATATTCCCAGCCTCCTTTGCTCATCCTTTCCATATACACCAGGGGTGTCCAAACTTGGCAACTTTAAGACTTGTGGACTTCAACTCCCAGAATTCTGGGAGTTGAAGTCCACAAGTCTTAAAGTTGCCAAGTTTGGACACCCCTGATATACACCCTTACCCACCACAATGAGGCAACACAGCAGGATTTTTCATGTGATTCTGAGTTAAAACTTTACCTATTAGCAATCAAATGTGCCAGTAGCTTTCAAACTGAAAAATATTGTCCCTGCTCGTTATAAATTGACCCCAAAACATGATAATGTTTTGCCGGGGTCGGACATTTACTTTCTCACTGAGTCCAAAGAGAGCAACACTTAGAAAAGATCTCATCTCAGAGAAATTGTTTTTTTTTACGTTTTTATGTTTTGTATTATCTATATTCTACCAATTGCATTATAAGTATCCTGTGAGATACACAGTGATATAAATACATTAATTTAAATTAAATAAACTTATACATACCAACATTAAAGGAAAAGACCTAATGATACAGTTAAAAGTATGGGAAATGGTCTCACTTAGTCTAAAGAAAATCTGAGGAATCGTAGCTTCCCATTAAAATGTTCCCAATAATTTATATATATGTATAAATGACACATGTATATATAAACACAGAGGTAAAAAGGATCAAAATGTTACTTTACTTGACGTAATGGTTTCAAGGAGTCAATTATCTATGGCCAATAATAAAACATACCTGATCCAGAAATATTCTAGCTAATGGCGCACAATCTGTAGATTTAAGGAATCGTACAACATCTGCTACACTCCATTCCAGAGGATTGCTGTCCAGCTGTAATTTTTCATCAACTTCTATCTTTATTTCCTATGCCACAAGACATAAAGACAAAAATATCATTTTTTCTTCCTTAGAGATACCTTTTCCAGAACAAAAACATGTTCTGTATGAGTTAGAAGATCCACTGATCCAGTATTCTGGGGGTAAAAAGAAGTCCTTTTGTTGAGGTGTAACATATGCACTATCCTGAAAACATGACAGTGAACTTGAATGCAGAACATATAGTACAGGTAGTCCTTGACTTATGGCCACAACTGCTCAAAATTTCTGTTGCTAAGCGAGACAGTTCTTAAGTGAATTTTGCCCAATTTTAAAACTTTTTTTTGCTACAGTTATTAAGTGAATCACTGCAGTTGTTAATTTAGTAACAAAGTGAATCTGGCTTCCCCATTCACTTTGCAATGTCCAAAGGTAAATCATGTGACCCTGGGACACTGCAACCGTCATAAATATGTGACAGTTGCTAAGTGCCTGAATTTTGATCAAGTGACCGTGGGGCTCCTGCAATGGTTGTAAGTGTGAAAAACAGCCGTAGGTCACTTTATTCAGTGCCATTTTGACTTTGAACAGGCACTAAATGAACTGTTGTAAGTCGAGGTCTACCTGCAATTCAGTAAGTTACCCTAGTTTTGCAATTTCTTAAAGTAAAAAAAAGGATTCTGTGCAAAGAGCCCTGCCAAAAGGATTAGTAAAAGAAAAAAGGATGACAAAGAGGCGCTTGAAATTGCCATATAAATAATCAGATTGCTCTAAATCCGTGATGGTGAACCTATGGCATGCGTGCCACAGGTGGCATGTGGAGCCATTTGTTAGGGAAGTGAGGCGTTGCTGTGTCAGCTCCAGCACGCATGCGTGCACTGGCCAGCTGACTTTGGCCTTCTTTTAAGGCCATTTTTCACCCTCTGGAGTTTGGGAACAGACTTCCAGTTTGCTTGTAGGGGTGTTTTTCACCCTCCGGAGCCTTCAGGAGGCTTCCCTGAAAGCTCCGGAGGGCGAAAAACGCCCCTACAGCCAAACCGGAAGTCACCATTCCTGAACTTCCGGCTTGCCAAAAGTGGGGGAGAGCAATAGTTGCGCGTGCATATGTGCAGAGGGGGGGCACACACATCGCATTATCGGTGTGGGCACACCCGCACACGACCCCCCTGTGCTCCCCCCACTTTTGGCACATGATGCAAAAAAGGTTAGCCATCACTGCTCTAAATTATAAATAATATATAAGAGTGGCCCTGAAATATATACGACTGAGACTGGGCAATGTAAACTTTTGAGTTTAGTGCAGCAGAGATTCACGGCTATCAGCTTCTAGAAATAAAAGACCTCAAACTGAACTGAAAGGAATAAAAAAGTGCAATGCAATTGCAAACTACTATTGTTATTGTTGTCATTCCTGTTGTTGTTGCAGTATAGATGCAATATCCAATCATCATTGGGAGTTTTTTTTATTTCACAAAGTATTTTGGATTTAATTTGATGGCATTCATTTTTCATGTTTCTTTGAGCATTAGGCATATAATCATTAAATAGTCATAAATGTAGGTAATCTGAGGATAGGCAATATCCGATTTATATTATTTAAAGGGATAATCAAGACTGTGATTCTAATCCATTGTTGTATGGTCTGAACCTGAATTTTATTTCATCCGGATCACATGGAAATTAAGAGGAACAAAATTACATTCAGATATAACAAGAACTAGCACATAGGTCAGAAAGGTGCATTTTATGTGCTTTAAATCACAAACAGTTAGTTAAGAAATAAATGTCAATCATCTATCTTTAAATGTAGATTTAATTCCTGGATAAAGGAAAAAATAAGAAAATTGGTTTCTCAGGTTTTTTTTAAAGGTTAGCTTCACCAAGTGAGCTGAAAATCACCCCATCTCTCAAGTGGTGCCAATATAGGAAGAGAGACATTTAAGGGAAATTGTACAAGTTTTACAGGCAGTGAAATATACTTAAGTTACATAGTAAATAGATCTAGCAAACATCAGAGGGAGAGAAAGAGAGAGAGAGACCAACAGCACAAACAGGCTGAAGAACAATTTTTATCCGTGGGCTGTCAGACTCCTGAATGTGAAGTAACATCATAACTAAGTAATACAATGGACTTGCAGGGCCGGCGCAACAGGTAACATGTTCACACTGGTGTAATGGGACTGGGTGTTTGTTAATATGATTTATTGGGTTAGGGATATTTTGTTTTTCTTT
This sequence comes from Natrix helvetica, assembly GCF_964273705.1. Lineage (NCBI taxonomy): Eukaryota > Metazoa > Chordata > Lepidosauria > Squamata > Natricidae > Natrix > Natrix helvetica. Next base: position 301,682,847 of record NC_138548.1, read on the forward strand.
TTGTCTTCACTGTGAGTTGTATTGTGTTGTGGGAGGGTGCACTGACGGAGCTCAACCAACCTCATTGTACATATGTTGTGCACTGACAATAAATAACAACAATAATAACAATCATAATAATAGTACTGTGTTTCCCCGAAAATAAGACATGCCCTGCTAATAAGCCCAATCGGGCTTTTCAGAGCATGCGCCATAATAAGCTCTCCCTTGAAAATAAGCGTGCACCAACTATTTAAGTGCATGCACAACTGGTCTCTGCCATTACCATTGTACCACCTACCGGTACAGCTTGCGGGGCAAAAAGAGTGCCTGCCGCAAAATCAGCGGCAGGCGAAGCAAAGTGCTTCCACCCCCCCGCCTTTCCCTCCCGCGCAAAAAGAGCCCGCCACAAAAACAGCCGCAGGTGAAGCAAAGTGCTTCCACCCCCCGCTCTTCCCACCCATGCAAAAAAAGCCCACCGCAAAAAGAGCAGCAGGCCAGCAATGCAATCACCCCCTCCCGCCTGTTCCTTCTCGCGCAAAAAAACATCGCCCACCTCGCCCCAATGGTAAAGGCAGCCTGCCTGGTTCCCTTCCCCGCCGTCCTTTTAGTGAGAGTTAGCAGGTGGGGGAGAAGCGAGATGCATGTCCTAGCGCTACCAGAGACTGACAGCTCCGCTGTGTCCTCGCCTTTCGTCCATTGAAGCCCCTTGTAAAAAAAACCTCGCGAGTTGAACTCATGAGGTTTTTTTTTTACAAGGGGATTTAGACAAAAGGGCGAGAAACGCAACGGACCTGGAAAGATAAGAGGCGCGCCTCGCTTTTCCCCCCACCTGCCACCCCTCGCTAAAGGGACGGTGGGGAAGGGAACTAGGCAGTCTGCCTTTATCATTGGGGGCGAGGTGGGCGGTGTTGGGCCACGAGGCCTGCCTCTTACCTTTCCAGGTTCCTCGCCATTGTGTCCAGAGAAGCCCTTGGTAAAAAAAAAAACCTTCTCGCGACTTCAAGAAGTTTGATTGAACTTGTGGGTTTATTATTATTATTATTATTATTATTATTATTATTATTATTATTATTATTATTATTATTATTATTATTATTATTATTATTATTATTATTATTATTATTATTATTATTATTATTATTATTATTATTATTATTATTATTATTATTATGAGAGAGAGAGAGACCTGCTGAAAGAAAGAGACTTGCTGAAAAGCTTGATGATGGTTACATGTTTTAAAATCAAAATATACCTTTGGTGAAGGTGGCCTATTTTCATCATCTGAGAAAGAAAAAGTCCGTAGTTTTCTTTTCCGTTTGTCCCGGTCTGGAGCCCCAAAATGAGACTGCTCACTCTGTGTTGGGGAAGATGACTGTGATTTCTTCTCTGATACTTCAGACAGTTCCTCCTGGTGCTCAGAGGTACTGTCTTCAGTAAGAGACTCCTCGTCTATCTCATCCTGATCATCCTCATCGCCACTTCCCTGAGAAACAATACAGAACGACTCAGAATAGCACGGATTAGCAACCTCTTTATCCCACAACCTCTATATTTAGGCTTGCATATTGAATCTATCCCCCCTAGTTGCCTACTTGGGGTGATCCCACTGGTGTGTTATCTACAGAGGTAGAAGATCGCTTCTTCTTATGAACAAAGAAGTTTTTCCGTTTTTTTCTTTTCCTGTTTGCTTTTTTCATGCTTGCCTCAATGTTGCTGTGGATACTAGGTGGTCGGCCAATCCTTTTGTTTCTCCGCTTTCCATAATAATGGGCTGCAGGTGGTTAAAAGGAAAAAAAAAAGAATTATTCTCATGAAACACAATTCATCATTTGTTAGTCCTTAAAAAGATAAGACCTTAGAAGTCCTCTTATTATATAGAGAGCTTATTTTGGTTGTGTGCAACCTTTACATTACTGTAGAAGCAATGATGGTATATGCCTTAGGAAAAATAGCAGAGTATTTACAAAAATCAGGATGGGTTATCTGCCATCTTACAAGTCAAACTCTTTGTCACGGCAGCCTCCATCAGTAACCAAGAAAGAAAACACTTAACTCCATGTTTCAGAATTAAGAGTACTTTTACTGGTTATGAAAAGATAGCAGCTAAGCAAAGCAAGATCTGAGGCAAAAGCGTGCGTAATCATAGATATCAATGTATAACCCAACCCCCTCCCCCTGGTAACCCCATTCCTTGTCCAATGTGAAAATCCCTCAGGTGTCATGTGGGATCCATCTTCAAAAAACATCATCAGGTTGGTATGCAGGACAGTTGGCCTTGGCGGGCTCATCCACTATCTCCAGCATGCGCAGTAGATGGTGAAAACAAAATTCCCTCCTGTACTTAAAACTTCCCTTCCCAAATGCCATGCTCCCCCCCCCCCCCCGTTTCAATGGCAGCCGAAAGCAGTAGCGATACAGAGGCTGACACTCATCTACAAGAATTAGGATTCAGATTTCTTAACACAACAGTTATGCTACTGTGAGATGTAACCAAAAGAGCCATTTTCCCCAAAGGAACAAATAATACAAAGAAGGGTTATCTGGAGGGGGTATCCAACAGAAAAGGTAGTGTGTAAGGTGCTAAAGAAAGTGAATGTTGCACTTTATTTTTTACTAAAATCTGAAACAAGTAAAAAAAGAAAAGAAAAAAGCTTTCAGCAATTATAGTGACAATGGTTGGATTCACATATGGGCTTAGCCATAACATGCTTTGCTAGATTTTGGCTAAGCTTGTTGTGTGAACTCAGCATCATATTGGATTTCTCCATTCAGTAAGAAATTATCTAACTCTTATGAAGAAGAACTGCCAGATTATCTTTGAATATTTTTTTCAATTTAATGCTGTCATAATTTGATTTGAGATACTGTAATGTCTGAAGCCCAAAATGTGGGCACTTATCATAAGACCATTAATCATAAATGGTATCCATGATTTATTATTGATTAAGTACCCTGTTTCCCCAAAAATAAGACCTCCCTGGATAATAAGCCCAATCGGGCTTTTGAGCGCATGTGTTAAAATAAGCCCTCCCCTGAAAATAAGCCCTCACCGAAAATATTGCAACACAGCAGCAGCCATGAGGTGACCACGCTCGCCGCTTCCTGCACCTAAAAAATAAAGACCTCCTCGAAAATAAGGCCAGGCGCTTATTTCGGTGGGGTCAAAAGAAAATAAGACCTTGTCTTATTTTCCGGGAAACACGGTAACATTAATTCATAGGCCAGTATGTTATCCAAACAACTGGCTGTAATCCAGTTATACCACCAAAGGCTTTGTTATTGTTTACTGAAAGCCCTAGAAAATGCCAACTAGCAGCCATTATAAAGCTGTTAGGACATTGTGTACTTATTGAAAAATGCTCTTTCTAACTGCCTACATGTTATGGAGCAAATTAAAGCCAATAATACAATCACTTACTGTATTTGGTTTTTGTTAGAACAGAGCAGTTCTCAGAACATTTGTCTAGCACCATTTGGGGGCCAAAAAGATTTGGACAACATTCCAGTTTGATGCAGGTCTGCCTGCAGAAGTCTGCAACTCGATCAGCTGTTCTTACCACCTCCACTGTAGCTCGGTAGCTCTTTCCTTTATATCTGTAGCAAAGGAAGGTTTCATTAATAAGGAAACATGAGATGGCTTTATACAGTACAGTAACTAAACCAAAGTCTACCATATTCTGGCTTACAGCCCATGGCTTATGCTATTTTGATTTGTAAACCATAGCCTATATCTGTGTAAGTCCAATGAACTGTGGCTTATTGAATAAATAATTATTAAACAATGGATTAAAATGTGAGTCAGGCCAGTCCTAAACATAAGGAGAGGAAGAAATCTGAGTAAATGGGATATCACCATATGTTAAATTTCTTGGTTTAAAATAAATAAATAAATAAAACATTTATTTATTCATTTAGATATACAAGGATTCCATGCTGACTGTGGACAGCACAGAAATAAAAAACAAGTACAGTATCTAACAATGAAAGAAAAAAAAACCATTATATGAGAGTGTGGGAGCATCCTCCTCCTTGATAGCTGCCTAAAGAAAGGCTTGTCATATCTATGACTTGCAAAGCCTTACAAGATTTCCCACTGACATTGCTTATTGGATGCTGGCAGAAAGACACAAGTCCCAATCATGTGAGGTCCCCATCTACTGATGCATAATTCTCACTTAACAACAAAAGGGATTGTCATCTCTGTGATGTGATCACACGGCATCATGTTTTATAACCACAATGCTTAGCGATGGAAATTCTGATTCATGATTACCATTGTGAACTGAGGACTACTTGTATATGCTACCAGGTTTTTTTAATATATTATTTTCCTTTTTTTGCACATTAAAGCAATACCTGTGTTAAAAATGCTTGCCTTTTTGGTTTATTACAAATATTATAGCCTCCAGCTTTTCTCTAAGAAAGGAACATCAAAGGATCTGAAGGCAGCACTGGTTTACTAACAATTATTCCAGACAACAGGGAAAAGAGACTAACCCATTATCAGCTAGAGCTGAAACAGCAGTAGTTTCTGAACTACTGAGGTCTTTTCTATTTCAGGTATTATTATGAGAGGTGCTCTGGAATAGCCTTAATATTATTTTATCAAGCCACTTTCAAAGCAAAAGCAAATAAAAGAAATTGTAATAACCCAGCCTTTCATTCCCTTTCTGCTTGAGTAAGCCTCTTAACCTTTGACTGAATAAATAAATCAGTTGCTTAAAGCAGCCCAAAGACGGTTATTAAATTGGTGTGCTTGTTATTTCCATGTAAAAACAGCTTCAGCGGAGCAGAGGATTTAATTAGGAAATACTAAGATGAGACTAGTAGCTTTCCCTTTCCCACCACCTCCCATGCAGCCAACCAAAACCTGTTTCTCCAGCCTAAATTGAATTACAGAGTAGAGATTGAAAGGGGCTAGTTGGTCTGTCACAGGTTTTATTCTCCTGGCGGAAAGGCAGTCCTGAGTCCAAACAGTGCTGATATCTCATGTGGTTTGACAACCCTTCAAATGACTTCTAATATGAGGACAACTTTTATCTACAATTAGGATTTCTACTGCAGATATAAAATACATTATCCTTCAAGCTTCTGCCAATTAAGTCCTGAAAGTGCCATGCCAAAACTGTGGTCAGTATAACTAATTTAGCCCTAATAGCAAAATATAAATATATGGAGTATTTTACTTTGCTTTCAAAGTCTCCCCATATCCATGCCATGAAGCGTCTTCATCTAGTTGTATTTCTCTAAGAACACGACTAGGTTTGTAAGCAGCGTTGATCAACAAAGAAAGAACCTAAATTCAGAAAGAGAGAAAAATAGATGTAGTATTAATATGCTCAATAAGATTTATTTTAATATATTATTGTAACTTATTTAACTCTATTTATCTGACCAGCAGTTTGTAACAATAAAGGCAAAACAAACCTTATTATTAATTCCTGCAATTTTCTTGGAAAGGTTTTAGAAGTGGATTGCTCTTATCTCCTTCCTAGGACTGTGAAAAAGTGACCGGCCCAAGGTCTTCCAGGTGATTTTATGTCTAAGGTGGGACTTGAATTCACAACCTCCCACTTTCTAGCCTGGTACCTAACTACTGAACCAAACTGGCCCTCAACCAAGCACTTAACAGTGTAGAATTTGAAACAGAGATTCCAAATCTAGTAGCATTCCGCCCTAGGTGTAATACAATGTTTTTTATTAATGTTTGTCAATTTTATTCAGGAATTACTATAAAATAGTTCCCTAACAAATGATCTTGTAATTGATTTAGAATGCTTTATTTCTATGCACATTTCATTTCTTTTGTTTGCCAAGGAAATAATGGCCTTATACTAAAATATAATATACAGTATATATAAAATATACTAAAAATTAATATATATTCTTAATGATAAATAAGAAAAGAATGGAGTCTGGACGAGACAAACTTCTTCCAACCAAATGTCCTCCAAATATCTAAGACTACAATTCTAAGATTGACAATGCTGTCTGCTAATAATGGGAGTAATAGTCCCAATATATCAAGAAAGTAATAAGGGGACGATGGTGACAGCGTTGAAGTATAGTGCAGATGACAAGATGAAAAAAGATTGTGATGAGAGTTTCACTGAGCAGGAAGATTATGGAACTGGCAGAAGAGATACGATAAGTAGCCAAGCTGAGAATGAGTTAATGAAGGGGAATTTGAAGAAATTTGCAAGAGGTAGTGAAACATTTATTACGGAATGAAAAAAAAAAAAAAAGCATTTCTGGGGTTGGTCAGGATGGGATTTAAATAAAGTAATGTACACATCCCTACCAAGAAAAATTCTGAAAAGACCACTGACATATAGACCTTGAATGTTGAACATGACTGCTTGAATATCATAAAAATTATGTAGCAATTCTGAATCTTGAGTACTAGACAGTATCTGACAAGGCTGCCAATAAGAAGCATTATCAATGACATCTAATGTGTAGCTGAAATTCCCGAAGGCGGCTATAATAATCTGGGATGTTCTCAAAGGATTATAGATTTGTCACAACAGATCCAATTACCGACTCATCAAATTTGGTATTTTGCCTTGGGAAGTTTCTTTTGCTACAAAATTCAGTCCCTGGTACATATCCCTATCACCCATACATCCCTTAGGCATTTCTAGAAAACATAAAATTAATTATAAACCCAATAAAAATCTATTTTTTCCTTTAGCTTTTTATTTATTTGTAGCAAATTTGTACTCAATTTACCCTTTCCAAAACAAAATATTCCAGTGTGCTTATATTATAGCTTTAAAAAAAACCCTCATTTTAAAAAATATGATAGAAACTATTTCATAGGGACAAACAAAAATGCTCACATACACTAGCAGCTTAAAGTTGTTTCTTATGCCAGTTCTAACCACAATTTATCAGTCCAGAAGTGCAGTGATATATTATTTCCCGTGACTAGATGCTAGTTATTGAAACAAATACTTTTCCTTCCACTCTGGTGCCAATCAGAGAAGTGGAAGCATCTTTGAGTCTGTCAACCCACTCCCTTCCCCAACAAAAAAAATTAAGGGGTAGGGAATAGCGCAGGCAGAAAAAAGAGAAAGGAAGGTGGAGTAGGAATGGGAGCAAATTGTAAAGAATCAAAATATGTAGGAGCATGGAATAGGAGCCATTGGGCAAGCACTATGTTTATGTATTAGTCTCCAAGATGATTACGGTGGAGGAGGAGCTTTAAAATGTCTGATAATGTAGAAATGTATAAGTTATATATTGCACTCCTGATCTAAAACTATACCATGGCAGTTTATCATAAAGTATTATACAATAACAACAGCAATAGCACTTAGACTTATATACTGCTTCACAATCTTTACAGCCCTCTCTAAGTGTTTTACATAGTCAGCATACTGTATTGTCGCCAACAAACTGGGTCCTCATTTTACTGACCTCAAGAAGGATGGAAGGTTGAGTCAACTTTGAGTCTGTGAAAATAGAACTGCTGGCAGTCGGCAGAATTAGCCTGCAATACTGCATTCTAACCACTGCACCACCATGACTCTAACTGCAATTGTTATAAACATAGTATCAATAGCCCCAATTTAATTTCATTGGAGGAGGGGATTCTTCAACCAAACTGCTACCACTATAAAAGCCTTATGACTAGTTCTAAAATCTAAAAACTGGAAGGAAGTTGCCTCGCCTAAGGAATGTGGGATCAGCTAACAACAGCAACCAGGACTCCAGGAACTGTCATTGCTAAGAAATGTGCTTTTGCTTTATGACATTGCTTAGCAACAGAAATTCTGGTCCCAATTGCTGTCATAATTCAAGGACTATTTATATAGTACATGGAACAACTCTGGATATAAGAGGAATGGAATAGGAAGAGATCCAGAGACTATTTTTTTCTTTTTTTTAAGGATACTGTGGAGCTGCTATTTCAATCATGCATGACTTTCCAGGCGTAGTTCTTGAAAGTTTAACAGTCTACATCTTTGTAGTACAATAAACAAAGAACAGAGCCCATAAAAGCCCATGGGAAGGCTCAGAATAACCAAATAAAGACAGACAGGTACAGCAGAATGAGAGGATCCTTTTTTCATAAATATCACAGGCAAATATGAGTACGATGATCAAGGAAAGGATTCCACAAACGCTGATTTTTCAGTTTTCTCCACAATTATTGTGGGATGCTCCTCCAGATAACAGAGATGCAGTACAATGTACAGTGTGCATAGTGTCTTATATCAAGATACAAGTCAACTGAAAGTTAAAACTGGTTTAAGTTTCTGATATAAATTCAAGGATCTACATATTTTAGCCAGGTATTTGCCCTGAAATAATTGTTTTGGAGGTTTATCCTTGGCAGTTCTTTCCTCTGTTCAAAGTTTCTTTCTCTCTGCCTGCTTGCATGACAATAGTAACTTCACTTATGGAGGAAAATCGCCACGATGTTGAAATGAAACTTACATTCTATCTGAACTTCTGATGACGTTTATTGCATTGTAAGTGGCTCACTGTCAGATTGTGACACTCTTACTTCTGTTCCTATCTTCTCCTAACAAAATCCCAACATTCTTCCCCAAATAATACCCAAATGAGTAAATGGTGCTGCAGATACACAGCCATGCATTGCAGATGCCCTTACCTCTTTAAGAACAAGGACGCAATTTCCAGGTCCTACAGACTGTGGCAGTTCTGCAATTCTCCCTTTGTTAAGATAAGGTCCTGAGAAGCATCGGTGGTTAAAGTAGATCTTTGGGCAACAGTATTTACCATTTGTTACAACTGGAAAAATAAAACAATTTCTGAATGCAAACACCTACTTAAAACATCCAATAAATCAACAGAAAATAAAGTAACAGGCAGTTTCCTATATAAAATGTACAGCAGTGGTCCTGAACTTTTTTAGCACCAAGGATTGGTTTCATGAAAGACAATTTTTCCACGAACGGGTGGTGGTGGTTTCAATTTTGCTCATCAACTTCTAAATACTGGTCCTCTTTGAAATACACATTTGGATGTTTGCTGTTACATTCTTCCCACTTGGTTATTTCAATCACTGGGAATGTTAAATAATCCAATAATAGCAATAGCAACAGCAATAGCACTTAGACTTATATACCTGGCAAAATTGAACTGCTGGCAGTCGGCAGAATTAGCCTGCAATACTGCATTCTAGCCACTGCGCCACCATGGCTCTTAATCAATGGTATACTAATTAATCCTAGGATGGGGAAATGCCCAAAATAAAGAACGTTGCCTTATCTGAACTGCTGGTGGAAGACATATT